>NC_138671.1:10532946-11245129 GCF_964273445.1 Streptopelia decaocto | reverse complement strand
CCACAGCCAAAGGCAACGTCATTCAGCAACACTTCTCCCCAAGAGAGATCGGAGTGAACCTACTGCAAAACTCAGCTCTTCCCAGGACAGGTCTGTTAAGGCAATATTTACTGGAGGGAGCAAAAGGACGGAAACCTTGTCTTCCTCTCTCCTCATTAAAATACATCTCTCTTCTTACACATAAAATCAAACTGCAGGCAATACCCAGAGCAGTACTTGAGCTGCTCTGGTTCGGGCCTAAACGATGCAACTTACTTAAAAAAAACAAAGTACACAAACTAAAGCTGCTAACCCTGACTTCAGTACGGTGAGTGGGCCATGGTGGCACACCTGTGTTTCTTGTATAGTGAAACGAGATCCAATAAGGACACATTTTATTTATTTCTGTCAAGTATAAGGGAATCTAAAGAGATGCCTGAGTATCAAGTTGAAACCCTTTAAGTAGTGGCAGCTACTTAAGAAGCCACTGAAATGAACTCAGGAGAGATCCATCGAGTCCACACGTGATTTACCTCCCACAAGCAGGACCTGACAGTCGGCAACACTCAACTCTGACAGAGTTTGTATCATACTGCTCTTTGGCCTTCTGATACACATTTTTGCCATCTAGGAAATGTCCTCTGAAGGGATACAGATATTTCACCTCCGCAGAAGCAACTGAATACTTGGCTTCTGTTGTCCCTCCTGTAGGGATGCTGGATGCTGTCAACACAGGCAAGTTGGGTCTGTAATCACCTAATCCACAGTGGAGCAGTATCAAATAGTCCCTGAAAAGAAATATTTTTGGCCTTTCTCCAGTGCTCTTTTAATGGAGAAGGAAACTCCATTCAAGCTCAGTCTGGCCTTTTAATGGAGAGAGTCTACAAAGATCCTATGGTACACATCCTAGAGAGGTTAAACAAGCCTGAAGCAGAGCTTATTCAGGCAGCTGAAGACTGGCACCACGCTGATCTCATACGGCCTACAGCTATCTGAAGGTCAGATGCAAGGGTAACAGAGCTAAATTCTTTCTCATTGGCCCAGGCAAGAGACAACTGAGCTTCGGGAGATTCGGGCTGAATGTAATTAAAAAAACCCCAAACCCAACACCAGATGGTAGTGGGGCACGGGAACAGGCTGACCAGAGGAGCTGTGAAATCTCTGTCCTTAGAGACATTCAAGACTCTGCTAAACAAAGATGCAGCTGATTGATGCGCTGTGGGTGACAGGCCTGCTCGGACTGGGGGGGTTGGACTAGAAAATGCTGGACAGTATTTTTATGACAGTCTCATCAGGATGGCCCTGGGCAAACTAATAAAGACCTGTTGGTAACTCCGTGATCCAGCATGGTCGCACAAGCTCGCTCAGGAACAGAGGCGCAAACCAACAGCTGTGCCAGGAGCACTGTCAGTGCTCAGTGAAACAAGAACTGAACAGAGGGACGTTCAGGATGGCTTCAGTGAACTCCAGAGGCACTGTATCACTACCGATAGACATGTCTGTGACCAACTGAGTTTCAAGTAGCTAAACGGTCTGTGTGCCCTTCAGACTGCTCCATTAATAAATGGATTATGCTGGGTAAACAAAGCAACATGAGTCAATCACCCTCAGTGGAAGAAGCGGCAACCTGACTCATCTGACATAGGCAGACATTGTCGTCAAAACCCTTACAAAAATCCCCAGGGCCAGAGACACATCAAATAGAAGGGCACTGCACTGGTGGTTCTTTTTGCCTAACAGAAAGGAGAGATATTTGTTTATTTCACACAGTTTATAATGTGATGGGACATTTTGATCCTTATAAAGATGGGAAATGCATCACCAGGAGGCTCGCAATGCAAACAACGCAACTACTTTCTCCAGTTCTGTGTTTTCAAAACAAAGAGGTGGACTTCTCAGTGAAGGCAATCAGCTTTCCTCTAGAATCATTATGCTGCTTGAACTTCCATGTTGCAAGAGGTACCACAAACTATCAAAACAGACTCACATGTGAATGACCCTGACCCAGGCTTTTAAATGTTGCATTACAGTTGGGCATATTTATTCTTTCTTACCATAGAACAGTTTGGGTTGAAGGGACCTTCCCAGCTCCTCCAGACCCCCCCTGCCATGAGCAGGGACATCTGCACCAGCTCAGGTTGCTCAGAGCCCCGTCCAGCCTGGCCTGGGATGTCTCCAGGGATGGTTCAGCCACCACCTCCCTGGCCAACCTGGGCCAGGCTCTCACCACCCTCAGGGCCAACAATTCCTTCCTCATGTCCGGCCTGAATCTCCCTCCTTTAGTTTAAAACCATCATCCCTTGTCCTATCACAACAGACCCTGCTAAAAGGTCTGTCCCCATCTTTCTTATCGGCCCCTTTTAAGTATGGAAAGGCTGCACTAAGGTCTCTCTGGAGCTTCTCTTCTCCAGCTGAACCCCCCTGCTCTCTCAGCCTGTCCTCCAGCAGAGCTGTTCCAGCCTCGGATCATTCCCGTGACTCCTCTGGCCACCCTCCAACAGGTCCATGTGTGTCCTGTGCTGAGGGCTCCAGAACTGAACACAATACTCCAGGTGGGGTCTCACCAGAGAGGGGACCTGCTGCCCATGCTCCTTTTGATGCAGCCCAAGATACAATTGGCCTCTGGGCTGCAAGTGCACATTGCCGGCTCGTGTCCAATCTTTCATCCACCAGCACCCCCAAGTCCTTTTCCACAGGCTGCTCTCAATCCCTCCATCCCCAGCCTGGACTGATACCAGGGTTGCCCTGACCCAGGTGCAGGACCTTGCACTGGGCCTCGATGAACCTCATGAGGTTCACATGGCCCCACTTCTCAGCTTGTCCAGGTCCCTCTGGGTGGCATCCCACCCCTCAGGTGTGTCAGCTGCACCACTCAGCTTGGTGTCACCCACAAAGTTGCTGAGGGTGCCCTCGATCCCACTGCCTGTGTCTGTGATGATTATGTTAAATAGTGCTGGTCCCAGTACTGTTCCCTGGGGGACACCACTTGTCACTGCTGTCCATGCAGACATTGTGCCATTGACCAATACTCTCTGGGTGCGTCCATCCAGCCAGTTCCTCATCCACCAAACAGTCCAGCCATCAAATCCATACCTCTGCAGTTTAGAAAGAATAATGTTGCAGTGGATTGTGTTGAAGGCTCCACAGATGTCCAGACAGACAACATCTGTAGCACTTCCTTTGTCCACTGATGTAGTTACTCTATCATAGTATGGAGGAGGTTGGTCAGGCAGGACTTGTCCTTGGTGAAGCTATGCTGGCTGTCCCAAATCACGCCCCTGTCCTCCATGTGCAGAGCTTCTAGGAGGATCTGCTCCATGATCTTCCCAGGCACAGAGGTGAAGCTGACAGGTCCTCCTTTTTAGCCTTTTTAAAAATGGGAGTGATGTTTCCCTTTTCCCAGTCACCAGGGTCTTCACCTGACTGCCAGGACTTCTCAAATATCATGGAGAGTGGCTCGGCAACTACATCAGGCCATTCCCTCATGACTCCGGGATGCATCTCATCAGGTCCCACGGACTTATGTACATTCAGGTTCCTTAAGTGGTCACAAACTGGATCCTCACTTACTGTGGGAGGGACTTTGCTTGCCCAGTCCCTGTCTCGCAGTTCATCCACCCAAGCAGTGTGGGTGGGAAGACACCTTGCCAGTGAACACTGGGGCAAGAAGTTTTTGAGTACCTCAGCCTTCTCCTCGTCCATTGCTACTGGTTTGCCAGATCTTTTTTATATTTTTGCTAGAAGATCTTGCTAAAAGACTTTCAGATGTACACAATAGATGAAAAAACCATAAACTACTCTCCTAAGACGAAGAGATTTAAAGCACCAATGTATACAGACAACTCTGACACTTTGCCATCACTGAATAGGTGAGGTGCAACAAAGGACTTGAAGTCTCAAGATATGTGCTAAAAGTTAGCAAGCATAGGACAGAGACCCTGTTTCTCTGTACCAGTATGGTAGAGACTTAGGCAGAAAGAGGCATAAGGTTAATCGTACCATTAGATGCTGGAGAAACTACACAGCTGAGTTATCAGAAACCACACTTCAAACATTCCTCTGATTTCACAAGTACTATTTTTTTTTCCTTTGCTCCATCAGCACCATTTCCAGAACGGCCGGTAACGCGCCATCACATCCAGGCCAGCGCACCACGACTTGACCTGGTACAACAGATGTGCAGAACTCACCGCCTGGAGCTCCGTGTGGGAAAATCAGCTGGAGAAGAGGTTCAGTGCCATGACGGCCTTCATGAAGGATTCCTCCTGTGTGTGTATCTGCAGCTGCTCTGCCAGTCTGTACAGGCATTAGTAGCATATACAATATTTTATGTCCTGAGTGCCACAAGAGTGTTGTCACCTTCTCCGATCTGTTTGTGACCCCCAATGCAGAGCAGACTGTCATAGAAGTTGTTCAATGTCTTGAACACTGGTGTTTAAGTTTGAATATTCCTGGTGTGCTCTGCACTGCATTGACTGCTTTGTGCCAGCACTGACTGCTTTCTTCAACTATCAACAAGAAATGTAATTACTGCTTCTAAGAATAATGTCTCTGAAAGTAACAGCAAAAATCAATATGTTTAAAAACATATTCTGTTAATAAAAGCCAGAACTAGGAACTCCTAAAGCAAGTACAGGAACAGTGGGGAGAACTCAGAGGATGCTACAGCAGTTTCTGTGCTGGGCTTAAAGAAAATACTGAAAGAGCCCCTGCACATTGCCAACCTACACACAGAGACCACTCCATTTCTTCCTCTTGGAAAACAATACGAGAGGACAACAGGGAGCAAAAAGTATTTCACTAATTACAGACCTGAAGTAGAAGTTCGAAGCAGAGCAGCGAGTTACCAAGGCAGCGGCTGGTTGCCTGAGTAACCTCTGCATAATCGCTTACAAACACTGCAGAGCTATAATTTTCCTCCCGAACACGGCTGTTGTGCTGAGATATCTGCCACTGTATTGAACTTGATCACCCACAGAGGTTAACATAATGTAACAGGACGCAGGAGCATGCCACATGTGGCGGAAAAAAAACCAAAGATAAATACCATAATTTGTACAAGAAATCTCCTTGGACATCACTTGAGAGAAGATCCAAATATAGCATGAAGTTCTCAGTGTACAAAAGTGCCAAGGCTAATAATAATAATAAGACAGAGTCCTGGTTCTCTTCCTTCCTGATAGATATGGTAGATTCTTATTGGGAAGCCAAATATTATTTATTTCTTACTCTACAGAAATAACCTGTACGAACTCTGGGGTAAATTTACTTGGGCAGGCTGGTACTTCGAGCTCTAGGTGAATAACCTCTAGAATCAGGTTTTCTTAAACTAAGGCTAGATGTGTTTGAACTTACTCATCCGGTATCAAATAAACTGTGATTTCGGCAGGAAGAACAGAGAGAGTTTCAGTAAGTTTGTTCAGCACCTAATTAATTCTTCTATGTTTGTACCATATGCATGTGTATTTTCCCCACTAAAAAGCAATGAAGGAAGATCCACATCAATTACAGGACAGAAATCTTTGCAAAAGGAAGAACTATTTACCTTAGAAGAAAATTTGAGGTGAACCTCCGCTTCATCAGCCAGACTCTTCTTGAGCTGAGCCCAAGCCTCTCCCAGCGTGCTGCAAGAACACAACAACGATCAACGCTCTGACTTCTGCACGTCCTCCCACCGAGATCTGTGTCAGACAGATGTGGTACAACACTTGGTACCATCTCACGCTCAGCAAAGTCACAGAAAAGTGACAGCAGTAGTTTAAGAAGATCTCTGTGACCAGGGCAGGATTATATTGACATGGTATGTAGCACATCTTTGAAAACACTGTTCATAACGATCTCTGCCTACAGAGATGCCACAGTCCCCATAAGCAAGATATTTCAGTATCTTATTCCTACCATAAAAAGTCTTTCCTGATCCTTAAAATAAATCTTCACCAATACAGTTCCCCCGTTGCCTCTTCTACTTTACACCCTACCTTTGGTGAGCAGATTGTTCTATTTCTCCTTGGAAAAGCCTATCAGTACTTGAACATTACCAGGTCTTTTCTCCATGCTCTTTTTCCTTGAGAAAAATTATTTCCTAGACAATGGCAGTTTAGGTTTGCTCCTCTCCAACAGCCTCATAACCAAAACTACACCATCTTCCAGTTGCTAAACTGGCAACAGATTATTTCTTATCAGACACTCTTGCTTCTACATATCTCGGTCTGATTGCTTTTTTAGACAACCGTGCAAAGTTGTTGATGAATAAGCTTGTGATTCATTACAGCCAGATCCTTCTCCCACAAACTGTTATGTAACTGTATCTTTCACATCCTGTGAAAGAAGAAAACTTGGCGCTTTGTCCTCATTGAAATGCATCTTCATTTTTTTCGGTTCACTTCTCTAGCTTAACGAAAAAATCATCCTGAATTGCAATCTTTTCTTCAAATTATACACACCACCCCTCCTGGCTTTGTCTCATCTTCGATTACAGTAAAGGCATTATTTGTATCACAGAATCACAGAATCGACTGGGTTGGAAAAGACCTCAGAGATCATCGAGTCCAACCCTTGGTCCAACTCCAGTCTGTTTACTAGATCATGGCACTAAGTGCCATGGCCAATCTCAGTTTAAAAACCTCCAGGGCCGGTGAGTCCAGCACCTCCCTGGGCAGCCATTCCAGTGCCTGACCTCTCTCTCTGTAAAGAATTTCTTTCTAATCTCCAGCCTAAATTTCCCCTGGCAGAGTTGAAGCCCATGCCCCCTTGTCCTATTGCTGATGCCTGGGAGAAGAGCCCAATCCCCACCTGGCTAGAACTGCCCTTCAGGTAGTTCTAGAGAGTGCTGAGCTCACCTCTAAGCCTCCTCTTCTCCAGACTAAACAAGCCCAGCTCCCTCAGCCTCTCCCCATAGGGCTTGTGTTCAAGTCCCTTCCCCAGTCTTGTTGCTCTTCTCTGGACCCGCTCCAGCACTTCAATCTCTTTCCTGAGCTGAGGGGCCCAGAACTGAACACAATACTCCAGGTGTGGCCTCCCCAGTGCAGAGCACAGGGGAAGGATCACTGCCCTTGTCCTGCTGACCACGCTCTTTTGGATACAGGACAGGACACCATTGGCCTTCTTGGCCACCTGGGCACACTGTTGGCTCATGTTGAGCTTCCTGTCAATTAGTACCCCCAGTCATTAACAAAAACATTGAAAAAAACGTGGACTTGGGAGGAATCTTACGGGATCTCTACTCCACAGCTACTTTCTGCACTTTATTTATTTAAGTAGCAGGTAGGATTTCTTACTTAGTTTTGTACCTCAGGCGTTATTTAGGCCACGCTTCTTTTGCTTGCCTACAAAAATCTCCCATTGCAAAAAGCTACACTAAATTAAGAGCTGGCTTCCCCTGTCATTCCATCACTGGAGGAATTTAGGTTGGTTTGACATTGTTTGTTCTGTATGCATCCACAATAATTGCTCGTCACTTTAGTTTTCCACTGAGTGCTTCTAGAAAGCTTGATGGTTTATTCTGCCACTTTGTACAGGTTATATAAAGCTGACTGATCCACAGTTTCCTGGCTTCTTTCTCTCACCTACCCCCTTTTCAAGTATTGTCATATTTGTACCTGACAAACTGCCCATCATCTGAAATTTCAAAATAATGATCTGTAATCTGTTGTTGCTCTAATGAGTTGAGTCCTCAGGTATGGTGCTCATCACAGATAAACAACCTGAGATTGGTTCTCCTACAGAAGTGCTCCAAACTCTTTTCCTTCCCTAGTCCCACCCTGAGGACCCCTCCCACTGTCCAGTTTTCACTGGTACTATTTCATCCGATCTATTTAAGTAAAGAAGGCATTTCAGCCTGCTAAGCCTCTTCTACATCTCTTATACAACCACAATGGCTTAAATGACCATGGACTATATCACCTCCAGTGCCTGTGCAGCAGCACGGTCCTCACAGAAACTTGGACAGAACATCCAACACCACAGATCGGTCCCATCTCATCACCCTTGTGCCCCACTCACATACACATTGGTGGGTCTTCTCACCACCAGAGGAGGGCAGAGGACACCAGACAGTCCATACCTTTTGCCAATTCCATAGAACACTGGGCAGCAAAGCTGGAAAATGCTCTGTGAAGTGTGAAACCAGCAGCGCTAACTGGTGTGTCCACAGAGCAGTTTGTAACTCACACCTTCTCAGAAATGAAAGGAAGACCCTGGTGAACGTTCACTTTGTGTGTGCTAAGCTGCAGACCCACTTTTGGCTCATTGGCTGCTCTTCCTCCCTCATATTTTAAAATGGAATTTTTCTCTTTCCTGTACCTCACCCATAACAGGGTCTTCTCACCAGCCTTTTCTTGGTCCTAGACAATTTGGCCACCACTTGCCTCCTCTTCAGGCAGAGCACCACCAGTCAGTGCTCCCCGACTCTGCTTTGTGTCCCCTTCAAGTTCCCTACTTCAACATTTTTTATGCTTTGGTCCTCATTCTCTTTCTTTTCATCTCCTCTCCCCTAGTTTCCTTCCTCTCTGTTTTTCCAGGCATTGCCCCCTTCTCCTATTGGGGGTAGGAGAAAGTGGGAAGATGTGGAAGGAAGTGGGTTTAACTTTGCTAGGAGCAGGTTAACACCCACCCCTAGAGGGGAAAGAACAGAAACCATAGTCAGTGTAGGTGCTTAAAGAAGTAACAGCCTAGTCAAGCCTCTTGCAGTTTCTGTCCTTGTCTACTGGAAGCTAAGCATGGAGCTTCACTGCCAGTAGAAACACCCTGCGTTAGAACTAGGCTAAGGACAGTAATGTCCAACCTTGGCTTTCATTGCTTAGATGGTTTGTGTTGGAATAGACAGAGCTAACAGCTTCAAATCCTTCAGGAACGGTGTGTTTTTACTGCTACTGAAGAGTTACAATCTAGTGTGAAGTGCATGGCCTAATACCTTCTTATGAACTTCCACAGGGTGAACATGCTGTAAATAAGGGACAACCTGCTGCTTTTCTTGGAGGGCCAGACCCAAGATGAGAAGAGACTTCTTCTTCCTCCCTCTGCCTGTGTTGCTCCGATTCTACTGCCTGACCTTATGGATCTACTATCAGCAGTATAAAAATTCCATACATTCTTCCATATTCGAAGTAACTTAGTACTTATACATGCTAATCCCTAAAGGAACTAGTGCTAGCTGGAACAAGGATAGCATAAACACATTATTGGAAATGCAAGGTTCTACACAGCTATTCCTAAAAATTTACCATGAACATCTTCAAAAGAAAAATATTCCAAAGCAGTTCTATCTTCCACAACACATTCAGGATGCCAAGCTAAATAAACCTCTGCTGAGCAGAAGAGCTCAGGAAAAATACATGTAGCTGTGTGGGAGGAATGCCTTTTATGATAAAGTTCTTGTCTTCTGCAAAAGTCACAGAAACACACTTACCCTTCTTCTTGAGCAGCCAAGGAATTCTGAGACAGTTTGGATAGGTTCTTAGCATATTCCTCCTCAATCTTTATCCTAAACTCAGAGAGAAAGAGAGGAAATAAAAAGACAGCAGTAAGTAAGCTTTATGGCATAAACCCACACACATAATTTAAAGAAATTATCTGCATTTTAACAGATCCTGCCACAGGAATTTTCCTTTCAGCCTCCAGGGCTTGGCAGCACCAGTTACAGGATCCATCTCTCCCCTCAATACGCTAAAAATGCAATAGCAAGAGCAGGGATATACACAGGACAGCATGTGTGATAAAATTAGAAGAAAAAGCTACAGTTCTGGAGAGCAAATAACAAGGACAAAGTGTTTCTACTGTGCAACATGGACTGTCTGCAAAACTGGGCTCACTCGAGAAGCATGTGTTTCAGTCTGCTGCTGAACGTCAGGCTGCACGTCCCTGAAGTGGAGATGAAGGAATGCAGCGATCCAGGAGGAATCGAAACGAGGTGTGGGGGTTTGGGTGCTGCACTGCACCTTTTCTACAGACACCGAACGCGTCCTGCTCTCTGTCACAGACAACGAAGCTGATGAAGATGTGGCAGGGGCTTCTGTCACTGACACATGGTGGTGCAGCCCCTGCCCTTCACCCATCCCACCCGCTGCCTTGGCCTCTCCATTCCCCTCACCAGAACGGGATCTGAGCTTGTGACGGGTGCGGGTGCAGAAGAGGGAAGGCTGGCAAATAACTGCTGTGGGAATGGCTGCCGGGAGAAGAACAAGTGCAGCTGTTGAGTGAGGTGACAAGGGTGAATGCTGTTTGCACAGCAGGGAGGGAAGGAGCAGCTGCTGGTTCAGAGGTGACACGCATGACACCTGAAACACTAACACCATCTCCCCTGGATTGCACACAGAATCCCAGAATGTCAGGGATGGGAAGGGACCTGGAAAGCTCATCCAGTGCAATCCCCCCATGGAGCAGGAACACCCAGATGAGGTTACACAGGAAGGTGTCCAGGCGGGTTGGAATGTCTGCACAGAAGGAGACTCCACAACCTCCCTGGGCAGCCTGGGCCAGGCTCTGCCACCCTCACCAGGAAGAAGTTTCTTCTCAAATTTAAGTGGAACCTTTTGTGTTCCAGTTTGAACCCATTGTCCCTTGTCCTGTTACTGGTTGTCACCGAGAAGAGCCTGGCTCCATCCTCCTGACACTCCCCCTTTCCATACTGATCCCATGAATGAGTCATCTCTCAGTCTCCTCTTGTCCAGCTCCAGAGCCCCAGCTCCCTCAGCCTTTCCTCACATGGGAGATGCTCCACTCCCTTCAGCATCTTGGTGGCTGCACTGGACCCTCTCCAGCAGTTCTTCTCCTAGTGAAACGTTTGCAAGGTATACATGATCCCAACTAGGGCAAACAACGGGGTATCTGCTGGTTTTCAAACCAGCTTGTTCAATAGAGCATCTCCAAGAGAGGGCTCAGTGGCACCCAGGGGAAGCAACTCCAATTCTGTGCTGTGTACCAGCAGGAGAAAAACCTCATTTGAAATCCATCTCCTTCCAGTGAGAAGACACAAGTTGGGATATTTTTGGCACGCCCATTTGCAGTAGCTAGTTGAGCAAGCACTGTTGTAACAGTTTGAGACAAAAAGGGTCCCTTGAGCCAGCTAAGAGGGGTCTGATATTCTGCGCTGCTGAAAGCATGATCTGGATGTCGCTGTGCGGGACACAGGTGGCTGAGGCCCAAGGTGACACGCAGCTCGGGACAGGACAGTACAACTACAGACCTCACCCAGCACGTGGGGCTCCTCTTCCCCCTCCTGGGAGAACAAAACCAGGCAGCTCCCCATGCCTGCAGTAGTAAGATCAACAAATACAGTGCTCCAGTACCAAAGGCTGCACTGCGGTTAGGACCTTGCTATGAAAAGGGCTTTATGCAGGTACATTTCACCTTACCTACTTTAAATACCTACTTTAGGATGAGACTCATCTTGTCTCAGAAGTGACAATTTCTCTGGTTTGGAACAGGAGCATAGGTCAACTATAACGAAGATGCAAATGTCTAAATGTAGCTGAGATAAATAACTAAGTGTTCAGCTGAAGGCCAGGGCTTGCTGCTTTTGCCTCAGTTACCAGGAGTTCCCAGCCTAAGCTGTAGTCTAAATCCTTCACCATGCAACATTATTCCTGCTGGATTTTTGCTTAAGGATGCCCTTGAGTGATTTACTTATGGATGGCAGGTGTGCAGAGGAGCTAGCTGGTCTGCTGCCCATACAGACAGACCCACACCGAATCTGTGTGTCAGTCCTTCATCTCACTAACAGAGGAATAACTGTCTTCTGTCATAAAGGCTTGCTGTGAAAACAATGAATCGAAAACGCTGTGAGTTCTTCCTTGATGCTGCTGTAGCTGGGGAAGTACTAACACACGAAGACAAAAGAAGTTCCATGATTTCCACAACCACATAAAAAACACAGTGTCTGCTGCCACTGTCCTAAGTGGCACCCTAAATGGAAAGCCACTGGCTTCGATGGAACAGGTCCTCACTGGTCCCAGCTTTAGCCCAGGCTCTGGGATTTCAAGCGTTACTTGTAATGCAAGTAGGTGCACTAATAATGGGGCACACTGCCTTGGTAAGGAGGAAACAATAAAAAATAACATTAAAACGGTGAATTGGTTCTTGCTTTAGAGCCCCAATTATGAGACATAAATGGTTTCACCCTAGCCTGGTATCCTGTCATTGGCTTTGGCCAAAACACCTTGAGCACCTCAAAAGAGGCTAAAAACCAAAATGAACTTCAAAAAGGGAAAAAAAGCCTCTTGGACTCCGGATTGTGGTGACTGTGGGGGACTCCTGAGCCTTGTGAGACATCTCCAGAAACCTCCATGGCTGTTTCACAGTTTTTGCAGCTTCACACCAAAAAAACCCCAAAGTTTCTTGTTTCCACTAGTTTGAAAACTTGCAGAATTTTACTCCCTGTGTAGTCAGAAGTATCACGGATTATAAGTGCATTATGACCCCATACAGTCTTGACTTTATTAGTTCTTGTTGCTCTTTGGATGTTTATTCCCTGCTCTCTTACGCTTTTTTTTTTTTTTTTTTTTAATAAGGTACTTTTTGTGCCCACACTCACAAAAACTAGAGAGCTACAAAGGGAGGAGAGGATGATCCGATGTGACTGCCATGCAAGAGGAAACTAAATAGATTAAGACAACACAGGGAACATGGAGAAAAGGTGATAGAGGATATCTGACAGACAGCTACACAACTGTCACTGCATGAAGACAGTGGCTGTGAGTCTTTTAACACTATTTCTCCAGATTAGGAAGCAACACTGAAATTAGCAGGCAACAGAAGCATCATTACTTGTCCTGTAGTGCATAAAATGCAGAACTGCAAACTGTTGCAGTGGTCGAAAATGTAAGAAGACTCAAAAGGACTAGACAAACAGTCGAAGATGTTTATAAGTATCTGCTGAATGTGGAAGACCTAAGGCAAACTCCGGAAACTCCCAAACTTCTGGTTATTGAAGGTGGGAGGACAGAGACTCTCAGGCTCTTTTCCTCTTGCGCACCCAATACTGCCACAGTCAGATGAACGTCAATGGGCTACACAGACCTTCATCGGATCACCAGGGCTTTTTTCCTGTGTTTCTTTTCCTGTAGCTATATCATCTGCTATTTATTCTAAATTTTCTAAGCATATACCAGCTTAATTAAAAAGTGAGTGACCAAAAGCCTAAGACAGTGTTCCTTTGCTAATAAAACCACTATTTCTTATACTTTTCTCCACTACTTGGAGAGACTGATGCTATTCATGGCAGTCTGCACATTTTCTGAGATGTTCTGGAGTCACAGAATCACAGGATGTCAGGGATTGGAAGGGACCTGGAAAGTTCATCCAGTGCAATCCCCCCATGGAGCAGGAACACCCAGATGAGGTTACACAGGAAGGTGTCCAGGCGGGTTGGAATGTCTGCACAGAAGGAGACTCCACAACCCCCCTGGGCAGCCTGGGCCAGGCTCTGCCACCCTCACCATGAAGAAGTTTCTTCTCATATTTAAGTGGAACCTTTTGTGTTCCAGTTTGAACCCACTGCCCCTTGTCCTATCATTGTTTGTCACCGAGAAGAGCCTGGCTCCATCCTCCTGACACTCCCCCTTTCCACATTGATCCCCAGGAATGAGTCACCCCTCAGTCTCCTCTTGTCCAGCTCCAGAGCCCCAGCTCCCTCAGCCTTTCCTCACACGGGAGATGCTCCACTCCCTTCAGCATCTTGGTGGCTGCGCTGGACTCTCTCCAGCAGTTCCCTGTCCTGCTGGAACTGAGGGGCCACAACTGGACACAAGATTCCAGGTGTGGTCTCCCCAGGGCAGAGTAGAGGGGCAGGAGAACCTCTCTGACCTACTGACCACCCCCTTCTAATCCAGCCCAGGTACCATTGGCTTCCTGGCCACAAGGGCCCAGTGCTGGCTCATGCTCATCCTGCTGTCCCCAGGACCTCTTACTTGAATGCAAATGCTGGACCGTGTTTTCACTTTGGACTTAAAATAATTCTTTCCTTCTTTCACACCCACATCCTTGATCTTTCAGTTCAGCCAATTTACTAATTATTTTCTTCTCTTTCTTGAGATCTGTCTTATTACAATTCCAAGTCTGTATTATAACCCTACCTTTGTCAATAAGAACTGAATGAATACATAATTGTGCAGTCTAAGATTGCTATTTACAAGTAGTTCATCTAAAAGTGTTTAAATTTCAGTTAGTTGTTGGTTATTTGATGAAGAAATGGGGTTATCTTGTCTCATCCCAGCTTCCTATGTAAAGCTATTTTTATTAGCTGCTTGAAACTCATCTCCAGAAGGCTGGTTGTACAGATGGGAGAGAATTTTTCTGGACATGAAAACCCCTAGTTAAACATGGTCTCATATTCCCTGAGCCACCTGATGGTCATCAAGAAAATCTTGGAATGTAAAGGTTCCCCAGATGCTCTGAGCTTTCATTTCCACGAGTAACCTCTCCAGCTCAACACCGTCCTCCTCCTTTTCCACACAGAGCAGTCCTGAATCATTTGTTCCAAACAGAAGAAAAATATATATCCATCTTTTTGTAACTCCCATCTAGAACCTCTTCACACTCAATTCCAAACCTTCTTTGTTTCCAGCACACAGTGAATGTTTTCTGTCTTTTCTTCTGCAGCATGCCTACCCCTTCTTCTGCTGAGGACACGGACATGCCTCTTCCCAGTGTCACAGCTGCTCTTTCCTCGCTCTCCCTCATTTCATGCCATCTTTCCTTCCCTCTTGAATGCTGCTTTCTTTTGTTTTTTGTCAAATTCCATTATATATTACTTTCTTTGGAGTAGCTTTCCCCCTCTTTTCCCTGGCCACAGCCATCACAGCCTTCTCTTCACCTTCTAACTTAGCAAGACTACTTCTCAATTGTATTATTCCTTTCTTCTACCGGTCTCCTCTGGTCACACTTTTTCATGGGTCATAGAGGCAACTGTCTCTCATACTGTCACACATCAAAGGCATCAGGAACCACACGTGGATGCTGTGCACTCTTCACCTCATTTATCAGACCACCTTTATTGCCTGTGCTATACCTGGCATTTCTCCACTGCTGCCATATCCCCAATACTACCAGAAAAGGTGAGAGGGAGAAAGAAAACAAACCTCAAATGAAGCAACTGTCTGCAAACTCTGCCCAATGGAACCGCCTCCCAAACACCAACACAGGTGCCTGTTTGTTGCCCCATTCATTGCTTCCACCCCTATTGATTTATATCAGCAAAGCCATGCTGTGTCTGCAGCAGCAGAGGAAGGCAATACCAACTCAGCAGCAAGAGCCAACGTAGAGGCAATGACAGGGGACAACAGCTCCTTCAATGGGTGCAATTGCCTCCAGGAGAGAACATCCATCAGTGCGCTCTGCCTTCCTCCTGGGAATAAACACCGCTTGCTCCCTATGGGCTGTTCTCAAGTTTGGAGAGTCATCCTCAAGATGATTTACATTGGCTTGGACACATGACAAGCGATTTCAAATAATAGTGACACCACTTATGAGTAATGATGTCACATCGTCTCCTGCACACGGCTGAGCTGAGCATCCACCAACTGCTTGTTTGGTGCTCAGTGCACTTTCCATGTCAGCACACCAAGAGACCACTAAAAGGATTCTGGCATTTTCTGGTAGCCACATCTGCCTTTATGATTTGGGGTTCACATTAAATATCTGTATATGCAATTTAGCTCCATAACCAGCTTAAGTCCCATGTGATGTCTTTTTACATCTTCCCCTAGGAAACTGTGCCTATGCTCCATATCAACAAATTGCCTCTCCGCTTTTCAGACAAAATATTTCCTTTGTAAATGTCATCTCTGCTCTGTTTTTTTATCATGTCCATGTTTTTGCCTTGAATCTGCAACTTAAAACCTTCTTGGTCCCCTCCATCTGAAGGGACAGCTCGTGCGCAACATGACTGAACAGGCACAGCAGGAGAGAGGAGTGAGAGCTGGGGAAGACTGGAGAGCGTGGATGGACATTGAATGAAATGCTCTTTAAGAATTGATAGTGTATTTTTTACATAGTTTGTGCTATGTCATCTAAATCAGTAAAAAAAAATAATTGCCATAAATAGTTAATTTGGTAGTAAACTGCTAATTACCTTTCTCGGACAAACTCTGCCATTTCTTTCTGCATTTGTTTCCCTTTAAGTTGCTTTTGAAGAAGAATTTCAAATCCCGACACTGTATTGTTCCCTTGGGAATCCTTCTTATCGGCCTGGAAGGAAAAAGGAAGTTGAACAAAAAGGTGTGAGGATTAGAAACACAGACACGCTGTTCCCAGAGGGAGCTGCCCAGGCAGCCTGAGCAATGGTGGTGTCCAAAGAGCCTGTGAGAGCTGATGGTCGCAGCACCTCAGCCCAGCTCGGAGAACAGCCCAACACTTTCTCTTTCCTCCTCCTCTTATTCCTTTTTGTTATTAAAAGAAAATAAGTTTTACAGTTACCTTTAGCAAGCATAAGCCTATGTGGGGGCCAAAGCAGCCGTCCGGCCTTCCCTTCCACTCACGGCCTTTCAGAGCTGGTGAGGCCCTGGGCCTGAGGCCTCAGCCTGTGAAGGGACCCTGGGATCAGCATGAGGGAACTGCGGGGAGGGGGGAGGAGCTGCTGCCCCGGCCAGGGGTAACACCGCCCCAAACCACCTCTAACAGAGCGACAAATTCAACCCTGACTTGCAGCAACTTGTTCACAGAATCCCAGAGTGTCAGGGATTGGAAGGGACCTGGAAAGCTCATCCAGTGCAATCCCCCCATGGAGCAGGAACACCCAGATGAGGTTACACAGGAAGGTGTCCAGGCGGGTTGGAATGTCTGCACAGAAGGAGACTCCACAACCCCCCTGGGCAGCCTGGGCCAGGCTCTGCCACCCTCACCAGGAACAAGTTTCTTCTCATATTTAAGTGGAACCTCCTGTGTTCCAGTTTGTACCCATTGCCCCTTGTCCCCTTGTCACTGAGAAGAGCCTGGCTCCATCCTCCTGACGCTCCCCCTTTCCATATTGATCCCCATGAATGAGTCCCCCCTCAGTCTCCTCTTCTCCAGCTCCAGAGCCCCAGCTCCCTCAGCCTTTCCTCACACGGGAGATGCTCCAGTCCCTTCAGCATCTTGGTGGCTGCGCTGGACTCTCTCCAGCAGTTCCCTGTCCTGCTGGAACTGAGGGGCAATAGATACTGCCCTACTTCTCATCTTTCACTGTTTTGAACACATCCCTTTCCACTCTTTGCTCCACTGACTTCAGGGTTGCTACAAGGACCAATACAGTCTTCTCTCTGTTGTGGTTCTTCTCTCTTTCCTCTCTCTGCTTTTCCCTATTTCAGAATTTCCCTCTTCCAACAAACGGGCCCAGAAAACACTTTCCTAAGGACTACAGGTTTTTCTCCACTACCCTGGGTGCTGCACATTTGCCCAGAGAAAAAGGTCACATTAATCAAAGTGTGACATTTGTAGGACATCACGTCGGGCACCGGGCAGCTGAGACACCAGGAGGAGGTAGAACTGACCAAAGGAGGGCGAGTCATGGGCAGCCCACGGATGACAAGGCTGAACGAGAGGAAAGTCCTGGAAGTGGAGCTATGGGAAGACAAAAGTTTGCAGAAGAAAGGCAGCTTTAAGTGGAGTCTCACTGAGAGTGAGATGTGACCAAAACCAAGGAGCCATGCAGTGGCTGAGCATAAATGGAAAGAAACAAGCGGGACGGCAACCTCTGTAAGAACACATGCGAAAAACAAGCCTATACACCATTAACGATTTATTGCTCATTGGGGTCAGAAGTCTGGAAGAAACTACAGAAACTTTGATGGTTTGGTAATGTGACCATCTGCAAGTACGTCAGTGTAATTTAGCAAGTTATTGCTATTAGTCCTCACACCAACGCTGGAGCACACACGAGGGCAAGTGCTGCTGCGCCTCCAATAGCCACCTTTTTGTAAGTGAAGCTGTTTTTTAATGGAAATGCTTCAATAACTGAAAATACATGTGAAATTCATAAAATCTTCATTGTTGAAGTGGTATTGCCCCCCAAAAAGGGTTTTCCAGGGGAAGGTTTTTTCTATCAGCTCCACACTCGAAGGACTACTGTATCATTTTAATCTGATCCAGGATGCTGAAAGCAGAGCTAAGCATGAGAGAGCACACACAGAAATACAGCCACTGGAGACCTCCCGTGCTGAAGGCTGCGTTAAAACTGCTCAATTGGAGTTACTAATGTGCCTGTCCCTCGCAAACCTCATCCTTTAACAACTAATTTATCATCTGGCCTCCAGAACATCCCGTCGGTTTTACAATTTAACATAAAGTTTGTAACTATGTGCTTGTTTTAAATGCGATACCCCCAGTTTCCTAGTGCATCCCCAGGTCTCATGCTCTGGGAAACACTGAAATAATATTCCCTGTCAGCTGGCTCTCTATCCCCCACTCTGCTGCACAGCCCTTTTGGCTGAGGTATTTTGAGATGTGTAGTTTGTCCTACATCCTCCCCATTTCCTGACTAAAACCATCTCCTGACAGCTGACCTTGCCCCTCTGGACGCTCTTCTGACAATCGCCCACATCTCGGAGCAGTTAGATGGTTTCCATCTGATCTTCACTGGTGTTCTCAGTACCCCTGGTGCTGCCCTAATGTGTTTCAGCCCGAATTCTCCTTTACCTTGTACTGCAACTCAGGCTGTTTGTTCCACTTTTTTGAAAGCTCAGGAGCTGCAATATGGCATGTGGCTGGCTGCCCACTTACCCAGAAATAATCACAGTAGCTCCACTCCGAAGGTTTCAGCAACTGCTGCTCTGGCATTACGTCAGGGTGGGGGAAAGTCACGCAGTTTATCTGTAAAAAAAGGCAAAAGAGAGTTAAAAGGAAACGAAATTTAGCTGTTGATGAGAAATATGCAAATGAAGGGCCATATACAAACGCTTCCAATCAGAAAATCCACAGTGAATGCATGTCGGTAAAGAAAAATTTGTCGTTGCACAGAAACAGCAGCTAAATATTCCCAGAAAGCTCCTCTGAGCAAGCAGGAATGTCAATAAACTCCCCGTTTCGCATGAGGAAAACCTGCTGGATTTGGAAAGCGCCACACAGGGAGTTCTCCTGGATCCCCGACTGTGGCAAACGTCCTGATGTGAAGCACCCTAAAGCACGCCCTGAACACAAGAGCTACCACGAGCAACAGAGAGCGCTGAAGGCACTATTGGCGTATCTCGTCGGAAAATCTTGGCTATGTCAGTCTCTTACAGGATTACCAAAGAAAAGTGTTATTTTTTCAGTGCACAGCCCTTCTGTCTACCCCAGAGAACTTTTCAGATGGAAGTGATGGTCCCTGCAAAAAGGAACAGGGGTCCCTAATGTGAGCCAGCCTTCAGTGCAGAAAAACCACAGCAACTTGAGACAGGATTCAGCACATAGTCATTCAACAAAGGTAGAAAAAAGTGCCAGCACTCATTAAGTTATCACAGTAGAAAATGTAGCTTGCTAAAAGCACAGTGAAAGCGAAGAGCATGGCAGCTATGGCAGAACATGCTGCAGAATAACTCTGGATGCAGTTAAGCCCTTCAGGGGAAATATCAGTAAGAGTCATAACTCACTGCCAGGACACAATGCTCGCCTAAAATTCCTGCTGAAAGCAGCCCCTCTTATTGCACCACAGGTTCACTGCACACTCTGGGTACTTGTGTATTAATCAAGAAACCAAGAGAAAATGGGGAGAGAAGACTCGGAGATGTAACCACATGGGTCTGAGGGTTTTTTTGGATCAGTTAACATTCGGAGGGAATCCAAAAACAAAGCTAGCACAGCTGCACGGGCAGTGAATCTGCCTTTGGGCTATTCAGAAAGGATCAAAAAGGACACAGCCCCAGACTGCAAAGTGCTGACACAGTGTACACCCACCACGCCAGAGCAAAGCAGACAAAGCCTTTAGCTGATACAACACTGTTCCTGCAAACCCACACTGGCTCTGCTGCTGGCTGTCCATGCTGAAGTGTCAGAGGCTGTCCTGGATATAGTGCAAGAGCCTTCTCCACTCCCCTCCGCCACAAAATCACTCTTTCCATTTTGAAGTCCATTTCAAAGCAGGAATATTGTGTCCAGTTGTGGCCCCTCAGTTCCAGCAGGACAGGGAACTGCTGCAGAGAGTCCAGCGCAGCCACCAAGATGCTGAAGGGAGTGGAGCATCTCCCGTGTGAGGAAAGGCTGAGGGAGCTGGGGCTCTGGAGCTGGACAAGAGGAGACTGAGGGGGGACTCATTCATGGGGATCAATATGGAAAGGGGGAGTGTCAGGAGGATGGAGCCAGGCTCTGCTCGGTGACAACCAGTGATAGGACAAGGGACAATGGGTTCAAACTGGAACACAAAAGGTTCCACTTAAACTTGAGAAGAAACTTGTTCCCGGTGAGGGTGGCAGAGCCTGGCCCAGGCTGCCCAGGGGGGTTGTGGAGTCTCCTTCTGTGCAGACATTCCAACCCGCCTGGACACCTTCCTGTGTAACCTCATCTGGGTGTTCCTGCTCCATGGGGGGATTGCACTGGGTGAGCTTTCCAGGTCCCTTCCAAGCCCTGACATTCTGGGATTCTGTGAAGACCGCTTATTTCAACCAAGAAAGGACCAAACGCTTCCCATGAAGACAGCAGTGTTTAAAGGCAGATTTCTAGGGCCCAGCATTGTCACACTGGGTAATGAGAAGGGGGAAATAGGCACCTCAATGTATTTTGCAGCCTTTACCAGCAGACTGGCTACCGTGGTACACAGAGGTGACATGCAGCAGCAGCACGTACAGCGGCACATTAGTTGTTTTCTGCAGCTCAAAAACTGCAAAGGGAAACCGCAAGGGAAATTCATATTCCCCGCTAAAAATGGCACCTGCTTCACAAAAACTAAATCTGTGTCGGCTGGAAGCTGCTTACTAAGACTCCCCATTACACCACTAATGCCCTGAAGAAATAAACACGGAGTCACTGGAAATGCTCACGCTGGGACTGGTGAAGGCATCGTACACACCGCACCACGTCCACACACAGCGGGAACAGTGACACACACCAACAGCCATGAGAATAAAGCTAATTCATCTGCTTCTCAGAGAGTATCATCAGACTCTAAGCTTTATGAATAAATCAAACACCCTTCACTTCCCAGAAGCTTATATTTAATTGTCTAGAAATGATGCTGAATTGTCTAGAAAAAAATCGTGAGGCCATTTGGGTCTCATATCGCATTTAAAAGGAAATGGGTGTTGGAATTCATGAAATAAAATGTAGAAGTTTTTGCAATCTTCAAAAAAAAAAGAAAAATTGAAAATGTAAAAGGAAAAAGAAAAATGAGAAAAAGGAAAAAATAAAAAAGATTATTTGTGTGGTAAACAGAACTTACCCAAACTTACAGTTTTCTACACAAAGTCCCAGAGGGGGCATGAAAGCTTTCAAAACTCTAGAAGTATTCCTAAAAATTACTGTGGAGGAAATCCTATGGCTCTTTCCTTCCATCACCACAGATTTCTAATATTTAACCAGGAGCTCTTGGATCTGTATTTCTGAACATTCCTACAACCTTTCATGGTTTCCAGCAGGGAGGGAACACGGGCTGGCACTGAGCAGGACACGGCCGTATCTCACTCCCCGTGTCATCTGTCCCCCGAAATTCTCCTTTTCCAGTTTCTAAAACCAAAGATAGCTGGGAAAAAAGCTCTCTGGTTTACCAGCATAGTCCCATTGATGAGCTTTGTGACTGATGGCAAAGAGAGACGAAGCATCTCGCAACAGTAACCGGGCAAAGAAAACTTCAAATGGGAAACAGCGTTGCAGGGCTGGGGGGCTGTGGCATTGTTCAGTGAGTTGTTTCCTGGTTGGGGGGGTAGGGGTTAGTTTGTTGTTGTTTTTGTTAATCACAGAATCACAGAATCGACTGGGTTGGAAAAGACCTCAGCAATCATCAAGTCCAACCCTTGGTCCAACTCCAGTCCATTTACTAGATCATGGCACTAAGTGCCATGTCCAATCTCAGTTGAAAAACCTCCAGGGCTGGTGAGTCCAGCCCCTCCCTGGGCAGCCATTCCAATGCCTGACCTCTCTCTCTGCACAGAATTGCTTTCTAATCTCCAGCCTCAATCTCCCCTGGCAGAGTTGAAGCCCATGGCCCCTTGTCCTATTGCTGATGCCTGGGAGAAGAGCCCAATCCCCACCTGGCTAGAACTGCCCTTCAGGTAGTTCTAGAGAGTGCTGAGCTCAGCTCTAAGCCTCCTCTTCTCCAGACTAAACAAGCCCAGCTCCCTCAGCCTCTCCCCACAGGTCTTGTGTTCAAGTCCCTTCCCCAGTCTTGTTGCTCTTCTCTGGACCCGCTCCAGCACTTCAATCTCTTTCCTGAACTGAGGGGCCCAGAACTGAACACAATACTCCAGGTGTGGCCTCCCCAGTGCAGAGTACAGGGGAAGGATCACTGCCCTTGTCCTGCTGACCACGCTGGTTTTGATACAGGAATTATTTATGGATGGACTATAGTGATATTGAGATGAAGCTGTTCTGTGCGTACTTGAGGACATTATCTGCCTTTAGAGATAAAGCGTACTCCTCAAGAAGTCAAATAAAGAAAAAAACCTATTAAAGAAATAGTGTGGTGTGATGTGAATCCAGCTGTGTGCTCTTCTGTAGAAGTCATGCTTCCAGATTAAGGTAGTGGCCTTAAAATACTAAGCAGTGTAAAGCAGTGTACACTAATTATAACTCTTACTTAGAAGAGCAGATGGTAAAATGTGGTATAAACCTTCCATAATTAGATTTTCAACTCTTAGGTGATCCCGCTCCGACGGGGGGATTGGACTGGATGAGCTTTTGAGGTGCCTTCCAATCCCTGACATCCTGTGGTTCGGTGATGTTTAACAGCACTAAATGGCTCTGTCCGCCCTGGGGCAGTGACACCCCCTCCCTTGGCCTGGGACCTCTGCTCCCACCAACTGCATCCCCGACAGCCGCTTGGGCAAGGTCCACATTCAAACAACATGGTAAGACCAGCGCTAACCTCTTTCCACAATCCTGACAAGCCACCCAGGCCTGAACGAGAGCGTGCGGGAGCTGATCTTTACAGCTCTAAGCGCCAGTAAGAAACAAAACCAATTAAAACACTTATCTCAGGAGTCACACAACTTGAAGAGGAAACAAGGCGTTATGACCTGCATGACGTTTTCACAGGCTCTCCTGGGACAGCCAAGGTAATAATCAGCCTCACTAGTTCTCACCCAGCTTCTTTGCTAATAAAAACTGGCTGTTGTCAGCTTGCAACGAAGCAAAATTAATGACAAGACAGCAGCACGGCGGACTGCAAGCATCGGCTGAGCAAGCGTGCCTGTGCTTCCAGCCGCCACCGGACACGAGTGGCAGCAAAACCACAGGATCCCAGAGCCCGGAGGAAGGGACAGAGCCAGACACGCTGTGGAAAACACGCTGACAACAAAGCCCCGCGGGGGGGAGAAGGAAACCAGACAAGCACCACACGTTGAGGCATTTCTTTCAACAAGCCTGTTGTGGACCAAACGCAATAAATGGATTAAAACACTTTTGCCTATACACTGATCACAAGCAAAAGCAATTATACTCTTAGCAGCTAAATATTCCAGCTAATATTTCACATGAGTACATCGGCAGTGATGGCAAAATGAGCTGTTTACATTGCCGGTGACTCTTGCCTGTGTCTGAGGGTAAAGAAGCAGCAAAGTCGCAGGGAAGCAGGTGAGTACACAGGATTTGCACAGGGGCAGCGTGCACCAGAGTAAGAAACTGTGTTTGGTTGGGCACGAACATTCATTTCATGGATTTCAAAGTCCTCAGGAGGCTTTGAAGTTGCTACCAGCACTTACCAGTAACTGGGACATTGCCAAGCAACATGAATAAAACAAGAATAATTTGATCAAGGCTTAGATAACTACATGTTTATTACATAAGACACTATATAAATAAATGAGCGGACAGTGGGTGAGCTTACTGTGCTGTGCTAAAGCGACCAAAGCAGGGCAACATTCTTGCTCATTTCTTCAACTTAAAAATGCGGATTATTTTTCCTGATTTCTGCACATTCCCAGCACTTCAAACACAGCACGGCTGTGCCAGATTGCCCAACTTCAATATCTGCTTTACAGTTTCAGCTGAGAGCCGAAAAGTACAATGGCCAACGCCACTAGATGTAATGAGTTCACCTGCCAAATGGGACCATTTGGGCAAAAGAGTCGAACGCAAAGGCTGGAGGAGATCCCAGAAGAGCTAAGGTGCAGACTAAGGCTTGGGCAGTTTGAACTCTGCCCAGACAGGGAGGGTCAGGAATAGCCAGGCTGTGTCTAGGTAGCTTCAACATCATGAGTTTGCATGTGGATTCAGCGGTGGCAGGGTGATCCCACAGCTACAGCTACAGTACCACACAAGGGAAGAACAGACAACTGAAGGCCTCAACGTTAAAATAACCGTTTGATACACTGTCTATTTCAAAGGGAAGATTCTGCCAAAAGTGTTTCGGAGCCCTCTTTATTTGGTCCAGAGATGACTGGGACAGTGCCTGTCACAGCCGGGGTTTCTGAGGTCCTGCCATGCCCGGGGCGGAAGGGACAAGGGTACTGAACATGCAGCCTCACGCTGCGTTCATCACATTGTGTCAGGCAAGGAGCACAGCACCAGAAAACCCCAAGTTACTGCACGTAGGCTGCCCCTCTTCCCATCTGCAGCACGTGTCCGTTCATGTGTCCAACATAAGCCATACAAAACACCAGCATTTTCCAAGTCATGCAGTATCTTGACAAGGCACTAGATCATTCTTCAGAAAGAAACCCACACTCAAAAATAACCGTATCGTCAGACGGAGCTTTGTCCCTGAGCCAATGTCCCCCTCAAAAATACCGTATCATCAGACGGAGCTTTGTCCCTGAGCCAATGTCCCCCTGTGCCTTCTCCATTTAACTCTCCCTCATCTGTGGCCCAGGAGTTTCAGCTTCCACAGGTAACTCCTGGTCAGAGAGAGGAGTCAGCAAACCACCCAGCCTCAGACTAACGAGTGCACCTTGCAACTCACTGCAAAATCAGCACAGACCGCAGACCTGCACCGCTGCTTCCTAAGGGAGCATCAATAATTTGTGCAAGCAGCAGTTTCATAACAGCCTCTGATATAACCCAGCAGGGGCTTCCCTTCCAAAGAAAACAAACACCACAGTGTGGTAACATTCATTTACCAAAGAGAAAACACTATGCTCTTCTTCTTGTTGGGTGCGTATAGAGCAGAAATCCTCCAGCTCCCACCTGCCTTCAGGATTTCCAAAAGTTGTGCTCCCAAATGGCTACTTGGATGTAGAAGAGGCAGATGCATTCCTAGGAAGAAGGGATCGAACTGCCGGCCCTCTGCTGAAAGCGGTGAAACAGGGACACTGGGGACAGGCTGAACACCAGCTGATGTCTGCAGCTTGTGCATCATAGGATTTCAGTTTGCGGGGGGGGGTTGCTGGACTGAGAACCCCAAAGTTAATCACAGAATTCCACTCTGCAAGAAGGGATTCTGCCTGAGCAATGCTACAGACCGAGAAAAACCATCTGACAGCAAGCTAAGGATGTGCCCTGCAGCTCTCTTAACCAGAACATCCCAACGTCAGCTTGCGTGGCACTCAACAAATATAACCTCCTAGGAGACAGTGGGAAAAAGCACATTGCTTTACAGTTTACACTACCTATGAGAATGCTGGTGTTCACAATGCTTCCTTGACGTAGGCAATGGCTCGGAGCAAACAGCTGTTAAAATTAGCTTGTTTTTGTGTGTCTGATGTGTTGTACTTGAAAGCTTTGGACTTCTGCTGGAGAAACACACACCCGGTGACCCTGACATAACACAACACCTTCTTGCTTTGCAGATGCTACCAGATGCCACATGGGTCAGCAAATACGACAGTAACACCCACCCTCAGTGAACAGTGACTATTTCAGAACACAAGCACTGTCACTCTTGTGCTGCACCTGTACCCCATGCAGGGGAGCCTGCTGGTGCCTCTGGACAGCACGTTCAGCCCCGGGCTTGCTCCAGCCCCCCGACCCGGGCAGCGGGAGCTGCAGTGGGTGGCTCAGACACGTTTCCAGCCCCTGCGGTCCTGCAGATTCCGCAGGACATTTGCGAATCTGTCCAAATCAACTTACTCCATAACATACCACCCTCTCAAGACACTAATGGTAAAAATAGGTTTTTCCTTCTTAATGACTGATTTGGATAACTAAATAAACTGTTGATTTTTTTTCCCCTAAAAACACAAACCCGTACCCACATGGCAACGACCGACCTGAACTGCAGTCAGCGATACCTGTACGTGCTCCCTGTCCCTGTCACCAGAAACCCGGGGAATCGCGCCTAATGATGGCTAAATCAACAGGCTGCGTGAGAACACGCAGACAACAACCTCCTCCTCATAATAACAGTCAACAATGATATGTAACATTAAATTATTCCTTTTGTTCTCGTGGATTTTACACTCTGCCAATGCTTGCAGCTGTAAGCATGTTTATCGCCCCTCCTTTACCACTGCAATTCATTCATCTGCTCATTCATCTTCTTTATTATTTCCTTTTAAATAAACCTTTCTATTTCCAGTTACTGTCATCAATCTATTTTAATTTCCTTCCTGTTTCTAAACATTTGTCCTGCACTGAGCACTCCAGAAGTGCAAATTGTGTTCCAATGAGGTCACCAGGCATACAAAAGATATTAATATCTGTAAACATGATACTGAGAACATCTTGAGTCAGCTATATGTGAGATAAACTTCATAGTGAAACCTAAAATCTTTGCCTATACTTCTCAACAGAAATCTTCACTCATACACTCTGGCACAGAAAAATGCAGATGCTGCCCTATCAAGGCAATGACCAATCTCCTCGGTGCTCACCTTTCAGTGCTTCTCGGCTGCTGGGGCAGGGGGATGGTCACCGGTGAAGTTTTTTCAGGACGCCTGGCCCACAGCCGGCACCTCTGGAGCACGCGTGTTCCCCTTCCTCGCTCTGTTCTTATCTCCCTCTCATCCCAGAACCACCAGAATCAAAAAGGAAACGCTACTGGAACTCTGCCCAGGGCGGAGATCCCAAAGCCCACCTGGGCCCCCGACTTATTAGTGTTTAAACACCGAAATCACCCTGCCCGCCCGCCTCCCCCGGCCCCGCACTCACCGTCAGGCTGCTCTCCTTGCTCTGCCGCCGCGGCGCCGCCGGGGACCCCGGGGCCTGTGGAGACAAGCGGGGCGCAGCGTCACGGCCGCTCTCGGAGCACAGCATGGCGGGCGCTACGCGGACCCCATGGCCCGGCTGTGCGGCTCGGCTGGGCTGAGCCTGGCACCGCTCGGCTCGGCTCGGCAGAGCCCGGCTCGGCTCAGCTGGGCTCAGCTCGGTACGGCGCGGCTCGCCTCGGCTCAGCACGGCTCGGCTGAGCTCGGCACGGCTCAGCACAGCTCAGCCGTGCTCAACTCAGCTCGGCTCGCTTCAGAGCGGCGCTGCTCGGCTGGGCGCGGGGCGGGGGGAGCTGAAGGCCGCCTCCCCTCGCTGCCGCCCGCCCGAGCGGCCAATGGCGGGCAGGGCCGGGCCGGGCCGAGCCGGGCGGCCGAGCCCGCTCCCAGGCGGGCCGGCCCTCGGGGGTGCACCGGCCCTCGGGGGTGCACCGGCCCCGTGCTCCGCCTCTCGACCCCGCCGCGGGCTGCAGCCGGGACCGAGCCGCGCCGCCGGGACCGAGCCGCGCCGCCGGGGCGGTGCGGTCCCGGCTTGGGGGCAGCGGGAGCCGCTCGCAGGGTGCGAGTCCGCTCCGGGCAGCAGGCGCTGGGTTTTGCCGTGGACCTCAGTGCGGATCCCCCTGCCCTGACACCGGGGCCGGGGGGAGCGGACCCCGGGTCGTGTAGCGCCCGGGACCAGCCGCTGCCTTTGGGCTACAGCCCGAGTTCCAGCTCCATTCACATCAGCAGCGCCGTGCCCGGAGCCGAACGCGTGCGGGCTGCGCTGCTGCTGCCTTTGCGGCGGCTGTGACAACCTGGACGGGCAGCATTTAGCTGCTCTCTAGGAAGCTGTAAACAAGGCCTGGCCCTGAGCCCAGCACAGCACAGCTCTGCGTTGTTCTCAGTTGTGGCTTTTTCCCCCTTGACCTGTTTCCAAGAAATGTGGCTGAGCTTGCCTGAGGGATCTTGCCAGTGTTTGTTTGCATGATGGCTGCTACCCAGGTCTAAGAAAGCATCCAGGAGAATGTGTGGAAGCTGCTCTGCAGCAGGAGACAGCCTGTGCCAAGAACAGACAAGGAGGCAGTCAAGGCAAAGCTGTTGGGGATGACCCAAGACAGGCAAGTAGGATAAGGACTGGCCAAAGTGTATGAGAGTTTGAGGGTGTAGAGAACAGCTTCTTGCAACCAACAGTTTATGGTCAGATGTTTGCTCCACTAAGGACTCTCCTGCAAAAGGAGTCACAGCTCCCAGGGAAAGCAGGCTCCCAAGCTGGCATGGGCACAACCTGTTCTTAGAATTAATGGCACCAGCAGCTAGTTATAGGTTCAAAGCAGGAATGAAGCCAGGGCTTCAATTTGGAAAAACCTGTAATAAAGAAGCAATGGAAAGAAAGTATCATGAAGGCTGTTGAAGTGAATGAGAAAAGTAATGAAAGGGATTTTTGTCAGTCTGATGGTTGAGTCAGCTGAGCAAACCAGTGCATGGCAATGGACTCCCTGTGTGTCTCTTGTGAATTTGGGTATAAACTTGAGTCAGACTCAGCACATTAAAATGGAAGGTGGCAAATGTTGCTACAAAGGAAGTTATAGGGGAGTCAGTTAATCTGACTTGTGCACCAAGCCAACTGCAAAAACATTGTGATTCAGATACCCTGAGAAATGGAATTTTTTGCACAAGGATTAACATAGTTTAAAAAAAAAAAATTGGTCACAGCCTGCAAGTTTATTTTGGTTCTCTGAGGGAGTCACAACAGATGTGTGGACAGGGTGTCTGGTAAATGCACTACATTGGTTTCTAAAATGCTTTTGGCCTAGTTTAGGTGCCCACATGCTCTGCCTCCAGCCTGTGCAAACTGCTCAGAGAACAAGCAGCATGGGCAGTAATGTGCAAGATGTTTGATGTGGAAGGACCAGAGAGTCCAACGTGCCGGACTGTGTCATGGGAGATGCCATGAATCAACTGGTGGGGAAGCAAAACCAGCAGCGCTGACTTAGCTGAAACAGCACACATGGCGGCAAGGCTGAAGGCCACGAGCTAGGAGGTGGTGGGCAAGAAAGTGGGTTGAAGCAAAGAGGGACAGTTGGCAAACAACACAAAATTTAGAGCAAGAAATAGGGAATATCAGGGGGATGCTGAGAGCAACAGACAACCCAGGTCAGCATGGTAGCAGCACACAGATAAAACATGCATTTCACTGAGAATATTTAAGGAGTTGCACTGCAGAAGAACCTACCAGTTAATATAGAAGTGAAACAGAGAACTCAGGTTCGGTATAACTGGGGGAAAAATGCCAGCAGGCAGGGAAGCACAACCCAACAGGAGTGCAACCCACCAGCTCTTCATTGAGCTGTTGCTGTTTTGGCAGGGAGTGCAGAGCTCCATGGGAGGAGCTGGAAGAAGGCCCTGCGCTCCATCTGCAGACCTGCAGGGAAGACTCTCCCAGGGACATGAAGTGGTGCAATAAAAAATGCAGGAATATGTATTGAAAATTTGGACAAACAGGCAGGGGAGACTGGCTGTCCACCGGTCAGGGTCTTGAACGCTAGCCTGGAGCGATGAGATGGGTGAGGCACAGGCTGTGCAAGGCACAGAGGAGCGCCTGTAAGAGGACATGCCGGAATGGATGAAGTAATTGAGAAAAAGAAGCTGCTGACAAATTCTTTGTGAATACTGTCTTTGGGAGGGAAAGCTGGAGCTGCAAGAAAATACAATGAGATACAGACATGGGCAGATGTGCAAGTCTAGAGAGAGGACTGTGCTGGAGACAGGCCCAGGCCTCATGCTGGATGGCAGGAAAATTTGTAGGGTTGTTAATAGTGACTGAAGTGGCTTGGTGGATTTTTCATAAAGGAGTGATAGGGCAAAAAAATCCGAAGCATCTTGGTATTTTGTACTGTTTTACCAGTTGGACACAAAGACTAACTATTCTAGATGCAACAAATCTGTCTGATCGGACAGTTTCTAAAAGAAAAAGCTTCTTGAATTCCTGCTCTGGGCAGATTCCTGAAATACTGAACAGAAGACCCATTTATTCTTGGATACCACTGTTTGGCTTCTCCCCCAAAACTTACCTGGGGACCCCCGCTGGATTTTCGGAGGCTCATGTGACCTGAGTCGAGCTGGTGTACTGGGGTCCCAGAGACGTGGTAGCCATTCACTGTAAGGACAGACGGGACAGTTAGCAGGCTTGCTGCTGGTAGCAAATGAATAATTGCACATTTAAAAACCTAATCACAGAATTGATTATACAGATGTAAATCACAATGCCTTTTTTGAGTTCCGCGCCTCTGGCCTAAGAATCTAAGATGCTGCTCCCCCTCTCAACAGGCTGGCAATGTGATGTGTGAGACCTCAGAACTGGACTCTACAGCTCAGCCACGGGCGCACTCCATCCTCAGGATCCTGCAGCAGGCCCTGATCAGGAGTTATGACAGGAAAGAGCCAAGATAAAGAGACCCCCAAACTCAAAACAGTTCCTATAGCACTGTTTGGTAAAAGGATGTGCTTGAAGAAGAAGAGTATGTTGTATTGGGTTTGCATAGCAAGGCTTTGGTAGTGGGGGGGCTACAAGGATGGCTTCTGTGAGGAGGTGCTAGAAGCTTCCCCTGTGTCTGATGGAGCTATGTCAGCTGGCTCCAAGACAGACCCACCGCTGGCCAAGGCCGAACCTATCAGCAACGGTGGTAGCATCTCTGTGATAACATATTTAAGAAGGGGGAAAAAAATGTCCAGAACAGTCAGAAAAGAGGAGTGAGAATATGTGAGAGAAACAGCCCTGCAGACACCAAGGTCAGTGAAGGAGGAGGGGAGGAGGTGCTGCAGGCACAGATGCAGCCTGTGGTGCAGACCATGGTGAGGCCAGCTGTCCCCTGCAGCCCATGGAGGTCCATGGGGGAGCAGAGATCCACCTGCAGCCCATGGAGGTCCATGGGGGTGCAGAGATCCACCTGCAGCCCATGGAGGTCCACGGGGGAGCAGAGATCCACCTGCAGCCCATGGAGGTCCACGGGGGAGCAGAGATCCACCTGCAGCCCATGGAGGTCCATGGGGGAGCAGGTGGGTGCCCAAAGGAAGCTGTGCCCCTGTGGACAGCCTGTGCAGGCTCCCAGCAGGACCTGTGGCCCCATGGAGAGAGGAGCCCATGCTGGAGCAGGTTTGCTGGCAGGACTTGTGACCTCCTGGGGACACAGGCTGGAGCAGCCCATTCCTGAAGGACTGCGCCCTGTGGAAGGGACCCACGCTGGAGCAGGGTGAGGTGTGAGGAGTTCTCCCTCTGAGGAGGAAGGAGCGGCAGAAACAACACATGATGAACTGACCACAACCCCCATTCCTCGTCCCCCTGCACCACTCAGAGTGGGAGGCAGAGAAAACTGAGAGTGAAGTTGAGCCCAGGAAGAAGGGCGAGGTGAGGAGAAGGTGTTTTAACATTTGGTTTTATTTCTCATTATCCTACTCCGATTTGATTGGTAATAAATTAATTTTCCTGAGTTCAGTCTGGTTTGCCCGTAACAGTAACTGCTGAGTGATCTCCCTGTCCTCATCTTGACCCATGAGCCTTTCATTGTCCAGCTGAGGAGGGGGAGTGATAGAGCAGCTTGGCGGGCACTACCTATGTAAAAAGCACTGCTTAAATGGAGATAACTTTTCATGTCAAGAAAGCAAGCCTTGTAAGATGCTTACGGTTCATCTATAGAGCTGTAGGTTGCTTTATTTTTGGAATACGCTGAGCAAAGAATCATGCTCAAAGTAGGGTTAAAACAAGATACAAAACTACATTACAAATCCTTTGGTCACAACAAAATGCACAAGCTTCAAGCATACTTCCCACTCAGCTCTGCTGATCATGAGGGGCATCAGTTTGAAAAAATTCCACAAACCAACATCCTCTAGGCTGCATTATTTACAGTCAGCTGGCAGCAACAGCCTTTACATTGAGCACTTTTTATTCTAGAGTAATTTTTGCTTTGCTTTGTCTTTCTGCAGTACTTAAAGCTTTTCAGTACAGTTATGCTGCTGTTTCTGAAACAAAAGGAAAGAAGGCGTATCAGAAGGGAAAGCCCCACCATTGCTACACTCACATGATTGTGTACATTAAGTATACATCCTGCGTAATCACAGCATTTCCTTTGCTCTGCTGAGTGGTAGGGAAGCAGATTCACCCAGTGCAGTGGTCAGGCACAGCACCAAACAGTACCTGCAGAACTCTGCGACACAGGGCTCTTTGGAGTCCCAGGCACGCTGCTTGGCCGTTCCCAGGTCGTTTCTGTTGAAAGAAAACATCAATGTAAGGGTGATGGAGACGCTGCACACACACCAGTTACATCCATTACACATGTACAAATGGGTCACAGAATCCCACGATGTCAGGGGTTGGAAGGGACCTGGAAAGCTCACCCAGTGCAATCCCCCCATGGAGCAGGAACACCCAGATGAGGTTACACAGGAAGGTGTCCAGGTGGGTTGGAATGTCTGCAGAGAAGGAGACTCCACAACCTCCCTGGGCAGCCTGGGCCAGGCTCTGCCACCCTCACCAGGAAGAAGTTTCTTCTCAGATTTAAGTGGAACCTTTTGTGTTCCAGTTTGTACCCATTACCCCTTGTCCTACCACTGGTTGTCACCGAGAAGAGCCTGGCTCCATCCTCCTGACACTCCCCCTTTATATATCTGTAAACATTAATGAGGTCGCCCCTCAGTCTTGTCTTCTCCAGGCTAAAGAGACCCAGCTCCCTCAGACTTTCCTCATAAGGGTCTGACCCTCAGTGTTCTCTGGACCAGGTTCTCACCTTGTGAGGATAGTTCCTGCACCTCCCTGAACTCCCCACCTCCTCCCACCTCTTTCTGCTGTCTTTCCTCAGTCCCGGCTCCCTTGGCCAACAGCTGGGATGGGTGGGAACAGGACGGACTGGGAGCTGCGTCACTGGTTCTTCCAGTGCAGCTCTGCCCCAGGGCCCTGCTCGGCAGGAAACAGGGATCCAGCTGTAGCGCAGATCACCACCTGTAAGCTGCTGCTGCCATCTGTGCAGACAACCTTTCCAGGTGTAGTTAAACCCAGCCCAGCCCGGGGTCCCCCCCGCGGACATGGAGACCTGCCCGGCCACGGCAACCACAGCACAGCCAGTGCTGGCCCTTGCCCTGGGCACAAGGACCAAGTGCAGGCGGTGCCTTCGCCCCTGCTCTCCGCATGAAAGGCAGCTGGGAATGACTCAGATACGTGGTTTTAGTGATATATACAAAGACCACAGCACTTTTTTTCCCTTCTAAAAACTGTTTCCCTGGCAAATTTCCTCTTTTCCACCCAGGTCCTTTAGCAACTAGAATATGCAAATGTACGCACATCAGTTTTGATATTCAAAAGACTGCTGCTGCTTTCCCCCTCTCAGTTTCCTCTGTAGTTTAACCATTCAGTTCATTTTCTCAGCAAAGGGAAAATTATTTTTGACCACAGGCTAAATACAGAAGATTTAATTGCAAAATTTTGTAAAAGGTGCAAGCAGCAGACAGTGGTGTTAGAACAGCAGCTTCTGCTGAAGCCTAGCTAGAAAGCCCAAGCCACCGTTCCTTTTGAATAAACATATTGGTACCAAACCAAACCAATGAATAACACTGACTACCTGCCAATATCAAATGAGAAAAAAAGTTAGTGTGATCAAGTCGAACTACTTTGGCCACTTCGTTTGAAACTGTCATTCCCCAAATCCCAACCAACAGCCATGTAACCCCGCCAAAGCCTGAAATCCCGCATCTCTCTCAGTGTTCTGGTGAACGTGGTCAAGCGGTAACGGAGCAGGAGAGGCTGAGAGAGCCCTCGGGTGTCACCGTTTCGGGTTGGCAGTCAGCAGGTGTCCAGGGCACATAGGGGCTCCTGTCCAGGGTGAGTCCTTACTTGAGCAACAACAGGATGCTCACATGCTTCAAGAACCATAAAAGGCCTATTGGGTAAAGAAGGGAGTACTATTTTATCTGTCTTTATACATATATTCATGCACATATCTACACATAAAGTTGTCCTCGAGGATTGCGTTAGGTTCCTTATTTCAGGAAAGGACTCAGGGTTAAGGATCCCCCATGTGGAAGGTGCCATCTCCCACATCTGTGATGCCCAAGTCCTTGACACCCCTGCCCTGCTCCCCCTCTCTCCCCAGGCCACTGCACTTTTGCTTGCAAAGAAAAATACTTGGAGCTTTTGTTCATTGCAAGTGCAAAACCTGGTGGATTAGAAGCTTTGATGAATCATGGGGAAATATTTAAATCTTACTCAGCTCTTTGTGAACTGGGTAGTAAGTTAATAATTCCATGGTAGGCCAATAAGGAAGAATTGAAATGTGTCTTAACTAAACAGAAGGAAAATCAAATGTTAAGAGTTGTCTTTTATGAGTCAGCTTGTCTCGGCTTAATATACACAAGTGCATGGTTAAATAAAGACAGATTCTAATTTACACTTATTGTAATGTGAAGGTAAACAATAGAATATGCCACCCTCATTTCTTGTAGATTTTTTTTTCTAATGTAAATTGTTGATTAATGAGTAATGTGAGTTGGCTTGAAGACAAGCATTTTAAAGAATGGCTTTTGAAGATCTGTGTGGAGGCATCGTGATGACCACTAATGCCCAAGCACAATCAGTGGGATAACATATTTTTGTCAGAACTTATTTTTGACATTAGCAGTAAAAACAGAAAAGAAAAAGAACGTTTTAAACCCCATTTATTTTGAGTGTTAGGAGAAAAAAAAACCCACTTCTGTGCAGAGAGTAACAGAGAGATTATTCCAGCAGCCCAAGCAGGGATGGGAACTAACCTCAATCAGGGCTGCACTGCTCTAATGTCATCTACTGGAAGCAACTAAATTTACCAAGAGAATACTGTAATATTACAAATTTCTCTGCAGCCTGTTCACAATTAGAAGTGAATGGGGATGGGGTGGTGGCGGTGATTTTTTTCCACAGAAAAGGCTTGGTGAGAGATATCAACCCATGGCCAAGACAGTCTCGTCTTGGAGTACCAAATGCAGGCTTTGATCCTGGTGCTTGGAAAATATGAAGACTGCTTGCAATCCTGTGGTAAAGCAACGATCACTGCTGTTAGCAATGGATTCGATATTAGACAAGACTTTATATCGCACCCAATTTTCCAGAGAGGATGTTGGGGTCAAGCTAAAACCCCTCGTGATGTGGAAGTGTAATTTAGCACTGGCAGACAACACCAGCAAGTTCTGCCCTCCCTTATCAGCCACATGTTAATTACTTTACTTAGCTAATCAGGAAAGGGAATAATCAGTAGTTTCCTTGTCACTCTCTGGACTCTGAAGGAGGTCTGTGAACAGAAAGAAGTCCTGTAGCCTTGGGACATATCTGGAAATTATTGCCTGCGCTGCAAGGCAGTAGAAAGCCACTTGTTCAACCTGAAATGATGTAGTGAGAGGGAAAACAGATACAAGACCCAACCTATATAAGCCAACAGAACCAAAGAGGATTTTCACAGATGTAGTTAAACATTTCCTCACAAAGGAAAGCGGAAATCTGTGATGTTTGGGGGAAGAAAGTTCACTTTCCATCTGTTTGGAAAATGAGAAATGACACGACTTCAGAGCACCACACACTCTGGGATATCATGTTAGTCAAGAAACAAAAGCTTCTGAGGAGGTCCTGATGCAGATTATTTTTGTGATAAAAGTGGGGTAGCTGAAGAAGGAATTTTGTGTCCCTTCTCCATGCATCCAGTAGCGCTGTGAAGTGAAAGCAGCTGCCTTCCAGTCTGAACAACCACAGCCAAACATCCAGGCCTCAAGGTCCAGCAGAATCCCTCCTGAATGTGCTTATATTGCTTTCAGGAATGGATGTTGTACTTCTTCATGGTGTCATGTGTAGTGCTATTTAGGAGCTAAATGCTCCATAGTTTCCTTAGCTCAACTAGGAGAATGGAGCAGAGCAGCCAGAGGACCTGTGGGCCTGCTGACTGTGCAGAAACTTGCCCTGGTCTTCAGGAACTGTAGCAGCTACAATGTGTCACTCAGCTACTGGTGCTATCTCACATCTTTATAAATAGATTTTGAGTTCGCTTTTGTTTTAACAGCAATAAATCTATAACACTGAGCAGCTCCAAACCCAGTTTCTGACCTGAATAATGTGAAGCTGTGCAGGAGCCCTCAGCACAGGACACACATGGACCTGCTGGAGAGGGGCCAGAGGAGCCACAGGAATGACCCGAGGCTGGAACAGCTCTGCTGGAGGACAGGCTGAGAGAGCTGGGGGGTTCAGCTGGAGAAGAGAAGCTCCAGGGAGACCTTAGTGTGGCCTTTCAGTGCTTAAAAGGGGCCAATAAGAAAGATGGGGACAGACTTTAGAGCAATAGGACAAGGGGTGATGGTTTTAAACTAAAGGAGGGAGATTCAGGATGGACATGAGGAAGGAATTGTTGCCCTGAGGGTGGTGAGAGCCTGGCCCAGGTTGGCCAGAGAGGTGGTGGCTGAACCATCCCTGGAGACATCCCAGGCCAGGCTGGACGGGGCTCTGAGCAACCTGAGCTGGTGCAGATGTCCCTGCTCATGGCAGGGGGGACTGGGGGAGCTGGGAAGGGCCCTTCAACCTAAACCATCCTGTGGTTCTATAGGATGCACAGGTCACTCTGACATAGATGAAGAACAGCAACAAAACATGTCCCTCCTCAATGTCAAAAGAAGAAACCATGCAAGCTTCTCCAAAACTGTTCCTGAAAACATGCAGAATTAGAAGTGATATTTGCAGTAGAGTAGAACAGGCCCCACAGTCTTACCTCCTATTTTTTGGATTCACTTTACTCTTGCCAGTGGCATGTAGGCATCGCCTGTGTGTGCAGTTCACAAACCTCTTAGCGTGCCTTTGCTGTTCCGCTGTACCTCCATAGGCTTTCAGCAAGGTTTGAGGCCTGTCCGTGGCTCCCCAAAGTGCAAAGACGTGGTCAAAGGGAGAGCAAACAGCCCAGCTTTGGAAATAGGTTTCCTTTTAACACTGCGCTCCTCAGCCCGAGCCTGCAGACTGCGGGAAGGCGCCGTGCCCGGCTGGCTCTGCTGGGAGCAGGCCGCAAAGTGCTGTCAGCGTCCCTGCTCCTTATCTCCCCTTTCTGACTAAGATCATCCTCACATTTGTGATGAATCAGAAAGGGTTTCATGGCACTTCACTTCTTGGTGTTCTGTGTGGAAGAAAACAGCCCAACGGAAAGGCGGGGGGAATGTGTGGGTTTGTGTGTGTAAGGGGGGGAAATCACTTCCAATGGCCTGAGACTGGAGTAAACTATTCAAAACTTTAGAAGCCGAAGGAGTGGATGAATGAGAGTACAATGAAAACGTTTTCCTCCTATTCTGTAGAGGATGTGTAGCACAAGGAGATTTTGTTTCATTGGAATGAGGAGGTCTCACCTTTGTGCCAGTTTACAGAACTGACTCCAGGCCAGGAAGAACCGTCCTGGCTCTCGCCTCCTGACCTCCCGCAGACCAGAGTCCAAAGACCCTCCTGATTCAGCACAGCAGCTCTTTTGTCTTTGTGCTCCAAGCTTTTGGTCCAGTGAGCCCTGCAATACTGAACCTGATATGGGTCACCTAGAGCAACATCGGCTCAAAAGGCCCAAACAAGCAGCCCATGCATGAACTGCAACTTGGTCCTCTACACGGTGTCCTCACATTGCATCACACTTCTCCGCGGGCCTCCCAGGATCCTGACCTTTACTTCCAACCTCATACCTAATAAAAAGAGCCAAGAGAAGCCAGGAGAAGTGACAGATGCAAATCTCTCTGCCCGTGCATGAAACACGAGATACAGTCTCACAAGTGCTGAAATCAGAGCGCCATGTAGTGCATTAACTAGTCCAGCAGGAGCTGCAGTATCAGAACTGGAATCCAGCTCCTTCCCACAGGCAGTTCAATAAGAAAGAGACTGAGGCTGCCACATAGCTTTTATCCTCAGTCCTGAAACAGTGCCATGGAGACAGGCACCATCCAAGAGTTCTTGAAACCTTCTGTCCATGTGTTGAGAATAGAAATGCTCGTCACTACCTCAACGGCCTAGGAAATGCTGCTGACAACAGTCCTCACTTGAGCTTTCAAAACGAGCACTGGGACCTATACCATGCCTCTCCTTTCGTGAACACTGCATGACAAAAGCAAGCCCTTTATTGAAGGCTTAGTAGCGATAATAATGCTATTTCCAGCACTTTCTGAGACACACTTCATTTTTTTGAGGTTTTAGGCCACTTTGTCAGAGCAGGTTTCCATACCACTCTTTAGCAAGGGCATCCTGTATGAGAGGGCAACTGTTCACTAAGAAGTTTTACCTGTATGAGAAAAAGCATGTGATAAAAATGCTTGACATCTTTTAGGTGTCTCCATAGCTAGCTTACTATTTCAGCTGCAGTTCATAAGTTCAGCTGTAGTAGGTGTTGACTGTAGCTGGTGAGATATGAAAGAAAAACCTCAACCTACAGACTAAATCCTTCCAAGATGCCTGACTGACTGAGAGACATGCAAAAATATTAGGCGGAGGAAGCACTAGAGTAGGTCGTGATTATATTCCTGCCATCCACTGATCTCTCACTTGGGGTCTAGAATGTAGTTCAGAAGAGGCAAGAATTGCCTGCAGGTGGTGAACTTGTTCACTGCTTTCCAGCATCACAGGACTGGTTGCCTTTAAGGCATCTGGCTTTGTTGAGCCCCAGGCTGACACACACCCCGGCTCTCAGGGACACGACAAGGCGTGCTGGGCAGAAGCTCCAGGAACATGCCAGTCTAGCAGACCTACTGGGTAATCTCTCTCAAACAAATCGCATGCTTTCAGCTCACTTTGAGTTTTGTTTTCCAACCATACAAAGATAAAATAAGTCTTGTTTATTCTCTGAAAATAAAGAGTTCACGATTTTGTAAAGGTTGGAGGTAAAGTTACAACACGACCAACTGTTATTAACAGCCTTATTGCCACCCCTTGCCACATTCATTCCAGGCTGTGCTTGGGCTACCAGGATGGATCTCACAGGCATTTCTGCTTGGAGAACCAGTCACCGTCTGTATTCACCCAGTTCCCTTCCCCACTCATAACAGCATCAGTGAAAATGCAAATGTCACTGGGTAGAAAACTCTTCTACTGAGTTTGTTGTCATCCTCCAGCTACTCAGTGAAATGCAGCATTATTAAAATTGCTTTTGTATTCTTGATTAAGGTCTAGCTTACAATGGTGCAGTAGGGCCGCTTCCTTTGCATCTTAACTGTAAACTTTTTATGTCCTTACAATGCTTAACACTTATGCGTCTTAGGAAAGAATAGTTGAGCTTGTGACACACTAGAGTGCTCTCAGCTCTGGCATCACACAGAAGCTATGAAACATAATGGTAGTGAATGATATATTTTAGGATGGAGAACCTCAAAACGTGCAGAAGTACCTGTGAGTTTCTGTGGGTATTCTCGGACCCAGTGAGTGTCCTAGTGATAAAGGTGTCACATGAGAGCTGACCAAAACCGCTGTTACCATTGCCCACATCGTGCCATGACAACAGCCTATGGACAAGGCACGAGGAGAACAAAGACTGGTGGAGTTTTCAGCTCTGGATTCCAATGGGGCTTCGCGATGTCAGTGCTTAACTACTCAGACCAGCCTGTTTTAGCAGTTACTGGTTTAGTGCCATGGGAAATTTACTTGCAAGACAAGGACAGCACCATGCTGGATGGAAAAAATCCCATCTTCTCACTAGCTGTAGGATGCTTAAGGTCCCTAAGCACTAGGTTTGCAAGGGAAATGCGATGCGTTTATGGCACCGAGTTTTCAGCTATTGTTTAGGCACTGGCTAGGAAAGCACCACCCGCTGTTTCTGCTCTTCCTGGGGTCAGCAGTGAGGCTGCAGGTTGCAGTGGTTGCACAGCTGGATCAGAGACTTGCTCAGAGTTAGGAATTTCAGAAAGGTGAGGGTGAATGAAGATAAGCAGGGAAGGGTACCCAGGAGGAGAGAAATGGAAAAGCTGGGTACTGGTACCAGGAGGATAGAAGTAATACATATTTTTTTCAGGCAGATCAAGAACATTTTCCTAAAATTCTGAAGTGCTGGGCTTGCGATTCCTTTCAAGGAAATGACCACTTGCAGCTGCACATTTCAGGACTGCCTAAAAGCTCGTGCCCTGGAACTTGTTGTTGCAGGTGGCATTTTACTAGTGATGTTTGTGATGATGAGAATATATGGACCTTAATTAGGATCAAGATAATGTGAAAGCAGAATTCCTGCTCTCCAGGAGACAAAAAGCTCTTTAGTAAATGGGAAGGACATAACACCACAGACAAGAAAAGCCTGGAAATAAGGTCACACCATGTAAGGCTGACCTCAGCTGGGAATGCAAGATGGCAGCAAGCCAACACGCACGCTTGTGTCATAAGTATATAAGTCATCTTTAATGTGATGGACAAGGTAGCTGGAGTGCTATTGTTTGACTAATGCAAGAGGTATTACAGCTGCAACACATCAGAAAATTTCTTCAGCATAATCAAATATTTTCCTGCTGAATCTCCCACCCACGCACTGTTGTAAAGCACTCCCAAAGACAATGAGCAACCACACGGTTAACCACATAGTAGCTGTGCACTCTGGGCACATGGTACTTTTGAACTTGGCAGGGCAGTGTGATCCTTAGGGCTTCCCTTGCAGGAAATACACCAAGGCCACCCCTGCTGAGCAGCCTGGAAACTTTTCCATGTTCTCTTACAGTCCAGGTTATGTGCAATATCATCTGCTTTGCCAATGGCTTACAACAGTCTCACATCTGAAAATAGGATTAACGGGATGCCAAAGCAGAGGAGACTGCTCACCCCGGTTTTCTTAAAGATGAATAAGTACTGTGCATGCACAGAAGATGGTTTTAAGAGGCTGAGTGAAGCACACAATTCTTTACACCTTTCAGAGACTAGAGAGCATTGCCCCTCTCCCATCCTGACTGCTTCTCACCTTCTCTGCCTCCTCATTTACCCACCCTACCCTATGTTTTTATGTCCTTCCCCATCACTCATGCCTCCTCTGATCACAACACAGACCTACAATTATTATTGATAAGAAAATGTTGTACTCTGGAATGACTTCAGAAATATACATTTGATATAGAGCTGATGCCAGTGTGTTCGTGGGAAAGGGGGGAGGCTCAGCCCCGGTAAGCGGCATGAAGTTGCCAGCAGTCCTGACGCTGCCTGAACCAGATGTGAAGCATTGAGAAGAAAAGCCGGCGGGGCTTTGGGCTCTGGAAATGCCATACAGAAACCTGTCGCCAACCCTCCAAACCAGCAGAAAGCAAATAAACATAGTTATTTCACAGGGACTGTCAGGTAGGAGATATCCAGGGCAGAAGTGATTTCACCCTACCTGCACCTGCCTCCAAAACACCCACAGTTTGTCCAGAGGTGCTCAGGGTTGCATGTAAGTGTCAGAACTCTGACATGATTGCATGTAAAGGTCTGTTTGTCCTTTCTCCCAGACATGGCTTCTTCCTATTCAAATTCTTCCAATCAGCTCATATACATAAAAGGTTTTGAAAGCTTCACACAGGGTGATTTTGCAACCCAGACCAGCCTGGGGACATTTATTTCTTGAAATTCCAGCAGAACAACAGAGCTTCTCACTGACTCGCTGCAATGGTGCCTGTCCTGGGAAGGGGAAGGGCAGGAACACCCCTGTGCACAGCCAGGTATGGGTGATCTCTGCTGAACGGCCCTGAGGGGCCCACGGGAGTCACAGCACTTCACACAAACACTTACTGGCTTTTCTTCAGTAAGATCACACACATCAACCCCTCACCTGGGTCACAGGCAGAGATGGAGGAGTGTGTGTAAAGCACAGGGATATTTATCCAGCTAGGACTTGAACCAGTTCACTTCAAACGTGAGGGCCACAAGATGGTTTGTGGAAGCTTTATTTCATGTTTGTTCGAACAGGCCAACATCAGAGCTGACCTGTGAGCCCAAGCAGAGTGCAGATGGACAGCCAGCCTCAAGGGATGGAGCCCTTCACTGTTTGCTGAGGTAGAAACCAATAAAAAGGGCAGCACAGTTCTGGTAAGGAAGAAATAGCAGAAAGCCTGTGTTCGTATTTTTTGTGAAGTAAATAAAGCAAGCCATGGGCAGCCAGGCTGGTTCAGATGAAGCACAGAAGCTGCGCACAAGGGTGTTTTACGCTGTCTCCAGTCCTCCTACACTTTTTTCTCCCCTTGCCTGAAAACAGGACCCGTGATCCCCTCAATCTGGGGATGTACAGACCCGCTTCTCCCTCAGTCCATCACCTGCCAACACCCTCCCTCGGCCCTGGGAAGCAGAGCAGCCATTCCTGCAAACCCCTCCTGGCCAGGGGGGAGGATCAGGGCAGACAGGGGTGGGTGTCACAGCATGCTCGCCCCATCTAGAGTCACAAGCACCATTGCCACGGCCCAGGAGTCCTCTGCAGCGCAGCAGAAGCTTCAGGAGGTGAGGACAAGGCATTTGGGCTGCTTACAATCTTAAAGCAGCCAATTCCTCTTCCCTTGGCACACGTGGGCATGGGACAACATGGACTGAGCACCTGTCCTAGAGGGCTCGTGGTAGTGCAAGGGGCTGTGCGCCTGTGGGTAGTAACACAGAGGCTGGAGAAACTGGGGAAGCATAGGTGTGGAGATAGCCAAACACTTGCCCTCTTGGATCTCGAGCCTTCTTCAAAGGCTGTGTCCCGTCCCTGCTCGCAGCGTGCACCCGTCCCCGCGGACACACCATGTGGTGCGGAGCCCACCAGCCACTGCTGCCCTGGGTGCTGGGATCAGCAGGGCAGGATGTTCAGGGAGGCACCGAATCTGTCCCATAGCACGGTGGGAATATTCAGCACAGCTGCATGTGGGTACACATGAAATGAAGCACAGTAAATGTTCCTCTGAACTCATATTAAGATTCCTTCACTTATACAACCAGAGAAAGCAAACCAGCAGTTGAGTGACAAGTTAGATGTGAAGTATGTAAACACTGGGGAAACACAAAGATACCAAATACAGAACAACTCTCATATGAGTCCCAGGTACTTGTCAACCTCTACATTGACAAATATTTTTCATACAGGTTGGTCTTTACAGACTGAAAAGAACAGGCCTAACAGGGATTTCAGGAAGTCTTGTTGTCCCTGCTGTGCCCCAAAGCAAGGCAAACATGATTTTTCCCAGCTTTGCGTAACCTGCTTAGAGACCTCCAGTGTTCCAAACTCCCAGGCAGCTCCCTACGCCCACACTTAGAGAGCTAGGAAGTTAGAGTTATCATCGTTGCACCTGAAGTCTGTTACTGTGTCTTCTAGTGATGACAGGAACTGCAAACACTCTTCTCTGCAACAGCATTTCATGCACTTGAAGCCTACTTTCACGTCCCCATCCAAGTCTTTGCTTTCTTAAGGCAAACAGCCCTGATCTCTTAATATTTGCCCACAGGCCATGTTTTCCACATCTTCCATCGTTCTTGGTACTCTATTCTGGGCTTTATCCAACTGGCTCACATCTTTCCTGAAGTGTAGAGCCCAAACAAGATAAAAATATTCCAGCTGAGGCTTTATAATTTCCTTGTAAAGTTGCAGGCTTACTTCATGCCTCCCAGAGAACTTTCCTATTTACACAATGGAAAATGATGGCTGTTTTTGTACTAGCACAACACTGCTGGCTCACACTCAGTTTTAGATCTTCCAGAGCCCCTACATCTTTGACTGTAAACTGCTCCATTGCCTGTCTTTGTCACTTAATCATTTCTGACGAAATCTCCGGTCTGAAGTGCATCTTTACTGAACAGCATCCCACTCTTCCAGCGTGTGTCCTCAGCTGCAGGATGATTGTGAGTTCTGAGCCTGTTCTGTGCAGAACACCGTGTTCTCTCCCAGCTTCAGTTGAAGTTAACATTTGAATAAGTACACTTAATATCAACATGCCATTCATTACTGCAATAACTGACCAGAATGGAGCCTCAGGCAGATCCCCGCAGGATTTCCCTTGCTGCAAGCTTCCCTTTGACGAGGTATCATCGATTACCATGCTCTGAGTAGGATCCGTTTTGCACCATCTTCTTGTAATTTAACTATGGTCCCCTTTCCCTTAAGGTTGTTTTACTGGTTTTGCTGCTTTTAAGGGCTGTCATCACAGTATCACAGTATGTTTGGGATTGGAAGGGATCTCAAAAGATCATCTAGTCCAATCCCCCCATGGAGCAGGAACGCCCAGGTGAGGTCGCACAGGAACATGTCCAGGCGGGTTTTGAATGTCCCCAGAGAAGGAGACTCCACAACCCCCTGGGCATCCTGTTCCAGTGTCTGTCACCCTTACTGAGAAGAAGTTTTTTCTCAAATTTAAGTGGAACCTCTTGTGTTCCAGCTTGATCCCATTACCCCTTGTCCTATCATTGTTTGCCACTGAGAAGAGCCTGGCTCCATCCTCGTGGCACTCACCCTTTATATATTTATAAACATTAATAAGGTCACCCCTCAGTCTCCTGTAAATGTCATCCTGTAAATGAGCTGCCTTTCCTTCACGTGGGGTCTCTGCTCACAGACCCTCTCTACCTGGAGGCTGTATACATGTTTAGCCACAATCCTACCACATGAGATGGTATGTACCTCCTCCCACCACTGCTTGTCAATGATGAAAAACTGTCGTGAACCTGTCAAGAAAAACTGCTCCTGCCAGCACCCATCTTTGGAAAGGCAGTGGGTGCTGGCGCGGCCCTGGAGCGGGGCGAGGGGATGCTCTGCTCTGCTCTGACCTGTCCCAGGGCCCACACACAGCCCTGAGCTGGGTGAACACCCCACCCTGCTCTGGATGTGCCTCCAGGGCTGCTGGCTGGACATGCCGGACAACTGGAGTGCTGCAAGGGAAGGACGTGCCACTCAGAGGATGTCCAAATGCAACGTGTAACAGAACAGACAGTGAACACAATGCCTGGAGCTTTGACATATGCTTAGCATACAGCTGAGATAAATGACTGTCTTCTAGCTCATGCATGAGAGACATATGATGAAAGGGACAACCGAACGCGAGGATGCATCATAGCAGTGCCTGAAGGATGTGTTACATGTATGAAAAGAAAGCAACAACAAGGATTTGTGGGCTCCAGGAGACCTTGCAGAGCGCTATTCAACCCCAGTGCTACATTTGCTACCGAAAACAGCAGCCCTGAAGGGAAAACCACAACGCAGCACTCCAGCAATGAGCTGAGCTCAGCGACGGGCCAAGCCTGGGTACCTGCGGACTCTGCAAAAGGTGGGATCAGAGACAGCGCCTGCAGCAGCCTGCACCCTCGCATGGGAGCAGCTGCACAGGGTCCCCAGCGTGCACACAGCACACGGGTACGGCAGAGCCCGAAGGGACTGTGAGCAGGGACCCCGATGAGAGAGCTGAGGACACTTCGGGATGCTCTGTGTCACAGAGGGGAGCCCTTCTTTCCTTCCACTCACTTTCTGGCTATTTTTCCCCCAGATCACTACCTGTGACAGAGAAATAGCATCTCCCACTCTGTCCACTGAACAGCTCTGTGCATCTTCTAATTATTAGTTTCTCCACTCAAATTTCTGCATGTTTGAGTAGAAGGAGACAGACTCTTTCCTCTACTTCAGCTGCACTGTCTGGCTCAGCCTCAATGGGTAGGAGAAGCACAGGGCAAATAATACAGAAGAGCTTTGATAGGAGGGATATTCTAAGTTATTTAAAATAAGAGAAAAAAAACCCAAACTGCACAAGCACAGTCTTCACAGCAGCCAGAGGGACCTGCTGTAAGCTAGAACAACAACCAGCCATATTTATTCTTTCTGTAACCATTTGTTCTCTAGGCAAGCAGAGCTCAGACCATGCTTGAGGTATAGAAATCCCTTTTTGGATTCAAAAATTTCAAGAAAGAAGCTAAGTAAAAAGAAGCGAAATAAAGTACAAGCAACTATAACAAAGCTGAAGCTGTACAGTCCCTCTAGACAATTTGGTGCTTCATCAGCTGGGGAAGACACATTTGACCTGGCACAGTTATTCTGATCCACATCCAGATTCTGCACGTGGAAATGGAAGAAAACTTTGCAGAGCACCTCAGAGGAGCCTGGGAGAGAACCGACATTTGGTCAATGACAAATAGCAACCACAAAGCCTTTCCAGGACCATTTCATGTTTTTTCCTGTGGAATAGGAATCTCCGTATCATAGATCCTGATAACAGGAGACATGAGACATACACAGGGACACACCTAAACTGCTCCGAAGTCAGAACCTCCTTCCACTTTGGGACTGAAAACAGAAGTCCGCTCTGACAGAAGGGCTCCAAATGGAGAAGAAAAAAAAGCAACTTAGAGTAAAAATAACCAGAAAGTCCTTTCTTATTCCCTTATGGCTCTGAAGTGCATACCTTGTGCCTTGTTGCATCTGTTAAGGACAGCCCTCCATGAGAAGGTCTGCAGCACAGTGCACACTCAGTGCCCAGCCCTGGGCAGCACCTTAGCTTGGGGAAGGCTCCTTCCCGAGCTCTTTGAAGGGGGTTCAGGCATATTTAATCTTTCTGATTTTACATACTGGGGAGGAAAGGGAAAGAACATAACTGAGGCTGCAGAAGTGACGCACTGAAAAGAAGCAAAAAGCAAAGGGAGCTCACGGTGGCTGTTGTAAATCCGGGGAACAGACAACCTTGGCACAAATTGACTGAAGAAGGTGCAGTGCATCCAGCCTTGGAGGCTTTTAGGAACATATATTGCTCAAGCTACTCAGATGGAGAGTGCAGCCCGGGACAGTGAGGAGATTTTTCTGCAGTTTTGGTGAGATCAGGCAGACATGAAAGGTTTCCCACAGAGCGTGAGCAGCAGTGCTTTCCTTCCTCCGCTGGTCTCCTGGGGAGCAGTCACAGGTCATCCCCACTGTTTCCCAGCTGTGAGCATGGCACGCATCATCTGGCGATATCGGGATCTCACAGCACTTAATCCTTGTCCAGGAGACAGTTTGGCAACTTTTCTTCATGAAAATAAGGACTGCTTCGCTCCTTGGAGATGCAAATATTTCTTCCTCAGATGGGTGGGACTTACTCTGACTGGTTAACACTTTGTTGCCTTGAGAAATTCCCTTTTCTTCGCTCTAGTGACTCACTGGCATGTTTAACTACGAAATGTTTCTCACACAGAATCTTGTATTTTGCAATAGTCTGGACATTAGCAAGTATACTTGTTGCACCCATCTATATGGGATTATTACATGTGGAACATTGCTGGCACTTGGCTGAGACCAAACACAACAGCAGTTGGGTGGATAATCTCTAACACCTTTCTCTCAGACAGTGCAGGGCAACAAAGGTGCTGAAGGGAGTGGAGCATCTCCCATGCCAGGAAAGGCTGAGGGAGCTGGGGCTCTGGAGCTCTTCTCGATGACAACCGGTGATAGGACAAGGGGTAATGGGTAAAACTGGAACACAAAAGGTTGCACTTAAATTTGAGAAGAAACTTCTTCCCGGTGAGGGTGACAGAGCCTGGCCCAGGCTGCCCAGGGGGGTTGTGGAGTCTCCTTCTCTGCAGACATTCCAACCCGCCTGGACACCTTCCTGTGTAACCTCATCTGGGTGTTCCTGCTCCATGGGGGGATTGCACCGGATGAGCTTTCCAGGTCCTTTCCAACCCCTGACATTCTGGGATTCTGTGATTCAGACCGACATCCAGATTTTGCTGGGCTGCATGGACACATCCTGGAGCTGTTACTTCCCATGCTATGCTATATCCTACAAGAACCTACATTTCATCAACCCTGCTGAAGCTGGACCTCCGTCTACCAATGAGCAGTTATTATGGTTTGTCAGGATGTGCTCATGCCCCTTCTGGGAGGCAATATTGCCATCAGTAAGCAAAGCAATATGCTGTGACTCTTCATAGTCTCCTGCTACATGTGTGGAGCATGAGAAAAATAATCATTTTAGACCATCTCAGCTGTGGAATCAGAGGGGAAAGACCACAAGAAAGCACAGGGTCTACAGTATTTCCTGATGGATTAGCAAAGTCCCTTCTCTTTCAGCTGAGACCAGATGTACATTCGAGCAGTGGCTGTCAGCCCTACAGTGGTTTTACAGCAAGTCAAATGCAGTCACTGTGTGAGTCACTGTGTGAAAGCTGATGAACACCCAGACTTCCCCGTGGTACAAAAAAAAAATAGAGAGAGAATTTGTGAAGAGTGTGGAGGAGGTCTTGAAACAGTTTCTGATCATCCACCTCAGTAAAGAGATGACGGGTCCTTGGGAGATCTGAGAAATGGTTATGACCTTACAGACCAAGAGTTTTACTGCTGGTGAGTAATGGTGACCAGAAGACCTTTAACTACATGGATCAGCCTGAAGGCCAACGAGCTAGCTTCCACTGACTTGTGAATTACCATGTTTGTGCACAGCGATATCCCTCCCAAATGCTCCAGCATTCTTTCATCATCTGGTGATAGTTGTGATGGAGAGCAACCTAGGAGTACATCTACACAAATAGGACCTTGACGGAAAAGAGACCTAGCTCCTGAAACAATGGTGATACGGAAGCAAAGCAGGAAGGAGGCCCGTGAAACCCTGTGACAGAGATGTATGTTGGCACTATGTCCCCATTACAAACACTGCCAATGTTTATCTTGATACTCCCAACAGCAGCTGTAGCAATGACAGGACAAATAAGCAGTTAAGACAAGTCAGCAGGTGCAGTCAGCAAGCTGTCCAGTCCATGAGACTTGTGATAAAGATCACCCGCGCCAGCGCAGCTCTGCCACGGGAGAGGTGGGGACTGCAGATTTACAGCGTATTAGTCTTGACTTGGATTAAAGCCGAAAAATGCTTCCTGGGTGTCAAGGTGCAATCCCACTGTTGGACGGTGAGCCTTGCATGCCAAATGTGCCTTTACGGTGACTGCACGGCTCAGCTGGTGCAACTTCGGAGCTCAGTCAAGGAAGAAAGTGCATATCCAACGTGAGACTGGCCAATCTGCCTATGGGTAGTCCTGAACAACCAGTTTTGCAGGGACAAAGTTCAGAGCCCAATTAGTCAGATTAAATTAAAGCAATGTCCAGACAGCTGCTCACGCCAGGGCTGGATAAGGCTTGATCACCTACTTCAACAGAAAGGCCCAGAGGTTGCATCCCATTTCCGCTTTGTCTGAGACCTAGATGACACCATAGGTGACACTTCTTTGGCACATAATCCACTTTGAGGCATTTGGGATGTGAATCTGATAGTGCAATATAGCCCAACTAGAGCAAAAATACTCCCAGGTAATATCATCGAACCAATAAACTAGCAAAAAGTGGTACCTACACAGCTAGAATACTTTCAGGCAGCAGCATATTACAACTGATCAGGCTGAGAGAAACTGAGCTTGCCAGGAACACGAGCTAAACTGGTGGAATGGAGGGGCCAGATTGTCCCTGTACCTGCTGCAGGAGAATCCTCTTGTCTCACAAAAGGCTACAGCCTTCATGGGAGGTGTGGGAGGCTCAGAAACGCATGATTCTTGAGTCCAGCACAAGAAACAAGAGCAAACACAACTTCAAAGCCAGTTTGGCTTAGGACTGCTCTGGTGAGGAGCTTTCTCATCTGAACAGAACTTGAGTAAGTGCTCCCTAAAGCAAGGACCAGAACACAGAAATCCCACTTACCCTGTTAGCCACTTCTCTGTTATTCTGAGAACCATACTCTTTGCTGCATTGCAATCCCATTGCAGTAGCTGAGAGCACAACCACAGGTGGCTTTGACATTCTCTTGAGAAGGACAGGTTGGAAGTGACCTCTGGAAGTCTCTAAGCCAGCTACCACTGCTCACAACAGATCGGCTCGGCCACAGCTTTATCTGGCCAGGTCTGAGAGCTCCCAAGAATGGAGATTCCACCGCCTCTGTGGTCAGCCTGTGCCAGGGCTATCCCGCCTTCCTCAAGAGAATTCCTTCCTAGAGAAAAAACATCCTGATTTCTGACTTGGACTTACCAAGCAGGATGTGTATATTGGTCCTTGTTATATTGTCTGTAAGTTTTGTGAGGAAAGTAAAAAGCTGCCTGAAATGATGGAAAAACTGAGCCCAGGCCATTTACCTTTCTGGGGTGGGTTCCTGGGACAAGAGTTTTTATCACATAAAAACCAGGTTCTTACTGGTTTTATCTGACTTCAACCCAGTGCATGTGACTAAGGGTCTATTGCCATGATGGCTCGGGACTGAGTTCAATCCCCTCTCACCCACCTGTGAGTTGCAGTGGGGAGAGGGTACATGTAACTCCTACTGATCTCCCCAGCCATGCACGGGGTGCTGCCCATGAGCCAGTGGTCATTCTTGATGGCTTGGGTCTGCGGTGAACAAGGTGAACTCCTGCTGTCCTCTCCTCCCTTGTCATTCTGTCATTCTTTCTGCTAAAGAAATCTGGTTTTGCTGGTCCTGAGTCCCTGTTTTGCAATGTTGTTGTGAGCTCATGATGAGAAAAGCAGGTAGACACAGAGTCTTAGGTAAGCGGAGGTGGTACAAGTTTTACAGGTCCTCAGCAGCTGATAAGATTGTGAGTTAAGTCTGCTTCTCTGCTAGAACGGCAGGGAATAAAACACACAAGCAGAGACTGAAAATCCTGTCTTTGATGTTCCATTACATGTGGTTTTCTTCCCTTGTCTCCATGGGCAAGCTGAATCTGACTTGAGCAGCTTTTCAATCAACTACTTCTGTTCTCCCCTAACAGTGCTTTAGCGTTACCTGATTTTCTATCAAACTACTTCACATATATGTACATATGTAGCTATAAATATCTCCAGCTAAAGGTAAAGAAAATAACGAATGTGGTAAAAATCATATCCTTAACAGTGTTTTATATTCTAAAACATTAGTGGCAGGGGTGTTTCTACTTCACATTCTCTGTCTTTTGTAAAAGCTTTAGATGTTTTCTAATGGTCAGCATTAAAATGACAGAGGATCAGAAGAAAAAATCTTCTTATAATTGTTTTCTTTCATATGAGGGCAGAGTCATATTAGTTCATGTGATTCTGGGCCTACTTTGTCATCAAAATCAACTTGAGAGACAATTTCCTGCAACAGATCTTTACTGCTAGGGTGACATTTACTGCAGCCCCCACCGCCACTTACCATTAGTGAAGGTGTTCACATAGTACCTTCGGCCCTGGGGAGACATATAGCTCTGCCAGCCGGGGGGAAGATGGCTGTTCAACGTATCTTCTCCTGTCTGAGGAGTTGCCTTTCTGGGTTTCTGCTGAGAAAAGAAAAAGACCCCAACCTATTAAGTCAATATCTAGATACTGTAAAGCCTAACCAGACACACATCTGGAAAGGGACCATGTGGTTTCGCATTCTAGAGATTGCAATACACCCGGAGACTTTCAGTCGGTTTCTCCTCTCATCTGTCCTGGCACCATCCAGAATACGAACAAACCTTCCCTTGAAGCACAGAACATCCTTTGGGAAAGAAATGAAATGCTTCTGTATTTATGTCCCGTAAGCACTTGGGCCGGTCCAAGAAAATGACTCTTGTTAAGCAGTAAAATGCAAAGCATAAAAAAAATCAAGTGTCTGAGAAAGAAAGGCATGCATCTGGTACCCATGGACTTCCTTGTGGACACAGCAGTGGGTCAAAGCACTGGCCATGGAGGTGCTACCCCGATTTAATTTACAGGGCACCCTCACCTTTAGACATTTTAAAGAAATAACACTGCAGAGCCATGTTGTCTACAGAAGTAGCGTGCTGAAATAAATGTATGAGTATGCTGATTATATACTAATAATGCATGTAATTAGCAATGTATACATTACTGATCTAGATGTAATCTGGATCATCCATATCATCCAGAGAGAGGATCATTAGGATCCTGATTACCAGGAGTGATCTAGATCATTAGGAACAGCAAGAGATGAGCGCCATGCTGTCACCTGCTCCTTGAGAACACACAGAACTTCTATCAGGGTTCAAGTGCCATCTCAGCTGTACATCTCTTCACCAACTCAGTTGCAAACATCAGTGCAGGTTCAGGGTGCGAGGAAAAGAAAGAGGTGAAGCTGAAATGCAAGTAATTGTCTGCATTGCATTGCATCACTTGGACTACCTCCCTCTTCCATGTATGGCTGGTGGTTCCCTGGTAGCAGCTGCTTGATGTGAGACTGACAAAGAGCGCTTCATCCCAGTGGAGGCAGGAACCCCAGCCAGTCCCTTCAACCAGGAACACTGAATAAGGCAAAGCTAGAGAGATAAGATACATGGCCAAACATTAGAGGTGGTGGATGCCCCATCCCTGGAGACATCCCAGGCCAGGCTGGATGGGGCTCTGAGCAACCTGAGCTGGTGAAGATGTCCCTGCTCATGGCAGGGGTTGGACTACATGAGTGTTGAAGGCCCCTTCCAACCCAAAGTATTCTGTGGTTCTATGACTGCCAGTTGCCGCCCTACAGGGCTGCAGATATGAACCCAACAGCCTCCTCCTGGCTCACATCCAGAGAGCTCCTCTTGGTCTTTCCACATGTCCTAAGGCAAACCACGCATGCGATGTAGTCATTTTTTGTTTGTTTGTTTGCATTGCCTTCCAAAGAAGAAATACAAAAGAACACGGAAGAAATGTGTGAAACTGAATTATTTATCCTGCAGAAGCTAATGTCTATCCCGAAAATGCTTTCCAACACAGTAGGGGACAGGTCCGAAGTGACTGCACTAGGTTCACAAGAAGCCATGTCCAGGGGATAGGCAGAGTTTCAGCATCTGGATGCATATGATGTTCAGACATTGACAGATGTATGAACAGTACCATTAGAAAAAACCTGTGATGTGTCCTTCTCCTACACATTCAATCTCTGTGTAAAACTTCAGCTCTGTTCCAACCCAAAATAAAAGGGACATTTAATGGTTCTGGAGCCAAAAGTCTATCTTATGTTTCTTTTCATTTTCAGAAAACTCTGATTACAACGACCCTCAGGAGGAACTGAACTGGAGGAAGATCTTGCGATGTGCCTCACCAAGCGCACTTGCACAGACAGGTCCCAGGCAAGGCAGCCATATGGACCCGAGGACAGGGTGAGATGGATAACGTCTCACTGCTGCAGCACAGATGGAGCCTGTGCTGGTTCAGATTTTGGCTCCTCTCCTTCAGCAGAAATACTGACTGGGAGACTCAGCTGGCCCAACATGAATTGAACAAACTAGCCTGGGAGATACGAAGGGACCCCACCACGTGTATGACTCAGATCTCATGCTCTGCCTGCCTATGGCTAGCAGGGTGGTATGCAGAATTCATCACTAGGATCTCTGCCATCTACTCCTATCATGTGTGTTTCTGCTCTCTAATGTTTAATCAAATCAATCTATAGTTCCGCTCACCCTGCTGTACATGTGAGAAAGCAGAAACTTTCACAGTTTATGTTACTATTTATTTTTTATTTTGCTTATCTCATCTTACGATGAAAGTGAAAACCCCTCTTACACATTAGCCCGCCCAAAGACACATGTTCTCATTATTGTTAGTGTTGTTCTGTTGCCTAGAAATGCACTAAATGAAATTCTTGTCTGTTAGTGAGGCTAACACAACCATGCCTGTGCTGTGATCACAGGGGCAGAGCCCCTCCATACATACCACTGAAACACCTCTCTGTTTCATGCAGCTTTCCGTGAAAACTCTGAATCCTACTAATTAAAACATTAAACCTCATGAATATGACAGAAAAATTAAGTTATCTGAGTTCTTCTCCAACATAATATGGCTGTTTATGGCAATGCCACTTCTAACAGAGCTCCAACAACCATGTATGTTTTTCCAGATCTCTACAGCCTCGTACTGACACCAGCAGAAACTTGCTTACACAGTCCTGCCGTGCAGCGTGGCCCTAATGTCCAGCATCATCCTTTTGACTGAAAGTAACTCACTGCAGGCTTTCCAGTCATGATGTCCCTGGAAGCATCACATTGCTTGTGCAGCTGACCATAGAATCCCAAACTGATTGGGGCTGAAGGGCCCTCTGCAGATCCCCCAGTGCAACCCCTGCTCACGCAGGGTCACAGAGCAGATCACACAGGTGGGTCCAGGGGGTTTGAATGTCTCAGAGAAGGAGACTCCACACCTGCTCTGGGCAGCCTGGGCCAGGCTCTGGCACCTCCCAGCAAACAAGTTTCTGCTCATGTTCAGATGGAGCCTCCTGTGCTTCAGTCTGTGCCCGTTGCCCCTCACCCTGGCGTTGGGCACCACTGAACAGAGTCTGGTCCATCCTCTGACACCCACCCTGAGATATTGATCACATCCCTCTCAGCTTCTCTTCTCCAGCTCAACAGCCCCAGCTCTCTCAGCCTTTCCCCAGAAGAAAGATTTTCAACATTGGTCCCGTAGATTCACTGCACAGATCTGTGGCCATGAAGATAACAAAGTTCCACCAGACCATGTATGCTGTGCACGATCCCCATAAAGGGGAGCTCAGGATAACCCAAGCCTGGGTTCTGTTCCGGACTCTAGAAGGTACAGAATTTCACACATTTTTACTACATGCTCACCATTTCTGTCTTTAACATCTTCTTTCCCTTCTGGAGCTGAAGTCCTATCCATTCCTGCTACCCCTCTTTTTTAATATGGTCCTATAGTGATCCCATGCACCAAGTAGGTCAAGACTAGGTTCAGCTCACTTCAGGCACTCATGGTATTACTTAATTTCACAGTCAGCACCTGCACCCTGCAAGGACAGACACTGCTGGTTTGCTTAAAGGAAGCTCTGCAATTGTCCCAACATCCTTTGAGTTACTCTTTCAGTGTTGCTTCAGGTCTCCCTGATGGACTGCAGGAAAAGCAGACATCTTCTACAGATAGGTGCCATGGCTGTATTCTTAAACAAAGGCTATGCCAAGACACAGATGTGGACAGTATAGAGTGCACACCAGCAAATGTTGCATGGACATAATATAAAGTCCAAAATCAAGCCAATGTTTTAGCTGTAGTCTCTGCCAAAATGCCTATCACTTCAAAAAAAAGCACATAAGAATCATGTTTTGTGGTTGCTAATTTTTGAGTTACTAATATTTCCACCTTCACTTCTGATTTTGCTGATAAAGAAATGTTGCGAGCACAGTAGTTCCTATCAATGACGGTCAAGAGGACTGAATATAAGGGAAACCCCAGCACTGCCAAAGGCAGAAGTTCTTGTAAACAATAGGGCAATGGTTTGCTTGGATGTGCATGGAGTCCGGATGTGGGGATCTCTTCCTTTTGTTTTAGGGAGGAATGTGATCCTAAACAGCAGCTCACTCTTGGGAAGGACTTTATCCCCCACCATGGGGACTGCAGAGGAAGATCCTCTGGGTGCTGGGGCAGCTCCTGTGCTGGAGCCCCTAACGGGTCTCAGTGCAATCCCCTCCCACGCACACTTGAGCTCCCACTCCTGCAGCAGCTCTGCTCCAAACTGATACTCTGTGCAGCAAAGAGGAACTGAAAAAGTCACAGGGGAGGAATCAAAGAAGAAGCAAAACTTGGCTTCATCCTCTACTCCTCACCACCCTGCATTCACTGAAGCAAAGACACCAGGAGGCTCTGGAATAGATGGTGTGGGGCAGTAGCATATGGGTTGGGATCTATAATGCATCACAGATTAAGTACCTCATTGTTTTGGTGCACTCAGCAGCACATCCTTTCAGGAATGACAGTGCCATGGAGGCCACAGAGGCAGCACGTTGTCCCTTCTCTGCCAACACAGGAGATCTGATGAGTAACAGGAGAGACTTTCTCACTCTTTTTTCCCTGGCAGACACAACCCTGTCCTAGCCAGACCCTCTGCAGTCTCTTCTTTTAGCATCGGCATGGTTAAACTGGAACCATGTTTGTACACCTGACACGTCAGACGAACAGTGAGCCACTTCTGCTTGCACATCCTTAGATTCCAAGACTTTGATCTCTTGTTCCTATTTTCAGGAGAATTACTGCCAGGATAGTTTATGAGAATGGTAAATCACAACAGAGGACTGTGTACACAGAGAGGAGGTTTCAATATCAGCAGAGAGTTTTACAAACCTGCAGAACTAGAACAGCAGACAGCAACTGGAAGGTGAAATCAGAGACACTGAAAAGAACCTGCCAATCATGAGGATAAGTATGGACTGGAATGGCTTACCAGGGGACTGTGCACTTCCTGTAGTTCCTCCATCAAGATTAAGTGCCTCTTTTTAGCAGATCTGCTCTATTGTAACCAGAGAAAAAGACGGGACGCTGAAAGCGCTGAGCCGGCAGTGCAGCAGCTCAGCTGGCTGGGCCGGCAACCCCTTCTGCCTTCCAACCTTACACCTCCCGCAGCGCCTCTCAGCTGAGGGACACACTCAGGCCACTCCCTGCACTGTCACTTCTGGTAGTGTCACCACGGTGGACAGGCAGATCTGGACCTGAAAGGATGTCTGCAACACACCACTGCGGAAACAGGAAATCCGAACAATGTGGGCAGAGCAGAGAACGGGTGAGCCCAGTGAAATCCGCCTGCATCTGTAAAAGGGATCAAAGGATCTCTCAAAACATTCAAAACTAAGAACTCAAGCACTCCCCTCCTACAAGATTTCCTAGGATCAGAAGTCCACGTGAGAGGGGTACATGAAGGAGCAGACACGAGCCAGCCACCCAACAGACCCCACTCTCCGTGACAAGCGATGGTTTTCATTTGCTGTCTGCAGAAAAACAGGGACAGGATTCTCCTGATACATGCACAGCAGAAAGGAACCAGAAACGAGCAGCAAATGCAAAAGGCATCTCAAAGCAGACAGGGCACTGGAGCTCTTCAGAACCAAACCGTGGGTCAGAGAACTAGCAAAGGCAAGCATATGAAATAAAAGCAGATCTATGGGGTTCACCCACCTAGTTCAGGACACCAGCACTGACAAGAGGCTGAAGGATGTGCTTTTTAGAGCAGAGCACATGAACTTGACCGTTACCTGTGGCCCATTCTCCCTGCATCCACAGGCACTGGGTTACAGATGTCAGGGAGTGAAGGACAACCAGTGTGGGCAGGACAGCCACCCCACGGCATCACAACCTACCCAGAGGCTCCGCTCTAGACCAGGGAACAGTGTTTCATCTGTGCACTGTTAAGCACAGACGGGCTAGAATCAAGTCTGAAGAGAATGACAACGGGGTCAGACATCCTGGCTGCTCCATGCAAAGAAGAGCACCAGCTGTGGCCTGCGTGTTGAACCCCTGGCTCTCGCTGTCCAGCTGAACCGGCCCAGACCAGGGCAGCGCGTCCAGCACTGGGGCTGCCTCTCCCACTCTGCCTCTTCTGACGTTCCGACTGTTCTGTTTTTCTTTTCTTTCTCGCTCTTCTTGGTCAAGCTAGTGGCAGCCCAACTCATCCTGTTCCTTTGGAAAATCACCTGGAAATGTGATCCCCTCCCAATGGTGGGGAAACAAAAATAAAGATGAAACGGGTTTTACACAGCAAAGTGAGGCAACAGGGAGTGAAGGGCCCGAAGACATCAGTCCATCCCATGTTGTCTGACCTCCTGAGGCAAGTTCTGCCTTGCTCAATAGGGGAAAATCACTTCCCATTTTCAAACTGCCGGAAATCCCCATTTCCCTTCAAAGAGGGATCCTAGGGAGGAAACATCTGTGCACTTAAAAGCCTGAGCTCCCTGAAGATGTGTTAGCTCGCATTGCACTCCAGCAGACTGCAGCACAGGGGCTCTCCTGAACATACAGCCCAAGGTAAAGGAAAACAATCCCAAATCCACAAATGCAGGCCCTGAGCAACCTGATCTAGCTCTGAACAGGAAGCTGGACCAGAGACCTCCAGAAGTTCCTGGCAATTTAAATTCTTCTATGATTTTATATTCCTATTTCAACAGGGCATGCAGCCTTGGAGCAATGGAAGAGGATGCCTCTAGCCGTGGGAAAGGTTTGAATTAAATGCAGTGTCAGAATGCTTACCTGCTGTTGCCACTTGCTCAGAGTCACACTGCACAAGAAAAACTACAGAGTCCAGCTAAGCATCCCCCCTGCAGTGTCCTGCAGGAACACCCAGATGAGGTTACACAGGAAGGTGTCCAGGCGGGTTGGAATGTCTGCAGAGAAGGAGACTCCACAACCCCCCTGGGCAGCCTGGGCCAGGCTCTGCCACCCTCACCGGGAACAAGTTTCTTCTCAGATTTAAGTGGAACTTCTTGTGTTCCAGTTTTCACCCATTGCCCCTTGTCCTGTCACTGGTTGTCACCCAGAAGAGCCTGGCTCCATCCTCCTGACACTCCCCCTTTCCATATTGATCCCCAGGAATGAGTCCCCCCTCAGTCTCCTCTTGTCCAGCTCCAGAGCCCCAGCTCCCTCAGCCTTTCCTCACACGGGAGATGCTCCACTCCCTTCAGCATCTTGGTGGCTGTGCTGGACTCTCTGCAGCAGTTCCCTGTCCTGCTGGAACTGAGGGGCCACAACTGGACACAAGATTCCAGGTGTGGTCTCCCCAGGGCAGAGCAGAGGGGCAGGAGAACCTCTCTGACCTACTGACCACCCCAACGCAAGGACACAGCAGGGAAAAACTTCTGAACCATGGACCCGCACCGGAACAGCCCTCTGTCCTGTGGGGACAAGCTTGCCCTGACAATACTGAGCTTATGTTTCTATGTAACTGCAGTTTTCATAAATACGTAACTTGTCAAAGGTGTGTGTTAAACCAAGGGTACAAAGCAGCCAAAGAAGTGGGCTCTGTGTTGGGACACAGCTAATACTGCAACCAGGGTCTGCTAGTGAGAGAAGTCCCCAGAAGGCCTTGGTGGCAGGGATGCCTGCACCCACTCCTGTCCATCCCAAGTTCAGCACGAAGATCCCAGCAATGAGAAGTGTCCCGCAGACCCTCCCCAGGCTGGGCACGGGCAGGCCCACACCAACATGAGCCCCAAAAACGGGGAATGCCCAGGGCACCTCTGACCTCCCAGCATTACCCACAGCCTCTCTCTCTCTAGTACTTTGAGTCATTCTGTATTTTGTTCATTTTTATGCAATCTTTCTTGCTCAACATTTGGTTTCCATGGAGTCGCATACACTGTGTGAAACAGATTTATATTTAGAAAGTGGAACGGGTCATATGACCTGTCCCGGTTGTCATGGCAACCAACACAGCTCCTCGGCTGAATCTGATGGCACACGGCTGCTGGGACCAAGTCGCCCTCCCTGGGTGGCCCTGTGGGCACCGCCTCTGCAGCAGAGACACAGCAAACACTGCCAGCGCCACTGCCCCCTGCATTCCTCTTCTTTGGGCACCGTGCCCCATCTCCGGCCACCTTCTGTAACATCAGCCTCTTCCTCAAGGGCTGCTTTCCCCTTCCCTTTGCCTGTGCCAAGTGTTGGGGTGTCTCAGAGCACCCCCAGGCTGGAGAAGCGGGCTGAACTGTGCCCAGCACACACCCCACATGCCAGTGTAGCAGGACAGCCCTCATTTTTCCCAGTCTTCAAAATCTCCCTGCCCTAATAATGCTCCTCTGTGCCATGCCAAAGTCTTCTTCACCCTTTCTCCCTCATAAACAACTTCAGCATCTCCGCGCAGCTGCTGTTTCCTCGGATGCCATCTCCTCCACCTTCCTACCAACCCACCGCAGCTGTGGCTCGGAGGAGGACCAGGTGGCCCCTGTGCATGTGTCTCTGCTCTGCAGTCAACTCTCGTACACCCACACCCCTCTATTTCCCATTTGGCTCTGAAACGCTTCCCACCCGGCTCTACCTTCCCACCGAGGGCCTGTTCTCGCAGCCAAATCCCCAACTGACAAACCTCTCTCTTCTGTCCCACCCAGGTCCCAGGCTGTGGTGCAGAGCTTGCTTTAAGGTAATATCTATGAACAACACCATGTTTGCAGAGAATCAGCCTTCTGGGACTGATACACTTTTCTCCACCAGCACTCTAAACTAGGGAAAAACAAACTGTTTCTGAAGGATACATGACCCAGGGAGACAGACCGGGTGATGTTTTGTGGCTCAGCGCTGTGTGAGAGACCAAAATGGATGGGAAGAGAAATGCTCAGATCTGCGAATCCCGCTGAGACCCCTTCAGAACACGGGCTGTCGAGACAGCGCTGAAAACTCCAGAGCTGCTCAGTCCTGTCCCTTCTCAATGTGTGCCTGGTTCACATAAGGGGCCAGATGGGGACAAGCCACCGCACTGAGCTGCAGCTGAGTCTGTCCCCTGCAGTGGGTGTCATGGGACCCACGGCACCAGGCCTGGTCCAGATCCCACCGCAGACGATGCTCACGCTCTGGCAAAGCAGCAGCTCCGAGAGGTGCTTGTCCGTGGAGATCGACGTGTGGCTGAGGAGAGGGAAGCGAGGCGGGTCTGGAGTAGGAAGGATGAAAAAGATGGGGTGGGGGGAGATTCAAAGTGGGGAAAAAGCATGGGAGCGAGGCCCTGATTTGGGGAGGGTGGTTAGCAAGAAAGAGAACAAAAAGGCTGTGATGGCTCCCAGTTTGGGGGCGGCAGGTGTGGAGGAAGGCGAGCACGGTTTGCAGAGGAGGACAGCCCGGCTGCTGGCTTTCTCGCCTCTTGCTCTGCCTGAGCTCTCGGCGCTCCCAGGTGAGTTCACCACTTTCCAGCGCCCCCTTTTCGGTGTGCTCACAGCCCGCGTGTTACCCTCTGACAGTATTTAGCACTATCTGACAAGGGTGTAGAGTCCTGGCACTGAATTAGCAACCAAGAAAGGGAAAACGAAGTACCACCCTCTCGGCAGGCACCAAAGACCCTGAACAGCCAGATGGGAGCAGTGTCTGCTCTGAGTAAGAAAGCCTGTCTAGAACATGGTGACTGTGGCTACATGTACACATGTATCCTCACACATATAACGCATACATACCCACAGGGAGCTCAAGAATCACCTCCTAGAAAATACGTGGTTGTTTTTTCTTTCTGTTCTAATGGACAAATCTGACCCATTGAGCAGCCCCTCCTGGCGAGTGTTATCCAGCCAAGATACGCATGGAAAGGTGATGGCCAGAGTGAGACTGGATGGGAAAAAACTCTGGGAGGTCACACTGGGCAGCAGCAAGGAGCTGGCACTGCTAAGTGGAACTTGCATATCAAGCTGCACTAGCCAGGGATCAAAACAGCCCCAAGTCTTGGCCAGATACTGGAGAGACCAGAGGGTCTTTGAGCTGCGACTGGAGGGCCCAGGAGATCCAAGCCAACCACTGTAGGGACAATAAGTTCTGGTTGTTGGCTGAGACCCATTTGCTTATACGTATCTGTGTGTGTCAGGTGGAAGGATCCACGTGTCATCTGCCAGGTAGACAGAGAATCTACATCCAGCTACGGGGAGGATCCTCAGTGTGTGTCTGTGCACGTGCTGGTGCGTGCAAGCAGGTGTGTGAACCTGCAACCGGAGTGGGGCTGCAGTCTCAGGGTGCATGACCAGGTGCCAGCAACCGGGGAGACTGGGATCCAGGGCCAGTTACTGGAGGGCTCCACATTGTATATATGTATGCATTCCCCACTAACAAACCTTTATCATTTTTCACCAGAAAAGGGAACAAGATGAGGCTTTTGGTGACATTTGTGAGAGTGCTGAGTGTTTCTGCTTGTGTTGATCTGTGCAGCTGGCCACGTGTATGTGTAAATAGAAGAACCACGCTTGTGAGTTTGTGCTATACACCTGCTGGCAATACATGCTTGTCCTCGCTGCTGCCTGGATCTGGGGATATGAAGCTGTGGCAGCCTGCTGGAGGCTGCTGACCCAGCAGCCCCTGGCGCGGTGCATGTGCACATCCCAGCCCTTGGTATTCATCTCGCCACATGCTGATGTGGAGGACAGCTGAGGTGGGATAATCCCAGTCCAAAAGGAAGCTAAGCAATGGTGAAGAGAGTTACCTCACCTGTGCCTGTCCCCTGTTACAGCCCTGGGGGAGTGGGGGAGCATTGCAGTGCATCTCTGTGTTCGCACCTTCGTGCAGCACCACGTTAAGAAAAACTTTTGCATAATACCTCTGCCTAAACTTTAAGGCACAGGGTACTGGATAGAAAAGAATAAGATCTCAGCATCAACATGCAGCCTTGAAGACCCTCATGGGAAGTCAGCATATGTACCATACAGAAGTTAAAAGGCAAGTGGCAGAATGCCAGGAAGGACCAGGCTGGTACCTGTCCCCTGTTCCCAAGCACAGCTGTGTCCAGCTGCCCCCTCAAACACAGAGAAATCCCTCCCAGAAGCTGGGTTTCCTGCAGCAGTCAAGGAGTTTATCTGAAATATCTGTAGTCCTTTTTCTTCTTCCCAAAGAGAAACAAAGATGTTCCTTTTGTTTTCCTTTCAGCGCCGTTGTTTCTTGCTGTTCAGAGAGTTAACATTTGGTATCTAATTTGCAGAGCTGACGTTGGCTGTGGAGGTTTGGGAAGGGGTCACCCACCAGTACACAGCCAGGCTGGATCACCCACGAGCAGCGCACTGAGCTGGTTGTCCTGGACCCTAAGACTTCCCCAGGCAGGACTTATCACACCATGGCTTGGTAGGGTGGGAAAGGAGAGAAGAGAAAAGCCTGGGGATGCATCAGTGCCAGCACTGAGAGCTCTGGGCTGGATGTGCCCCGTGCCAGGGCAGCCCGGGAGGAGGCAGGAGCCCCCGTCCCCTCGCCCTGCTCAGGGGGATGTGCTGCTCTGTCTCTGACATCAGCATCTGGTACAAGACAGAGGACCAGGGCCAAGCGCTCTGAAGGGCTTTGTTGTCCTGGGCAGCCAGACACAACAGGGCTATTGTTCAGCAAACCTTGTACTGCACGAGTCACCCCCATACGCCCGGAGAGTCACAAGGCCAGGTCAGGCCAGCTGCAGCATCACTGCTTGTCTCCAGTTTGCAATGACACGCTGGGAGGACAGATCCCCCTCTGAGTGGCTGCACAGCGCGTCACACCAGCACGATGGTCAGAGGCCCAGGAGGCAGCGGGGCGCTGGGGAATGCTGCACGCTGCGGGTGCTCTGCACTGGGAAGGTGACTGGGAGCAGCTAAAAAACTTCCAACAGCCACCTAAATTCACTGTCTGACCCCTTCCTGGGCTGCTGCGTGGAAAGGGGGGGCAGAGAAGTCACCCACAGCAGGCGCGAGGGCAGGAGAAGAGCCGGGCAGCACGGCTGTGTTCCGAGCTCCCAGGGCCCCGTGCGCGCAGCTGCTTTTGGAGCAATGAAGCATCTGGGATTAATGCCAAATGTTTTTATATGGGGCCTCCAGCCTGGCACTGCGGGAAAGCTCAGCCCGTACAAGCGCTCTCCGCTGTACGCACTGACACAACACGCTCTCCACAGCCTGGGATGGAGCCCTGGGCTCCCCACGCTCACCTGTGCGTGGGAGCGCGTCCCCTCTCTCCAGCCAGGGCCAAGAAGCACTGACGGCTTCCTGGGATCAGATGCAGTGTCAGGGTTGCATGTTCCACAAGACGTTGCAGCAAGTTGCAAAATGCATGCATGAAGAACTGGAAGGGAGCCCCAAGCCACTTTGATCTTTGTGGGGATGTGCCATGCCGCCTCCCACCAAGACCATCCCCAAACAATGCCACAAGGTTTTATCTAAAGAAAAGTGTGAAGAAGTAACTGCTTAAGTAGAAAAAGCCAACTTGAATAGAAAGAAGAAGAGGTGCTAAAGAAACCTGTGCCTCACTCACTGTGGGGCTCTTTCAGGTCTGCTCTTGATCTCAAGCACATAGTTTCTGCGTTGCCGCACACTTTGCATCACTCTCCTGGTCCCTGGGACAAGATCCCTCCAAGAGGTGTGAGCAAGGAGCCCTTGCCCCCGGCTCCCAAGGGCTGCCCGTCTGTTTGCTGACCCCGCGCCGCCGGCCGCCTGGAGTGTGCTCCACGGCTCCCAGGAATTACAAGCATCCTCCTCCCAGCAGCACAGCAGCCAGGTAAACAACCCCCAGGATCAGCAGTAACACAATAGAAGAACTGCCCCAGCCGCAAAACACTCCAAGGCCGGTTACAGGCGCCCAGCGTTCCACCTGGGGACGACACGAAGCTGCCATCACAGGAGCTGTTGGTGACGGACTCACTTGCTTTTGTGTTTTACACGGAACTGGGACACTCCAGAAATACAGAAGGTGCAAAAAGAAGAAGTTATGAGTAAAAGCAAAATAATGAATAATATACAAATCACTATGAAAGAAATTCTTCTCTCAAGGGTACAATGTGCCTATGCAACCTCCATCACCATATGTGCTTACAGGGGGCTGTGCCAGGGCATGCTTTTACTTGCTTCATTTCGCATACATCACTATAGGGTTTTTTTTAACAAGCATGATCCTACTGCTGTGTTCTGCAATTTCCCAGACACAATAACTAATAATTAGTGTTTGCTCTTTTAGGAAGGAAGGGATTCTCCCTTAAATTAGATAGACTGTCTCCTACGTGCACAAACAAGCATGCACACCACAGCTAAGGCATGGCAACATCCACCGCTGCGGCACCCACCTGCCAAAAACGGCTGGTTACAAAAACATATTGGAGCAAGTGAGTAACATATTTCGAACCTGGTCTATGTCGTTTGTCCGTCTCAACCACGACACATTTCTAAGTTAGAAAAGCAAGTAAAAGCATCACAGAAGACCTTCTTGTCAGACCTCCAGGGCTAGCGTATTCTTCTCAGGGGAAATTAATGAAAGCATATTCTGATATCATCCAAAGAATAATCCTGGTTAGTTGTCCGTATTTATCTTTAATTACTTCTCAAAACACTTTAAATATCCTCTCTCTTTTAGAAAGAACGTTGGGATCGGGTCCCTGAGAACCTTATGTCAATGATCTGCATTTCTAGCAAGATATTTTTATTATAAATGCTATCTTAAAATCTGTGCAATTAAAATAAAATTGGAATAGTTAATTCAGATTCTGTTCCTGGCCCCAGGCCTTAAGCAAAGCTATTAACATTTTGGCATATTACAGCTACATTTTCCTGCAGTTTAAAATGCAATTTGCCTCCCTCTGTTGCTGTTGCTGGTCAGGATCCCCAAATAAAGCTCCCAGCTACTTTTGCAGCCTGTGTGGGGACTTTTTATTTACAACTGTCCTCAGTTTCTCATGAATGGTGCTTCCCTGCAGATTATATCTGTTATGCAGCCCCAGCCCGATATTCCCTGGATTGAATGGCCCTCCATGAGCAAAACGTTGTGAACCTCGGATGCAGAGAAAACAATGAAATGGCCAAGATACAAAGTGCTGCCAGATGCACATTCCTGCGCCCTCCCTTGTAATCTCTCTCAGGCGTGGGGAATGTGACTGTTGTTGCCTGTAACTCCCAGCAAAGCACACTCGGACAGACGGACAATATTCAGTTTTTGGTTTTGCTGTTGCTACAATTCTTAAAAAAAGGAGCAAGTGAAAAAAAAGTAAGCAAGGGAAAAGGCCATTCCCACAACTTGCCAAAGCTGAGCGAGGCTCCCAGAGCCCTATCTGGAGCCCCCGCTCGGAGCCCTGGCTGCCCTGGGCCCCGGCTGGACACACGGACATGGGAGTGGGGCTGGTGTGGCCACACGTGGAAGGCCACGTGTCCCTGGGGGACAACGGGCAGCGGGAGGACTGGGGCATTGGGGCTCTGTGGTGCAGTGCAGCAGACCTGCTCCCCGTTGCAGCTGGGACACGGGTCTCCTGCGGCACGTCGCGCAGGGAGAGGCGGCCGGACACAAGCTCTTGCTGCATTTGCAGCGTTTTTCCAGGCGTCCCCTCTCTAAAAATGCAAAGTGTGGGACCAGCTTCGTACCCCAGCAGAGGACTGAGATGTCAATAAAGCAAAATCCTCCTTCTCCGCCAGGCTCAATGGCTCTGGAGGCTGCTCAGGCAGGACACGCTAAGCGTTTCTCCCTGGCTGCCTCGACCCCGTCCCGCAGGAAGGTCTGGATGAGCGCAGCAGCGTTGCCTGCTGGCACCAGAGTGTGCTATATTCATTTACAAGCTTCTTTCCATTACAGGAATAAAATAAAGTGCAAATAGGACAGACAGGTAATGCAGCACCATCAGCTGTTTCTGAAGATGACCCCTGGTGGGCAGAGCAGCAGAGGATCTCCACACTGTGCTACATGCTCCCTTCTCCCCCTGCAGCTTCTGCTGCTCCCGGGCTGGTTCTCATCCAACCTGACAGCACAAAGTGCTCCCTGTAGCTGCTTTCCCCTCACTGGTGCTCCTGTACAGAGGCTCCACTCCTTCTTCTGGCCCTTCTGATACAGGGGAGGACACCTGCAGGGGACACTAATGTCTCTTTCCCACATGCCACCTACCCAAGAGTGTAAAGTGATGTCAGCAGTCCTTGGTAACAGGGATGCCTGTTGTCTCTGACACACCACTGCTGACATGAGAGGGTCTGTTCATGTTTATATTCCAATTAGCGGCATACCTTTGAGCATGTGAAAAACCCCCGTTTCTTGTCCTCGGAGCTGCTGGTCCTGGCCCAGTGCACGCTAAAGGGAGCTCAGATCTCATTCACCCACTTTATCGCTTTTTAATGAAGCTTCACAGTACAAGCATCTCATCTGAGAAGAATATCCAGGTCACCATAGTCGTGCAGTGAAATTCATTCAGTCCTGGCATGGTGCGCATACAATAATAACATCACGGTGCAGACAGTGGGAAGGAGACAAGGGATGACAAAGGCAGGTGCTGGGAGACATCCACAGCCCAGCAGGTCCGGGACAGGGACACTCGCTGGTCCGAGGTGACCAGCAGCAGCTGGGATGGACACACGCAGCAAAGTGTGACAGGCAGAAACACCAACAGGAAATATCAAGACAAGATTCAGCTTGGAAAAAAACGCAAGTACAAGAAGACAGCACCAAAAACAGCCAGTGGGAGGGTAATCTCTGGAAACAGTTATTGGTGAATTTTAATTTGTTCCACCCAGTGCCTGAGCATCCTCAGAAGAACACAGCAAACGCCACCGGGTCACCTCCCCTGGCTGTCTTTGCTTGGTCACTCCCCTGCCCCACTGACACTGGTTTAGATGAAATTAATAAACTGCCTGTTTTAAAACTGCCACATTTCCCTTCCAGACCCTCCATCCTCTTCTGGACTTTACCAGACTTCAAGCTGCCAATCGAAAGCCTATGAGGATTCATTTTGGCTTCACCTCAAATGCGTTTATGCAGCAAAAAGGATGGAGGAAGTTCTTAGCAAAAAGGCCAATGTTAAAGCACAGATATGCCAATGGTCCATCATTATTTGTGTGATATGTGCAGGAATTGTAGAAGTTTTGCTAGGCGGTGGTGGTGGCTCCTGGCAGGACGTTCGTGGCCCCTGGGAACAGCAGGCCAGGTTATAAACTGCAGTGTTAACACATCACCAGACTCCCATTCTTTCCCAGTCCCAGCTATTCTGTCGGTGAACTGCTCGTCAGTGACACGCACCACTAATGAAATATGTGACTACACCCCTTGACATGGGATGAGACACAGAAGTACCGAATTCAGCACTGAACTCACCCCCAAATATCATCATTTCTGTGCAATTCACAACTTTTTCTGTTGCAAGAGAAGTAAGCTTCAGCTTGAGCATGCTACCTACAGAATGAGCAAGCACATAAACTGCCTATTACCACAACAAAGTTCAACTGTAATCTTGGCTTCGAGTTACTGCAGCTATACAAAGGGAACGAGAGGCACCAAGCCTGTATGATTTAATTGCCATTAGACGTAAAGCTCATCACAGACCTGAGAACTGAAGGTGCTTATCTGGAGGAAGGCTGGTCCCCGAGTCCCTGGGACTGTCCTGCAATGCGGATGCATTTCCAACATGGTCCAGCCACTGTGACCTGCTGCTTACTCAGGATTCCTCCCCAAGCCACGCTGTCTCTCAAAGCAGATACAGAAAATCTGTCTGCTTAGTTGTTCTACATCCAGCAAGTTAATCTTGCTTATGAAATTCAGCATTTCAATATGCAACTTCCTCATACATCTGCAGGATATAATTACCTCTTATAGGGAAACATCAGAAGTCATTGGGACTGGAAACCTTTTGTGCCTAGTGCAGTGCACATAAGGAAAGGAACCTTTTAGATTGCTTTTAAATAAAAAATAAAATGCCAGTTACTCTTACAACAAGTACAGAAGTGTAGGTGCAAAAGTAGATAAAATCAGCAGATAAGCATTAACAGTAAAAGGAAGTGTTCTATAAATGCAGTTGTATTAAGAGGAAGACCAAGTAAAGGAACCAGTTGCAGCTCAGAAGAGAAGGGGAGATACTCACAGACAATCATGTTCAGTATCGTCAACAAAAAGTCATCTGATAATAAAGAAGTCATACATGATCAAGTGGCTGTCACAGTTAATACTAGCAACAAAGGGTTAACATCTCAGCCTGCAACAGGGAGGGAATAAGTTGGAGAACACTGAGATTGATAAATTCATCCTAAGACTTTAAAGAACTGGCTTATAAATCTCAGAGCCATTGCTAATCATCTCTGCGAATCCACGGAAAACAGGCAGGGAGGGTTCTTGGCACACGGAAAAGGCAAAGCATAGTGTCTGTCTTGGAGGAATGGGAAAGGAGACGGAGCTGCGGAACAGACATCGCACTGGGAAGGAAAACGAGAGCGGTCTGAGAGACAAGAACCTGGTGAGATCTCGGCTGGAGCTACGGGTCAAGTTTTGAGCTTCACTCTTCAAGATATGAACAAAGGGACTAATCCAGAAGAGAGTAAAAACCAGAGATCTAGAAAAAATGACCTGAAAGAGGAAAAGTCATTTAACACAGAGCAGGAACGAGTGAGCGGGGAGCGTCTCAGATACGGCACAAAGCTGCTGAAAAGAGAAAAAGGACAGTTTGTTTTCCCATCCATCAAAGATGGAATAAAAATGGATTTAAATGGCAGGAAGGAAGGTTCACCATGGAGGTGATACTGAAGCCATGGTATAGCTTGTTAAGAAAAGACCAGATAACTATTCATAAGAAATGATGTGGGTATTATTGAGCCTTTCTTGGAGCAGAGGAGTGAGCCTATGACTATAGTATGAGATACGGATATGTACCCTGGGCAGCGATTTTCAAAGATCACACTATGCTGATGTTCCATGAGATGGGTTGTAACAGATGCACTTGATATGAAAATGGAAATACCATTTAAAGTATGACATAATGTAGTAAACCAAAATCTAATATTAAAAAAATGCTACTTAGAAAAGGGCAACACATGGGGCTGAAAGTTAAAAAGAGCTGGGGTGGGGACTCTTTAGTGTTTCTGATGTCATTCACAATGCGATCTTGAATAATATTATCAGAAAAAATTTCTTCCACGGGACTCTGCTGCTCGAGTTACGTGATCACTGAGAAACTGCTTAACTCATGTCTGTCCTCCGGGGAGAAATTCATCACAAGGGTAATGGACTCAGCTGTAAGAGCAACAATTTATACTGACAGCGATTGGGAATAGGGCCCTGGAGACCACCATGACGTGGGTTTTACCTCCCCTTGATCCTGATATGTAAGAACAAATACGAGTCATTTAACTACCACCAGCCAAAACGGTAATGTCTCCCCGCCAACACCCAAGCAAGGCCGTTTGCAAAGGGGTGTGGAACACCTAGGTTTAATTGAATTCATCGATCACTTCTCAGATCAGTCATGTTCCCCTTACATTCAGGCAATTCTCTGTCCATGAGCCAAATTCAAAAGAGCTTTTCCAACCCGCTCTGAATCAAGAAGCCAGACGAGCTTCTGGACTAATCCATCAAGCCGTTAAAAACGTCAGTACAAAATGAACACGCTCCAATAACAGAGACACAAGGTCATTGTTTCTGAAGAGACCCGGTAAAAGCTCAGATTGACGTGATTGCAGATCCAAGCCTGTGCTGCATGATTCCAAGGATTCTGCAGATCGATGACTTTGGGTTTGTACGAAGTGCGTTGGGCAGAGGGGTCTGTGCCAAAGCCCCGGGGCTCAGCACACACGTGCTTGCAACATCTGAGGGTTTCTGCAAGAGCCTGGAACACGGAGCTGCCTATTTCCCCTGCAGCCTCCCACATCACCCTGCTCTGCTCTCTGCACATGGCACTACCTCTGGTCTCATGTATAATTGGGTAAATTTTGCATGTAAACTGCTGAGCTTTGGGCAGCTCCTGCTAAGCATAAATCAACACTCAGTCGTCTTTGGAGAAACCAGCGCCTCTTGCAATGTCTGTACAAAAGGCTGGTGCCTGCCTCAGATGGTGGAGATGACCTGTGTGAGCTGCACATCTGCACGTTAGTGACCAGACAGAGGTCTGGCTCTGATGCCACCCATAACACTTGGCGGTCTGCGTGCTCAAACCACTTCACCCCATCCCTCCGGTCCCAGAGAGGCAAGGGACACGGTCAGCATCCCTGGAGACCCGGCTGCTGCAACCACCGGGTAAAATACCGGGGGAGGCGCTGAGCAGCCTCCCAGCAGGGCCCTGCTCCCGGCCACACACTCAGTGTCCACGTTGGACGGGATCTGCTGAGCTCACCCGGGGAGAAGCCACCCCAGGAAAACAGCGAGTTGCCCGGAGCTGGACCAGTTCACGGAGGGTCATCATGGGCCTGCTGCCGAACGCAAACGGAGTTAAAGAGGCAGGAGAGGACTGAACAGGAGGCCAGACCAGCTCTCCACCCTCGCCATAGGTCTTCACCTGTCATAGCCTGAACATCCTTCGCACCACTCTAAACATTGCTGTGCCCGTTGCTGAACTGAAGCAGCAAAAGCCTATGAACGAGTGACGATCAGCATGATCTGTGTGCCTGTGACATTCGTGTCTGCGCCACCTCCCCGCGCAGCCCCGCAGACGGCGTCTCCCCGCTCCGCGGTGCCCCAGAGGTGTCAGCGGCTCTGCCCCCCCAGCTCCTGCAACCCCCTGGATGGACGGAGAAAAGCTGGTCTGATTACAGAAGGAGTTTCCCTGGTGAATCCCGCACAGCTGCGGGACCTCGTCACGTCAAGAAAAAAAAAACCTGCTTTATTTGAGGGAAATCTGGGAGGTTATCCTGGTTTTGGCCTGGTCCGAGTAGTCACCTTGCACACTGAAACGTGTTGAATCTGTGTCTAATTATTCAGACACTACTACACCATGGCAACATTTTGTTCTTCAGAATAATATTGTTTAAAAATATAGAGAACTGCAGCTTCAATGTAACTTATGGTTGTTGTTGCTCAGCCGGTGCTCCTGAGACAGGGGATCCTGGAGCTGAGAGCCGTTGTCTCAGCATGCTCTGAGCAAAAATAATGAATGTGACATCTCATGATCTCCACTGAAAGAGAAAACTCTTTAGACAGGAAATAGGGCTGAGATCAAAATTAGTGTAGCAGGAACAGCTTTCAGATCTGCCTTGCTCTTTTCTGGAGGGATAGATTTAACTCCTTCAGCTGAAGAAATTGCCTTCCTACCGCTGGAGGTGAAGCCGAGCAGACAGCGGGGAAAATGATCCAACACCGAAGATTTTATAGATGTATCTATTTTATTTATTTATAAATAAATTCCTCGCCTTGAGAATAAAATGTGGAAGCTGCCACAGAAGATGATATCATAAATAAAGGAAAAAGCTTACAACAGAAGAAAAGATTGTGTCCTACATGGTCATGATCGCTGATTCAATTCTACTCCTTGGAAATATTCTGATAAGGCAACTGAGGCAGTTACACGTTACATGACAGAGAGAGACAATTGCTGCTCCCTGTGGAGTGGCATAAGACAACTTGGGTGTACAGGCTCATCAGAGGCCAACTGTAACCTTATTCATTAAAATAAAAGTATTTTTAGGGATTTCAGCTGCACTGCGTTTCAAGCCATAAGAAGCTGGAGGACATCTGCCCTTCGGGCTTCATGCCACCTGAACAACAAGACAATGACAAACCATGACCTAAAAGCATCTGCTGTGTGCCCTCCCTGGCAGGCGGAACCGCTCCTGGCATGTTGTCTGTTGCATCCGAGCCGAATGGTGCTGAGGATGCTAATGCTGCGTTTTTCCCTGGTACAGGTGTGCACCCCGGGCTGGCACCGCCCAGAGGGGCCGGGAGTCGCAGGGTTAAAATAAGCAACACAAGAAACCACAGGGCCTCCATCACACAGAACAAAGAAAAGGTTATTAGTCAGCACCGTTGTTATTTTCAGCAAAAAAGGACTAAAGACTCAGATTGACTTTGATTCCCCCGTAGCTGGTGTGTGTCAGAGAGGATGAAGGTGCGCAGTGGTTAAAGCGTGAACCCTCTGAGATGAGAACAAGGCTGCATGAGGCTCTGGCTTGGTGGTGAGGAGGAAACATCCCATCCCAGCACGGCAGGGAAAGGTCTGAGCAGAGCAATTCAAACCCCAAAATGCTTTCCTCCCACGGGGAGGGGAAAAGGGACTTTCAAGATCTCTTCCCTCTAACCACAGGCAAACATTACCGAAGAGAAAAACAACTTTTGTACCATGGAAACGAATGTTGAGATGCGTTCGCTCCAGGGGCGGACACTGGGCTGAACAGGCTGCCCTTCCCCGGCTGCCAGGGCACGTTCCCTGGCTGCGGCACCTGAGCTCGGAGCAGTTTTGCCCCCAGAGGAGGCAGCAGGAAGGGGAAAGGCAGAAGGAGCATTGCGTAAATCAGGGACACCCCCCCCACACTAATCAGTGCTAACACAGGGACTACAGGCATTCCTGCTTGCGGATTTCTGATCCTAGAGTCACAAAAGGGCCATTTCCAGAGATCTGCATCTTTTCCAGCAAAAGCCACTCCTCTGAGGGCAGCCAGCTCCATCCCCTGTGTTACACCACTGGTTTTCAGCTGTAAGGGTCCAAGAGCTGCTGCTTTGCACCAGACCCAACGCATGGCACTCGGCAGGCTGCTGCTGATCAGCCCTGCGTGTCAGCACCAGCACCTCCCCCTGCCCAGCCAAAACGCTGCAAGACTGAAGAACAAACCTATTCACAGTCAACTCAGAGGAAGGGGTAAGACCCATTGGCTGCACAGACTCTGGGTCCAGCGAGGTCAACTGAGGAAAGCGGTGAAGCAGAAGAGACCTTTCCAAGAAGAGCTCTGTGCGAGTGAGGCTGCGGCTGCTGCCTGGGCCAGCCCAGCTCTCCATGCAACAACCCATCTGCAGGCAAAGCAGCAGCCTGCCCCGAGTGCCAAGGTGTGGGCAGCTTCCCATATGACAGCCATGCAAATGGATCTGTGCGTTCGAAATTATCTGCGCTTGGCTGCAAACTAGCAGCCTCTCAGCCCAGAAGATATGGGTGGAGCAGCCTGGAGAAGGGAGCCCAGGGAACACTGTGCCATTGGGTTACAGTCCCCATACTACCCAGATCAAGCCGGAGTGGTCCTCCCTTGGACACACAGAAGGAGAAGTGCATGGGTACAAGCCCACAAGGCTGTGATATGAAGAACTTGCTGGGCATCACTGGGTGGAGCTCTGTGATCAAGTTGTCCAGCCTGCTCAAGCCAAAATGCAGCCAGCCTTGCAGCATTGAGTTTCCCTGGTTCACCATGTGGGGAGGAGCTCACAGCTTCTTCCCACTTGCATGTGCTGCTTGGGGCTGGCCATCTTTATCTGTGTGTTTCCTCTCCATGGGGCTCCAACATGGCCAGACAACCTCCCATGCTGCTCCAGCAGACAGTCCCACCTGTGAGATGTGGCAGGTCCCACCTCGAAGCTGACAAGATGCCAGAGCAGGGGATCACTAATCAGAGATATGTTGGAAGATGCTCTGTTCCCGCCCGTGTCCCGCAGGGAGGAGGTGGCAGCGCGGAGCACCAGCCACGCTGCTCACAACGTGCTGGGAACGGCGATTGGCACCAGCTCTCCTTCGGCACAGCCAGCGAGATGCACATCAGAAGAACCTGCCATGGCCCTGTCCCTGAGCTGAATTAGAGCCCACGGTCACGTCTCCGGCTGGCACTGAGGGGAAGCTTTGTCCCTCACCAAAGATCCATGTTCAGACTTGGTAAATGGTGGTGGCCAAGCACAGAGGAAGAAGCAGGAGTGACAGAGTCCAGCAGACACTGGGGCAGTGCAGCTGGGGCAGGAGCACAGGGGCTCACAGACTCAGTTTCACTTCAAATGTATTTTCCGAGAGGGACCCATAGCTAATTTAAACACTATTTCGTTTTGGAAATACATGAAGTTCTGTTCTTCATCCCCTAACAGACTGATGTTCAATTCCAGGCTTCATTTGGTGACTGTTATGACTGTGATAATCAGCAATATAAAGTGCAATGCGACAAGTCTAGATCTTGCTATTGAGAGTGATTACTTGGCCTTGGGTAATGAATTAGTCCTATTATACAGCAGCTGGCACAGGAGAAGCAAATCTGCTGCTCAGGCAGCTCATGGCAGGGCAGGCTGGAACCGCTCGGCCACGCGCTGCACACAGACCTCAGCAGGGTTTTGAATTCTGCAGACAGTACACACATTTCTCCGGGACTGCAAAATACATGGCATTCATCAATCCAGTTCCTGGCTACTCCGCTCTGAGTGAAGCATTTGCCCACCCCTTGGAAACAGAATTCTTCTTCTGTGCAATTTCTGCACGGCATTTTGCCATATCAGAATGAAATTCAAACCGCTTTAATTCTTAATTCTCTGCCACCCCTTGCAAACTCTGTCACTCCAAATCTCCATTTTTCTCCACCAAACTCCTCCATACTAATGATTCCTTCTCCTCCACTACCAAAAACTTGCCTGCCCTCTCTTCTTTTCATTTTTAATGACCTTTTGCTGAGCCTTCTTTTCCTCCATGGAAAACCAACTGACAGGGCAGCAGAGAGAGGCACAGAACCGGTCAATAGGGGCACACAAAGAGATATTGGATGAAATAGTTAATGATGACCCTATTTTGCTCCCAGGACGCACCCTGGAGACTGCAGGAGCAGAGGTGCGGGGGTGCAGAGGCCATCGCCAGCTGCCCCAGCGCTGGGAAAGCGCAGGGAGATGGGTGCAGCACCAAACGGTGCTCAGCGCAGCGCTGGAACACCGCGGTGCTCTGGCTGCCAGCATCGCAGTGGGATATCGTGGCTCGGGAACAGCCTGCACAGTCTACTCTTACCAATTATGAATGTAGGAGAAGTGTCAGACAGATCTCAGACAACGCCAAGGAAAGATTTTGGACTTTGGGTCTGCACGTGTCGAGGAGTTCAAAGATCAGTGACCAAAGGCACCTGTTGGTTGGTCTAAATCCATGCCAACGTGGCCCATACCAGCAACTGAGGACTGCGGGGCCTGCTCACAAATGCTGAAGAAGGCGTATGTTATAAGACACTGGCCTGTTCCACTGCTAGATGTGTTCTTCTATTAATACAAAACGCAGAGTGGTAGCTCCTGGGTAACCCATGGCATCCCCCAGCTGGAACTTGCCAGCAAAAAAGCAAACCACAAATGTACGAGGCTAATACAAAAGCTATTTTGACAGCATAATGAGGAAAACTCGATTACTAGTATGAGCAAAAATCTTTCTCTGCTATTACATACACCTGTGCAATGAGCGCTTCCCAGGACAGTCCCCACAGCGTGTAGGGACAAAGCTCCATGGCAGGCAAAGTATTACCATGTTTATCCCTCATGGGGTACAGGCTGCCCTCCCCCTCCACCAAACCAGGTTTTACCAGCCAGAAGTGCACTTTTGCTGCCATGGCAGGTGTGCGAGGGGCTCTTGGCCCCCTCACTGCATGGGCTCAGCCTGTGCTGCAGAGACAGAGCAAATCTTCACATGAGGTAACAGCATCCCAGACTGGTTGGGCTGAAGGGCCCTCTGCAGATCCCCCAGTGCAACCCCTGCTCACGCAGGGTCACAGCAGATCACACAGGTGGGTCCAGGGGGTTTGAATGTCTCAGAGAAGGAGACTCCACACCCGCTCTGGGCAGCCTGGGCCGGGCTCTGGCACCTCCCAGCAAACAAGTTTCTGCTCATGTTCACATGGAGCCTCCTGTGCTTCAGTCTGTGCCTGCTGGCCCTCTTAATAGGTAATGTTTCACACTGTGGCGTGACATTAAGAATTCCAACTACGCTAAAGCCTACTTAGATTTTTCAAGACAAACACTTGTTGAAGCACCCTGTTCCTGAAAAACAGCACATGAACAAACTGTTGGCCTTGATTTTACACTGTTCTGCATTCCAAGTGGATCATACCAACAAAAGTGAGTGCAACATGCAATTAAATATGGTCAAACGACACTTTAAACTGACATAAACTCATGACAGTGTGCAAAGCTGTCATCAAAGGGTGGTGATCACCAAGTCCATTATGCTTCTTTCAGATTTCAGCAGGTCCTCTTTCCCCATCTGCAGATTCAGAGCTGTGCACTGTTACTGGAAATGTGCTTTGGGAGGCTTCCAGCAAATCCGCCGTGTGCGCGGGAAGCCGGGCACATCCCACAGGCGCTGGGTTCTGGAAAGCTGCACAGAACCAGAGCTCCCTGCAAGCGCCAGAAATCAAAGACCGCAGTATCAATGCCTTATGTCAAACAGCCCAAGCCACAAGTCAGCAGAGCCGCCTGTGAGCCACGCTCAGCTCCCCGTGCTCTGACAATGGTGTGAACAGGATGGACATGGGCAACATGAGAAACATCACGCTTGCTGCCCGAGTCACAGCGTGGCCACAGCGAAAACAACCGCAACAGTCCCAAATATTTCCAAAGACACATGCTATCGGCACCACGTACTTGCTCCTATTGTTGTGGGACTTCTCCAAAATAGAAAAATGTCCTATCTTTGGGATGTCAGTAGTCAGTGAAATAATGAAAACAAATCCTGAGTACACACTCAGACATTTAAGATTCTGGTAACGCAGAATCAGGGTTCATTACTGATAATAACACACACCATGGGTTATAAGCAACCGTGGGTTATAAGCACCGTGGGTTATAAGCAACCACAGAAGGTAAGGAATCACAGAGATAAAACAAAGGTTTAATCTGGTTATTCAAATGACCAGTTAATTCTACCTGCTCATTTATTATCACATAGGTAAAAGTGAAATAAGTAGAGAAAACCAAAGTGCACCAAATCTGCCAGCATCCTCTGGTCTTGGTTTCAGAGCTATATTTTCCATTTTGGAAACCAAAAGAAAGCAGCGTTTTAGAAAAATATCGAGTATGTGGCATCTTCTCATTATTCCTTCTCTCTAGAAATAGAGGCTTCATTATGATATTATTTCACATAAATGTTCAGAAGTTGAATTTTGTCATGAAATGGAATTTTCCTCGCTAATCAGCTGGCTCATTCCAGTCTCTCCTTAAGCACACTGTTTGCTTGGATCGTATCAGCTTACAAGATACAGCTTGGCACCGAAATCCTCTACACATTCTCTGCTATTACAAAATAAATTAGAGGCATTACCATTTCTATGAATTCCTTTCACCCTTTATGACTACCTGGTCACAAAGAATGAAGCAGTTCGTGCCACGTCACCCCCCCTGCAGCTGAATGTGCGACCTCCAGGTTCAACTGTTTGCACCTTCCAGCGTGCAGGTGGCAGATGTCACAGGTTGGGTCGGGTGAGATGAATTGTCCCCCCCTGAACATTACACAGCAGTGGAAGTAATTAGTGTCCGATGCCTGAACGTGCACCCTGCATCAGGGAGAAGCACGTGATTCTTTCCTTCCAAAGTGCCTCATATTCCAGTAAATCAAGCTGTGAAAGCGCAGACAAGATCAGTGGCGGCTCAGCCCTACTCAGTCCAGCTCGCTCAGTCAGATTCCAGAGCCACCTCCGTCCGTGCTGGAAGCACACACTGTGCTGCATACAGAGCCTTACATCTGTGGGATGACTGAAGCTATAAAAAGTGCTGACAATTTTCAGCAAATTTGCATATGTTGCTACTGCTGCTGCTTATATAAGTGATTTCTAGCTAACCACAAATACAAAAAGCAATGCCCAAAATAGATTTTGAATCGAAACGCTTGCAAATGTGACTGAATGACACATCTCCCCACCACTCTGAAAATCACTTCTCTAGAAAAGACAGACACAACAGCCAGTGTTTCCCAGAGGGTCCCGTGTAACGCACCTCCTGGAGTCCATACCCCAGAGGTCTAACACCATCTCACCCTCTTGGCACCCCTGCTGCCCTGTGCCAATAAAGGCCGCGACAAACTGGGACCTCCGTGAGACTTATCCTAGGTTGCTCTCAGGTCTGGAGCTGTACGGATCTTTCTACACACATCAACTCGAGCATCTGATGCAGGTGGGGTGAGGAGGCAGTCAGCCTCTGGGTAGGAAACATTGTGTTGTCTCCAGCTGTTAGAAATCCCTCACTGTATCGCACACCACATGCCATCTGCTCTACCTGTGTTCACCACGGCAGTGCTGGCTTTAAGGACCGTGCATCGCCCATATCTGCACAGAATCCTATTTGCACCAGGTTGGGAAGGGCAACTGCTTCACCTGGGACTGCAACAGTCTGGTACAGAGGGTCCCTGCATGGCTCTGCTCAAACGGTCAGGCAAAAGTACAAACATATGCACAAGGGAGGAAATGGTCACAAGATGCAGTTGCTAGTCCCCAGCTTTCAGGTCTCATGGCTGATATAGCTATAAATCACCAAAGGAGGGATGAAGGTTGAAGCTGACGGTGTATCTACTCAACGGGATATGGACAACCAGTAACAACATCCCTCCTTCCACAAGTGCCTGAGTTTGTGGGAGAGACTTGCTTGCTCGCAGATGAAGCTCAGTCACAGCAAAACCACGCTTCTGGATTCCTCTGGCGTCACTGGATTCCCATGTTCAGGAAATATTGGGGGCTGCTTCTCCATTACTCCACTATCTTCAAGAGTATGACAATATAAGAAACAGTACCTGGCTTCCCAGCACAGGGAACACAAGGACATAGTGGAGAGAGTCCAGCAAAGGGCCATAATGTTGATTAATCGATTGGAGCCTGGTTTCAGATGGGATAGAATTGATTTTCTTCCTGGTAGCTGGTATAGTGCTGTGTTTTGGATCCTGGGGATGGCTGAGCACCTGCCTGCCGATGGGAAGCAATGAATGAATTCCTTATCTTGCTTTGCTTGAATGTGCAGCTTTTGCTTTACTTATTAAATTGTCTTTATCTCAGTCCATGAGTTTTCTCACTTTTACACTTCTGATTCTCCTGCTGGGGGAGGGTGAGTGAGTGGCTGTGTGGGGCTTATTTGCTGGTTGAGGTTAAAACATGACAATTGGTCATACAAGGAAAGACTGAAAGAACTGGGACTGTTTAGCATCAAGACAAGAAGGCTTGAGAAGGTTGTTATCAATAAAAACTATGGGGGGACAGTAAAAAAGTTAGAGACAGACTGTCCTCAGTGATATCCATTGAAAGGATGAGACACAATGGGCACAAATTAAAACACAGGAAATGCCTTTTAAATGTAACCGAAAACTATGAGGGTAGTCAAACACCAGAATGGATTGCCAGGAAAAGTTGTGGCATCTCCATCCTCACACACATTCAAAACCTGGCCAGACATGGCCAGGGAAGCTGGACTAGCTGGTCTCCAGAGGCCCCTTCCAACTCAGTGATGCTGTGAACAAGACGCAGCAGCCTCAGGGAACTCATCTTGAACCCCATCACGGAACTAACACCCTCCCTTAGAAACACAGAATCATTTTGGTTGGAAGAGACCCTTAAGATCATCAAGTCCAACCACAACCTAACTAGCACTAAACCATGTCCCTAAGAACCTCATCTACATGTCTTTTAAACACCTCCAAGGATGGTGACTTTCCTTGCTCACTTTGCTCTCTGTTTTTGATAGGCTTTTGGTTTATGCTGCTCCTTTGCTCTATGAGAACTGTATCTTCTCCAAAGCTCACAGAAACATCTTGTTTCTGGCTTATCCCAACCACACACTCCAGTCCTCCTCTAGCTCTCATTGTTTCCATCCTTGCGGGAACATCCAGCCACCATTGGCACTTCTAATCCACCACTGTGCGCTTGCAGCAACCACCGGAGCAGGAACCAAAGGGTGCCAAATACCTTTACCTCTTTACCTCCCCGTGCCTCTCTTGCCCCACATTGACTACGGCTTGGGTCCTTTTCTTGATCTGTGATGAATGAACTGAAACCACACCTTTGCTAGCAAGAGAGCTCAGGAGGCAAAGGCAGCAATCCCTCAGGAATGCCCATCCCTACCACTGGAGTTCGTTTCCCATAAGTAACCTTCATGGTTTTCTCAGAGCTGTTCAACTCCACATTTGACAGCAAAACCCACTCTGGTTAACCACCAGCCACAGATACTTGTTTTTCTTTGCAAGAGCCAAGGGCTCCCACTGAGTGCCAGTGCACGCGAGGAGGAAGAGCCTGCCCTGCCCCCAGCTCCTGGATAAGCACTGGGGATGGTCGGCCTGGCACACGCGGCCCAGCTGCCTGTGAAGAGACGCAGGTGCTGTCAGAGGTTCCAGCAGGAACAGTCATTTCTCCTCTTTCAGCCGGCAGGAACCAGTGCGCTGCAGACTGGCTGCTAAATTAACTGCTCCAGGGTAGAAGAGACTCCCGCCTTAGATGCTGTCCCTTATACCTTTCTTGCTTCATTCTGTGAGTTCAGGACCAAAACTCAGTGCAGGCTCAGAGCAGCGCTGTCAGAGGAGATTTCTGTCAGTAAGCATGAAGTTGTATGAGAGAGAAAATCCATCTTGCCCGTCTATATATGGTGGCAGGCTTGAAGTTACAAAGGCTTCAGAAGACAGCCATCTCTTTCTGGTAGCACCCAGGCACCTGACAGACGTTGCCATGAGGAGAAAGGGCTTGCACTGTGCAGGGCAAACCCTGCCAGCCCTGGTAGCCTTGGACACGGCTGCGAGCCACGTTCATTCACTGCTGGGCAGAAAGTGCAGCCAGCTGTGCTTCGGGACAAGGAGCCACAGGGCTCCAGAGAGGAGCACAGGTACCCACTGCAGTGAGCTGGGGAAGCGAGTACAGGACAGAGGGCGGGGAGAACATCGTGTGGTTAAGTTCAGCTCAGAACACAAGGCTGGACTTTACCGCAGGCTGCAGGGCCAGGGCCGCCCAAAGCCAATGTAAGTGCTGGTTGGTACTGAAAGAAGAATCCTGTTTGTGGCCCCATCTAGCTATGCTTTGTCATCACCTCCCTGATGCCAGCTCTGATGTCAGGGTGGTTGGACAGGGACGTGGATCAGAGAACAGAGAAGGAGGGTATTTCTATCATGGTGTCTTTCAGTTAGATCAGGTCCCTGACCTGCACACAAGGGAAAGGCTGCCTGCACGGAGCCATGAGAGAGACACACACAGATCTTCCTTCTCACACATCTGCTCTACCGTAATGTGTGCCATGTACCTGTGGTCCCAAAAATGTGGTTACTCTGGTTAACGAGCTGTCATTTGACATATCTACTAACTCCAGTTCATAGTCTTTATTAGGCACCACGTTTGGGGAAAGGAAAAGAGCGAACACCAGCTGGCACTTGCTGTCTTTCTTACCTTCTTCCCAAAGGTTTGCTCGGGAGACAGGAGGCTGTGCTGTGCGGACAGTTGGTCTGCAGCAAAGGTTTCAGTGGTGCGTGAGCCGAGGGTCAGAGGGGCTGCAGGCACCGACCTGAGCACAGTGGAACTTGCTCAGACTTAAGCAGGAAAACAGTAGTTTCCAGGAGAAAGAGGATAGGAAAACAAAGTTGTTGTGTACGCAGAAGTGATTTCCCGCCGCTTTTGCTGAGCAGAGTTTGTCTCATGATACCTTTTCCCTCAAACAATTCCTAAATTCCTGGTAAATATTTAGCAGTTTGTGAAACCATAAACATTCACATATCTCGGTAGAGGATCTTGTAGGTGGCAAAACTGACAAACAAAAGGACTCCCAAACTTTTAAACTAATAAAAAAATCGCAAGTGCTTCAGTGACACAGAAAATTTCCTGGCCTCACTCTTGTAGCACGGAATGGAGAAATTCTACTTTCTCATCTTTCCAGGTAAGAATGAGAAACAGGAACTCAATGGAAACGTCAAATATTTTTAAATTCGTTTGGACTAGAGAAACTAAAAGGCAATGCCAGGTCTATAGGCAAAATCTCATTTTGCACCAAACCCTCTGCTCACAGGACATTACTCCGCATGCGTCTGGTGGGCCGGTTCTGCCCAGCGCTTCCTGCCGCTCCGGATTCCCCAGCGGGCGTGCAGGGAACACCTGGGGTGGGTAGTACTGCCTTGCGTGTCAGCAAAGCAGGCTGATCCCCCTGAGAAACCTGGAGGAAAACAGAGGCTGACCAAGAAAACTTGTGCTGCGAAGCACTTCGACCCAGTCCCCACACGGACACTGCTTCGGGAGACCATTTCCATACCCACGTCCTAAGCTCCAAACAACAGGGCACGGTGAGCGAGGGAAGGACCGATGGGCTCAAAGCAGGTTCCTGCTTTGGCACACGAGATGTTTCAGATTTCACTTTCAGAAATGCAGAGATTGTGAAGGTACTCTTCATGGCCATATATTTTACACCCGCATTGTGTCTTGCTTGCATAGGACAAAGTAATAAACAAGTTCAGACACAAGCAGCCCTGAGGTGGGGATACAACTGTTGCCCTGGGTGTCAGGGCCCTGAAAACAAGGGAAGCTAATGCAGCTTCTCAGCATCCTGATGAAAAGTCCATGACATTGAGTCTGGGCAACGAACTCTAATGCCACTGGGGCTCTCTGCCACACGTAAACAGCAGCAAGTTATCTCCAGGCAGCTGGGGAACTGTTGCAACAGAAGGGATGCATCTGAATTACCTCTTCCACAACACAAAGCCAAGAGATGTTCAGTGAAAGGAAACGAGAGGGAGAGGAGGGAGAGGACCCCAGCATCTGGCCTACACACACGACTGCCAGGAGCTGTATCACCTCAGCCACTGACTTCTGTTGCTGTTTAGCAGTTGTGAAAACACAAGTGTCCAGAGGAGCCCTCAGCTCGCCATGCTCCCTCAATCTCTATGGCTACACCACAAGGTACCGAAGCTCCGGCTGCCGGATGGGGCCGGACAGGCTGCTCCCGTCCGAGCGCTGTGTGTGCTCAGCAGCGCCCGGCCCGGGGCGCCGAGGAACCTGCCCGGGGGCGCCGGGCAGAGCGATGCCAGCCGGGTCCCCGGGGGCAGCGGCGCGTTCCGCCCGCAGCCGAGCGGGCAGCTGGGGCACCCCGGCCCGGCCGAGCCCGGGGCGCTCCGGGACGGCTCCTTCCCCCGGCCCGGCAGCCGAGCGGCTCCCGCCACCCCCCGCCCCGCCCGGCGCGGCCCCGGCCCCGCTCCTACCTCCAGGAGCTGCACGTAGCTGGCGGGGAACCAGCCGCGCAGCCCGTCCTCCTTCTGCCCTTCCCACCAGCCGCCGTCCGGCACCTGCAGCACCGTGATCAGCTCCCCCGCGGCGAAGCGGAGCCCCTGCCGGTGCCGCTCCCCGGAGAAGGGGTACAGCGTCTGGCAGCGCGACCCCGACATCCTGGCGGGGGCCGCGGCCGCGCTCCGCCCGCAGCCGCCCCGCTCTCGGCCGCCGCTCCGCGCAGGGCTGCGGGAGGGCCCGCGCTGGCCGCGCCCCTCGCCCGCCCCGCTCCGCTGCGGGGCCGCGGCGGGGCCCAACCGGGCGGCAGCGGGGCAGCCCCGGCGCCGGGCGCCCACGGGCACCGCCGGCTGGGGCGGGGGGGGAGAGGAGGGGCGGGGGAGGGGAGGGGCGGGGGACGAGGGGCGGGGGAGGAGGGGGAGGCGCGGGAGAGGAGGAGGATGAGGATGAGGAGGGGGCGGAGAGGCCGCCCGGAGCGCAGCTCCGCCCGGGTGACACTCGTGTCGCGGGACAGCGCGTGTGAGAGGGACCGTGTGCGTGTGTCACCCCGAGAGACATCGCCCGTGTGTTCTTGAGAGACACCGTGTGTGCTCGAGTGAACGAGAAGCACCGTGTGTGCGTGTGGGAGCTGGGGCTCTGGAGCTGGACAAGAGGAGACTGAGGGGTGACTCATTCATGGGGATCAAGATGGAAAGGGGGAGTGTCAGGAGGATGGAGCCAGGCTCTTCTGGTGACAACCAGTGACAGGACAAGGGGCAATGGGTTCAAACTGGAACACAGGAGGTTCCACTTAAATATGAGAAGAAACTTGTTCCCGGTGAGGGTGGCAGAGCCTGGCCCAGGCTGCCCAGGGGGGTTGTGGAGTCTCCTTCTCTGCAGACATTCCAACCCGCCTGGACACCTTCCTGTGTAACCTCATCTGGGTGTTCCTGCTCCATGGGGGGATTGCACTGGATGAGCTTTCCAGGTCCCTTCCAACCCCTCACATTCTGGGATTCTGTGATTCTGTGACAGACACTGAGTGTCCCAGAGACACTGTGTAGGACACTGCGTGTCTGAAACACCTGTGCGTATGACCTGATGTCTCTGAGACATTGTGCATGTGTGTGTCTGTGTGTGTGCGTGTTTCTGTGTGTGTGGAGACACAACCGTGAGTCATCTCTGTATGTCTGGGACACCATGTGTGTGTTTGTGATACACACCCAAGTGTGTGAAATCCATTTGGTCTGAACGACATCGTGTGACACACCTGAGCATGGAGAAAACAAAGATGTGTGTGAGACACACCTGTCTGCAACACTCAGCTGAGCACACAACTTGCTTTGTGTATGTGTCTGCAACACCTGTGTGAATCGCACACACGTGAGACACCTCTGTATATGCGCCACCCTGCATATGTGAGAGATGCACCACGTGTGTGTGACACCCTCCTCTGTGTGACACTCGTGCATATGTGTCTGTGTGACACCAACCACCATGTGTGTATTTTGCTTGTGAGCCCCGCTCTGTGTGCACAACGCGCTCTGGGTGTGCATGCCTCGCTGCAGCACATGTGATTCCTTTGCGTGTGTAAAACACACAAGCCTTTGTGCATGCAGGTGTGTATGAATGCGTGTGTGTGTCTGTGTCCAGGTGTGCACACCTGACTCATTGCACATATGTTATATATAACTGCTGGTACATGTACAAGCACTGGTGAGGATGTGTGTGCGAAGTGCAGACACACACGTACGTGTGCCTTGCTGTAGGGCATGCTGCCTGACCTGCTCAGCGTGTGTGTGAGCACGTGTGTGGGTGAGAGGATGTGCACATACGAGTCTCGCCCACATCGCGCTTGAGATCTCCACATGTGCGTGGGTGCAGCTGAGAGCCAGGGCACGCATACCTGAACAATGTTGTACCACAGCCTGTAAGTTGTTTACAGGACACATATGTGTGCACTTGTGTATGAGATTCTCCCACAACTGTGCGCGAGAAACTCAGTCTTGTACAAAACTCAGTCTTGTATGAAATTCAGACTTGTATGAAGGTGTACATGGTTGCTTCTGCAGGAGACACCTGTGTTCATGTGTGAGACTCACCTGTGAGTGTGACTTACGGGGGTGCACGTGAGCACACACCTCTGAGGCTGAGCTGTGTGTCACACCCCTGTGCTTCTGTATACGGCTCCCACAGAATGGGCAAGACGCACTCATACAGGAGACTGACCTGTACACATGCTTATGGGACAATCGTGTGAGGCTCAGCTGCGTGTACGTGACTGTGTGTTCACGTGTATGCTGGCTGTGCCTGTGTACACCTGTGCACGAGACTCGCTCCAGGGTGCCTGTAAGAATCAGTGACGGGTGTGACTCCCTGCACCATAGACGTGTACGAGGGTTTCATCCGTGTTAATTGTGAGTAGTGGTCAATGGCACAATGTCTGTATGGACACCAGTGACAAGCTGAGAAGTGGGGCCATGTGAACCTCATGAGGTTCATCGAGGCCCAGTGCAAGGTCCTGCACCTGGGTCAGGGCAACCCTGGTATCAGTCCAGGCTGGGGATGGAGGGATTGAGAGCAGCCTGTGGAAAAGGACTTGGGGGTGCTGGTGGATGAAAGATTGGACACGAGCCGGCAATGTGCACTTGCAGCCCAGAGGCCAATTGTATCTTGGGCTGCATCAAAAGGAGCACGAGCAGCAGGTCCCCTCTCTAGTGAGAGTCCACCTGGAGTATTGTGTTCAGTTCTGGAGCCCTCAGCACAGGACACACATGGACCTGCTGGAGAGGGGCCAGAGGAGGCCACCAAAATGATCAGAGGGCTGGAAAACCTTTACTATAGTACAGGCTGAGAAAGTTAGGGTTGTTCAGCCTGGAAAAGAGAAGGCTCCAAGAAGATCTTATTGCAGCCTTTCTGTATTTACTATTAATTATTATTAATAAGAGGGTCTGTATGAAAGATGGGGACAGACCTTTTAGCAGGGTCTGTTGTGGTAGGACAAGGGATGATGGTTTTAAACTAAAGGAGGGAGATTCAGGCCGGACATGAGGAAGGAATTGTTGGCCCTGAGGGTGGTGAGAGCCTGGCCCAGGTTGGCCAGAGAGGTGGTGGCTGAACCATCCCTGGAGACATCCCAGGCCAGGCTGGACGGGGCTCTGAGCAACCTGAGCTGGTGCAGATGTCCCTGCTCATGGCGGGGGGCACTGGGGGAGCTGGGAAGGTCCCTTCCACCCGAAGTATTTTATGGTTCTATGATTTGTACAACCTGCTGCATGGCGTGGTACCCATCTGGCACAGGGAGGAGAGGGAGAGGCTCACTTCTGTGTGTGGAAGATTCTCAGCAGCATGTGTGTGGATGAGGCAAAAGGAGCTGGGTCTGCCTGACGAGTGCCCCGCAGCTGTATCCAAGCCAGCCACCCAGCATCCTTTGGTAGTCGGTGGAGAGAGGAAAGGAAGACAAAAACCTGCTGCTGGATTCAAACATCAGTGAGACGAGTGGTTCCTTCTCCCCACCGACTGATGGGAGCCAGATGTGCAGAGCAGACATGTCCGTGTCTCTGATGCTCACTGTGCTGATTGCTCTGCAGGCACTGTGTGTCTGTGAGTGAGCAGGAAACCGCGTGTCTGCTTCCAGTGTATTTGTGAGACCCTTAGATATGTGTAAGTGTGTGAGCACCAAGCTCAGCGTGCACGTGTTTGAGAACCTTGCTGGTCCACAGGAGAGGCTTGCTGCAGTATAGAGTTGCGTGACTGCCTCCAGAATACACACACACACACACGTGTAAGACTGCACTTGTGTCTGTGTGTACAGACCATTGATTTCAATGTGCGTGTGACACATCCCACTGTGAATGTGGCACAGCGTGTGGCAAAACTCGAGATGTGTGGTTTGACTCAGCGCAGTGTGTGTGTCAGCAGCATAGGCACACGCTGCATTTCTCTGCAGTCTGGCGAGCTCCTCCGCTCAGGGAAGTTTGAGATAGCATGCACCTATAAAAGCCACAGTGCATTCATGCGTGCTATTCCAGAGAGCATGAGATCCATGTCAGTGTGCATTACAAATCTCCCTCCATACTCCAGCATGTCACTAACTCCACCGGGCTTATGATTCCTCTTGCATGAGTCAGTTTACGTGCATGAGTCAACTGCGTGTCCCATTCTGCTCCATCAGGGTGCCTGCACGCGTGCTGCACGTTTGGGCATGCAGGTGTTCAGGTGACTGTATCCTGCACGTGATGCTCCTTGCCCATTTGTAACTCCCTCGACTTAAGTGTGTACGTGACCTGCTACGTGTGTGCAGGTCAGGTGTTGCCCCTGCCTGTGACCCTCGTGTGCATGCAAAGCCATGTGTGTGTACAGGTCACCTCAGGGAGCAGGTGCTGCTGCGGCTCCTGTGCTTCAAGGCACTTGCATCAACTTCTGTTCCAGTGGAATGGTCACAGGTGCTTCTCTAGGTTGGTTCAAGTTTTGCACAATCTGTGGTGTTTTGCTGGGAGCTCAGCCCTTTTCACAGACCCCCTCTGTCCACTCACTCCCGTATGGCCTGTTCTGTTTCTGAGATTCAGACTCCTTTCTCTTCTATATATATGTATTTTATTTTTTTGAGGAAGAGCCTCCTATTTCTCCTTTTGATTTGCTCTTGCTTTGCAATCAGTAGTGAGGAGCAAGTTCAGAACAACTACCACCTTTTGTGCCCATAATGTACCATCACATGTGTGTCTCCTGGCCTGGGGCTGCACGAGTTTTTTATGTATGTGGCACTTTATTAGAGTATCTTTCCGTCTCTCTTTTCCTGGAGTTTTATAAATTTGCAATACTTCTTTTCTTTTAAGTGAGCAATCAGGTAGCCGGGCTGTAGCCTTTCTCCTGAATATTTCAGAAGGTGGCTTTCAGTGTAGCTGTTCTTCATTTAGACAGGCTAAGCAGCAACCTGAGCTGAGCTCTCCAGGGTTCTTTCTTAGGGCTCTTTGAACAACTTTTGGCCTACTTTCCACAGTTCTATTTTTGATTCTGTGAATTTGTGGTGAATTGCTTAAAATCATTCCCCTTTGATAAGCATTTAAGCTGATAGCTATTGAACCATGATCCACTGTGCATTATTATCACACCAGCTGTGCCTTGCTTGGCAAAAAGCAACAGACACGATACCATGACACACATCCAGGTACATCTATCAGCAATATTCGCCAACAATGCCCTTTATAGACGGCAAGATCTGAAGCTGAACCAAAACCCCCATATTTTGCTTCAGCACATACAAACGCAGCTTTGCCTATGTTGGAACACAGATCCAAATAGTTTAGAGCTTTCATATATGGCACTGAATTTAGTTTAAATTTTACTTTTCTCATGTTTAATGTTGACAGAATATGTTTCTTTGGTTTATTCTCTGATATTTTTTCCTCTGCTATTTTTATACTTGAAACTTGTTCTGCTTGCTCTTTATCTCCCCTTGTGATATTTTTGCAAGCTTGTGTCCTTCTTTGCATGAACTTTCTCAATGAGAAAGCCTCTAGTAGGGCTTTAGTCCTGGGCTTGTCCACTTCCTGAAGCAATTACAAACCTGAACTTTACAGCAGGCAAGTCCATATGTAAACACTTCATTCTTAATTTGCATTTTCTTTCTAAACCTGTTACTAACCTTCTCTTTGGCTTGTGCATGAATGTCCAGTCTGTAAACAGAAGATCCCTTTCAGTCACTGCAGGTACACGTCTCTTGAACAGGTCCCATAAGTTATCCACATTTCATTGTGCAGATAATTACATGGTTAGTTTGTCTTGAGATATGTCTGGTCCTTCTCCTCGACTTGCAAAACAGCTTTACTCCTTGCACAGGGAGCAGCTCTTACCAAAGGCTTAGACCTATGTTTGCTTCTGTATCATGTATTGTGTTATTGTGAAGGATGTTGAAGTGTGACGTGTTTATGAGGAAAAATATTTCTAAGCACAGAAAGCTTCTTTATCTAGCATAGGATACCACAGCCAGGGTCACTAGATGGGAGATACAGAAGCCAGCCCAGAAACATACAGATTTGCAGCTTCAAGGCTACCAGGCATTGGAATGAATTGTCAGCTGTCAGTCTCAGCCTTGTTTTCTATCACCTGTTCCAGACCAGCTGAAGCATCCTGGCTGGATGCAGGTGTTCTCTGGCCGGTGCTCAGCAGGTCTGACTGACTGATCAAAACAACCCCTCTGGCTGTAAGATCTATCAACATTTATTTCCTGAGCCATCACAACTCTCATACTCTATCATCTGTTCTATGAGGTTGTTCCACTTAGCAACTAGAAACCAGTTCTAAAATTAGCATCACATGAACATATTGTGTGTTAAGGTGAGATGAATCTCACCTTGAAAGGACCTTTTTCTCCCTGTCTGCCACTAAAGAGTCTAGGGTGAAGACCTCAGTCTTAGACATCTACCTTTTAACAGTTCTTAGTGTCACTGAAATGCTCTCTGTGAATGAGAAAGAGCCAACTTCATATATCAAGGCAGAGAGTGTCAGCTGTGGTTATACAGTCACAGGTAATTTATTCCGTGATTTTACAGAATGTACCTGGAGCTTAAAATGACACCGCTGAACAATCCCTGTACAGGGCGGAATCCCTGAAGAGGGACCTGAGAACGTCTTGGGAGTAACAGAATACACTTCCAACAGCTGTAGAAGCAGCACGGTCAATGTTTTGTTTGCGTAAAGCAGTGTCTGATAATCTGCCTAGCCCATGGAAACAAGCTAAATTACTCCTGATGTCTTCACCGAAAAGATACTGCAGAGCTCCAAATGAGAAAGGGTTGGCATAGGTGCCTGGGATGTTTTTTTAGTCATGATGGACTCGCGATTCATATGAATAATTGATTGGCCATACCTGTTTGCAAGACACAGCAACACCAGACCTCCTGAGGACAAGAACCAGGAAAGAAAGAGACTAAAAAGAAACTACATGTAGCACCGGATCTTTAAATGACCCTCGAAGTCTAAATGACGAGCAGAAATTAGTTTTGTTGTTGGAAAGGAAATGTTCTGAGCCTGTACACAAAATACACTTCTAGTTGTTAAAATGCTTAAAGGCTATAGGTTTTGATGGAAGGGACCATTCTCAGTGCTTTGAATAGTCAAGACAGAAGAATGGATGCAGGAGCTCAGAGCAAAATTTCATCTAGTCTACAGTCTTCTTCCTGACAGCATCTCAAAGAGAATGCACAGGGTGCGGTGAAGAGCAGCACCACACAGAGCAGGGCTCCCCTCGAGGGCTCTCCCATCGGCCACCAAACCGCAGCTCAGGGATTTCGTAAGCCAGATATTCTTGAGAATCACACTTGGAAATTCAGACGTCCAGGACCTCAGACATTCCAAGTAGAAGATTCAGAGTTATGAGTCATGTTCATATGACCAAATATGTGATTCAAACACAATTTAAAAAAATGCACTTAGTGATACAGAATGTCTTTACCTTTGCTTTCTGCCTTTAGCAGTGTTTCTTAGGGCTCTGCTGACCTCGAAACTCCCTTTGTACAAAGTCGATCCTGAGAATAAGGACAGGCAGTGCTCTGCCTGGCTGCGGCCACTGTAAAACTTAGTGATGTTCCAGGGCAGGTTTAGTCATCCTTGTCGTAACAGTGCCCAGAGCTGTACCTACTGTTTTAGAGTCAGACATAAACAAACGTAGTCTCTGTCTTTATATGGACAGTGATATGACACGAACAAACAACTTGTGGTGATTCACCTGAGACTAAACTGGATTTGCCTGCCAGGATAATTCACCTGGAGAGACGACTGCTTCCCTTCACCTCCTTTCTTGGAAGCAGGCTGAGAATAACAAACTGTTCCGATAACATCAGCCTACTTCCAGTCAACATATTTCCTACTGAGGGGCAGGGCAGGTCCCACCCTGTTACATGACGGGCACATATTTGGTCATATAAATGTGACTCATAACTCCAGAGTTAGGTGTCAACAGCAGGCAGTTGTCACAACCCTCTTGTTTGAAGTGGGGATGCTGTGCCTTCTCTCCAGCAGCTCAGTGTTCCTTTCTCTCTCCCTGGGGCTCTGGAAAGTTTAAGTCACAACAACTCACTCCAAGCAGCTGGCTACAGAATGTCAGGAGAGAGTTTCCCTCCGTCCATCCAGCTGCTGTTCCTCTCGGTGCAAACTGAACTGCACAGCGTATCCAGGGCATGTCACAGCGGCCAGTGTGCTCGCAGAGAAGAGGACCGGCCTGACTCTACACCACCTCAGTGATTCCTAAGCATCTGTATGCATTGCTATAGCCTTGTCATCCCTTCTTCCAGCTCTATAAACACTAGGTTATCTAATTTTATTTATTGAATGTTTAACTATTCCATGCTAAATGGAAAAGCCATTGAAAGAAATAAAAGCATTATCTATAAATAATATATTTCAGTAGCAAGCAAGCTGTGGTCATTTAGGTCTTAACTTCTAAGTGTTATACAGCAAGATAAGACAAATAGTTCTGGATCAGACCACAGGTCTGTCTGGCTTATTATCCTGTTTCCAGCAATATATGATAGTAGAAGACCAGGGAAAGAGCAGGTGCACAGAGCTATTTCTGCAGAACATCCTCTTGATTTCCAGCAGATGATGGCTCAGGTCTTCCCCAGCTAGAGGCAGAATCTTGTATTTAATAGCTCATTTCATTATTTAGGGCAGTTATTTTTTGAGCCCACACAACCTTTTGGCATCCGTAAAATTCTGTAGCAAAGGTTTCCAGTGCAGGCACTATATTTTGGAACCTGTCCCTTGCCTGTTTCATCTGAGGCATTTCTGGCCCACAATCATAGGCACAAGCTGCCCACAGTGACCTTCATACTGCTATAGTTGCACTGATGTCCAAACATGAACCACTGACATGAAAGTTACCTGCATGTGGAGACGTGGGCATGAACCTACATGAAACGGTTACATTAACGCTCCTAAGGCACAGGATCATATAGAGAGGCACTGGGAACGCAGAAAAACATCCCAAGAGGACTCTGATGAAAGCATCTAAACCTTCCTTCAAACCTCCTTCTCTCTGGCTTAGCATCAGTCTTCGTGCTATGATGGGGATTTGCCAGATCATCTACAACAGTTTGCTGGGTCCCAGAACATCTGATCTTTTCTTTTGATCCCATGAAGAACTGGGATTCCGGCCAGCTAAGAAGAGCCGTCCCGCTAGGCAGCCCTCCAGCCAACCGCCCTCTGGATGTGCTGCTCTGGACGTTGATGTTCCACTGACACTAAGCTTCCCTCTTCAGCATGAATTGTTCATTACTTGAATTCCATCAGGGATTTCTTATGTCATGAAAGAGCAGAGATTCTGCCTGAACACACTGAGCAGGACTGACTGCTTTCTGTGGATAAAGTTGTTGGTCTGTGTGTATGTGTGTGCCTGTATCTGCAGGACATAGATGTCTCAGTGTTTTCCTCTCAATGGCGTCTCTGTTCTGCAACCATCTGTGTATAAAGCTGCTATTCTCTCGTGAACAATGACTCATACAGGAAAGTCTCTAAGAATTAGGCAAGAACTAAGTTTATCCTGAGTACTACTGAAGATGAGGATTCGATCCTATAAACTCTTGGAAACTCAGCATTAGTTTTCCCTTGACAGCTTTAACGTTTAAAATCTGCTGTTTCTGACACACATCTACACCCAGCGGGTTGGCCGTGAACTGTCCCTGCAGACGGACACCACAGGTCCACCGCGTGCTCTGACAGGGACCCAGCACCGCGCCGCTCACTCAGGACAACCTCTTCAACCTCTTCATCACCCCAGCATCCAGCGAGGACCCACCTGGTGGCTCTTCCACCTCCCACGTTCTTCTCAGCCCCCACATATGACTCTCTCCAGCTCTTTCCCTTATATTTCCAGGCTACTCTGCATCTCTGCCAACTGCTGTGGATGGCTGGGAAAGAGTAGGGTCACTGTTCCCCGCACCCTGCAAGCCACACCTGGACCTGGAGCTGCCCAAAAGACTGTGAAGTTTGGCCGTAGGGACTATCTGGGACAGCAATCCATATTGGTATCAAAAAATCATGACGATCTTCATGTATCTAGCAAGGTTTGGGTGCTTGGGAAATAGCTGGAAGGAAGGAAATATCCAGAAGATTTTATCAGAAATTCTCCTGTGGCCAGAATGAGTATAGAAAGAAGAGTTTCTGAAAATCAAGTGAGCATCTCTGGCTAACAGGGAAGGTTCTTCTTTGTAGCACTTTGTCCAACACTGTGGAATGAAAAGGTTACGGGGTTCTCCCGTTCTCCGCTGCCCCAGTCTCTGGGGATGCAGATTAAGATGATCAAGAAAGTTTAAAACAAATTGTGACATATCCTACTAATGTAAGACAAGTCCAGATATATAGACCATACCCATAAAACATGCACATAATAAATAAAGAAATAATTTATTTAGAAATGTTAAAATTTCTTTAAGATGTTAGGCAATAAGCAAGAGAGGCACTAATACGTGAAAGGAAGCATGCTCGCGTGAGAGTGAAGCTGAGTGGCTGAAGATGGACAGGATGTTAAAATCAATAGATAAAATCAGAATCACAGAATGGTTGAGGTTGGAAAGGAACCCTGGAGGCGACCTGGTCCAAATTCTCTGCACAAGCAGGACTACCACAGGCAGGTTGTCCAGGACCATGTCCAGCCAGCTTTCAAGTATCTCCAAGGACAGAGTTTACAAAATTATGCTGTAAAAATATTATGGGAAAAAGAAGGTGGCCCATTATGCCTGGAATTATCACTCTGAGGACTCACAGGCTGAAGGAGGTGATTTGGTAGCTCACTTGGAGGGTGCCTGGTGCCTCATTCCCACGCCTTCCTTTCGCACCCAGCACCCTTCCTGCGAGCGGCACGGTCCTGACCTTCCTGCGGCCGGTACCAGCTCTGCGTTCTTCAGCCTTTTCCGTGAACTGATCATCTTCACACAGCAGAATGCACCTTTCTTCCCGCTGGCTTAGTGAGTTCAACTGAATCAGTGAAAAGTATTTTGGAAGGCATATCGGAGGTCTTCAGCCCAATCTCACAGCAGAGCCAACTTCAAAGCTAGATGAAGCTGCTCAGGGCCTTGTCCACCTGTAGCCTGGAAATACCAGAGGATGGACATTCCACAACCAGCCTGTCCCAGGGCTGCAGCACTCCCACGGTAAATAATGCGTTCCTTTTGTTGAAAAATAATTTCCCTGGTTTGCAACTTGAGATCATTGCCTCTTGTCCTTTCACAGTGCACTTGCAGGATGCATCTTAATTTGCAACCCCCTTTTCAGCAGCGTTAGTCTGCAAACAGATCCCCCGCTTGCCTTCTGTCCTCCAGGTCAAACAACCCCCTTCCCTCTGCAGCTCCTCACGCGGCTCGTGCTCCGCCTGACCGTACCGGGGGCTTTTGTTGGATCCTCTCCAGTTTGCTGATGTCTCGTCTATGTGGCGAGGGTCGGTTGCCAAAACTGAACACAGTATTTATGGCAGATGCTGTCTTGCCACTGCCAGGCAGAGGGGAATAACCACATCCCTCCACCTGCTGGCTACTCACCAGCTCCTTCCTACCCCAGATGGTGAGTTATCACTGATAACACTGCTGACACAGATCCAGCTTGTTTTCCACCAGAATCCCAAGGCCTTTTCTGCAGGGCTGTACCCCAGAGTCAATTCCCAATCTATGCTGATGCATGCGGTTGTTTTGGCCCAGGTTGAACATATCAAGAGGGTTTCTTATTTCGTAGAATTAGAACAAATGTATAAGGTGAATCATGTGATTTAAAAAGGGTCAAACCCTGAGTTCTCTTGTGCTTAGGCTATCTCCTAATACAAAGACAGACCAAGAGTGGCACAGGGGGTCCCAGTTTCATACCTGAGAAATCTCATTTTTCTGCACAATGTTTTCAGAGCTGTACAAGGTCCGATGTCGATCACAGACACAAGAAAAAGGGCTGTAATTCTCTGCACAATTTACCCTTTTCCTAGCAAAACCCTGCAGGATTGAAAGAGAATCTTGCAGGCCACTGGAACAAATCCCATATCCATCGTGCCCCCAGGACCTCAAAGGAGCAGCAGGCACCGTGCCTAGAGGGGATGAGCTCTGTGTGTGCATGGCGTGTTTTTAAATCAGCGTTTCAATCCTCATCTGACTTCACCGATAGGCAAACTAGTAAGAGTTATTCTCAGTGTACACTGAGGTATGATACAGCTCCAGCTTTCTTAATGAGCTTATTTGTTACTGGTCTGAAATAAGGAGTCTGTCCTTTTTTATTTCCTAAGTAAATCTCATGCTACTTCTGGTTCCAGTAAATGAAAAATTGTACAATTCTTGTTCTTGAATACATTTAAAAAGTTTATTTTGAAAGCCTAGCATTTGCCCTATTTCAATTTCCTTCCACCTTTCTGGGCTTTTTTGGGGGGTGACATTTTTTTTGTCCCCTCAGTGCCTCTCCTATTTTCCAGAAACCATCTGATTCTCTTCAGAACGCTAACACACACACCCACACACCTGCACATCTTCCACATTTAGTGGCAATAACTAAGCAGAGAGATACATAAACACAAAAATCTGTGCGCTGGGAATAGTTTAGAGTTGCCCAGCGGACCCTGGACCTGCTCAGCACAGACGTGCGTTCAAGTTCTTGCCGGTCTCTGGAGGCCCAAAGCAGCTCTCCTGTCTGCTCGGTCTCTCTGTGGAGTTACTGAACACTGAGTTGTTGTTGTTAGTGTTGTTTGTTTGTTTGTTTGTTTGGGGGGGGGGTGTTTTGTTTTGTTTTCATCAGTCTAAGAGCAATTCAAGCCTTTAACCTGAACATTGTTCAAACCGTCAGCTTGGGCAGCGCACTCCGCCTCTGCACAGAGGTGGCAAGTAGCACAGATTTGGACCGAGTCTTTAGCTGTCACCTCTGTCACTTCTGACTAGATCTGTCTTGAGTGAGCAAGGTGACATGTTCTGTGGCCACCAAAGTAAGCCAGTGATGAAATGTATGGCCTAAACACCTAACAGTCTGCTTCACTGAAATACTGCTGTGGAGACAGGTGATCACACAAAGGGATCATTCCTACTGCTGGCCAGCACGCCAAGAACAAGCCAGTGCTGGCTCCTGGGTAATGCACACGCACCTGGTCATTCCATTATCTCTCCTTTCGTGGTATACTGGGACAAGCAGAGGACTCCGGGAGCTCTATAGATCTAATGACAACTACAAAGCACATCTAGAAGCTTCTGGGAGTGTAAAGAAATTTCCAAACAAAGGCTTTTCTTTTAGCTTCATAAATATGTTTGCTGCCATAACCATATTTAAGAAAAAATAGCCTTAAAAACCGCTCCTGCAGAACAAACCTGCCATGCAGTAGTTTCTCATTCTTTCCATTTTTCTTTCTTTATGCACAAATAAAAGTACTGAGAACAGGTTTGTACTTAACAAAAGGATCAGCCCTGCTAATCTACTGGTTTGTGTGCTAGCATTGTGCTTATCACAGCACTGTTTGTTGGCTGGGGCAGACGTGGTCCTAATGTGCACAGCTGTGCAACAAAAACCAGAGCACGTCATGTGAGAGCGTGGGCAGGATCTGCCAGTTTGGGAGCGCTGGACACGGTGACAGTTCAAATCACAGACTTGCTGTATTTGTGACTGGGCTGTCCACATCCATCTCTGACAACAGAGATGCCACGCTGAAGGATGTACAAGCCAGAGCCAATGATGTCAGGTAGTCATGGAGCAGGTGAAAAGGAACAAGAAGGCGATTTTCATCAGCTTGACAGGCAGTGATGGTAGATCACCGTCTGACGGGGCATTAGCAGGGACAACATCAGAGAGACACGACTGGCACAAGGGACCCCGAATGTGAAGGGGAGGATGACTGGTGAGGTGGCACGTGGGTTACAGCCAGCCCTGGTGACAGGGTGTGAAACACACAGAATCACAGAAACACAGGATATCAGGGGGTGGAAGGGACCTGGAAAGCTCATCCAGTGCAATCCCCCCATGGAGCAGGAACACCCAGATGAGGTGACACAGGAAGGTGTCCAGGCGGGTTGGAATGTCTGCAGAGAAGGAGACACCACAACCTCCCTGGGCAGCCTGGGCCAGGCTCTGCCACCCTCACCGGGAAGAAGTTTCTTCTCATGTTTAAGTGTAACCTCCTGTGTTCCAGTTTGTACCCATTACCCCTTGTCCCCTTGTCACTGAGAAGAGCCTGGCTCCATCCTCCTGACACTCCCCCTTTCCATATTGATCCCCAGGAATGAGTCACCCCTCAGTCTCCTCTTGTCCAGCTCCAGAGCCCCAGCTCCCTCAGCCTTTCCTCACACGGGAGATGCTCCACTCCCTCCAGCATCTTGGTGGCTGCGCTGGACTCTCTCCAGCAGTTCCCTGTCCTGCTGGAACTGAGGGGCCACAACTGGACACAATATTCCAGGTGTGGTCTCCCCAGGGCAGAGCAGAGGGGCAGGAGAACCTCTCTGACCTACTGACCACCCCCTTCTAACCCACCCCAGGTCCCATTGGCTTCCTGGCCACAAGGGCCCAGTGCTGGCTCATGGTCACCATGCTGTCCCCAGGACCCCCAGGTCCCAGGAGGACCTGCTGGTAAGTGGGGATGGCGCTTGAGCCCAGCAGCAAAAAAGAGACCCAGGAAAATGGCCAGAGCCGCTGTCTTGCTTGGACACGACAGCCTGGCTGATCACGAGCCGATGGCAACGACTGGCTCCTACAGACAGCAAATGTTGGACATCTAAGATGAAAAGTCTGAAGCTCTTAATGTGCTCCTGAACATTTTTGTTTTGCAGAAACTCTTTGTTTTTTCACACAGCCGATGCCAAGGGGCTCACTGACGACCCGGGCAGGACATGGAACCGGAGCCCGCGCTCCCCCCGCACACCCGGGCTCGAACCAGCGGCCCCGGGGCGGGGCTGGGCCCAGAGCCCGAGCCCGGAGTCCCGGACGGGAGCAGCCTGGAGACAGGCAGAGGGCTCGGCCCTGGCCCCGCTCCGGAAAGCGGCTGTTGGCCCGGGCCGGGCGGCCCCGAGCCCCCGAACCCCCGGCCCGGCTCAGCCCCGCGCGGGGCCGCCCCGGCGCTGGGGTCACCCCGGCCCCGCCTCCGCCAGCGCCGCTGCGTCGCGGCAGCGCCCCCTGCCGGCGGGCCTAGAAACAGGCCCGGCTCCCGCCGCCTGGTGGCGGTCTAGTCCCCAGCGCCCTCTGCGGCCCCGCAGGCGGGAAGTTCGGGGGAGTCCCGGGGAGTTCGGGGCGGCGGGAGCAGGACCCTGCGGTCCGGCCCCGCGCACACAGCCTGCACGGAGCACACCCAGCCCCGGCCTCCCTGCCCCGCTGCACGGAGCAGCTCCCACTCCCGCGCCGCGGGGAGCGGTGCCGGCCCTGGCCTGCACACACGCACATGTTGACACGCACTCGCACACGCACTCGCACACGCACTCGCACACGCACTCGCACACGCACTCGCACACGCACTCGCACACGCACTCGCACACGCACTCGCACACGCACTCGCACACGCACTCGCACACGCACTCGCACTCCCCGGCCCCCTCTGCCGCGGGCTGCGCCGGCAGAACAGAGCAGTTCAAGCCGCAGGTATCGCTACAGCCTCACAGAGGTATCTTTTCTATATTTTTCTTATGTATTGTTAGCGTCTCTCAAGCATGAACGTTTAAACCATGAATGTTTAACACCTGAGGAGTGTGTTCCCATTGCCCTGGGAACACGTTTCCCTGCACGGGACATCACCTGGAGTTTGGAAATTGCTGCTGTACCTGCTGCATCCATTCACAGGTGCTCACTGCCGATCTCATAACAAATTGATAGTCCTTACAGTCACCAGAGTATCACCCGAGTTTATTTTTGTCTTTCACAGCTTCTACTCAGGGTTGGCTAAATAGGACCACGTCAAAGATTAGTTACATGCACACCTAGTTACTTGAAGGAAGTAATTTATATCTCTGTTGGATGCACTGATGCCTCTATTGTAGGCGAGCCTGCCGCAGTTCTGGTCAGGGACACCTCATTCCTCAGATTTCTAAATAATATAAATATTAAAAAAAGAAAGATATTGTAGAGGTTATTGGAACAACAGAATTATTTGTGGGGTTGCTTCTGGTCTGTGGCTATTGCAAATGTTCTGCCACATTCCTGGCAAAGAACCAGTATCTCCCCACTCTGCTGAAAGACCTGGATTCTTAGAGTTGATCACAGCAGGTCTGTCTCTTGGGAGGCACCTCAAGGCCTTTCAAAACCCACTGGTTTTGAATAAGTGCCAATTTCTGGCCTTCCTTTATGAGGACACCCCTGTGCAAGAGTGGGAGCAACACAGCTGTGGCTGCCAGGTGTTTGGGCAAGGGTTTTTGTGGCACTGGCTGCATAGGAATGGTCCTTCTCCGCAGCCCTCCGACTCACCTGTCCTCCAATATCACGGCTTTTGGCTCGCAACTTGTTAACCTGACATTCAGCAATATCAGCTCGTTCTTCAGCTTCTTCCAGCTCATGCTGGGTCTTGCGGCATCGTGAGAGATTAGTGTTTGCCTGTTCTTCCTGAAAGTCATGCAGTGCCATCAGTGACATGGACACAAACTCATGTTGCCCCGTTACTGTTAACTAAAGACCCCATGGCTGCACCACAGTAACGTCGCTCACAACTGCATCCCTGCATTGCCAGCACTCTCTGCATTTCTATGTAGTATTGTCAGCAACAGGAGCACTCAGCAGGGGACAGAACAATTAGTCCTGATGAGTTCCAGCTGGGAAAATTAGCTAGTGTGGTTCCAGAAATGCAACAACTCCAGGATAATTACAGCTGTGCCTGCTCTGTTGTGAGCCATAAGTCTTTATTACATAAGGACTATTTGAAGGCAGTGGCTATTGCTATGCTATCAAAGTGAGTATTCAATTGTTTTAATTAACTTGGGGAGCCTAGACCTTTTAGAAAACTCCACCCAGGGCCCACAGTGGTTTAAAGAGTCCTGCACTTACAGCTTCCTCTGCCTGTTTCTTGTATGCTTTCACTTTGAGCTGCAGCTTGTCTACCAGGTCCTGGAGTCGGAGAATATTTTTCTTATCCTCTTCAGACTGTGGGAATTGAAAATCAAGTCAGCTTTAGAAGATGGACTGAGGTGATGCACATAAGAGGGCAGAGGATTTGAAATACCTGGTAAGTGAGCTCCTTCAGCCTTCGTTCATACTTGCGAACACCTTTCAATGACTCTATTCCTCGTTTCTGCTCAGCATCAAGCTCGTTTTCTAACTCGTTAATCTGAAACACAGTGTCATGGTGAAGACAGCAAGGGGGGCAGCTTCCTGAAGCTGCTTCTTGGGGCCAGACTAGCTAAAAACTGCTCACCATGCTATATTGGTTGTGAATTAGTGGGTGAATCTGTAGTTATTTATAGAAGGAACTCAGCTGTGCATACCCAGGACATTTATAATCAAAATTAGGCTTAAACCTGTCAGAGAAGAGGAAAGTAAAACAGGGGAGGGAGGGTTCTATCAATGTTCACCAGGTAAATGGGGAAAATCTGTTTCATTTATTATCTTCAAGCCCAGCTCATCCTCCTGAACAGCCCTTAACAACCTCCCATAGCTCCATGCCTCTTCTGTAGTTTCTGTAAGTCAAACCTGGACACCGATGTTTTTAGTACTATGTGGATATTCCCTTCCAAAGCCAAGAGCCACTAATTCCCTGTATTTTGAAACAGGAATATTTGAAGAGTGCAATAAGTGGGTCAGACAATGGTCCATCCAGCCCAATGCTCTGTCTCCGGGAGGGGCAGCAGCACATAGTATTCAGGGACAGCTTGGACACCTGGCCCCTATCTACTCTCCTCACACTTGTCCAGCTTCCACAGTCATTAGATTAGAGGTGTAAGGTGGCATTTCTGTGCCTGTTCCCTTAGTATGTCTATAAACCTGCTGATTTCTAATCACTTGTGGAACCTTCTACCGGCTGCCTGTGCAGCCTCCCATGGCAGCAGGTCCCAGAATCTCAGTAAAGTGCTTACTTTTATTTTAAACTGATCTCCAGGTGAAGGTGTCCTGATCTGCATCTTGTGTTCTTCTCATATTGTGCATTTTGATGAATAACCATTCAGAACACATCATTGCTGTCATGATTTGGTACCTTCCCCCCCTCAGCCACCTTCTCTCCAAACAGAAGAGTCCCAGCCTTGTTTGTCCCTCCTCATAAGGTTCCACCCACTCAGCTGCCATTTGCTGGACCCATCTCTGTCAGGTCCTTCTTGACTTGCAGAGACCAGAAGTGCATGTGGTACATTTAATATAGTGGCAAGCAATGCTCGCTGTCTTGTTCTTAGTGCCTTTCCTAATGAAGCCCAAATTTTTTTCTCTTCTGAGTTTTTCCTTGTACTGCACATTGAACAAGCGGTTTCTGGGGCCTGTCATGGATGAGACTGAGATCTCCTGGCTGAGCTAGTTCCAAGTTCATCTCCAAGTAAGTATGTTTAAAATTATTTTTCCCTAGATAAGCTACCATGTATGTCTACCATGATGTTCATCTGCCCCCATTTTTGCCCACTCAGTTTTTATGAGGTCATTCTCAAGCTCCTTACCCACAGTGCAACATTTGACTACTCGGTGTAACTCTCATCAAACCTGCTGGAGATACCTGAGGCTGTCCCTGTTGTAACCTTCCCAAGAGGCTCCAGCAACCAAGGGCCCAATCAGGAACTTGACAGCCTTAGCCTACCCTTGTCTTCACCATACCCTGGCCTCCAGTTTCTGAAGTTGCTTCTTTCCGCCCTTCAGCGCCAGTTGCTCAGCTTCATCCAGACGGTGCTGCAGGTCCTTCACGGTCTGGTCCAGGTTCCTCTTCATCCTCTCCAGGTGGGCGCTGGTGTCCTGCTCCTTCTTCAGCTCTTCTGCCATCATGGCTGCCTGGTTGCAGTGCACAGGTATGTTATAGATGTGCTTCCCTGTCCCTGGCAGGTCTGCACTGTCCCTGGTAGCAACATCAGCCTCACTCAGACAGTGCCCGTGGCTGTGCTAAGGGTCTGTTGTATAAAGAGGATCGCTGTTTCTCAGTATCTGTACCTCTAAAACTACTCTGCCTTGCAGAACAAGCAGGGCCGATGACAAGAAAAAAAATAATTAAGGCATGCAAATGACTCAATACCAAAGTTTCATTTTCAAGAGTCAGTGGAATTTTAGGGGCACCTTGGATTATTACCAGGTAGTACTCTGCATCTCTGGCGTCCCAAAAGATTTTGGATATCTGACCATTTTGTGCCTAAATTTGCCAAAGAGTCAGACTCCTAAGGAGTTTTTGATGATGAAATGACCCTGAGCATCTCGAACTGCAATGAAAAGCTTGTGCCTGCTGAGATCTTTGGAAGCTGGGATGGATAGCTGTCAGCGGTGTGACAGGCCAGAGGGGGACCGGCCACCCTGCCACTGTCACACAGCCAGGGCTAGACACAGCACTGCAGGGCCAGGCACACCGTGACTTCGTGCAATGCCATTTCCTTTTCCTTTTTCATATACCTTTCCTGTATAGTCCTAAGACTTATTTCTTCTGATGCTGTGGAACTGTAGCCTTGTTTAAATAAGACATTTCCGTTCTCTGGTTTTATTTCTTACATGTGTAGCGTTTATATAGAAACATGCATGATTTTAGTCTTAATTTCTGCTTTTCTGTGCTGTATCCAAACAGGGCTTGGTTCAGACTACTTTTTTCCTATTACAATTTTGCCACCCCCTGGTCTATCCTGTCTGTTACATTTATCCTGGAAGCAAAAGTGAATGTGGATATGGGGAAGGGCAGACAGGACACTTCTCCAATACAGACTGCTAGCAGAACATGAGCAGAGGGCTAGACTGACGGGGTCTTCTATAGCAAGCAATAGGCAGAGACTGTGTGAGGCCCATGTGGGAGGGATTGTGTCACCAATGTTTTCTGTCCCTGCATTGAATAATTGCCTTTCTAAAGCGACTGCAGGAGTATAGAACACAAGACAGGCAAGCAAGAGGACTCACATCTGTGATTGCTTTCTTTGCTTTCTCCTCTGCATTTCTGGCTTCCTGAATGCTGTCTTCGACTTCATTCTGTAAATGGCTGATGTCCACTTCCAGTCTCTTTTTGGTGTTGAGGAGGCTTGTGTTCTGTTGGGACAGCCCAAAGACAGGTCATTCCCACCCCATTCCATGCCACCCCCACATGTCTGTTGTAAAGGACACACCAAATACCTGCGAGTGGAGAAGTTGCACTCGCTCGCTGGCGTCCGTCAGCTCCTGCTCAGAAACCTTCCGGGCTCGCTCTGTCTGTTCCATAGCAGCTCGCATCTCCTCCATTTCTGTTGTCATCAGGTTGTTCCTACGCTCTACCATAGCAAGCTGCTCCTTCAGGTCTTCATTCTCTCTCAAAGCATCATCCAAATGGAGCTGGGAATCCTTTGAAGGTGAAAGCACCGTAAGACTCAGAGGCAAGCAGATTGAGCAACAAAGACCTGTAGGACGGTAGCCCCTGTGGTCCCTACCTTGAGTTGTCCTTGCACGGCTTTGAGGTGCTTCTGTGTCTCTGCTACCTGCCGGTTGGCATGGCTCAGCTGTATTTCCATGTCATTCAGATCTCCCTCCATCTTCTTTTTCAGCCTCAAAGCATCATTTCTGCTTCTGATCTCAGCATCCAGCGTGGTCTGCATAGACTCTAATACCCTCTGATGGTTCCTCTTCAGCTGTTGAATTTCCTCATCTTTCTCTGCAGTCCTTCTATCGACGTCTGACTTCAGCTGGTTCAGCTCCAGCTGAACACGTAGGATTTTTCCCTCTTCATATTCTAAAGAGCCCTGCCAGGGTTGAAATAATTTCTCTCTGTAGTGTCCGTTACTGGGAAATGCCCATGCAGAATTTTGGCACTTTGCAGCCAGTAATGCCGATCTATTTGCCTTTAGAAAAAGCCTAGCTGTGAAAAAGCTGACTGCTATTCCTATACTCAAGAGTCATTACACCTCAGCTGGATATTAATCAGGAAATTAGGAATAGGACTCCTTAGGAAAATGCCTCCAGTGCCACAAGGTCTGGGCACTGAGGGCTGCAATGACGCTGCAGAGCTAACAAAACATTTGGAAACATAAAATATGACAGCCAAGCCTCATGCTCAGAAGAAGCTTGTCTTCTCTTGCATCTCCATGCTGAATTCTGCTTAGGGGCTCTGCACTTAGTCCCACCCGAGTTACTATGGGGGCATGTTCCCCTTCCATACAGCTTTTTCACTCTGACACTCATATTCTCCAGCTTCAAATGTCTAGGTGTTAAAAACCTGAGGCTTTTACAACCAGTGGACAGAAATAAGCACATCCGGAGAATGAAACCGTTGATGTAGCCTTGGCATCCCTTTTAAGAACAGACCCTCCAGAGATGCTTATTTCTCCTTTTTGATTCTAGAATGAGCCTAATGACTAATTCGGGATTAGACTGATGACATTTAGATGCATAAATTAGAGCAGATGAATTTGCATGGCCACTATAACTCTTGCTCCTACTACCTGCCCATCTACTGAGATCTAAAGATTAGACGTGTCAGTTGTTTTTTACTTCTTTGTCTGCCTAAGGGGAGTTACAGAACAAATAAGGTGAGGCTCTTCTTGATGGTGGACAGCAAAAAGACAAAAGGCAACAATCAAAAGTTGCTACGAGGGAATTCCTGACTGCAGGTAAGGATAAAAATGCTTTCCCATGAGAATGATCCTGCAATGGAAAAAGTTGTTGGGCAATACTATCTCCATCCTTGGAAACGATAAAGACCGATTAGACAAGGCACAGGGCAACCTAATGTAACTTTGAAATTAGCCCTGTCTTCAACAGGAGGTTGTGCTAAAGGCCTCCAGAAACCCTTTCCAACTTAAGATAACTCTGTGTCTCTGTGTTTGGGGCATGCCCTAGGTATACCATTTGCAGCTCCGTTAAATGCTCTCAAAGATATTCTGTGGAGAATCTGATATGGTCATACAGAAATAATAGAAGCTTTACTAAGAGGGTAATAGGGAACAAAAGGCAGAACCCAGACAAGAGGGAACCGAAGGAACTGCAAGCTGGCATGGATTGGGAAAAAAGTAAGATTTAAAGTTTGAAGGTCTGAGGGACAGCCAAAAGCAGTAAGGAAGACCCAGAAATCATGGAATTGTGGGACCTGGCATGCAACGTGTGTCAGCAAAGCATGTCAGTGTATCAGTGGCACTTCCAAGATTTAGCAGCATTTCCATATTTGTCAGAACCCCTGTGCTGCAAACTGATTCCTCTTTGAATGTCTTGCTGTCTCCCATTCACTGAACATAGGGGAACTGAAGAAAGATAATCTTAATTCTCTTCAGCATTCAGCTTTCTTTGAACAGGAGGTGACATCAAGAAGACTTTTAAGTATGGATTAGACCTGCTCCAAAAACATCCTTGGTTAATTTGACTGGAAAGCAAAAATGGTCAGAGTTTTGAAATGCAAATGAACTTTCTTCAGCCATTCACAGAAGCAAGCTCAAACAAGGGGTGCAAAATGAGCTCAATTTTAGTCTGGGACTGAGATTTTTTGTGCATGATAGCACAGCAAGGAATGCTACATTAGTATGGGAGAGGAGCAATCCCTGTGCTATTGGGTCTGCTTGTGCTTCCATACTCCACCTTTGTGACAGTGTCAGGATAAACAGGAATATATAACCTCCAAATTTCCTCCGTTCATGATCTCTCTAAAAACAAACCTCCTTATTGAGGACACTTGCCTCTGCTTCTTCTAATGCTGCTTGAAGGTCACACTTCTCTTGCTCAATTTGCTTCTTTGCTTTCTCCAGCCCATGATTAACTTTTCCAGATTCAGCAATCTGTTCAGTCAGATCAGAAATCTCCTCTGCAACACAAAAAACACTCAAGTCATCTTAGATAGTGTTGTCCATGGCACGTGCGGTCGCTGTTTGGCAATGGGAGGGACAGAAGAGATAATGCAGCAGTGAGGAGAAATAATAGGTCTTGTCTTGTGTACAATCTTTATTTCTGATTCCCTGCTATTTCCAGTTCAGTGTGAAACTTGAAAATGAGTGGGACCACCTAGAGTGAGCTCAGAATAATGGCAAACTCCTCTGGATAGTGAAGTGACATCTCCAGAGACAGTCCTGTCTGAGTGCTCTGTATCCTTAGGTACACCCCAGGGATCATTCAGCTCACAAAAAGGAACTGAATTGTGTTTCCTTTATACAGTTATTTTTCTTATTAAATACCAATCCATGCCACAGCTACATGGCCCTCCAATAATCAGGAGATAGACAACAGCCCTCCAGATTTTTTCTAATGGCACTGACTGAAGTAATCTGATTAAAAAAAAGAGTTTCTGGTTTCATCGTAATTTCTGTCCATTCAGTTAATTTGGTCCCTGTCCATGAATGGAATTATGAAGGTAGGGGAATACTATGAGGAAGTAGAAAGCTGTAATGAGCTGTAGGTGTGTGCTTACAGGTGACCAGGAAAGAAAGTTGCCTAACCTGAGCTTTGGGCAAAAATCATGAAAAACAAAACCCTGGGAAGAGGCAGAGCTCTGGTAGCCCAGAAACACGGAAGCATCTTAGGACTCGTGGTGGATCCCAGCTGATAGTAATCTGAACTTACGTTGGAGGTTCTTGTTCTCCCGTCTGACAGTCTCAGCCTGGTCAAGCATTTCTTCATAGGCATTCTTCATCCGGAAGATCTCAGTGCTAAGAGAGCGAGACTCCTTCTGCGCAGCTTCCAGCTCAGCCTGACTCTCCTGGTACTTCTGCTTCCATTCAGCCAGGACCTGGAGCGACAGGAGCATAGGAATGACCCATTCTGCGACATTCCTGTCTCTGCACGTTTACAGGACAAGAACCCCAAAGGCATGGCCCATCTTACGGTCTTTTACTTTGCACTGTTCTCTGCCTGTGACAATCGATTCATTGTGATACATACTCTTGCTCTTTTGGTGGAAGCTACTTAAATTATCCTTTTCAGCCAGCACTAGTACATACCTCAAGCTCTCAGGCAGGAGTTTGGTTTGGCACCAGCCTGGACACAGTGAGGTTAGTCTGGAGGTTGTCTGAGTCTTTTTATTATTGCAGGAGCTAGTGGTCTTGCACTCAGCCCACCAAGAAAGATCATGTTCTACTGATTGTCTCCTGAGTTTGGTACCACAGCCCTGTGGGGGATCTTTTTTAGCACATTCACTTAATTCACCCACACCAGGCTGGGCTAGGGAAAAGGCTATGCAACATCACTTGGTCATACAGTGTTGATTATTTTAAATGTTATTAAAGGCAGTGAAGGCTGCAACTAACCCGATTGCAAGCCAGGGCTTGTTAGGTTGCATGTGAATACCTGCTCAGTTTGCTTGATCAAAGACTAGAGATGGATCCTCCCAGTCTCCCTTGTGAAGACTTAACACTTTTAAAAATTATCAGAAAACAACTTTATTGTTTGCTGTGGTCATCTGGGGTTACTCACACTGTCACATCATCGTTACTATGTGTCCCATTGTGTGGTTACCACAGCTTTGCTTTGGATAAAATGTCATTTATCTTACTGTGAGGGCAGAACTTTCATAATTTCAGAATTTGGCCTGGCCTTCCAAATGTCTAAGGGTGTTCAGATCTGGCAGGCACTTTGAATGAACCTTGTCAAAATTCTTCTGCTTTTTATCAAATGCTGCACAGGCTGCGTTCGACCTCTCCACGTCAATCATGAGGTCGTCCACTTCCCCCTGCAGCCTCTGCTTTGTCTTCTCCAGTGAAGCACACTTCGAGTTGACAGCCTCAATCTGCTCCTCCGACTCCTGCAGGCGCTGAGCAAGCTTCTTTCTGAAGGATGAGACAATCAATGCTGAGAGGAGGAAAATTCTATCATTCTCAGAAAATGGACAGAAAGGGAGTTTGGCATGAGAGAGGTGGGCAAAGAGAGCAATTTAGAAAGCTGTGGTGGTGTGAACAGAGAGCATCAAAACGAGCCAGGGTTGACACAGCATGCCGGAGTGGTGCACGGGCTGGGACAACACCTACCCAACTGGTTGACTATACCAATGTAGAGAAGAACTAGAAACACAGTTTCAACAATCACAGTATCACAGAATCGACTGGGTTGGAAAAGACCTCAGAGGTCATTGAGTCCAACCCTTGGTCCAACTCCAGTCCGTTTACTAGATCACGGCACTAAGTGCCATGTCCAATCTCAGTTTAAAAACCTCCAGGGACGGCGAGTCCAGCACCTCCCTGGGCAGCCATTCCAATGCCTGACCACTCTCTCTGCACAGAATTGCTTTCTAATCTCCAGCCTCAATTTCCCCTGGCAGAGTTTAAGCCCATGGCCCCTTGTCCTATTGCTGACTGCCTGGGAGAAGTGTAAAGAATGGAAGTGTAAAGAATGTGCTTTTTCAGCTACTATGATTAACTCTATAGTTAATGCACTGGAATTCTCCTTTCTGTAGACACTCCCAAGCTGCTACTCCTTCTCCTCCTTTAAACCTCTACTCGCTCCCCTTTTCACTCCTAACACATTAAAAAGCACACTGCTCTGCATATTCCCACTACAAGCATATTCTGGTTTCCTCCAGTTCCCTCTCACATTTATACTTAAATATCATTCTACTTGCTCCAGACCACCCCTTCCCGTACTTGGCCTCCTCCAGCTCCTCCGTGCGCTGAATAGCGTCAGTCTCGTATTTGGTTCTCCACTGGGCCACTTCGCTGTTGGCCTTGGACAGCGCACGCTGCAGCTCCCCCTTGGCTTCCTGCTCCTCCTCATATTGTTCCCGGAGCAAGTCACAGTCGTGGCGAGCAGACTGCAGGGCGTGGGCCAGGGCGTTCTTGGCCTGCGTATTAGAATTATACAAAATCAAAACATTAACAATTTGTGACTGAATTTTTTTTTAATGCATTTTGGTAAAAATTTCACATCTCACTGCACATGTGCAACAGTTGTGAGAGTAACAGAATGAGCAAAGTGAATAACATGAGGGACTCTGTGTTTCGGTCTTGATATTGTTGAACAAGATCAAGCGCTTGTCCATCTTGTCTGGGACAGTGCTGCTCGGACACATCTGCACCAAGTGCTTCAGGCGACAGACAAGGTGGGAATTATCTCTCAAGAAGTTTCTCCGTAAGCTTTTCAGGTAGAGTTTCGTGTTTATTTGAAAGTGGAAGAAACTTTAAACTGTTTTTTCCTATCTAACCCTAGGTCAGCTTGCACTCTGTCTCTCTTTCCTTTTTTTGGCTGCTGCTGTTTTCTTTGCCTTGGGGGTTTCCTGCACTGGTAAGGTATGCACTCAGAGCTATTTTCTTTCACTCATCTCATGCTTTTGGACTTCAGATAGCATGATAAAAAGGACTTAAATTGTCCTCCTTATTTCACTTCTAATGTCTCTATGATTCTATGATTCTCTGTGTTTTACTCCAAGGCAAAGTTCAAAAGTTTCATCATTCTGATATCTCCACCTTCCTCTGAGGAGAAATCTCATTTATTGTTTTAGCTCATTGATTTATTTTATGATTTGTTGGTCCAAATTAAAACAAGTCACCTTATTTTCTTCTTCTAGTTGCCTCTTCAGCTCTTCAGTCTGCTGAGTGAAAGCATGTTTGCCTCGAGTCAACTGGGAAATCAAGGACTCCTTCTCCTCCAGTTGCCGAGTAAGTTCACCTAATGAGAAAAGATTTACTTCTTTAGGCAGACATATGAGACATAAAACATAAAAATGAGAAGAGCTAGCCATATGGAAAGTGATTACAAGATATAATGTGGTAAAATGAAGGGAGACTAGCAATTTCATTCCCACCAGTAGGAAAAAGCTATCAGAGATAAATGTTGTGTTGGCATTAAAGGAAAGGGCATGAACTGATCACAAACTCACATATTAATTTTGATTGACAGTGCTTCTTTTGGTTTGGTTATATGTTTCTGTGGGTGGAGTCTCTGTGACTGCCACCAGGAGGAAATTCTACAGTCTGAGTTTTGTCAGATCACCCAGTGATGAATATATTACAGAATACACAGGCATTCAGACAGCGTATTTAAGTACTTGGCACAGGACCATTACGTTTCATCTAGGCACACACCATGCTCAGTCTGTAGTCGTGTTTTCTGTGTGTTCAGATCATTAATTAGCCGCATATGTTCATCATCTTTGGTTCTGACTTCACTGAACTGGTCTTCGAGAGCTCGGCACATCTTTTCCAGGTTGCTCTGTTAAGAGACAGAAAGCATATCCTTTAGCTCATCTAGTTGTTCAGAAGAACAATAGCAGTGATGAGAAATGTTTCTTCCTATGCAGCAACCTTGGCTTTGGAGACAGACTCCATGTTACTGGCCAAGTCGTCAATCTCCATCTTCAGCTCGCTCTTCTCCTTCTCCAGCTTCTGCTTCACTCGCTGCAGGTTGTCGATCTGCTCCCCAAGCTCAGCTGTGCTGTCCGCGTGCTTCTTGCGCAGGGCGGCAGCCGTGGCTTCGTGCTGCAGCGTGGCCTCTTCCAGGTCGCGACGCATCTTCTGAAACTCTGCCTCACGCTTCTTGTTCATCTCAATCTGAGCTGCCGTGGCCCCTCCTGCTTCTTCCAGGCGCTCGCTGATCTCCTCCAGCTCCCTGGAGAGGTCAGCACGCTGCTTTTCAGTTTTTGCACAGATTGCACGTTCAGCCTCAATTTCTTCCTCTAATTCCTCTGTTCGAGCCTGTGAAGGGTAGTTGGTTAAATGAGGACTTCCGAATAGACAGATTTGAAATTATCATTAAGGAATAAAGAACAAACGTTCCCAACCATTTATATCAGTGTAGAAAGTAAAGCACCACTAGAAATTTCACTGAATTGTTTCATAGGACATGGAATATTCTGTTTTGGAACAACAGTGACTGTAAAATCTGATATTTCATTTTATGTTATAGCTCAGAATGGATTCATCATGCTGTGCACTTTTTGGAAGAAACAGGTGATGCGTCACTGGAAAATGTAAAGGAATGTGAATTTCTTAGAAATTTCCCAAAGCTCAGGCCAAAACAAAGCAGTGTCCTCTCTCCATCAGTAAGCAGGATGGAAGAAAGCTTAAGATGGGCAACCGTGGGATAACAGGACTGAAGCAAACTGTCTTCCTGGCTCTGCATTGAGAAGCTGTCCTTCTCATGACAGATTATGTCACATTCTATTGTTTTCTTCGAAAAGTAATTCTTAGTGGCTTCACTACTGTTATAACTCAGTATCTGATCCATGTTCAAAGCCTGCCACAAGCTTCACTTTAGAAATTTCTTACGTAGTTATGTATGATTAGAGGCCAGAGTTTCTGTAAAAATGCCCTAAGATGAGAAAAGCACCTGGAGTCCATGTTAATTGTTTTCGTCATGTGTATGAAAATATTTTGTAGACCAGTCTAAGAAAAAATATCAATTAATTCCAAGGAACTTGTGCCCAGCTACTAAAACCAGCAATAACCCTTAGACTTTACCTGAAGCTCCTTGATTTTCTTTTGCAGCTGAGAACTTTGAGCCTGCTCATCTTCAATTTTACTTTGCAACTGGCTAATTTCAAAATCCTTTCTGTTAAAGAACAAGAATGCAAATTCAATACGGTTAAGATAAAATCTGAATTTCAGAATTCAGAGCTCGAAAACTGCAATACTTTTTTAGCCTGTCATCCATCTGTTGCTTGTCATTTTCCAGATCCATTATGGAATCCTGAGACATTTTCAGATCTCCCTCCAGTTTTCTCTTTGCTCTCTCAAGGTCCATTCGCAGTTTCTTCTCTTGTTCTAGTGATCCTTCGAGCTAAACCATAAAACATACTTTGAAACACATAAAATATACTTTGTAACTATTCTCGGTTTAACGAGAGTTGGAAATTGAATAGAAAAACTAATTCAATCCTATATACGCTTCTCATCTTCCCCTATGCTACATCTTGCTGCAAGATCAGAGCAACCATCACGCCTTGGTTTGAGATATTAAGCTGTCCACAGCTTGGCTGTGTGCAGTTGAAATGCGCGTTTTTGAAGAATACAGAGATCAAATTTTTCAGTGCCTGAAGTTCCTGGCATATAAACTGCTCAATATTGACAAGTTCCCAGTGTTCATAGCTTGCTGGAGTATATCTGCCCTGCACAGTAAGAGACCACAAGTGACTCTGCAGCAAACTTCAAGCTGCCACAGATATACTGCTCCAGCCGATTGGTTAAAAGGGGGCACAAAAGCCTACAATGCTGAAATACCCAGTAATGAACATAGCTTAAATAGGCAGGGAAAGATGAGACATGTACTGGATTCTACTGTCGACTGCCAATGTTTTATTAGCTGAAATAATTAGAGCTGGCTTCGCTGCTTTAGGTGCTGCTTATACTCTCAACTACAGATTTCTAGTCTCTTCTAATCCATAAGAGCATCCACCCACACAATCTAAAAGCTTTTTCTTACATCATCTACTTGCTGCTCCAGTTTGGTCTTGGTTTTGGTGAGTGTACTGACTTTGTCTTCCTCAACTTGCAAGTCATCCAGTGTCTGCTGGTGAGCTTCCTGGAGGGCCTTTTTCTCCTTAGTGAGTTTAGAAATGTTTTCATCCAGACCTGCCATCTCTTCAGTAAGATTCTTAACCTGTGAAGACAGTCGACATCCATGCTATGAGGGGGCACCCTGAGGAACGACAGACTGAGAACGCAGTGACTGCACCCTTGCAAAATCTTGCATGGATGTAGTCAAAATGCTCTCCACAGAAGGTCTGTGTTGTTCACGATGATGGTAGCAACAGGTGTCATGCCTGACAGTCACAGCTCTCTGATCCTGCAATGGTAGGAGTTCTTGGTTTAGTATTTTTTACTACCAGCCCAAGCCTGCTGAATTCTACAGTGGAACATGCACTGGACTGTCACTTTCCTCCTCAACCTTTTCCCACTGGGATTTACAAAAAGCCTCTGAATTGTTCTTGATCAAAAAATTTATTTACAGCCACAAATTCTCAGCAAGTGAGGTTATTTAAAAAGATATCAAATTCCAAGCATAGCCAAAGATATGTTAAGTTTTTTGTAGAAGTAAAGAAACATGATAACATGACAAAGAACCTTATGCCCTTGGAACAGGTGATCACAAATTCAGGGCAGGGGCTTCTACCTGGGCTACTGGATATATCAGCCTTGCTAGCTTCATCTTGGAAATGTATTCCTTCAATGGAGCATTGAACAGCAGCACCCTTATCTCAAACACACCAGGCGCTGTGCATTAGCCTGCCTGACTGTTGCCTCCCATTTGTCTCATTCGGATGGGAAGCTTGACAGCAGGGATAAGGGTATTCCACTCTGCTGAGTGCTTTAGCTACGTGGCCCTCATATCTGATAAGATGGTCCTTCATCCTAATACCCAGCACCAGCTAGATTTCCTCTAAGCATTCGTATAAAATGTCCAACATATCTGTAATTGCAAATTTAGGATCCAGCATCATTCTCAGTGATGGCAGTGAAGGGAACCTCAAGGCTGTAATTACATCTCTGCTGGTATTGTTTCCACAGCAGGACTGAACACTGTCACCACAGCCGTCGGCTTTTGAATTCTAATATATATATATCTCAGTTCTGTCTCCTCACATTGATCGTTGAGATGCACGTGAAGAAACCTGTGCTTTTACTGGGAGATAAATAGCCACACCTGATGTTGCTACACTGACAGTCTCAACCTTAGAAGTCAGGGAGAACGCTCGTCATATCGTCAAGTCAATGGAAGGGAAGGATGTCCATCCTAGCTGAGGCCTGGGCTTCTAAATATAAGAGAATTATAAGAAAACATTTGACATCTGCAAAATCGGTTCTCCTCAACACATGTGAGAAAGGACCAGCATAGCTGTTCTGTGCTGAGCTACTCACAAGCATACTAGTCCTCCATTGCGCACAGGAGACACAAATACACTGGTTCCTTATGACTGTAAACAGCCAAATACGGCAATTCTCTATCAAGCACCATTATGACCTCTTAACTATTTTGAACTGTCACAGAAAGTATATTTTTCCTAAGAGGAAGATATAATTAAAAAAACCCCCACATTCTGTCAGAGGTGATTAAGTAGCAATACCCCTCTCCTGTGCCTTGAGTACATAACACTTGCATTCAGAGCACTTAGGAATGACTGCAGCTTTCCACAAAACTGAAAATGGTCATGGGAAACTGAAAATTGTCATGGGAAACTGTCTGGGGAAGAATGATTCCCCAATTCCTTTGTCACCTTATTCTCTGTTGCATGCTTCTCTTTTTCCACTTTGGCCAGAGTCAGTTCAAGGTCATCAATATCTTTCTTCAGCTCAGAGCACTCATCTTCAAGTTTCCTCTTCTTTGCTGTCAGTTCAGCATTCATCTCCTCTTCATCCTCTATTCTTTCACTTAGTTCTTTAATTTTAGCTTCCAGCTGGATTTTACTTCTGATGAGTCCTTCGCATCTCTCTTCAGCGTCAGCTAGATTTTCACTCTCCTGTTAGAACACATCGAAGGCACGTCTTATTTAGCATAAAAAAGACAAAAGGCAACATATGTTTTTCAAGCACCATCTTCAGGAAACTGATTAAACAAGTCAGGGAAGAATTTCTTACGCAAATCACAGTAATGTGTATGATTTGAGCACGAGGAAATTGTCCTGCTCAGTCATGGCTAGGAAAGTGGACCATAATCCCATAGTAGAGACACTTCAGCTGGTCAGATGGTTTGACTACAGTACCATGCAATAGACTCACAGGCTTCAGTCATAACAAGGAACCTACAAGGTATCAGTGAGATAAATAGGTGGGCAGCAAACTGGATTTCATGGAAGCATGATTTTAGATGTGGATTTGCAAACCATATAGCATTTCAAAGTCATCTTTCATAGAGTGTTGGATGACTCTGTGTTTAATAAGCTCTTCCAACTCTAATGACACAGATCAGTCTGTCTCTGCCCGAACTTCTCCCACTTTATTCACATGAGGCTAACCTTGCTCCCATCATTCTTTAATCTCTCAGCCAAGACAACGGTCAAGCTCAGCCTAAATTGTAGCCTGCAACTTATACTATAAGTAACATTTTGAGACAGATGATTAACAGATAAAATTTTGTCTAAATTAATACTGTGATGATACATTCTAAACAGAATAGAGAAAAGGTATCATTGCCTCCCAGAAGAGTTATGGCTGAAAGCTATTACTGAAGTAACAGAAGATGGTATGTGTAATTCTCTCTCAGATTCTGTCTGAAACCAATAATGCACTGAAAACCATAGGTAGTGAGTGTGCATCTTCTGAGGACAAACCCAGAGAAAACGATGCTTGAGGAATCTTTCAAGTGGGCTTGACAGAAATTCCCTCAGGAAAATGGGACTTAGCAAGAAGACAGGAAGGACTCTTCCAGTACTGAAGCAGTGAGAAGCTGCGAGTTGAGAAAGTCAGGCAGCACACTTGAGGGCAATTATCATACCTTAGGAGTTCTTTTATGTTCTAAAGTCTGAAATTTGTGTGCTTTAAAAGGCATTCTAACCTGGAAGTTAGTTAATCTAGTTAAACCTGAGCTTCTTTGTTTTCTTGGCTTAACAGCTATGAAGGAGTAATAAATAAAGTGAAGCCCCAAATGCTTGCAAATGGGGCGGATTCTGGAGAACAGAGCATTAAGCACCAAGAAGGGTACAAATAAACTCAGAAAACTGGGTGAGGTTAAGCTGAAGTTCTGAGAAAGGATTCAGATAATTAATCTGATGTTCATCATGCACAGTTACAGCCTCGGTGCTTGAAGCAATACAGGACTCCTGTCAAAACCCAACTGGTTTCAAAAGAACAGGGAAACAACTAACCGGTCCACTTGCACCAGGCTGCCTTTGCCCATGTACTATCTTATTACCTTTTAAAACCTAACAGTATTCATGTCTTGTGCAATTTCAGTCTCTGCTCAGCAGTGTTCCAGAGAAAAGCATCAGTCTTTGTTCCACAGTTTCAGTCCTGTTTCTGACAGAAAAGCTCCCCTGCCCTGGCTCCATATTATAATGGTCAGCAGATGTGGAAACAGCCTGTATTTCATTCAGAATCAGATACTGTTGTTAGGAGCACGTTGCATATACGTTGCATCTGATTCTTCACTGGTGACTGCTTAATAGTGAAGTGGGTTTACATGGGAGCCCAGTCAGAATTTCTTGCGTTCTTGCTGATGGTAATGTTCTATGTGTGCTTTGTACTCGCTTTGCTTAGGTATAAATGACAAGATCAGATACAAAGCAGTGGAGAATCTGACCTTGTTACATGCCTATTTATGAAGGACAATGGAAAAGAGAAGGAATAAAGCAGCAGAATAGGAGGAAATGGGATGAATGTGAAAATGGAGGTTACTCACAGATTGAACCTGAAGCTGCAGGTCGTTTTTCTCTTGCAACAGGGTCACCATTTTCTCCTCCAGCTCTTTCCTTTTTGCCTCAGACTTCGCAAGCTCCTCCTTTGTTTTCTCAAACTCCTCTTTCATGTTGGCCATCTCCTTCTCCGATTCTGCGCTCTTCAGCAAGGGCTTCATCTTGAAGTACAGCTTCATCCAGGGCCAGTGCTTCACATTCATGAATGCTCTTACATTGTATTGGATGATATAAATGGATTCTCTGAAAACACATGAAAACACCATTTATGAAGCTAATGAGACTTAGGCTGGAAACAAACTCTTATTATTTGCCATACAGCATCAGCGTTTTCCTCAAGCAAATTTTGTGTGAGACTTTTGTCCTCACCTCCCTTGCTTTTATTAAAGAGTCGTTTCTAGGTCCTTGAACTGGTTCAGTAGACTGAACAATAACTATGTCTGGATATAAGAGGCAGAAATACTCCAAACCAGACAAACTTCTCTGGTGTGTTGCCTGGGAATCTCTGGGACTTTCCTCAGTCTCAAGGCAAGTGCAAGTGCTTAGGTGGATACCAGGGTGAAAATTGACGTCCTTGAAGTACTGCTGCTGAGATTATGAATCTGAGACTTACTGTCAATTGCGGAAACGGCAGCTTGATGCTTTTTGGGTCACTCAGAATAGCAAATACCATATCAGAAATTACTGACACAGAAACTGAAAACAAAATTAAGTGGTTTTGTGGGACTGAATGCTAAAGAATGTTGTTGATGCCCATAGTTCAAGGGGAGATCTGACAATTCCTTGCAGAGAAATTCTTGAGTAAGAGTTATTGAATTCTTGGAAACTATCCCTGGCTCAGGAAGCCCCTGAACTAAATTAATACTGCAGAGTATTACACATGAAAGCAGCTGGTTGGCAGAGCATCCTATACATTTACACATTCCTTGCTCCCCCTAAAGCTTTCACTTGCCAACAACATTTGAGTAAGTTTGCTTGGCTTGCCCAGTTCTGCCACTCCTACACTCTAAGTTTTGCATGATTCATCCCATCTCAAAGCGAGAGAGCTGAAATGTGAAGGGTATCTGGGATGGTCAAAAGTATGGAGTACTTCCTCTGTACAAGCTAGAATTGTCCATCTTAGGTGACTGAGCCATGAAGGAAAATTAAAGAAAAGGAGAGCAGAGAGAAATGATATGCCATTCCTTACAAAACCAATGTGATCCAATGAAATTATCATACAACGTCATGTTCAGACAAACCTTTGCACTTGTTCTGTTTGGTATCTCCATCAGAGGGTTCTTTAAAGGTTCAAAATGGTAAGTTCATTCCTGGAGAAAAGGGTCGCTGTTAAATACTAAATATCATGGTCCAGCTGCATGCTTCCATTGATAAATAGCCATTACTAGAATTTGGGAGGCTATAACAAGGAAACTATTAGTTTGTGCTTGCTCTGTTTCCCCTAGTGTTTCTAAGGGTCTTTCCTGAGGACAGTTTTTTGCCTGAGACATATACTGCATTGCTGGACTTTTGGTCTGACACAGTGTGATTGTTAACATTTTCTTATATTACCTTCTTGCATTCATCTTTTTAAATTCAGTTCTCATGAGGTAACCTCTGCACATAGCTTGTGTGTGCGTGATGAGGCTCACAAGCTTCTCATCTCTCATCTCTTCTAAAAGTCCCAGGAGACCTGCCTTGAAGAACACCTAGAACATAAAATAGAGTCAAGTAGTTTGAGGCTTAGACAGATACACAACCATTGGCAGATGTTGCAGGGTGAACTACTTATCTCATCCTATCTCGTAAAATATATGGAAGCTGAGCTATCTGAAAGTGGCAGAATATGCCATCTGAAATCTAGACAGTCTTGGCTGAAAATAATGTGATGACAAAAGGACACGTCTTCTCATCAGAGGTAATTTTGGAAAAATGCCTGCAGAGTAAAGGTTTAACAGCTAGAGAGATTTTGTGTCAGTGTTCATATCCTCAGTGTTCCTGTGATTCATGACACGTCACTCTATGCATGATCTAGTCACATTATTGCAGTGTTTTTTGGTACCTGCTCCAGTGCAGGTTGTGGAAGATCTAGCTCATCAGTAGTTATTAAAACAAAGAGTTAAATTTCAACTTAGTACTAAATATTAATGTCTCTTCGCTCTACTCTACCCATCTATGTCAGGCTCAAGATTTGCTCTGTGAACTGACTTAGAGATGGCTTGAGAAGAATACATGAGGTCTGTTCGCTAGCATAGGTGTTTGGGTTTTTGTACAGAGATAGTACTGCCTTGGCTGTGCTGATCAGAGAATCAGTGTCCCACCTAACACTGCTTTGGTTATGGAAGACAAGCTTGTGTGTGCTTAAATCCCATGCAAATCTGACTGTCCAAACTTGTCTGAGCCTGTCTAATGTGCATTGATACAAACGAGTTCAACTGGCAGAGAAAGGGCAGCAGTAGTTCCAGTTGCGGCCATGCTGGGTCATTCTGGTAGTGTGGTGTTCCCAAAGCTGACAGTACTGCCCCTCACACATATGCCCAGAACCAGACAAGTTCTCTGTACTACTTGTTAATGGTATACTTGGCTTCTAATCATTGTGACGGCTGATTTCTCACGCAAGAAATGAACAACATTTTTGCCATTAGTTACACCATCTCTTCCACAAGGACATTACCTTGGTGTGGCCAAATCTGTATTGGTTGTGGTCAACATCAATGGAGGAAAGGAGCTTTTCCGAAGCCTTTTTGCTGTCAATGAATTGGCCTTCTGGAATGGCTGAGGCATTAAGAATCTTGTACCTGTGGTAAGAAGGTTGTAAGGACTGGTTGCAAACAGCATGAGGAAAATAGGATCCATCCTATCTCATAAAATATATGGAAGCTGAGCTATGTGAAAGTGGCTGAATATGCCACCTGAAATCTAGACAGTCTTGGCTGAACATAATGTGATGACAAGGGGACACGTCTTCTCATCAGAGGAATCTGTTGGCTGTATAACAACAGAGTATGTTGTTACATACAAAGTTAATGTGCATACTTAGGAATGTCTGCACGTCCAGTAATTAGGAAGAGCAGAGTGAGAACTTGTCAACTTCTCTTGTCTTGTTTCATTGATGAGAGGAACACTACCCAAAGTTAAAGATGAATTAAAACTACTAACAAAAATCACTTATATCCCAAAGAAATTAAAATATTGCACTGCTTACAGTCTCTACAAGTTGCACCACTGAATTCTTGAGTTTAAACTAAAAGTGGCATAGTATTATTCTGTAAATGCTAACAGTAGGTCTTAGCATTTTGCAGGGTAACTTAGTGATTAAGGTAATCCTGTGTCATGGACAGGACCACCTAATCCTTCTGAGGAGTTTCTTCAGATATATCAAAGAGGATGTGACTGTACACTGGAGTGCTTATTCTCAAGTCTACCTTGCAAGGCTATATGTAAAATCAAGACAGTGAATATGGTGCAGTGAATTTATGCTCTATTTTAGGCTTCTATTGTAGTTCCTTCTGAACTTCAGCACATTTCCTTTGAACTGTAAAGCACTTTATGGCTCTGGACCATGGCCATTATGGATAGATTCCTTCACCTGTCACATCAAATTATAATTTTACAATTGAGACAAGCTGATGCCTTACTGAACATCAGGTTGCAGGGCATTTTCAGAGAGGTCTTGGGTCCTTTTCATACCAGTTCAGCATGGAAGATGCTAGTGTTACACTTTATTATAACAGCAGCCGGTTCTGATTCAGCATTTTATAGCAACAGAGCTCACATGAACCAGTTTGTCTCCTTTTTAAAGATGAGGAAAACAAGGCACAGGATGCAGGCCAGTGACAGGCCACTGGCAAAGCCCTGGATTTTGGAATGCTTGGTCAGTGCAGTGTAAGGATGCTGTGCTGATGTGTGTTGGTTTTGTATCTGTACTCTGGGAGACTTTAAAAGAGCACTCTCTGATGCCACTTAATTAATTACATTACAAGCATTTTGCACCTCTTTGAATCATTGGGCATTGACTACAATTTAGAAATTATACTGGTTCTGATAAATCAAGAAATCACTGGTCTGATCAAAGAGAGAGAGACTGGAGTGACCTAAGGCAGTATTAATGACTCGGTTCCCTCAAATACCAGTAATCTAGGCTGATTCAGAAAGTGTCTCTCCATGATGTTACCAGGCTTGTCACCTGAGTGGTGGGTTTACTGAGTCCTTATCCTAACAGACAGTAATAACTGAGGACCTACCGTTGCTTAAAGTCCGCATAAAGGATTCTGCTTGGAAACCCCTTCCTGCAAATTCGGATGCCTTCTAGAACCCCATTGCACCGCAGCTGATGCATCACCAAGTAATGGTCCATTTCACCTTAAATAAAACACATCCATCATGAGTCTCTTTTTCTTCCAAAGAATCTCTATATGTATTAGCATTCCAGAATTACCTTACCTTCCTTTTTTTGATAAAATGCAACCAGTTCTTGATTAAAGATGCAGTAAGTGAAGAGAGAACAGGCCTTCCTTTCATACCAATTGCAGAGAGTTGCTTCAGTGAGGTGAGCTTTGCTGAGAATGCCCAGGCCAGCAGTGATTGTGAATCACCAATGGCCAAAAGGCCTAAGACCGCATTACTCAAAAATGGCAGGAGAGCACATTAGGAGACCAGCTGAAAAATCTCCAACAGCATCAGCATCCTCATTGGATAAAGGTAGAGGTGGCACAAGGTAGAGTTTAGTACCATCTAGGCAATCAGCTCTTCACATTATTTAAGATTTTACCTTGGATATCTCATACAAGTGTTGACTATACTCAAACTTAATTAGATTTGATAGCTAGATGGATTCTAAAACAGGAGTGGATAAGCAGGTTGCCTAAAGTTCTCAGTCTGCCCTTAGAGGACAGTTGATTAAAATTGAAGGAATTATCTTTTTCTTCCTAAAATATCTATTGGATATAATAATCAATGGTATTTCTAAGTCTTATTCCCAAACATTATAAACAAAGTACAACTGGCAGAATAAAACCCTCTTGGAATCACTTTATCGTGAAGGAATTTCCATCAGCTACTAGAGACATTAATTAGTACATAATGGTCCGTATGCTTAACTCTATCATTCAGCATAATCAATAAAGGTGTACCCAAAGGAGTTGTTAGAAAAGTCATGTATAAGCAGCCTAATACCGTCTAACAATTAGAAGATGTCCCGTTTCTCTTCCTTCACTCCACCATCCTTAATTTTGCTCACACAGAACTACCTTTTTTTCAGATTCCCTCTGAGTCGCCTCTGTCAAAACAACCAACTGAACCTGAAACATCAGCCATACCTGGCAAAATCATTCATTCAAATATGCCTTTCTATTTTAGTAGGTTTCCTTAATTGCCCTCTTAAACTTTCTCAACTGTTAAGACTCCAGTGGGATTCCTCTTTCCTTTCTTTAGGATACAAAGTGTGGACATTTCCTTTTGGGCTTTCATTTAGTCAGTGGAATGAAACAATTTTCTTTCTAGGATGTGATTAATCTCATCTAAAGATAAATGTATAAAAGAGACCAGATGAGTCATACTTTAAAATGTCAGCTTCTCTTCACTGAGTATAAAAGGAGTTTGGCTGATGGCTGAAATGTGAACGCCATACATATGCATGTTGCTTAAATCCTGCTTGTGGTCTTCAGGGTTACTCAGAGAGACATAAACAAGAAAGGCAAGAAATGTTCTGAAATGTGTCTTTTGTTTCCTGAGCAGATTAAACAGCTGCTAAGCTCCTGTTTTCTGGTACTCCTGTTCCATTCCCTACATTCTACTAGTATCTACATTTTCATTCTGCCAGTATCAGTCCTCATAATGATTAGACTCCTAAAACCCACACAGGCAACTCTCTCCCCAAGTACTTTAATTTAACGGCCACATGAAAATACTCCTGAACTTGACCATTCTTGGAGACTAAATCCTTTGTGAGGGTTTAATATTCAATTAAATAAAGGAAGAAAAGTAACTTTATATCAAAATGCTTTCCAAGTGCTAGCAGCACCCAGCAGCTTGTACATGGAATTCTACAAATGATGTATAATTTATTTGACAGTCTTCCAGCTCAGTGAATCAGATCCTAACACTGAATGTTTAGAAATCAGTAAATGGTCTTTGGCTGAACTGAACAATTCTGTATGACATGGTGGTCCTAAAAACCAGGCATTTGTTAGGGGTTTGCTAATGCTGTTACCCTCAAAACACAATTTTATCATCTGTAATCAGTCTCCTCTTTATCATCTTCAGCTCTGTACACACATTATGTAAAGACAGGTGAGGGTTGTGGACCATGTAATGCTCAAAATTTTACACTCACAGTAAGCAATACAAGAAGGTTTACTTGGGCACTGTCCTGTAGGCCAACCCTCACAAGAACTTAACATGGAAAGGGAGCTGTTTTGGAAGAAGTTGGTGTGGAAGCTAAGCAAGCCGACTCCCTGCAGTCCCGTGTCTTCAGAGTATAATGATGGACTTACCAGGTGTCTTGGTCTCATTAGGAATCAGGCAACGCACAAAGTGAGGATGAGTACTTCTCAGGTTAGTCATCAACTTGTTTAGGTTTTCCTGTGATAGAACAAAACATGGGTTTGACCTTTAAGCTACAAAGCTTTTCCATTCTTATTCAAAGATCAAGGAACTACAGAATCACAGAATGGTTTGGATTTCAAGGGCCTTTGAAGGTCATCAAGCCCAAACCCCTGCCATGGGCAGGGACATCTTTCACTAGATCAGGTTGCTCCAAGCCCCGTCCAACCTGACCTTGAGCACTTACAATGATGGAGCATCCACAGCTTCTCTGGGCACCCTGTTGCAGTGTCTCAGCACCCTCATAGTAAAAAAATTTCTCCCTTATGTCCAATCTAAACCTACCCACTCTCAGTTTAAAACTGTTGCCTCTTGTCCCATCACTACAGGCCTTGGTACAAAGTCTTTATCCATATTTCTGATAAGCATGCTTTATATGTTGAAAGGCCTCAATAAGGTGTCCCTGAAGCCTTCTCTTCTCTAGGCTGAACAACTCCAACTCTCTCAGCCTTTCTTCACAGGAGAGGTTCTCCAGCCCTCATATCATTTTTGTGGAATCGTGGCTCATTTAAAAGGAAATTCACATACCCTGAACACAGCAGACACGGTCTGGAAAGAGCCCCCCTTCTTCTTAGCTCCCTTCTTGCCTCCACCACTGTCACCTTGGAAGTAGAGAGGAGGTGAACAGTTAGAGTAAGCAGTATGTTTTGTAGGCCTCACCTTCCTTTCTTTGGTCATGGGCCAATAAAATAACTAATTTTTGATTTTAAATGCTAACCCACTGCTTCATGGGAGTTTCAGTGAACTGCTGCTAGCTGGTTGTTGATCAGCATATGGTATATTTGGTCTCAGATGCAGGATTTACATTGCACAGTATATGGTTTTAATGATATGGAACACTATGGCCTGACATGAGTTTCATAATAGTGTACTCAGTACTACTAGTCAAATTGCTTTTACTTATAGATATGTCCACTTTTTTGTTTGTTCCTTGGTTTTTAATTACATGAAAGGCTGCAAGAATGTGGCTCAGCAGAGGACATTCATTTATCAGTGTGGTGAAGCCTTCTTTAGAAAAATCTCCTAATCAAATGTCCCAGGTGAAGAATAGGGCTGTATTCTGAGTTAAGGCACCCAAAGGCAGGAAGGAAATCGTAGTCTCAGGAATACAAGTCCAAGCAGCTCAGTGCCTTTTCCTATTTGCTGCAATGTTGAAGCCAATTAAACCAAGTCTTAAATTGAGTGTTTATGCTCTGAATTTCACACCTTATTGAAAATTTCATCCCCACAAACTTTTTTTCTCACCTTCCATATGCTGATGATACCTGCAAGGCTGACAGCTGACTCATGCCCACTGTTTCCTAGGAGCTTGCTCAGACATGTTGTGTCAGCCAAACTGAGCTGCAGGGACTTTCTTGAGCCTCAATCCCTGCTGTCCATATCCCTGATGACTGAGTTGTCTACTACTGTGTACTGCCTTTTCTTTTTGCTTAGCATCCGGGCTGCCAGAATATTGGGGACTTCTTTGTAGAAATCTGTGTGGCCATTTTTGGTAAGGCAGAAGTCTTGACTGTCCCACTTGATGGTCTTCAGCCACAAAAGGGGCAAGAGATTGGACTGCTCTCTGATGCCCCTAGAGGACTTCTGACTTAAATTATCTGTCTCATTTTCCCCTGCAACACCAGGACTGTTCAGGTGGATATGAAATAGTTCCATGATCTCCTTTTAGTTGCTCCTGTTCACCTCAGGAAACAAAACTCTGTCCCCAAAGACTATAAAGTGCTTGCACTTTGCATGTATATGTGTCACCTGCCTAGAGGATGAATAAACACGCACATGATTCACCACATAGCAAGTCAGGAAACATATGCCTCCTGTCACTTTGGTTTGGACTTGCTGAGATTTACTTCTCTGCACCACATGAATGTGGTGTTTTCAGCAATTCTGCATGTTGGTATCTTAGATTTGGCATATCTGGGTGCACGCAGAAACAAGGCCACAATAGCAGATGATAGTCTATAGTATACCACAGAGAGGAGAAGCAGGAGTAGATTTTAGTTGATTCTTGCCTTATCAATCATCCCTGAAAAATAACTTACTTGTTTCTGCACCAGCGTAGTTAGAGAAAAGGAAGGACAGCAGCTTCAAGGATGATTTCTGGTACAGCCCCACAACAGTTTCGTTCAGGGGGTCCTTGTTCTTATCAAGCCAGCCAGAGATGTTGTAGTCCACCGTGCCAGCGTAGTGCACCAGGGAGAAGTGAGCCTCAGCCTTGCCTTTGACTGGTTTGGGCTTCTGGAAGTTGTTGGACTTGCCCAGATGTTGGTCATAGAGCTTGTTCTTGAAAGAGGTGTCAGTTGCCTTGGGGAACATGCACTCCTCTTCCAGGATGGAGAAGATGCCCATGGGCTGGGAGAAATACGAATGCATGAAGAAATTAAGTGGTGGGGAGAAAAAAGTAAATAAAATGTCGCCTTGCATATGATTTGTGCCTTGTTTCAGTGTCTAATTTGTACTGCACAATTTCTTAATACATAGCTAGTTACTGTAATAATCAGGCAAACTATAATGTTTGTGTTGCTCAAGCTACTACCCATGAACATAGCAATGCGACAATACTGTTTACATACATCTTTGACTGAAAGGCTGTATATATGTATAATAATCAATTGTTCCAATTATCTTTATGCTACATCATTAGGAAGTACATTTCAGCATCCTGTTTGTGGTACTGTTGCTGTTGTGTATGTCTGCTACAAAGCTATCAGGTTGCAATTGTCAACGTGAACTTAATTTAATGGCTCCTCAGGAATGTGGATAGATAACTAATATCTGACAAACTTGTGTTCTATCTCCAGTGAATGTGCATGATGGATCAGATTTTCCTCACACTCATTTGGAGTGTAAATGGCAATAACCTGGGACTGTAGAACACCCGTAGACTTTTAATTTGTCTTAGAATTCTATTTAAAATACGCAGAAATGTAGGCACATTCTCAGCGACATCAGAGCTTTCATCTGAGCTACATTAGGTATCTTCTGATAGTGCAGATAAGCACATCCTCTCATTTTGCTAGACATGGATGTGACCTGCACTTCGTTGGCCTAGAGGGAATTCGAGGAGTTTCTTCTTGGTATGAACCTTTTTTTTTCCTTTTTTAACATTTTTTTTTAATATTAATAAGATGCCATTAGATGCTCACATCTGATTTCAGCCAGACAGCTGCCAGAGCTAGAATCAGGGATCCTCCAGAGCAGCAGCAGCCACAGGAGGTGGATGTTGGGCAGGAATGCCATGTTTGGAATGAAGAATTTGCTCTCTAGGTGTGGCTGCTGTCTCAGAGCTCTGGGCTTAGCATTTATCTTGCCTAACTGTAGGCACCTGTAAAACAGAATCTAGATCTGAGTTAGCTGTCCATATTGCTTTTCTGCAATGGAAATATTATAAAGACATTTCACAGAATCATCAACAGAACATACTTGGTAAGGAGATTATTTGCTTCCTAGAAGTATCTGCTTTTCTCCTGTCATTACAAAAGAGACTATGGCCTTAGGTCAGCATAGGTGTTCTGCTTCCTTTGGCTCCAATACTGTGTATTGCATAGATATGTGACACAAAATGTGTGAATACTGAACAGTAAGTGTGGATTTTGGGTGTTAAATAGAGCAATAGGCAACAGGCACTAGCTGTGACTGGTAGTGCTGCCTGTAGATGCTGTTGTGGTGGGAAGTGTGGGGGGTTAGCAAGAAACGCGAGGCTTGTGTGTGCGAAGGCATAACCTATGGGCATGAATACTGAGCAGTGGACATGCACGTGGGGTGGAATCAGTCACTGGGCACTGGGCATGGGTGATAGTGCTCGGAGCAGATAACTGTATGCTCCTGAGAGGGAAGATGTTTGGGTATGTGCATATTGGATTTGCACATGATGTGTGAGTGCTGTGTACAACCACTGGCCGCTGGCTTTTAACAGAGCAGTGAAGGGTTGATTCCCATTAAGATCCCCAGTGCAGAACCAGTGGGCAGTGACAGAGGGGCCATAAGGAGTTGTGTTGCTAGAACCAAGAACTTAATTCTATCCATTACTGCAAGGAGTAAGACTTGAAGTTCACTTTACTGTTAAAGGCAGTCTTGTTAAAGGCATCACATTAGCATTGTGTACCCCATCTTCCTGCCATCCCAGCCGTATTGTTCAGGAAATCATTGTTTGTGCAGAAGCAGCCTATCCAACTGCTTCTTATGTGAAAGGGTCATTCAACCATAATGTGTCAATTTATTAAGAAAGATTGGACTAAAATAAATGACCATAAAAGAAATGTGCTCTCCTAAAATTAAATGATTTCCTGTACCTTCTCGATGAGCTCAATGCAGGCAGCCAGGTCCATCCCAAAGTCAATGAACTCCCATTCAATTCCCTCCTTCTTGTACTCCTCCTGCTCCAGCACGAACATGTGGTGGTTGAAGAACTGTTGCAGTTTCTCATTGGTGAAGTTGATGCACAGCTGCTCCAGGCTGTTGAACTGTAAATTCAAAATATAAAAACATGGTGGTTAGTTTGGAAAAGTCATCAATGGGCAAGCATGTCTACCATAACTCACATCAAAAATTTCAAAGCCCGCGATGTCCAGGACACCAATGAAATGCTGTCTGGGCTGCTTGGTATCCAGCTGTTGGTTGATTCGAGTAACCATCCATAGGAACATCTTCTCATAGACTGATTTAGCCAATGCACCCACTGAATTGTACACCTGTAGGAAACACAGCCATGGGCAGTAATGAAAGTTGAGTTAGCTTTAAAGTTGAAAGAGCTGTCTGAATAAAATGGATAGCTGATCAGCTAAGTACCTGTTGGACATTTTGCCCTTTAGTTACATATTCATTCCCGACTTTCACCCTGGGATAGCACAAAGCCTTGAGCAAATCAGCAGAATTCAGGCCCATCAGGTAGCCAGCTTTGTCAGCCACTAGGATCAGAGATAGCAAATTATTTTAAAAGAGACAAAGAAAGGTGTCCTGGTTTTCTATGATGTTTCTGCTACAAGGAGCCTGCTTTCAGTGCTACTGAAATGCATCTGTTGTCACGGGGAGCTCCCCTACAGTCCCATAGAGAATGTTTTCTCCCTAACACAGGTGGTGCCTCAGCTGTAGCAAATTCCTGTTCCACACCTCGAGGGCTGCAGCAATGCTCCATCTTTATTATGTGTCTGTTTCCTTAAGTGCAACTTCCTCTGTTTCCTTGTGGAACTTGCAACAAACTTAAAAAACAACAAACTTAGTTTCTGGAAGGGAAAATCATTCTCAAAGTCTTGGGCACTTTGTGGGATGGGGTTGCTAGCTTGTCTCCTGGTGCAGTTCCCAACCAAACTCTGCAGTCAACACTACCTTCTGTGCTGTCCGGCTCTGCCTGCTCCTCCCGCTGCTTCTGTTTGAACTTCATGTTCCCGTAGTGCATGACGGCCCCGGTCAGCTTGTACATCCCCACCTTCTCCTCGGGGCTGAAGCCCAGGATGTCCACAGCGCTCTGCAGAGGCCACAGGCAAGTTGGGGAAGGTCAGAGGAGCAGAAGGGCTGAAGCACAAGGTGCTGTTAACAGGTGCTGCCATGGGGAGGTGGGGGTTCTCCCCTGCCGGCAGCCTGGGGGTTGCAGGGCCTGATGCTGGGTGGCCCTGGCTCGGCTGGGCCACTGTACTCACGTCCGTCGCCAGCAGCTCTTCACTGTCATCAATGCTGGCAACAGTGACTTCTCCTTGGCTCACGTAGGGGAAGTCATAGGGGTTGGTGGAGATAAGGAGGAGATCTGCAGGTATACAGGGCACTTTTGATGGCACTGCGGCAATTCACAGTGGAAAGAGCCAAGCCCAGCACCGCTGGCACTCACCAATGAGCTCTGGCTTCTTGTTGGACATTATCTGGTAGAAAATATGATAGCTCCTTTCACTGGCCAGCTGGAAAGTCACTCTGGATTTCTCCAGAAGATCTAACCAAAAGAGAGTTGCTGTTAGTCTCCTGGTAAACTTGAGATAATAAATGCACAGATTCTGCATGCACTGACTTGCTCCAACTTACAGGTTTCGATATCCGCAGAGGCCAGCTTGCCAGTTGTTCCAAAGTGTATCCGGATGAATTTTCCCTATCAAGCAGTACAGATAAACCCCTTTGTTATAGCAATCAATGGATAAGACATGTATTAGATATCTGCATTCCAGCAAATCTGAAATGAACTCACAAAGCGTGAGGAGTTGTCGTTCCTCACAGTCTTGGCGTTGCCAAAGGCCTCCAGCAGTGGGTTGGCCTGGATGATCTGATCCTCGAGCGTCCCCTAGTTACAGGAAAAAAAGCTTCTTATAAAACTTCACTACTGGTTAATAACAAATATTGAAAAGGACATGTTTTAAACATGTAAACTTTAATCTAAAATTTAGCAGGGAGTTTGAAATCTGCATGAGAGTTGCTTCCATGTTGCCATTCACAAAGGCCATGATAGCTAAAGAAAATATGAAAATTATGGAATAATTTCTGGAGTTTTTGTGAACCCAGGACACACAGAGAGAGGTACAGCCTTTAATAGGAACCACCTGGCAAGGCAGAATGTAAAGTTTTGCAATTGTATTCAAACAAGCACCAGCCTTTCGGAGTGCAGACATGCTTAGGAAAGAAGAGTGGGACATGGACAAAGCCTGAGACTCAAATACCCAACTTAAAAAACAGGGAACAGAAAGTCTTTGAGTTTTTTGCTGCATGACTGCAGAAGGAACAATCAACATGTATTGTATCACTCTTGTTAACCGCAAAAATATGGGAGGAAAGAAGCTTCTGTGATATTATATCTCTCCTTTTCTGTGCAATGCAGTTCAGGAAGCAGAGTCACCTTGTGCTTTTTTGGAATTATGGAGCAAAGCTTTTCTCAAGGCTTCTAGCAAAGTCATGACTGATCTCTGTGCACTCGGGGCATGAAAATGTTTCCAGGGATAATTTCCAAGACAGAGATGGAAAAGAAAGAATGAGAAAAAATCAGATTTTATCCAGATGAAAGATTAGTGACGCAGCTCCGGTTGCTGAATCTTTGTACATGGTGTTCCCTGTAGCCTTTAGCATCTTGCAGTGGAGAGGGAGTGCCATTCCCAGCTCTGTCTGCAGATGGCATAACGGGTTCAAATTAGTTTTAATTACTCCACCGTGAAGATGGACCCTATAAAATTAACGCAGCACAGTACCATATGAAGGTCTCTCTGCATTTTTTTAAAATAAAAAATACCAAATTCCTAGAGTAATGGCCTCCCACATGTCTCTTTCAGCTTTCTAAATGAACTTCAGAAAAGAAGAGGAGGAGAGGAGAGGAGAGGGAAGTATGTGTCAGTGCAGCTGTCTTACACCAACACCAAACCCCTTTTTAGTGCACAGCTTTGACCAGGGAACTCACAAGGGAGCATCATGCATGGAAAACAGCATGGAAGAAGGTGCAGCAATTCTTTATACAAGTTCGTTCTGGAGTCCTTTCTACAGGCTGGGTGACAAAGCTCTGGAAGCTGAGAAAGTATTTTGCGAAAATGCCGTTACATGCTTCCCTTATTCATACACTCTTGCCTGGCATCTAGTTTCAGCCTCCGTCTGAGATTGGACACTGGGCTAGACAGAACTATAACCTGAATGTTTTATTTAATGTTCTTATGAAGAGGCGAATACTACTGCTACAGGGACTGTAAATACTAAAAAGCCAGAGTATTCTGTGAATAAACTCGGAAGAGGGCAGAACAGGTCGTTGTCCTTCTGAGAGCCAGGTGACTTTCCTTATATCAGACGTGGTCAGTATATCTCTTAGCTGTCTCAAAGTTTTTCTGAGATCAGTCCTAGCATAGTGAGCAGCTGGTGAAAGCTGAGCCTAGGAGATTCTGAAATGCTGCTGATGGAAAGAGTACTTGTGATGAGCTTGCCTCGGCCATAATGACCCGTCAATCACAGACACCTGCCTAAGTGTGAAAAGAATATTCAGCCTTGGAATCTCCTTAGGTTCTGCTGTGCCCTTGGGTACTCAAATAACATGCTGACACGTGTCACCCACTTTGATGCACATACCATCTCACAGACTGGTGACATGCACTTGTGCCCCAAGGATGTTTGTTGCTTGCTCTGTACTAGGGAATGAAACCCACGCCTTGCAAATGCACCACTGGGCTCCGATTACAGCAGCTGGGCTGCTCAGCAGATAGGGGCATCAGAGTATGTGCTTTCTCCCCTGGAAGGATCCTTTCTAACTGTCAGGCAAGTGGTCGCAGCTGTCCCAAATCTGTCCCTTTTCTTGTGCTGCCTCCCAGGACTGTTATGTTGACCACAGGCAGGAGAAGAAGCCGATGGAAATACTACCTGATGCAATCAAAATGACTCTGATTCAGCACAACCACTCTGGAGTTCAGAGCTCCCGCGCTCCCCTGTCAATAGGAATGGCACCGGCAATAGGAATGGCACAATCGCCTGACAGTGGGAACCCACTGCTTGCGTTGCACTTGCAGCCGCTCAGGTGCTATGGATGTGGCCGATCTCATAGAATAATAATGGATAGATACATAGACGGTCAGCACAGAGAAAACTGCCGTCTTACATTATCTTCCTCTCCCTGGTGAAGACCTGCCCTGTGTAAATGGAGAGTAGAGAGAAACTGAGTCTTGGGCCTTTCCTACAGTAAGAAAATACATCTTTAAGTAGAGTTCCACTAGTATTCAGAGGGATGGAGGCAGGGGTAAATGAGGGGAAATAAGTGTGCTTGCCCTGTGCATCCTGGCTGTCTCCTCAGTTGCACTACACTTTCTGTGTTTTGATAGTCCTAAGTATGCATTGATAGTTTCTGCTCTGCAGGCACAGTTTTGGGGAAACTCTAGAGGGGGGAGCCAATGATATACCTGCATTTTGCCGGGCTGTTGCTCTTTCTTCTTCTCACCAGTAACTGCAATTGTTGCAAAGTACTGGATGACACGCTTGGTGTTCACAGTCTTCCCTGCACCGGATTCTCCGCTGTTGAAATGAGAATATTAATTGTTACAGGAAACAGGAAACATTTTTACTTCTCTGTCAGATTTGTTACACATGCCAAAGTATACTCACGTGATAAGGATTGACTGATTGTTACGATCTGAAAACAAAGTCACAGAAAGAGCTATTCAAATGAGATGTGGAGGTCTGCTGTTCATCTGACATAACTAACTGATCGTTAGTCTGTGGGTAGACTTTTTGTGCACAGAGGAATGGAGCAGCCAAAAATCTAACTCCAAGTGGTGGTTCTTTATGTTTCCCACTTACCTTTTGCTTGTTTGTTTGTTTGTTTGTTTTTTAATCTACAGACCTTGGCTTAAATAGTTTAATCAGAATCAGATTCACTGCTATGTTCCTTCCGTAATGTTTCTTTAAATTCCTTACTAGGAGAGTGGGCAGAAAGCCATAGCTGCTGCCTTTCCTTCATTATCTGACAGCACAGAGGTCATTAAGATGCCACAGGCAGATTAATCTCAAGTTGTGCTATAGGACTATGGGAGCTGTTGCCATCAGGCACTGAGTAGAACAACACCTAAGATGCCTGAACTGTCAAGTGTTCCTTGACCAAGCAGCCAGCCCTGCATACATCTGGGTTTCCCATTCTTGCCAAATGACTCACCAGTCAGCATGAACTGATAGGCGTTGTCAGAGATGGAGAAGATGTGTGGAGGAGCCTCCTGGCGCTTCTTGCCTCGGTAGCCGGACACCACCTCCGGGTTGTACACCGGCAGCCACTTGTAGGGGTTGACGGTGACGCAGAAGAGACCCGAGTAGGTCTGCGAGGAAGGGACACAGCACGTTGCCTTCCCCTGAGCCTGGCAGAGCAGTTCTCCCAGCTCCCCAAAGGAAGACTGCTGCTGGTACTTACGTAGATCATCCAGGCTGCATAACGCTCTTTGAGGTTGTACAGCACAGCGGGTTCGTGGAGGTGGGTCATCATGGCCATGTCCTCGATCTTATCAAATTTTGGAGGATTCATGGGAAAGACTTCATCATCCTTTACAGTCACAGTCTGACCAAACCAGAAGGGAACAAAAGGAGAAGAAATCTAAGCCAGGGAACTGCCTGAACTGGCTGATCATGTATGAGTAACAGCTGGTATCACTTACTGTATCATCTTGTGTTTTAACTGTGACTTTGCCACCTTCTCTGCTCTGTATGGTACCTTTCACATACATTTGCTTTTCATCCACTACAAAACAGGCTGCCTTAGCATCAAATGGGCGATTCTGGGCTTCAATCCTCTCCTTCTCAGACTTCCGTAAATAGGGAGCAGCTTCTCCAAAGATTGCCATCTCTGCATCCGAACTCATGTCCGAAGTTGCTCTGTAGGAATTCAGAAGCGTTTCAGAGAGCCTTTGCATTTGTAATTTACATTTATCCAGAAAGCGGTCATGCTGTCAGGTGCTTATCTTCTGCCTCAACTCTAAGACATCCTAATAAAGTAAATTCCTTTTGTAGACAGAGGTGCATTGTCTCTGAAGACATCCAGCATCAACAGGCTGCCTGTGCACCCAGGTGGGGTTTCAAAAGCCTCTCCTGCTGTACCTTCACCTGCTATTCACACAGCTGCACAGCCGCATACTTCTCAAAGCCACATACACATAGCTGCTTAGATAGATTGTGTCATTAGACATCTAGAAATTTAGACACAAGTAAGATCCATAAATTAAGCAGACTGGCTCTCACGCGTGATTTTTAAGTGTAGGTATTCTTGGCACCCTTATATTTTCTATGTTTTAATACCAGGCAGTGAAAGTTCAACTAGTTTCTGTTTGTACCAAACACTGGAACAAATCCTGAGGGTCATCACCTATCTAAAGCCAAGCCTGTTTAGCATATGAAGCAAACAGAAAATGTATTTTCAGATCTGTGGCAAAATTAGCTAATAAAGGAATATAAAGTATATTGTAGGTAATAATAGCATAAAATTATCTAGGTAAATAAACACTTGATAAGAACATTTCAAAGAATTTCAATTACAAAGTACCTTTGAGGTTTAATGTATTAATCATATAGAGTAATATAGAGGAATATGGAGTAATATATAGAGTAATATAGAGTACTTATATAGAGTAATATTACAAAGTACCTTTGAGGTTTAACGTATTAATTATATAGAGTAATATTGGTTATGAATCAATAAAAGACAATTGATGTGTACCAATAGGTACCAGGCTAGTAGAAATATTTCAGAAAACTTTATGTTCACTTTTAATTTACATTTTTAGCAATATCTAGTAGAAATTCTTCGACAGAAGTAGATACTATTGGTTGCCATAGTCAGAAGGACTGATGTGGATAATCCAAGAGCATCTGGAAATAACACAGGCAGAAATAATGTAGGCATAAATAATAATAATAAGAATAAATAATAAGAAGAATAAACAGAATGTTATTCCCCAGGCAAATTACTATACAGGCTAGCAAAAAAGTATTAAAACAATTTTAAAGCCCTGGTACTTCATGGGCTGTCTGATGCACTGTGGTGCTAAAAAGGATGAAAGGACAGAACTGAACAACTCAACGTGTACTTCCGAGGGATCATAGTACTGAAACAATCAACATGGGATAATTTTATGTGCAAGAAAATGATGAAAGGATTCTGAAGGCATTTGCAATGCTGATTTTGGACACATTGCTGTAGAAGTGCAGATCTCTCTTGGCAAAACCCTTCTATTAAAGGAAATGCACCTTGGCAGACTTTGAGGGACTGCATCTCTCAAGAACCTCTAACACCCAGTAATTTCAAAGCACAGAACCCAGAACCTTTAACTTACTTTGAAAGTATTATTCTGTGTATACAGTGCTCAGCATTTTTGCTTATATGATTCTGCCTCTGAGTGGCTCAGGGGATGCAACATGAAAGAAAGAGAGAAATTATCTCACAGTGTCCATGAAAAGGTTAAACACAGCATCAGAAAATGCCAATAGGTTATCAGAAGGGGCTATAGTCTGTTAAACTACTGAATGACAGGAAATAGTGTAAAATTTAGATCTTTATGCATTGATGAGCAGAGAAGGTGGCATTCTCTGGGACAGTAACCTGTACTTCCATCCCTTTCAGCTTCAATTTCAGTGAGCATTTTTTGGTATTAGGCACATGTGTGGATGGTTCCTTCTGTTGCTCTGGTTAACTCTCCCAGTCACTCAAGCACTAACCTTCCCCAGAAAAGTTAATAGGGAATGGTGTATATTAAGTTAGTTGTGAAGGTGACTCTTTGTTCTAGTTTCAGAACCTGTGTGATAAGCCAAAGTCAGCATGTAATGATCTAGACTTTACCCCAGAGGAAACTAACTTAAGGCAGAATAAGCTTAGATCCTTCTTGAATTGTACTTCGAGCCTTCTCTCTGAACACGACCTCAGGTTCAGGCTTTCAGCAGTTGTGCAGATGGCACGGGGTGAATTTTAATCATCTGTAAGCCCCAGGATCCCAGGTAACACCATGAAAAGACATTACTGTGACTGTCGCTCACGTCCTTTTGGCTAAGCTTATCTGTCACTTCTCTTTCCAGAGAAATGGAGTATTTCGTACTGAGAACTGTACATATGTTCATATTGATTCAAACAGCATATATCCTTTTCAGTGAACCTCATTCTACAACATGGTCTTTTGCCACCTGCCCTTGCCTGAGTGAGCTTCACATATTGCTCAGGATCAATTAGCAAAACTACATGTTATTTGTTATACTCTTACCTTCAGGGAGCCCAGGAAAGAATCTGCTTGCAGTATCTGTGTGGAACAGTTAAAGAAAGAACAGAGAGGGTTAAATAAAAACCAATTCATTGTCTCGGGCATATGGCCTATTGAACATTTATACATGTTTTGTAGTCTCTCCTGACAGCTGAACTGTACACAGAGCATGACAACTTTTGTGCTAAAGCCAAATCACACCTAAAATTGTGTGTTCCCCATGTTACTGTGATCTGCGGAAAATAAATCTAATGTGTAAGAAAAGATTAGCTACATTACGTATATTTTCCCAATCAATTTAAACTGCCTTCAGAGTTAGCTTTCCTGAGCCTTTCATCGTGCTTGGGGGTAGCAAAGTTTGTAGAGGGCCCCTCCAAGGAATGGCAAATTATGGCTTTTCTGCTTCTGCTTGTGCCACCACACTGGAGGGGTTTGGGTCGTATAACCTTGACGTTACATGTAAAGCATGACCTGGAATGTTAGAAGTGGGGAATGAGAGGAAAATGCCCTTAGATATTCCGCTTCTTTGCACATCTGTGGAGATGCCCTGGTTAGAGTATGAAGCAAGCAAATGGGACTTACCGTGAGATGCGAAGGTAACAAAGAATAAGGTTGCCTTCAGCTGCGGCTCTTTATATGTAACCTCCTGCCTACACAGAATTCAAGCACTCTATTTTTGGTCAATAATAATTTACTCTTTAGTTGTAAACGTGTTGAAGCTCTGATCTCTCTGCTAATTACTCAGAGACAGGATTGGTTTAAGGTTGTATGGAGTCAGCTGCACTGACCTGTTCTTTTCACATTGCGCTGTGCCAGGATGGAGGAACCCAAAGACAGCTCCGATAATACCAAATAAGGCAACAGTTGCTTTAAGTGTTTAAGATCTTGCTTTAACCAACAAGTTGTTTTTTTTTTCTAATTGTGCACAATTATTTCTTTATGAACTATGATTTTAACAGATCTCATCGTCTCCTTTCTGTCTATCTGCATGTGCTAATGGAGTAGGAGGAAGACTTGGTGAGGCAGAATTTTTCTCTTGTTGAATTTCTTTATAGCACAGTATGGAGTGCTGGCAAGCCCGAAACCACCCTCAAGGTCGGGACAGGGTAGGACAACTGCCAGCTTATGGACCACAAGGGAGACTTGCAGTCCTGGTCTGTAGGTTTACAGCACCTGTGACCTGCAGGCATACTCAGGGTCTCAGCCTGCAGGAAGGAGCCTGGCTCCATCATCCTACATAGGATGTCATGGAGCAGGCTGAATGTTGAACCGGAATAACTTTCACTTTCTCTGTAAGGGTATGTGGAAGGACAGTGTCTGCTCCTTTAAGACTATCTGATTAAGGACATTTTTTGACAACACAAGGGACAGTAAGAAAGGGAGGAAGCCATGAACAAGAATTGGGACACAAACCCGACTGGTGAATGCCAAGGGAGGAGGTGATGGGAACCAAACCTGGTCAGTCACACTGCTTGATGGAAGCATGTGAGAGTGTGAAAATGTTTATTCAAGCAAGTTTACCAGATCAGGGACCTTGTCAGGTGGGAAACTAAAATAAAAGGAAGAAGCAGAAACAATATAAACAGAGACACAGACCAGATAAAACAAACATGGAGATGATGAGAAGAAACAAACCTTGCCAGTCACAGTAATTGATGGGCTATCAAGAAACTACAGGTGCCACTTCCAGGAAGATCAACCTGAACCTCAAGAGTGATAAGACTGGGAACCAGGGGAGATCCCAGACAGGTTTGGGGTGGGTGCAGGAACTGACAGGGCTGTACAAACCCATCAGGGGATGTGCAGAGGAAGGGGGAGCAGAGAGGAACAAAGAGGGGGATAAACAGACAAGAGTGTAAAAGGGTGAGTTGCATGTAAAATGGGCCTAGTCAGTGTGCTTGGCTTGAGCCCTGCATCTTGTCACCACAGTCTGTCCTGTCTTCTTGTTATTACTAAATGCAGGATGAGTAGAATGTGTATGTGTGCTGCATATTTGCACGGGCCAGCCATCGAGCAGGTACCTGTGAGGCACGTCAGAGGGCTGGGGTCCGAGCAGGGCCGCTGGGGACCGAGAGGCTGTGCTGGACTCGAGGGAGCTGTGAATGTGCTTGTGAACCTGGTGACTGTGTGTGTATGTGTCTGCAATAGTGAGCTCCTGCAATAGTGAGCTCCTGCAATAGTGAGCTCCTGCAATAGTGAGCTCCTGCCTCTGCCAGTCACAGAGGAGAAGGGGATGTGCGTGTCTGTGCTTGTGTGATGTGGGTCCTCTCGATGGCACCACCTTGGTTGTCGCAGTCTCTGTGACCACCTGTGTCAGTGTCCTCTGTGTGTGTGACTCTGGGACAAGTGCCCAACTTCACTACTGGTTGAAGCCACAAATGGGAAAGTGGCAGCTGTGTCCCTCAGCCAGAGCAGAGACCCTGGGTCCCTGTACACCAGACCGGTGGCCAGGCATGATTCCTGCGGTGGAGGGACTGGAGGAGGTGGCCATGCATTCTAACACCACTTAACATGCTCCATCACGGAAGTGCAACAGTTTTGGAAGGAGGTTCAGGAGGCACAAGCATTTACTGGAACCTGGCTGGATACCAGATGTGTTAGGATTGTGCAGGCAGAGACCTCTTTCACAAAAAAAAAGCTCTAGTTAGACATGGTGATGACCTTTGGGAGGAAGATGTACTGCCTGCTGAGTCGTGAGTGTAGAGGAGGAAATTCTGCTCTCCAGAATGGAGAAATGTCCCCAAATAAGTACTATGTGCCCCTCAGAGGTGGCTGTCAACTACTGACACTTTGTCACTCCTGACAGAACTTCCCACTTCACCACCTGTAACAGTAAGGTACTACCAGTGGGAGCTCACCATCATCCTTCCATTGTGTCCTTGACCTCTTGTAACCATTTTCCACTGCAGCACACACCGTTGGACCAGTGTTATCACCACTGCCATCTGTCTCAATGAGGATGTCTCACTGAGGTAGAAAGTGAAAGAGTGAATGCTTGGTTTTGTGTGTTGTCTCTGAAGATTTGGTTCATATATTGAATAAATGCCCTTTTGCATCTTATGTACTGACTGCTTATCCATACCACATGTTCCAAAGCCAGTCCACCTTTGAACTACCTGTTTGAGGGCAAGCATTAGTAAGCCATGTGGTAAACAAGTGGTTACTAGTGTGATGACAGTACAGCAAACTCATATTTGACTGAAATGGCAACACTGGCAGCATACTGTGAACTGAGCCTGTCACGGGTAAAGAGGTGAACACTGATTTGCCTGAAGAAGCTGTGTGGGGTTAGAACATTATGGTAGGATGGTGTTTGCCACTCCTCTTTTCATTCTCTGTGGTCATGAACGTACGCTTCTTCAAATGTTGGGATTTTGCTACACATAACTATGTCCGGCCTCATTCCTACTTTACATCCCACCCCATGTTCACCTGCAGTCCTTCCATGCTCCCTACAAGTCTGTCCTTAACCACCTTTGGGTCCTTGACCCTGACCCGTTTCTAACCCAAACTATCCATGTATATGAGCTGCCCTTGATGTTCCTCAGGTTCATAGTGCTGAGCACTATGTATTTTCAAGTCTGCAGTACCTGCTTAATCTAGGCTGTTTATTGCCCTAGATTAGCTTAGGAATCAGTCACAAAGTTTGCTTGCTTTTTATAGACTATTTATAGACTATTTATAGACTATTCTGTCCACTTAGACTATCAGCTCCCAAGTCTGTGTGTGCTTGCCATTTCTGCAACGGCCTTATCACTCTCGAGTTCTCTTGCTGGAGGTGCTCACTGGCTTCATCTTAGACCTGGCAGGACTAGAAGCAGTCATAGCTACTGGATGTTAGTTATGGAGGTGGTGGTGAGTAGAAGCAGCAGTGTTCTCTAAGTGTAGATGTCTAAGTGGTGTTGTTAGGTGCTTAAATGATGACACATAGAGATGAAGATCAGCATTTTCTAAGAGCTTTGGCTGGGGGATGGAATGTAGTTGAGAGTGTTGTCAAACACAGGGCTAACTAAAATGGTTTCAGTTGGCTACTCTTAGCCATATGACCTGTATCCCATATTTCTGTTCTCTATTCCTTCGTCTTAGTATATGACCTATTAATCAGAGAAAGCAAAAACTTGCATTCACACTAAAGTAAGTGGGACTGAAAATGTTACGCCTTTAGATTAAATAGTTCTTCATGGATTTCTTCTATGAAATTAGTCAGTCATTTTAGTACTCCTGTAAGCATTTGGCATTTACAACATCCTGTGTCAGCAAGTTAATTGCATGTATGAAGAGCAACCACTTTAGTTCGTTCTGAGCCATCCATCTGAAAAACTGATATAATCTAAAGTGAAACATTATTTCCTGTCTACTCTGTTTTTCCACCCATGTTTTAGTTCTTAATAATTCCTGATTCAGAAGTGATAGCATTGCTTTGTTCACTATTGTTGTCCTTCTCTAAGCCTTCCCTGGTTCATTCATCTTCTTCTTGGGTTCATGCAGTTCGGACTGCATGCAGTATTCAGGCTGTGAGTACATGATATTTTCATACACTCATCTAATAGTTTTTCTTTGTGCTCCGTTCCTTTCCTAATAATCAAAGCCAATTGATTTCCCTTTTTGAACCATTACAAAAATAGAAGGTAATGTTCTGTGCGGTGCCTTCTGAGTAGTGATGGTCATCTTAGAGCCCATTTCTGTGTGTAAAAATGGGATTAATTTTTTTCTCATGAGGATCATTTCACATTTATTATTATTAATTTACTCTGCAGATTTATCACTCAATTACAAGATAGTTACAATGAGGAAAGCAAGGAATGAACATCTCCATCCTTTTTCTTGAAGCTGCTCTGATACGAAGAAAAAATTCAAAGTGTTCTGAGTTAGAACAAATACAAGAGAGCCAGAGATAACCACAGCTCTCTAGATTCACCAGCGAGGAGTTGTCCATTTATGCTATTTAAACAGTGGTTGCTTGCTATAAAATATATGAAAAGGCCTTTGAATGAGGTTTAGCATGTAGAGCTAACAGGTGGATTTCCTAACCAGTCATCACCACTTTTCTGCCTGTGTCCCAAGCACTCCTGTTGAGAATGTTAATCTGTTCCTCCATGGGCCTGTGCACATGCTGTGAGCTTGCAGAGAGCCATATAGCTACGGGAATGGGAGCTTGGCACCTGAATTCCTCAAGGAACAGTAAGATTTGATTTCAAGTCTCTTACATCTTGGGTAAATGCTCCTACCATTAAGTAATTTTGTACGGGAGGTGAGGTGGCAAAGCAGATTTGTCATCATTACCTCATTTTTTCTTTATTTTAAAGTCAGAAAAAGTAGTATTTGTCACAAGATGATTTAAACTTTAGAGGCCATGAAATCTTATCACCTCTTTGTAAATCGACCTAGGTCCCTATCTGGAAGGAGATGGATTTTCAGATGTGTCGTTGTCATCACTTTAAGTTGGCTCAGATGTCCTTTCACCGTGTCCCTGGTGCATTTCCACAGACCTCATTGGCTGTTCGTTTTGAATTATGTTCATGATGCCTAATATTTAGGTACACTGTAGTACTTAAAGGAAGCAGGAGAATATCTCAGAGCATATGTTGGATTCTGTCAGAGCAAATGGACTCCTTCAGGTCTGGCATTGCAACATGCGGTGTTGAGACATCCTATTTAGGCCTTTTCTTTTGCTTTTGGAGTCTTTTAGTATGCTTTTCAATGCTTTTATTACATTGTTTATTGGGGTTTTTTGGTTTTGTGTGTTTGTTTTTGTTCACAGTCTGTCGCAGTCTGGCCTGAAGTTTGAGCACAGACATGAAATGACAATGATAACTACTCAGATGTACAGATAATATTATTATTGTCTTTTTCTTTGACAACTTGCTCTCTATCAGATATCCAAAATAGCTGTGCTGGTTGCAGCATGGAACTTACACGCACTATTTACAGGTTGCATTCTTCATTATTTGCTATATACACTTACATTTGCATTTTAATTAAGTGCATCTGTAGCTGAACTGTGAGGATAATGGAACCATGATTACTTTTTCTCAGCAATTATATTGTCCTTTATATATGACTCATCTAATTTTTTTGTAAGAAATGTGATTTTGCGCTTTCTCCTGAGTCATCTTTTTATTAAAACAGAATACGGTGAAGGACCAATCCTTTCCAAAGGCACATCCACCCCCTGATGACCCCACACATACAGAATCATTTGAACACCTGTCAATTAAGCAACTTTTAATCCGTGTAGTGCTTACCGCTTTGGTTTTGTAGTTTTCTAGCTTGCCGATATACATATAAATGAAGACCAGAAACAGATATATGTGCTATTAGTATTATTACTTCTAAACTCATAAACATCAACACAGTTTAAGCTACCTTAAAAAGTACGAATTACTGTATTTATTTTAGCATATCAAGTATTCCAGTGTTTGTCTCAAATCACTATCAACATGATTATTACTTACAGCACTGTTTAAAGTGTCACAAACATTTATAATATTTATAGAATTTTAAGTTACTACCTGCCCTTTGGCAGTTCCCCAATATTTCAAGAATTATTGAAAATCAGTTCTAATGATGCTTTCGAAATATAGTATCTGTTTGCCAGATTGTCAGATTAAGTTACTTTAGAAGAGATGTGCAGAAGAATAGAAGAAAATGACTGGTATGGAATAACCTTCACCGGAGAAATGACTAAGTAGACTTTGGTTCTCCAGCTTGAAAAAGATTCAGTGGAAAAGGTAATATATCTTTATTATATCCTGAGTGTCATAGATATATTCACCGAGTCTTTTATCTAAGAACTATGCAACAACACATGAAAATAGTAGGATGATGGTTCAAAACAGATTAAAGGAGATGTGATTCATTGCCAGAGGTATAATAGATGACACCTATGCAGGGCATCTGACTGCAAGGTAGGTGAGAATGACTATCTCAAAGGGCACCTTTAGAATGAAGGAAGAGCAGTAAGGATGATCTTCCAGAGGGAATTCACAGGTCATTAGGGGAAGGCCTGGGCTGCTGAGAAACAAGGGACTGCAGGTGGTGCAGATGGTGAGTTTCGGGAATACTGGCAAACCACCCCTAGACTGTGCATATCTCCTCCCGCCAAAAGAAACTACCCTTATCAGTGATGGCAGTCTCAGATTTGTGATTGCTGCCGGCAGATATGAAGAACTTTTAACCAGGACTTTTAACTTTTATTTTGACAAAAATTCATTCCTTTTTCTGCACGGGTAGTGGTGTCTGACACTGCCTCCCTCAGAAAACCCCAAATATCTGTAAATCAGCCCTGTACTTCTGCACGCCATTTATTATGCCTCTGGAATACTGAATATAAAACATCACTGCAACCACTGAACTAGAATGGTGGAGACAGGTCCATACAACCTTCAGGGCACATTGTATCTTTGTCTCAGGTACAGTCTACTCTGAAAACCTGTGTGAGGAGCAGGGAAACCAGGAGTCCCTCAAGAAGAGAGAGAAGAAAGGAGAGCGCAGAGCCCTCTGCTCTGTGAGACCCCTGCAGTGCTGGTCCAGCTCTGGGTCCTCAGCACAGGACACACATGGACCTGCTGGAGAGGGGCCAGAGGAGCCACAGGAATGATCCGAGGCTGGAACAGCTCTGCTGGAGGACAGGCTGAGAGAGCTGGGGGGTTCAGCTGGAGAAGAGAAGCTCCAGGGAGACGTTATTGTGGCCTTTCTGGACTTAAAAGGGGCCATAAGAAGGATGGGGACAGACTTTTAGCAGGGCCTGTTGTGACAGGACAAGGGGTGATGGTTTAAACTAAAGGAGGGAGATTCAAGCTGGACATGAGGAAGGAATTGTTGGCCCTGAGGGTGGTGAGAGCCTGGCCCAGGTTGGCCAGAGAGGTGGTGGATGAACCATCCCTGGAGACATCCCAGGCCAGGCTGGACGGGGCTCTGAGCAACCTGAGCTGGTGCAGATGTCCCTGCTCATGGCAGGGGGGGTCTGGGGAAGTTTTGAAGGTGTTTTCCAACTCAAACTATTTGATGATTCTATGATTTTTCCAAAATGGCCACAAGAGGGTAAGTTGTGATCTGGACACAATGTGGGCTATGGTGGCTGGAGAGTAGCACTGCCAAGTCCAGAAATGGAATAGCATGGGGTGTACACTCTGCTGTGGTGCCAGAAAGGGGCTGGCAGTCCCATTGTTCTTGTGACTCTTCTTGTGAGGATGTTATGAAGGAGTAAAAAAATAAGGAATGGTCTGAGGAGGAACATTATCTTCTACAGAAGACAGACAGATCCACAAATGCTACTTCTTTTTGTATTCCAGAGCATATAGTTTCCTTTAAGAGCCCTCCCAAGTTCCTGGATACACGTGGACTTCAGTGTTATTCCCAAGGAGCGTGTCCCATGTTGGTAACCATCCAATAGACCTGCTTTCCTGTGACTGCAGGGCCATTACACTGAAAGAAGAGGAATATATAAAGACACGGAAAGGCTGTATGTGTGTCCTTGAGCACGGTGACTTTCTGGGGCATCCCAGTAAGGCGTTAGGGATCTAAATGACTCAGGGATCTCGATGTCTACCTTGCTTCCCATTGTATGAGTGGGGGAATAATGTCTCATTTGGGCAAATGAAATACAAAAGACAACTTGTGACCAACTGAAAATTTCCACTTCTAGTTAGATAAACTGAACCTTCAAAGTTTATTTAAGTAGAAAAAACAATCAACTGAACAGGTTTAATATAAAGATTCAGAAAATGTCATGTACCAGGAAGATTTGTTGAAAGTACATTTAAAGTCAATTCAGGTAAACATACCAGGTGATTTCTAGAAGTACTGTATATATCTATGCAAATATAGATGTGATATTTATATGATGAGTTTGTTGTCCATCTTGACTGGTATATTGTTGTTCATAGTACATATTTTCACATTATATATGCAGATGTGAATTTATCAAAACCATAAGTATGGCTGGAGTCTTTTACAGCAATTTCTCTGTTAAGAAAAGGGCCACACATTTATTGTGTCAGTTTCTAAACGTGTGTTGTACCAGCTGATTCATCTGCATGGTTTATGTAAATTCTGCTGTTTACATGGGCTGATCAATCAAGGCATCGTCATGCAAACAACATCTTCATGAGGTCTCATAATTCTGGTTTCGTCAAACAGTATATGAAATGTAAATGTAAGCCTGTCTTGGTAGCTGAAAGGTTAGATACTATGCAAAAGACAACCCGGAAAATTTGTGCATTTGATTATCTTATAAGTTCTTTGCTCATTGTGGATAGAACAGTGTTTGCGTTCTCTGTTCCTGTGCTTCTGTCAGGACTCCTCAGTTCCTCGCATTTAGTGTGGGGTGCAACACCACACCTGTTCACAGCACTAAATAGCTTTGATCCTGCTACAGTTACCCAGTATCTTCTCAATTGGATGATCTTGAAGAGAGAATTTGCGTAGTACAAGTGGCCGGTGAAGTACACCTGCCTGTGTAAATCCCCAAAGTGCTGCTTGATAAGTTGCTGGATCTGCACCTGTGTGACACTGTTGGGACAGATGGACATTTTGGTCTAAACTAGTGTAGCTGTTCTCATGTTTCATACCCAACCCCCTTTTCCTAGGCCTTTAAGCAGACACGTATTTGTTCCTCATACCATCCACCTTTCAGACTTTTTATCACTGCATCTTTATAGGTTATTGTGTTGCTGTTATTGGGATACATCAGGAAGAATGAAAAGGGAAGAATGGTAACTTGCCTCTAGTTGGCCTCATCAATTTAAACAGCTTCTGAAAATATCATTTTCTGTGGCTCTAGCCCTCATGTAGGATTCTTCCATTACGTGTTCAGTGACACAAAGTTGCCTGGCCTTTAGGCTCATAGGTTTGAACTGTATCCTGGTCTCTGACAACCACAAAGGTACTCTATCATATACATTATTAGTGTTCATTATGGGATAAAGCCTGTCCCCCGTGCTTTAAATCATCTATTTGCAAAATTGTGTTGGACTGATTCTGGAGAGAAGGAGAAAAAGAGACACCATCCAGAAGACACAGAACTGCAACACGACTCACTGCAATTTAATACCATGGTGACCCCACCGTTTCACTTGGTGGTGTCTTGTTTGTTGAAAGCTTTTTGGCATACTGTCCCCTGTTCCATGAGCAAAAGTGTGAGAATTCCTCCATGACCCTTCTCAGATTAGACAAACTGAGTTTTAGGCTCAAATGATCAGTGGCAGCAGAATAAATGCATACTCATGGAAAGATGTATCTTCAAGTACGCTTTTGAACTCAGCAAGGGTTCCTGCATTTAATAGAAACAAATGTACTGAACTTTGAAAACGTGTACTAAAAGTTCATCTTCTCAGCCTTCTCAGCATCTTCTTCTCTGTTGAAAGGTGAAAGATAATTTATGTGAGGGCAAAAGAAACTAAACTTGTCAGAAGTGTATGACATTGCATGCTGATTTTCTGTGTCACTGCGTGTGAGTTTGACGCTGCACCAAGGCCAGATAGAATTAATGATAATCTTTGAGACATTCCTTTCTAAAAATATATTTGCAAGGTTTTTTCACAGCTGTCAACTAGCCCACATCTTGAAGAGCTTCTGTTGTAATACAGGAACATGGGCATTGAGGATGTCTTTCAGCTAACTACTGAAAATGGCCGATGATATATATTGTGTATTTTCACATATTTTGGGGAAAAGTTGATGTCTATCCTAAATCTCTTGTTCTATCTTTTTTTCAGCAATTGTAAAGGCAGCAATCCATACTCTGTGCACTTTACTGACAAGAACTGTTATCCTGTGGACTGTGAGGCTATTTCACATTAAATGACAGGTCTTCTGCTTCCTTCTCCTTCCTGAGGCAACCAAACAAGAAAGCAATTCATTACCAGGCCATCATTTGTACGTTAGCATTGTGAAGGCAATTCTGACAGCAAGAGAAGAAGTAAAGGCAGGAACAATTGAAATTATACAGTTTGCTCCCACTTTGAGCTGGTCTCACACCTCTATTGTCTCCTTGTACAAGAGCAAATTATATTGTTTATTTGGGACGTTATCTAGTAGCAACAGAGAAAAAAAGTGTGTTGGGGAAAAAACCAGCTTGGCTTCCCTGCCAGAATCATTCAGCTAATAAAATGATGATGATTGTACATTCTGCCTGTTGCCAAATAGACAAAATGAATAGTAACAAGTGGCCAAGACCAGATGGGATTTAGACAAGATTTCCAAAAAGCCACAGCAATGAAACAGCTGAACTATTGGCTTGATATGTGAGTTCTTAGTAAAACTGCTTTGCTTTTGGAAATCTGGAAGCTGTCTAATAGAATGCAATTCTTTAAAAGGTGCTTCAGGGAACAGTGGCCCAGTAAACCTGGAGCCTGCACTGCGAAAAACATTATTAGCAGAAGCTGATAATGAGTAGAATTTGTGGACACACTGGTGAATGTAACATACTGAGAAAAATAATGTTTGTAAAGGGAACTGGTATTCCCCAAACGCAGTGGAGAATCAAAAATAGGTGGATAGGTGGGAGAACCAGCTGGTATTGCCCTGATGAATATCTAAAAGCCATGTGAGAAGATATATCACCTTTCTTAAAGAAGCTAAGTGTCTGTATGTGTTGTTATATGAGATAGTTCTGAGAAGTGATCCTGGACAAGGACGGGCTGATAAACATTGCTGCAGACATACGAGTGTCCCTGGGGGTGGTCTGAGTGTCCAAAGAGGCTTGATCTGAAGCAAATACCAGGAGCAGCTTGGGAGAAAGTTCACTCCAGCAGCTCTATTTATATATATATTGCATTAGAGCTCAGCACAGCCCTGCAGTACCACCTCAAGGGCCTTGTGTCCTCACACTCCTTACGTAACCTCACACCCTTCCTAAGTGATGTCCCATATGCCCTCACTGCCATTCTCTGCCCATCCTGCCAGCGGGTTATGAAACAGCTATCAATATTTTAAGTCATCAACGTACTGAGTAATGATTACCAGGTTGTCAGAAGGGTCTTGCCTAGTGCACTTTTTGTGAAGTATCTTCTACATCTGGGACATCAACCATGTCCAAAGCAAGTAGTAAAGACACAGGAAAAGGGAACTGGCACAGTCAGGATGGCTGTTCTCTGTTGCCGTCTCATTGCCCGGAGCTGCGTCACCTCTCTCCGGTGCCCCTGGCAGCGGTCGGCTCAGGGCTGGTCCCAGGGCTCTGCTCTTCTGGTGGCCGCTCAGCACCACCCGGCCAGTCGGCCAGTCCAAAGCTGCTCTGCGAGGCATCTTTGTGGATCTAAGCTGAATCCAGCTCTCTAAAGCACTGCTACTCTCCTTGCTATGAAAGTATCTGGGAAGATGGATATAGGAAACAGTGGAACTGTCAAACGTGCTGTAATTCTCTAGTTTTTTAAACAGGCAAAACTCTGTATTGTCCTTTTATTCCATATTTAACAGGGAAGACCCTGCACCAACTCTGCTTATCTCCCTCCCCCTTCTTCCCAGCTGAAGCCATTTGAGGGAACTCCTGGATACCCTTGTGGCAGCAATTCAGCCAGCCCGGGGTTTTAGAGGAAGATGTAACATGCTGGAGATGGTGGGTTGAGAACAGTGAGGCTGCCACAGCTCCATGGCCTCAGGAGCAGCCGGTGCCGAGCCTGCAGGTGTGTGCCCAGCAGGCACATGTGTGTAGAGCTCACGTACACACCCCACGGGCAATCGCACAGTGGCACTCCGTACATTATTGATTGTGCACACATGCACTATCCCCATATTTACAGTACTCGCAGCTACAAGTTTTATTTCAAATAAAGTATTAAAAAGGCAGGGTGTAGAGACAAAGGAGGTAGGGAAAGGGCAAAAAGCACAAAATCCGTAACAGGAAGGTGAGGCTGAAATTTGCGCCTTTCATCCTTCCCAAAGGCTCATAGTGTTACTGTATGAAGTGGAGCCCTATTAGCAGAGTTCATAAAATTAGGAATTCTTCTGTACGTTGAGGACACTCATTTGCAATTGTCAACACCTCTTTGTAAGTCAACTTCCATCAAGTGGTTTGCAGAGAACAATGCCTTAGCCTTCCAATCTCTACCTGCTTCGTGCTCAATTTAAAACTTAGTTTATGGTGGCAGTTTGTCAAAATAAACAAACTCTACTTGCAAAGCCAATTTACACACCAGTCTTCTCATCCACAATATTCTGTATGTATTTCTCAGTCCATCACCCTGATTAGCCCAGGAGTTTCTCTCACGATATTTCAAAAGTTTGTTAAATAATTCTAACAGATAGAACACATTTGCAAAAGGATCAGTTCCCTTCCCATGTTGCAAATGTTTAATCTGCTATTTTGGGAATACTCACAGCCCATCTGGCTCTTGCTGACTACACCAGATGTTAAATGCTGCGCTGGAGCCGACAGCCTGAGGCGAGGCTGCTGCAGCTCTGTGCCTCCAGATCCACGCTCCCCGGTCCATGCCCCCTGGAGGTTCAGGATGTACTCCCAGGAGGCACAAACACACACAGAGCAGAAGTATATGCACCATATATGCATTCAATGCATAAATACATCTATAGATATATTAAGCTGTATATACATATGTACTTATATACATATCTGTGTGACTGGTCCTACAGATCACAAATACTCAAGAGTGCTTACACGAACACAAGCAGCACCAGCAGCCTCATCCTTCCCCCCCTTTCTGGCTGTCCAGGATGGGGCTCTACTAGTGAACAGATAAATACATATGTACGAGGCGCATCCCTCCAGCAGCCCCTGGATCACGCGTCCCCAGTTGCTGACACCCAGACATACGGACGCCTGATGCTGCAGACACACTCCAGTTGCTGGTACAGACTGTCCCTCACCCATGCACAGCTGACCAGGACTCCCCTTGTCCCACAGCTGACCCCCTGCCATGCTCTTGTCCCTCAAGACAAAAGTGATCTCGCGGCCAGGGCTGGTCCCTTGCTCCCAGGACATCTCACCCGCTCACCAGCTGGTCTGGCTTGATCTTCACTGGCAGCCACACACTCCAGCGCAATCCAGACTCAATCCAGTTGTTTCATCATGGGCACACGGGCCCTCCGCCCCACAGTCTGACTCCTGGTGCTGCACTCACACCCCACACACACCAAGTAGAGAGCCCACCCACGATAGAGCTAGAAAGCAGTTAAATAAGACAGGACAGACTGTGATGATCAGACAGAGGACATGGCCAGATAAGTGTACTAACCAGACACTACATGCCATTGAACGTTTTTATCTCCTTACCCCTCTATTTTCCTACATTTGTTCACCTAACCCCTCCTATTCCACACCTTTGCTTTCACCCTTAAACATTCTGTCACCAGCCTTGTGCAACCCTGACTGCTCTTCCTCTGCATCCCACGACGTGCCCCACACTCCCAGCAGCAACTGGAGTTATTATTATATTATTCTCAGTGGAATAATATTTGCTGCTGCTGCCTTTGGGCCTACAAACCCCTCATGGCTGAGCTGCCCTGTTAGGTTGATTAAATAGACCCATCAACCTTGATTTCTGTAATGGACTGCTAAAAATCCCGAAGTTTTGAGGGCTTTTGCACTCCAGGGTTTCATCCTGTGCATACACTGCAAAGTAGACACGAAAGGGCCTGTGTAAAAGCAAAATGCTGTCTCTACACTGGAAAGCAGGCAAAGCCATTTTCAAATAAGGTAGCTACTCTCTGTAAAGTCTGTATCTGTGGCAGTAAAAGATGATCGGCTTGAGCCAGAGGCAGGAAAAAATAATTACAGAAAGCAAGAACTGGGGGCCCCAAAGTCTGAACAGTTCTTTGGCAGGTGAGGAGATTTCTGAGCAAAGACACTTTCTGCTGCTCCTGTTTCTGTGGCATACACGAGAACAGAGTTATCTGTGCAGTGTGAAGGCTCCATCCTGATTTGCCATCTTTTTTCTTCCTCCAAAAGGAACCTGGTAGCAATGCTTTTGGCGGGTGGCAATCAATCCCACAGACTTAATTTCTCAGGTGTCTGACATTTGACGATGGGAATGGGTTTGGAGAGATGGTGACACTGGACCAGGGGTGCAGTCGGGGGAAGCTGTCCTGTGAAGGTGTCAAATGCTTATCCAAGCCTTGAAATTGTTTGCTAAAAATAGTGACTACTTTTGACCTTGATTACATGTCAGTGATGAAACAGTAACGTACATCTTTACGTTACTAGATTGCTGCTGAAAAAAAATAGCTTTGGAAACTTTATGTGTTTATGTGTATATGTGGTCTCTTCATTTGGCTTCTTCTGAGTGATCCAGCCTGCTGGATGCCACCTGGCATTGAGACACCACTCTCTGAGACCCATCTTTCAGCTTTTGTACGTCTCACAGGTCAGAATAAACACTATTGCAGGTCTCAGAGCTGAACATCATCCTAAATAGTTTACCAGTCGTTCACAACCCTCCTGTTTCCTCTTAAAATAAAATTTAGTTATTAAGCTTCCTAACCATGGAATGGTTAGGAAAAGACAGAATTATGACTGGTGTTCGGTCTACTGCAGTCTCTTCTGACTATGTATTATGTTATACAACCTTTAGCTGCTTTGCACAGGTCTGATTCTTAATTTAAGACACATGAAAACAGCATTCAGTGACTGAGAGCTATGGAGTAATTTTCCCCCTTTTTTTTCTGTTTAATGAGCGGTATTCAAACCCACATTGAAGATGGAAATGCTGAATTCCTCATTGGCTTTCCAAGTTTATAAGATACATGTGTGAAACATTACATATTACTGTATTTACTGTATGCAATTTATGTATACATATACGTCTCTGCGTGTAGGTATACATACACATAGGTATATATGTATGTATGTATCTGTTGATGATTTCACATAGATTCCATGATCATCTACTGATGATTTCTTAAAGATCCAAAGGCCTAATTTTCTGTGATTTGATGATCACCTGCTGATGAATGTTGACACATTAAATGGGTAATTTATAAAACTCAGGAAAGAGAAATTTTAATCATAGATTAACCTCTGTGTGTGTGATCTGATTTTAGAACTGTTTTGTCTGTCTATTTGTCTGTTAGAGTGTCCATGTGTTTGAATTTACCCCTTTGTGTGTGTGTGTGTGTTTTAGTTAAGAAAATCCTGCTGTAAGTTTAGTGTGAACCTTACCATTTACCAATCTTTAATTAAGTTGCTATTTTGATTTATTATAACAAATTTGATTGAATAAATTTGTTAAACTGGCTGATGATTAAGTGCTGTTAGTAATTACACAACCTTTGTAATAGACCACAAGGTACTGATATATCCTAAATTGCTGTTAAATCAAAGCTGTGTAAAAATTCCATCTGCGAAATACCAATCAAAAAAGGAGTTGAACAGGCCCATGAGACACCAGTGCTAATCGGTCTATCAAATCATAGAATCATTTTGGTTGGAAGAGACCTTCGGTATCTTCAAGTCCAACCATAACATAACTTTGGCACTAAACTATGTCCCTAAGAACCTTGTCTAAAGGTCTTTTAAACACTTCCATGGGCAGTGGCTCCACCACTTCCCTGGGCAGCCTGTTCCAATGCCTGACACCCCTTCCCATGAAGAATTTTTTTCCTAATATCCAATCTGAACCTCCCCTGGTGCAACTTGAGGCCATTTTCTCTTGACATCCTTTTCCCAGAGGAGTATTTTCTCTAATATCCCGTTTTCACATTTTTCATTGTAGATAGTTATTTTTTATTCCTGCAGGCATAGCAGTACATCTTCAACAGGAATGGTTCATTTGGCTTTTCCAATTGTCTTATTTCCAGGTCAGATATGATACAAACCTAAGAAGGTCTCAGTGGTTCAAATCCCTTCATACTACGAAAGGACAAGTGCTCCAAGTATTAGATTATAACGGGAAGTGACACCTATTTCCTCTTGTTTTCTAAGAGGTGACCATGGATTCTCTGATCTGTGCTGATATGTATAATAAATGAAAACACACATTTTGAGTGAGGCCATGCTATGCAAAGCATTGGATTACCCAAATGGCTGCCTGACCAGCGTGGAAGATTCAGGGAACTTTTGGGAACAGAATATGGACAATAAATGATTATATGATGTAGCTGGTTGTTTTGCGCTTGCAACATTGGTTTGCACATCACTTTCCTGAACAAAAGTTAAAAGCGGATCTCATTTTAGGTTTAGGTGCCCACCAAACTATGTTTGAAAGAAGCTTGAAGGACTGAAGAGGTTTAACCTGAAAAAGATCTTGCAGATAAGACACATGATTTAATAGAATTGTCAGTTATTGGGCTGGATTACTGGATGGTGCAGTACCTTTGAGTTAAAATCTATTGTATCACTAAAGCAGAAGTTATGAAGGATAATTACATTCTGTTGCAAAGAAATAATGATTTTTTCTTCCTTAAGGAAGTCTTAGATAAAATTCCACTATGACAATGAAGCAGGCTGTCTGATGAGAACACTTTAACAGTGGCTGAAACAGTTTGAAGCAAGATTTTCAATTGAATTAATTTAAATAAGTAAGGAAAAATGTAAACCTTATAGGAATTCAGGGTAATGATTAAAATACAACAGCAGATTTCTCATTATTTCCATGGGAAAACATCTACAGTTTTTATTATCTAGGCATCAATTATCTAGAGATTGATGAAGGACTAAGCAGTGATTACAAAATTGAAGTGACAGAGTTTCACATTTTGTGCAGTTCTCTTTCACTTCCCACCACTGGAGACTTTTACTCTTCACTTTCTGCCTTCTTGCCAATTTCCCGGCTCTTCGCTCGGAGCTTGTTGACCTGCGACTCTGCAATGTCAGCCCGCTCCTCGGCTTCCTCCAGCTCGTGCTGGATCTTGCGGAACTTTGTGAGATTGACGTTGGACAGTTCCTCCTGGGCACAAGAAAAGAGATAAAATAGGTTTTACATGTTGAATGATGTTCCTACTGTAATATTGCGCTGGACATGCTGTGGTATTTTGCCTTTATATAATGAAACAAACAAACAAACAAACAAAAGAAACTGTTAGTGTGTAATTCTGTCTAATAATCCAAAGAAATACCTTGAATGCTAAATGTTTAGATGGGTAATAAGATAAACCAGGAATCCCTCTCTCAATATGAAGTGCACTTTGGAGTTTTTGAATAATTACATAGAATTACAGCTATTTCCGTTAAATCATTTTCTATTAATTTACTGCTATAACAGTTATAAATGATGTATTACATTTTCTGAAGGTATTTTTTTTCTTCTAGGTAGAAATGTGAAGTAAAGAAAGTGAAAGGAAGCACAGAACTACTTGCACAATGTTGACCTGAGCCTTTGCTGTTCTTCCCAGTGCTACAATAAATTTCACAGAACATGTATTCTACACCCTTCTAAACTCCTACAATGTTCAGTAGGAACAGCTGCTCAGCTGTTCATTCCTGCATGCACAGCAGGAAAAAGACAAAGAAATTAAGGGTTCAAACAGAGCTGTGCAGGGGAAAAAACACCAACACAGAATTCCACCTGCACTTGGACAGGGACTGACTCTGCACACAGCAATACTCACAGCCTCTTCAGCTTGTCTCTTGTAGGATTTAACTTTCATTTGAAGCTTGTCTACCAGATCCTGGAGCCTGAGAACGTTCTTTCGGTCTTCCTCAGACTAAAGAGAAGAATGAGAAAGAGAAGCACCTCTTTGCCCCTCCTCTTTAAATTCCCTCTATATGAAACAGAGAGTTACATTTCTTATGGACGATTGCTGTCGAGTAAGATGAGGTAATGAGCTGAATCTTCGTAGCATTACCAGAAAGATAATGTTTTCTGATGTTCTGAGTCTTCTCCTTTTTAACTTTTTGACTCAGGACAGAGATAAAACCCTAAAGACTATATTTTAGCTTCCTGCCAGAAGGGTATGTGAGCGCAAAGAGACCTCCTGCCTTACCTGGTAGGTCAGCTCCTTCACCCTCCTCTCGTACTTGCGCACACCCTTCACGGCTTCAGCGCTGCGCTTCTGCTCAGCATCAACCTCCCCTTCCAGCTCCCGCACCTGCAAGGACAAGCCCATCCTTGGAGCTTCCCTGATGGCTGCTTATGTGACATGTTCACTCATGTACAAAGAGCAGCCCTACGCACTCTGGCCTCCAGCTTCTGGATTTGCTTCTTGCCTCCCTTCAGGGCCAACTGCTCAGCCTCGTCCAGACGGAGCTGCAGGTCCTTCACCGTCTGGTCCAGGTTCTTCTTCATCCTCTCCAGGTGGGCGCTGGTGTCCTGCTCCTTCTTCAGCTCTTCTGCCATCATGGCTGCCTGATGAGAGCAAAGGGTCAAGTCCATTTGGGGGTTGCAGACAGTTTGAAGGAGAATTATATCCAGCATCAGCAATGAAAGGAGCCCCCAACTCACATCTGTGATGGCCTTCTTGGCCTTCTCTTCAGCATTGCGGGCTTCCTGGATCGTATCCTCCATTTCACTCTGAATTTGGGTAATGTCTGTTTCCAGCTTCTTCTTGGTATTGATCAAGCTGGTGTTCTGTTGAAGAGCATCAGAGATTTGGTTTTGTTAGCTCATTCTTTCAAGAATATTAGGGGGTTTTAAATTTTTAAAGCATAATTATGTGAAAAATCAATACCACAGATTTTAATGTAAAATTTCTTATCACTGGGGAACAATTTCGTGTTGTTGGTTTTTTTTCCTCCAACAATTCATTTTCTTAATTTGAAAAACAGTACTTAGAAATTTAATCCATACCACACCCACCCTTGGTGGGTCCACCCACCAAGGCCGGTACAGGAAAGTAAGAAAAATAAAGTGATATGCCTTCTCTTCAACACAATCAGTGAAGAGTAATCCATTCTTATCAACTGAGAAGAGAAAAATTTGTAACGTGCCAAAATCTTTTCAGCAATTGAAACCAGACACTTTCCATAGATTTCAGCATTTGACTGCTGATTACTGCTATGACATTCAGTTCATACCAAAGTCTGCTTGAGATGGGCTACATCAGAGCCAGGAGTTCATCCTCACTTTCTTGCTAGAGTGAAGAAGTACATTTTTGAAGGAATTTGAGGATTCCCTAATGCTGCATTTCAACTGAGCAAGGAATGCATGTTGCTCTAGTCTCAGAGTTTCAGTTTCTGGCTGCTCAGAGGGAGATCATTTGGCATGTGTGACAAAAAAAATCTGGTCCATGTTACTAAGTGTCTTTCCTCTGGAGATTATGTTAGGATGTGAAGAAGGTAGAAATACAGGTTTCATCAAATGCAACCTCAGAACATAGACAGTGTACACAGTTTTTCAGCAAAGATCTCTTTTAGTATAGTGATGATAACTGCAGAGAAGATAACTCTCTATTTCAAAGCTGAGCCTCCAATGGTGACTGGAATAAAGCATACAAGTGTTCTCCTTCTTACCAAAAGTGCCGTTTCTCACCAAGTGACCTAACCTGGGTATGGAGGAGCTGCACACGCTCACTTGCATCCATCAGTTCCTGCTCAGCCACCTTTCTACACCTCTCTGTTTGTTCTAGTGCTGCCCGTAGCTCCTCAATTTCAGCCTGCAACAGGTTTGCTCTGCGCTCCACCATGGCCACCTGCTCCTTCAGGTCCTCCTGTGTCCTCAAAGCATCGTCCAAGTGTATCTGGGTATCCTGTAGAGCCATTGAAAGAAATTGTAAGATGATGCAGGTCTCTTTGGCACTGAAAATAACAGCTAAGCTATTTCTCCATAGGCAACAGACCTTGAGCACTCCCTGGGTGTTCCTCAGGTTCTTTTGTGCCTCTGCAGCCTGACGGTTGGCATGGCTCAGCTGGATCTCTATTTCATTCAGGTCTCCCTCCATCTTCTTCTTCAGCCGCAGGGCTTCATTCCTGCTCCTGATCTCAGCATCCAGGGTGCTCTGCATGGACTCCACAATTCTGAGGTGGTTTCTCTTCAGCTGGTCAATCTCCTCATCTTTCTCTGCTATCTTCCTGTCAATCTCCGACTTCACCTGGTTGAGCTCAAGCTGGAGGCGCAGGATCTTCCCCTCTTCATGTTCCAGGGAGGCCTGGAAAGAATAAATTAGAATACTTTTAATGTGACAACTGTAGAACCTGAAGCTCTGTGTAAAATGACTACTATGTTTAGATGATATATAAACACTTTTATGCAAACACTCTTTTCTCTTGTGTCTTGGAATAACTCTAGTGTAATTATAATGAGGTATAAGATGTGTAAGAGAGCAACAAATAATGCCAGGTACCTCAGCTTCCTCCAGGGAGGCTTGGAGTTCAGATTTCTCCTGCTCAACCTGCTTCTTGACTTTCTCCAGCTCATGAATCGCCTTTCCTCCCTCTGCAATCTGCTCCGTGAGGTCGGAAATCTCCTCTGTGGGAACAAACACCAATGGCATGGTCAGGCACAGAGCACAACGGGAAGGGCCCTGTCACACCAAGGCGACAGACATCCCTGCCCACCTGCAGGCACAGACCCATGTGCAGCGGTGCGTAGTGCTGGACAGGAGAAAGCCCTGCCAGGAGCAGAGGGCCAGGCACTTACGCTGCAAGTTCTTGTTCTCCCTCTTCAGTGTTTCCAGGTGGTCCAAGGACTCCTCATAGGCATTCTTCATCTTAAAGAGCTCCGTGCTGAGAGAGCGAGACTCCTTCTGGGAGGCTTCCAGCTCAGCCTGTGTCTCCTCGTACTTCTGCTTCCATTCTGCCAGGATCTAAAGAGAAACCAGGTGTGAGTTTGGATGTGGCCATCAGGAGGGGATGCTCTGCTCAGGAACCCCAGGTCTGGAGCCCAAAAGACCTTGTCAAAGTTCTTCTGCTTCTTATCCAGAGCTGCACAGGCAGCATTTGATCGCTCCACATCAATCATCAGGTCCTCCACTTCATTCTGCAGCCTCTGCTTTGTCTTTTCCAGGGAGGCACATTTGGCATTCACAGCTTCAACGTGTTCCTCTGCATCTTGCAGGCGCTGTGCCAGCTTCTTCCTGGCAGGAGACAAGCACAGCTCCAGGTGAGGAAGGATACAGGAACCTGTGGTGTGCAGCCAGTATGTTTTTCACGGGAGCACACTTAGCCCCTTGGTGGTGTGTGATCCCCATTTACACAGAGGTGTAGGTCCTCTCCCAGCCAGCCATTGTATTTCTATGTCTGAATCCTGGGCTGTAGCACTTCACTCTTTGCTATTCACCCTGCGTTCATAAGCATCTCTCTGCTCTTCTGCATCTGAAGAGCTCTGCTGCCTCTGCTGTTCCCAATACATACCAGCTCTGGGCTATACGTCCTCTCTTCCTGACAATATCTCTACCCCAAAGCAGAGCATTGCCTTCCTCCTGACAATATCACAGTTGTCTCCTCAGATCTCTGTTCTTAGTCTGCTACTGTTCCCCACCTTCCCCACGTACTTGGCCTCCTCCAGCTCCTCCGTGCGCTGAATAGCGTCAGTCTCGTATTTGGTTCTCCACTGGGCCACTTCGCTGTTGGCCTTGGACAGCGCACGCTGCAGCTCCCCCTTGGCTTCCTGCTCCTCCTCATATTGTTCCCGGAGCAAGTCACAGTCGTGGCGAGCAGACTGCAGGGCGTGGGCCAGGGCGTTCTTGGCCTGGGGGAAAAATAGTAGTGTGACATTGAATCCAAATGTGCATTGAAGTCTTTCATGGTGATGGACACTGGATTATCCTGCTGTGAGCATGATGACAAGCTACTGAATGCGAAATGAAGATCTGGGAATCTGCAAAAGAATTAATGGATAAACTGCAGGGAAGAGGGAAGATTTTTGGTGACATGTTTTTTTTCTCTCTCATCTTGTTGATTCTGTGATTTCATATGTATCCAAATCTCCTCCTAGACAGGAGGCATCTGCCTAATACAAAATTTGGGAGGACTTCTCACCTTTATCTCTTCTTCTAGGTGCCTCTTGAGTTCCTCAATCTGTTGGGTGAATGCCTGCTTGCCTCTTGACAGCTGAGAAATCAGAGCATCTTTCTCCTCCACCTGACGTGAATATTCACCTGGGAAAGGTCAGATGAATAAAATAACTTTTTATGACTTATTTAAAATTGTTAACCTTGACTATTGAATGCACATTAAAATGTTTTGAGTTGAACAAAATTTTATTTCTTTCATGAAATCCTAATCAATAATACCTATCCATATCTCTGAGTATGCCAAAGTTTTTATCTTAGAGGCAAGAAATGAGATACGTCATGCCTCCTTGTCCAGTATCTGACTCATCTTACTGCATGTTTGCACTGAGTTCAGTGGTCATTTCAAGCCTTAAGCTTACAGAAGTAGTAGTATATGGCTTATGTGCTCAGGTATATCACTCTCCTCTCCTGAATGTCTTATGGGAAGTAGAAGGATGAAGTCTAGCTTATGAAATATAGAAATTCTTCTTTGAAGCTTCAGAATCATAGAAAAGTCCAAGTTGCAAGGGACCTTGAGAGGTCATCTGTCCCAACATTTAATGTGAAAGGGAGCCTAGATTTGATTACTTAACATCCTGCCCAGTTGTGTCTTAAGAGCTCCTGTGGTGGGGACTCTACCACACCGCTGGGGAGGTTGTTGCAGTCCTTGAATCATGTTATTGGTCTTGCTCCAGATTGTCTGTATCTCTCTGGTACTGGGGAGCCAAACACTGGACACGGCACTCCAGGTGTGGCCTCACCTGTGCTGAGGGAAGGGTCACCCTTTCCTAACTCGCTGGCAACTCTTCTCCTAATGCAGCTCAGGATTCTGTTGGCCATCTTTGTCACAAGAGCACATTTCTGGCTCATGTTCAGCTTGGTTTTCAGCTAGACCTCCAGGTCTTTTTAACCCATTCCTTTAAAGCCCCAAGTCATATACGGTGTTCTCTTAAAACATAAAAATGTGTTTACCAGATTCTGTTTGCAGCCGAGATCTCTGAGCACTAATGTCATTAATTGTACGCTGTTGTTCCTCTTCCTTTGTCTTAATCTCACTGAGCTGATCTTCTAGGGAGCGACACATCTTCTCCAGATTTGCCTATTTGCATGAAGAACAACATTAAAGATGATCAGTGATTCAACACATAATTACTGACAATCTGAACTGTTACAAAGGGGAAATAAAAATAAACCAATGATTTAGAAGGAAAGTTAAAATGTCTCAGTTAACTGATACATGTTTCTATGAAATTTGCATCCCTAATTGCAACACTTTTGTAACTTATTAATGTACACTCCATTTTTGCAATAGATAAAAAGGATGATGGGACACTGTAACACAAAAAATTACTTTAAATTTCTGTTTGGCTCTTAATGATTACGTTACTGAAGTACTTAAGGAAGAAAAAGAAAACTATGAATAAAAAGGAAAGCATATGGCAGGAGTAATTTTCTGTTTTAGAAGAAACTAAAACCTGATAAGGTCAGTACCATAATATTCTGAACCAAGCAATGAGGCCCTAAAGCACCTTAGATTAGATGCTTCAGGTGAAGTTTTGAAACTCTTACCCAAAGGACACAATATATTATTATACTAATACTGAAATATACAAAGTAAATTAAAGTTGCAAAGTGCAACTATTTATTTTAAAGTAAGACTAACTTAAATTTCTATATTATAATATCAATACTTGGCTATATTTGAATTACTGCAAAGAAACATTTCAGTACCTTGGCCTTAGAGACAGACTCCATGTTACTGGCCAAGTCATCAATCTCCATCTTCAGCTCACTCTTCTCCTTCTCCAGCTTCTGCTTCACTCGCTGCAGGTTGTCGATCTGCTCCCCAAGCTCAGCTGTGCTGTCCGCGTGCTTCTTGCGCAGGGCGGCAGCCGTGGCTTCGTGCTGCAGCGTGGCCTCTTCCAGGTCGCGACGCATCTTCTGAAACTCTGCCTCACGCTTCTTGTTCATCTCGATCTGAGCTGCCGTAGCCCCTCCTGCTTCTTCCAGGCGCTCGCTGATCTCCTCCAGCTCCCTGGAGAGGTCAGCACGATGCTTCTCGGCTTTTGCCCGAGAGGTTCGCTCGGCCTCAATTTCCTCCTCCAGTTCCTCAATACGGGCCTGTGGAACATTAGGGACCCTTCACACCTGGGCCTCCTCCTACCTGACCTGAGACTGGGAGAGAGAGGGGAAGGAACAGAGACTTGCCTGAAGCTCCTTGATCTTCTTCTGTAATTGCATGCCCAGGGATTGCTCATCCTCAATTTTGCTCTGGATCTGGCTGATTTCAAAGTCTTTCCTGTGGGCAAATCAAACCCTGTTAGAGATGAGGGAAAAAAGACAAGTGTGACCACCCCAGCACTCAGGTGCCCCACAGCCATGCTTACTTCTTTAGTTTCTCATCCAGCTGTTGCTTATCATTTTCCAAATCCATTATGGATTCCTGGTTCATCTTCAGGTCTCCTTCGAGTTTCCTCTTAGCTCTCTCAAGGTCCATGCGCAGTTTCTTCTCTTGCTCCAGAGACCCTTCCAGCTAAAGAGAAGACCATCAGTGCTCAGCTGGTAGTGGCTGAATGTATAACAGCCTTGATCTCCCCCTATACATTTGTGCTTACATCGTCCACTTGCTGCTCCAGCTTGGTCTTGGCTTTGGTCAACGTGTTGACTTTGTCCTCTTCTGCCTGCAGGTCATCCAGTGTCTGCTGATGGGCCTCTTGGAGGGCTTTCTTTTCTTTTGTCAGCTTGGCGATGGTCTCATCCAGGGCTGCCATCTCCTCTGTGAGGTTTTTCACCTTTGAGAAGGGAGCAAGTGTCAATAAAGCAAGTAGGAACAGAAGTCTCATAACAGCGGGGTGCTCTTTTCTGGAGCGTGAGTGACAGGTTCTGCCTCATACCTTGTTTTCGGTGGCATGTTTTTCCTTCTCAACCTTGGCCAGTGTTAACTCAAGGTCATCAATGTCTTTCTTCAGCTCTGAACATTCATCCTCCAGTTTCCTCTTCTTGGCTGTCAGCTCAGCATTCATCTCTTCTTCATCTTCTGCTCTCTCTGTTAGCTCCTTGATTTTGGCTTCCAGCTGGATTTTGGTTTTGATGAGCTGGTCACATCTTTCCTCAGCATCAGCCAAACCATCAGCTTCCTACACACAATTTATTTAAATATTTTAAAGAAATAATTAGTTTTTGTTACTAATTTTAAAAATTGAAATTATTTTCAAAGCAGCTTTACAGTGTACTTTGTAGTTTAAACTTATTATTATCAGAGTATCTGTTTGCTTTGGACTGCCTCCATCTCAGAAAACAAAGGAATATGTTATCAAGCTATAAACCTGGGCTCTGAGCATTTTTTAGATATGTAATTTTATTTGAAAATTGTAATACTGATTTGAAGATAGAACCTGAAATCAGATATGGCAGTAACTCCCCTGTATCTTTTCACCATTTTACTTACGTTGCATTTGACTGGACTGGAAACTGCATATCGTTCTACTGAAGACAGATTAGTCTTCAGTAGATTACATAGACAGACGTTTTTAGCATACATTGTTTTAAACTTGAGTGCTAAAACCTCTGACATTCAGCTGAGAAATTCTCATTACAACTCTCTCCAAAATATTTACTGAGCAGGAATTTATTATCCAGTTTTGACAAAAATTGTTTTAAGATCACTGTTTTGAATGCAATACTTGAATCAGGCATGTTTCTAGCCCTTGTGGTCTTGAAGAAAAGTCTGGAAGGGAGTCTGATGTTTACCAGGCCAGTGTCAACTACCTGAATTTACACATGTTCTAAGATGCAAGTTACTGAGAATTAATCTTTATTTTCTACATACTGCTTGTTCTTCTCCTCTTTGTTGTAGTGAAGAGCAATGATACCATCCAGGCAGAGGACTTTTTATAGCTCAACAAGATAGCTAGGTTGGGGTTTATCTCATGTACATTAGGACATCTGCCACAATATCAAGATGCAGCCCATCCAACGAAAAAAGTTTACATTTTTTTATTAATTGTATAATACTCTAAGAGGATGAGTTTCTCCTCGCTGAAGATGAAGGAAAACCTGAGGCTACTAGCTCAGATACAGACTTTTAGACTGTAGACATGGAAATGGGGTCAGACAAATCCTAGTCCTTGCTGGTAGAGACTGTTTTAAGGGGATTATTGATGCTACCTTTTTATTTCGAGGGAAAAAGGGGAGGACTCCACTTTCATCACTGTTTTTCCTGACGAGACAGGGACCATAAATGCTAGACAAATGCCTGACACTCTCAGCCTCTCCTACTCCACCTGAATTCACTTGTGATTCTCCAACTAAAAGGTGTTTGTAGGACATCCAGACTACCATCATTGATCAGTTGAGAACATAACAAAATTACAAACCAAAAACATCAGCGGTACTCACCGCCTGCACTTGAAGCTGCAAATCATTTTTCTCCTGCAGTAGTTTCACCATTTTTTCCTCCAACTCCTTCCTCTTTGCCTCAGACTTCGCAAGCTCTTCCTTGGTTTTCTCAAATTCCTCTTTCATGTTGGCCATCTCCTTCTCAGATTCTGCGCTCTTCAGCAAGGGCTTGATCTTGAAGAACAACTTCATCCAGGGCCAGTGCTTCACATTCATGAATGCACGGATGTTGTACTGAATGCAGAAGATGGACTCCCTGAGAGGTAATAAAAATACATTATATTGCATACTTTAACATTTATAATAAATAGTTAATTCTATATGTTAATAAGCATAACATGAAGTTCTACATATAGTAATTTATACTTATAGTTGTATATGTCTTTGTCTATAAAATATTTATTATGTATTATTAAGTATATATTTATGAATTATTTTTAATATATTTAATCTACAAACAGTATGTATTTCTTTGAAGAAAACTCCCCAGTATGACGTAGATTGTCGACCGGTATGGACACTTTTGAAATCCAGAGGTTTGGCTCACTTTCATGGGCAACGAAAAGGAACACCTCCAGAACTTGACTTGGTCCATTTCATGAAAGTTATCCAAGGGAAGAGGATACTTGTCTTGTGCTAGAAGTGTGTGTTTCTCACCTTTCATTATAATGGTGACCTGAAAAAATCAGCTTATACTAGATATCTGGTTTCTGGACATACATGTAATGTAGCCATTTGCTGGATTTAGCAAAAAATAGTATGAAGGTTGATTTAAAAACAACATGTTTTTCACAAATTGGGATTTTATACTGCTTCATCTGCTGCCATGGTATACTCTCAAATACATCCATATTAGTAAGCTGAATTAATGAGAAATAGATGAAATTTGGCTAGAATCAGCTTATTTTCAGTTTTGTTTATGTATCACAGTATCACAGTATCACAGTATGTTTGGGATTGGAAGGGACCTCAAAAGATCATATAGTCCAATCCCCCAATGTCATTGGTATCTGATAGGAATTGGCTCAGCAGGCCAAGTAAGTATAAATACCTACCTCCTCTCCATCATTTTCTTGAACTCCACTCTCATCAGGAAGCCCCTGCACAAGGCTTGTGTGCGGGTGATGAGCTGTGCCAACTTCTCATCCCTCATCTCCTCCAGCAGTCCCAGCAGCCCAGCTTTGAAGAACACCTTGAGAAAGGGAAAGTTGCAGCACATCATTGTCAGGCAGAGCAAAGCACAGGCACACAGGGGGTGAAACAAGAGGGGGTTGTACCTTGGTGTGGCCAAATTTGTACTGGGTGTGGTCCACATCGATTGACCCAAGAAGCTTCTCAGAAGCCTTCTTGCTATCGATGAACTGTCCCTCTGGGATGGCGCTGGCATTAAGCACCTTGTACCTGTGGGAGGAAGTAGAATATGAAGAAGGTCACATTCCTGAAAGCTCAATCAAACCTGTACCAACTGATGCCACTGCTAAGATTCTCTGAAGAGGAATCAATTGTGAAAAAGAGGTAAATAAGTCTGAACTCTATTCCATTGTTTAGAAATCACATTTTCATGGATAAATATGTTTTTAGGAAAAACCTTGTACTTTCCTTAGTCCAGAAATTCTTGAGACAGAATGGGTACTGATTTCCATATTTAAGTGTTGACATCCTGTTATCTAATACCTGAACTCCAAATGAGAACTTTATGTGCAAAGAACAAAATATGAGGAGAGAAGCAATTCTTCATCCAAAATAGTGGCAGGACATACTATCTGAGTATTTTCAAGCTGATATGGAACAAAAAGCACGTTATTTTTATTTTATCTGGATTTCCAACAAGTTAGTCTAGAATATCTTGTGGTTTCTTTACTCACATTTCTGTGCTGAGGGCTACAAGTCATCTTACTTTGCTACCCAGAAGTTAACTAAGTCTAAGCTAGTCAGCTTCATTTCTGTCTAGTTATTTAAAAAATGCTTTATCCCATACCAGAATATGAATCAAGGACAGGAACAAATAACTGCACTTTGAAAATGCCTGTTCTTCTATTTAGCTATAGAAAGAAACTGGATGGTTCTTGGACTTTTGTATGCCTAAAGGTAGGTACAATGAACTCTTCTCACAACTCCCATATTAGTTAAAACAATTAGGAAATGCAAATTATTTAGCATTGGCGAATATGGTGGAGGGTGGATGACATGGAATCTGACCTCTGTTTAAAGTCAGCATAGAGGATTCTGCTGGGGAATCCTTTCCTGCAAATTCTTATCCCTTCCAACACGCCGTTACACCGCAGCTGATGCAGCACCAGCTCATGTTCCATGGCACCTAACAAATGACATAATGAATTAGTACTTCATTGCACTGCACAGAGAAGAACAGATTTGTCACATCTTTAGAATTTAACAACTTACCTGGTGTTTTTGTTTCATTAGGAATAAGGCATCGCACAAAATGGGGATGTGTGCTTCGAAGATTGCTCATCAGCTTGTTTAAATTTTCCTTAAGAGCAAGAGCAAAGACTTGTGTTTAAAAAGGTCACTTACACAATCTCAGTATCAGATGATCAGTACTTTTGGGCACTTCTGAAAGAATACTTCCAAGGATTCAGAGAGAATCCTTCTTTATTAAGAAACATGTGCCTTTATCCCTTCTAAACATTTTGTGTATTAGCTCAACCTAAATCTTTTCTAAGCCATATTTTCTATATATTTTTATTTGACAATGAAGTAAAATTTATAATGATTATACTACAGTACCCGGAAAAGAGCCGAGACAGTCTGGAAAGAAGAACCCTTCTTCTTGGCACCCTTCTTGCCACCGCCACCACTCTCTAAACGATATTAAGAACAAAACAAACCAAACCAACCAACCAAACATAGACACACACAAAACCCAAAAGCATGCAGTTAGAATCTGAAGAACTTGTGTGTTCATCTTAAAAAACAGAAAAGGTAATAACATGATGAAAATTTGCAAATGCATACAGTACTGAAAGTTATGATAGAAGACTTTTTCAGATGATAGCAGAATGAAATCTAATGCCTTGAAGCTGAAGTTAAGAAAATGCAAACAGGAAATAACATTTTGCATAGTAAGATATTTAAGGAATTAAATAAATCTCTAGTGAATATAACAAATGCAGTCTTTATGTACCTTTACATCTAAGGGTATGCATACATTTAGCAGGATGTTGATACGTTTGGTTGCATTCCCTGGAGTATTGCAGAAATCTGTTTTGTCAGCTAACCTCTGTCGATGTTGTAGTTCAGCTGTCTGGTCTTAAAACCTACATATCTATTATGGTCTCTAAGGAAGTGTAATATCCTTCACTAGTCAGAGTGACTGTGTTCCAAAAAGTAGATGAGGTTTTTGGTTTTCAGATTTTGAGATGTAAGTATTATTGCAAAATATTGTGAGGTTTTTTTTTTCCTGTAAATTATAGTACAGTAGATTAAAAAAAATTACCTGCTTCTGCCCCACCAACAGAGGCAAAGAGTAAGGCCAGTGTCTTCAAGGATGATTTCTGATACAGCCCCACAACAGTTTCATTCAGGGGGTCCTTGTTCTTCTCCAGCCAGCCAGTGATGTTGTAGTCCACCGTGCCAGCGTAGTGCACCAGGGAGAAGTGAGCCTCAGCCTTGCCTTTGGCAGGTTTGGGCTTCTGGAAGTTGTTGGACTTGCCCAGATGCTGGTCATAGAGCTTGTTCTTGAAAGAGGTGTCAGTTGCCTTGGGGAACATGCACTCCTCTTCCAGGATGGAGAAGATGCCCATGGGCTGGAAAAAATAGCAACAAGTGAAGAAAGAAAGCATGGAAGCAAGAAGCAGAGAGAAGGCATATAAGAAAGAGGAACCAAAGACCAGCATTATACAAAAAGTCCTCCTCAGAATGTGTAATCTTAGGGTTTTTTGAGAAGGACATTTTGTTATTGGATATGACATCAGCTATATGAAAACAAGCTCACCCATAAGTTTCATGGTTGTGTTGTAATAAAGATCTAGCATGTAGTAATTAACTATGTGCATGCTAGTTGAAGATGGAAAGCGCAATGAATGAAATTAGTAGCATTCAGATGTAAGGAAGAGTTTATACTTCCTAAATCTTTTTTCTTGGAACCAAGACAGAAAATTTCTTTAAACATATTAAAATAGAAGTTGCTCAGTGTATTTACTCAGTCTGCATGCATTCAAAAAATTTGAATATGAACTCCAGAACAGTGACTAGGGCTGAAATTTTTGCCCCGTGTAAACCATATGCATTACATGACAGAATCCTGCAGGCAGTGAAATAATAGAAAAATGAAGATGTATGTGAAATGTTTGGAGCTCAGAAAAGATCATGTCATGTGCTGCTTTAAGTGTGAGTGCCACACATTAGAGTGGTCTAATTAGCATAGAAGATTCCTTTTACATTTTACATCTGGAAAACTATTAAGTGTGTAGGGCCCAAGAACCTTCTCAATGAGCTCAATGCAGGCAGCCAGGTCCATCCCAAAGTCAATGAACTCCCATTCAATTCCCTCCTTCTTGTACTCCTCCTGCTCCAGCACGAACATGTGGTGGTTGAAGAACTGTTGCAGTTTCTCATTGGTGAAGTTGATGCACAGCTGCTCCAGGCTGTTGAACTGCAGAATGCAAAGAGCTTTAGTTACTTGAGAAGTTCAGTTCCAGGAACGCTTCCCACTTGCAATGTGTTTAATTTTCAGCCCATTAAATTCTCCATGATGGGGGCCTGAATTTCTAGTCATGGGACTGGGCAGGTGACTGGCACATCCCATCCTCTAATATGCCTACCCTTTCAGGCTCTGGCACTGTCTCTACATATTTTGAGCTCTGAAAAGAGCTACAGAGCTTAGTCCAAGTCCAGCTTTTCATCTGCTTGAATTCATCTACACTGCCAGTCTGTTCCCCAGCATTCAGAGAGAATCTGACCTTAGCATTAACAAAATCTTCCTTCAAGACAGCACATTTTAACTTCCTCAAAATCTCTTCTATTACCTATCAGTTCAACATTTTCATATCAGTTTTCAATGCAATTTTCCGCTCTACATGTGACAACAGTCATCTGTAAATACCCCTAACCTTTTTGGGATAATAAATACCATGAGAACAAGAAGAGTGCCATTCCTACAGGAATGTCAGGATTATCCAATAATAAAAACACCACCACCACCACATAACAACAAATAAACAAAGAAACAAACAACAACCCCCCATCGCCACCCCCTCCAGTCTATCATGGTTTCTTAATGCCCCTTCCAGGAAACTGGTATGGAAATCCTCCTCTTACATCAAAGATCTCAAAGCCAGCAATGTCCAGGACACCAATGAAGTACTGTCTGGGCTGCTTGGTATCCAGCTGTTGGTTGATGCGAACAACCATCCACAAGAACATCTTCTCAAAGACAGATTTTGCCAGAGCACCCACTGAATTGTATACCTAAAAAAAAAAAAAAATAAAAAAAAGGAAAAGTTACTATCCAGGGCAAAAGAGAAAGCTCAAAGTTTTAAATTCATGTCATTTTTTTCCCCTGTCATCTCTTCTTTCTCACCTGCTGCACAGTTTGACCCTTGGTCACGTATTCATTCCCAACCTTGACTCGGGGGTAGCAGAGGGCCTTGAGCAGGTCTGCTGAGTTCAGACCCATCAGGTAGGCAGCCTTGTCAGCAACTAAGGAAACAGACATACAGTGTGGTCAAGCAGTAGCTCTCCAGTAGATGTATCTGGTAGTAATTCAGAATAGTTTCTGCAGAACTCGCATGTAATTTGTCACATAGTTTAAAATACTATATTTTTTCTTGATTTACTGTTTTTTTTTTCCCATTTAATTTAGATGATTTTTTAAACGTAAAGATTCTTCCAAATGCCTTTACAAAGAACATGCCAACTTTGAAACAAGTGACTAGATGGAGGGAAGGGCAAAGGGCCATGAAAATGGCAGGTTGAACAACCCACAAATTCTGAATTGGAAAAAAAGAAACTGGTTGGTACTGAAATACGTTGTACTGAAGATAGTACAGTGTACAGAAAATAGTCAGTGAAACTCGACTGTCATGTTATGCCAAAATTATGAAAAGGAAATTTCACCCAACTTTCATAGTGTTGTCACATTGTCCCTATGGACACTTATCACACACATAGGTCTTTTCCAGCTCTCTTTTTCTCTCAATCTAGACTATTAAATACAAGCACTGGAGCACTGGGTATACTCTCTTGTCACTTTCCATTTCTTCTCACAGCAATGATGATACAAAACACCAGTGCTATTTACAAAATCCTTTAATGCGAGAAGGCCAGACTTCAATATAGAATATATATACAGATGCTGGTTTTGAGCTGCTTCTATTACGTGTGATATTTACAACTAAGTATTTAATGTACACTCATCACTAAAAAAAGTAAGGCTTGATTCGAGAACGAAAATGGAACTTACATTTTATTTAACTCTTTTACAGTTATTTTTAAATGTTTAAATAGCAATCTAATTCTATTATACTCTTCTATAAATCTTTCCTTTGGATATATTCATGAAATGATTACAACTATTATTTGTAGTCGGTTCTACTATTATTATTTATCATTATCAGATTAGTCACTATTGCACTACTTGCAGTCATTTTCATTTGTCTTAACTTTCCTGAAAAACTCCAGACCACACACACACACACAAAACTCAAGGAAAAAAAACTCCAACGTTAACAGTATGTGTTTATGATATATGCAAATAACTCTAGTCTCAGGGAAGTATTTCGACGAATGCACCTTTGAACCCTATTGGGCAAGGCAAACATGACAGACATATCTTAGATGTCTATTTTTCAAAAAAAAGTCCCGGAGACTTGCCAAGACTCTACAGGAAATGTAGAACATATCAACCACAGCTGCAGTATTAACTGATGTTGTACCTTCTGTGCCGTCCGGCTCTGCCTGCTCCTCACGCTGCTTCTGCTTGAACTTCAGGTTGCCGTAGTGCATGACGGCCCCGGTCAGCTTGTAAATGGCTGTTTTCTCATCAGGAGTGAAGCCCAGGATGTCAATGGCACTCTAACAAAAGAATCACTAGAATAAGTACCATGCCTGTTAAAGGCCAGAGTCAGCCTGGGAAAACTGTGTGTTACTTACATCTGTGGCCATCAGCTCTTCCTGGTCGTTAATGCTGGGTACCGTGATCTCACCTTGACTCACATACTGATAGTCATATGGGTTGGTGGTGATCAGTAACATCTCTGAAAAGAAGGACCCAACACATACAGATCAAATGAAGGTAATTGGCATGTAAATGTTACTCCATGGCCTTTGTCTAGAGAAATTACTAATTTTTCCTACCAATGAGCTCTGGCTTCTTGTTGGACATGATCTGATAGAAGATGTGGTAGCTTCTTTCTGCCTTGAGCTGGAAAGTGACTCTGGACTTCTCCAGCAGATCTGGCAAGGGCAGAAGTACGGAGTTAGCACAGGAACTGAGGAAGGCTGGAGGGAAAGGGACAAGGCCAGGAGAGTCACTTACATGTTTCAATGTCAGCTGAAGCCAGTTTCCCTGTGGCACCAAAATGGATTCTGATGAATTTACCCTGAAGGAAGCAGGAAAGCCAACTGAGAACTATTTTACCAGTCTTGACTGCAAGAATATGTGAGTCTGGGTGCTGATGCGAAAAAAGTAATTTTGTCTCAGACAACAACTTACAAAGCGTGAAGAGTTGTCATTCCTCACGGTTTTGGCATTACCAAAAGCCTCCAGCAGTGGGTTGGCGCTGATGATTTGATCCTCAAGCGTCCCCTAAAATAGAAATCTTGTTGTCATGTGTGCCCAGGTTCCCAAAAAGGCCAACAGCATCCTGGCTCTGATCATCCCCCTGTACTTGGCACTCGTGAGGTCACACCTCAAATCCTGGCTTCAGTTTTGGGCCTCTCTCTACAAGAGGTGCTGGTGGAGTTCAGAGGAGGATGATGAGGCTGGTCAGAGTGCTGGAGCATAAGTCTGATGGGGAGAGGCTGAGGGACCTGGGGGGTTCAGCCTGGAGAAAACGAGGCTGAAGGGAGACATCGCTCTCTGCAACTGCCTGAAAGGAGGTTGGAGCATGGAGGGTGTTGGTCTCTTCTCCAAGTAGCAAGTGACAGTATGAGAGGAAATGGCCTCAGATTGCACCAGGGAAGTTTCAGATTGGATATTAGGAAAATTTGATTCACAGAAAGAGTTGCTGGGCATTCGAACAGGCTGCCCAGGAAAGTTGTGGATCTACCATCCCTGGAGGGGTTTAAAAAATACGTAGGTGAGGTTGTTAGGGACATGGTTTAGTGCTAGACTTAGGTTATGGTTGGAGTCAATGATCTTAAGGGTCTCTTCCAACCAAAATGATTCTATGATTCTATGATATAGCTCATAAATAAATTGTGTAGTTGCAGGTTCCTATCCCCAGGACCTCACCTGCATTTTGCCTGATGGCTGCTCTTCCTTCTTCTTCTCCCCACTGGCTGCAATTGTTGCAAAGTACTGGATGACACGCTTGGTGTTCACAGTCTTCCCTGCACCGGATTCTCCGCTGTCAAAGCAAAGAGAGAAGCAGAGAGCGTGTGGTCAGGCAGGAGATCCCCTGGCACCGGGCAGCCCCGCAGGGACCCAGCAGGGAGTGTACGTACGTGATCAGGATCGACTGGTTCTCCCGATCTGTGAATGAGACAGAATGAAAGATGATGTTAGCAGTTGACCTGGGTAATGCCGAGCTGGATGAGAAGTAAAGCTGTAATGGAAGTTGGGGCTTCTCTCAAGTCCAAGTAGTCCAAGACTGCCCAATTCCTTTTTGGGCCCCAACAGTAGAAAGCAAATGGATGCAGAGGCATGTGGTCCTCACATGAGCTGCCCTTCAGACAGCTCTTGTCATGAAATTTAATGAAAATTACTATCTGTATTCAAGATAGAGGATTATATATAATTATAATTCTTTCTGTCCCACCAATAGAAAAGGTAACAAAGTCAAATAGTATTTTTACAGTGGGAGAGTGTAGAATTTCCTACAATTAAGTGCAAATAATACACACTGCTGGTCCACACATGCTATTGGGTCAGTTTTGCTTGAACTGAGTTCCTGCTTAACTTGATCAATTTCTTAATCATGCAGCTCCCTGGTGTTTTTTACTGGCTTGTCACATGCTCCAGTGAGATCAGGGGGGCCTTTTGAAGCAGGTCAAGCACTCACCAGTCAACATGAACTGATAGGCGTTGTCAGAGATGGAGAAGATGTGTGGAGGGGCCTCCTGGCGCTTCTTGCCTCTGTAGGCCAACACCACCTCCGGGTTGTACACCGGCAGCCACTTGTAGGGGTTGACAGTGACGCAGAAGAGACCTGAGTAAGTCTAAGAAAGGGAGACAGGATGCTGATGTTGGAGAGCTGAGGAGAGTTACATGTAAGGCAGAGGTGAATCAGGTTCTGGGGAGACCAGGGTAGTGAAAGGAAATGGAGGAATGATCTATCAGACAATGGATGAGAAAGGGCATACAACAAGGAAAGGCAAAAGTGGGAAGGAATGAGAGTAAGAGAATTTAGATAGCAAGAGGAAAACACTTGCAGGAAAGAGAGAAGAAATAGAAAAATGAGTAAAGAAGAAGACAAGAATTGAAGAAGATCTTCAGAGAGACTGAAAGGTGTCTTCACTAGTAATTGTCTCCTTCTGCTGGTACTTACGTAGATCATCCAGGCTGCATAACGCTCTTTGAGGTTGTACAGCACAGCGGGTTCGTGGAGGTGGGTCATCATGGCCATGTCCTCAATTTTATCATACTTGGGAGGGTTCATGGAGAAGATTTGATCATCCTTCACGGTAAGAGTCTGCCAAAGAAAAGAAGATACATATTTGACATCTAAAAGTCCATAGGAGGATTAAATTTTATTCTCAAGCCTTTTACTCACTTCTCCACCTTCAGTCTTCACAGTGACCTTCCCTGCTTCCCTGCTCTGGATTGTGCTTTTCACATAGGATTCCTTTGCATGTACCACAAAGACAGATGACTTGGCATCAAAAGGCTTGTTCTGGGCCTCGATTCTCTCTTTTTCTGACTTTCGGAGGTAAGGAGCAGCCTCCCCAAAGATCGCCATCTCAGAGTCTGACGACATGGCTGCTGTGTACTAGAGATAATGCAGCAAGTATCTGTGAGGGTAGAAAATACATTATAATAGAGCATGATGGAAGAAACACTCTTACAACACAGTGGATTAGATGGCTCTCTGCTGTATGTGTCAACTGATTGAGTTGACTCTTTCATTATTATGCTAATTAAGAGCTCTGTTCCATAATTTTATTTCCTTTTCATCTATTTTTGGTAGTCAGATCTCTAGGCCTGTTGGACGATTGCATTTACAGAGAAATGCTTTTTGTTTTTCATTTGTTGAATTAACAGGATAAACAGATCCTTTCAAAGGCTCTAAACACTGCATTCACTAGATACTCCCAATTTTGGAATTGTGGAAGCCCTCTCAAGTCATTTTTGTTTAGAATCTTTCGGACTATGAGATTTGTTTACAATAAAATACTGGAAGAAGCACAGTAAACTGGATATGCAGAGAGATAATATTATTAGCACTTCTCATTAGATACATTCCATTAGGATAAAACAGCCCAAGTTGTCAAACATTTCAATTATTACACAGATCCATCTGCTAACAAACAAAGCTGATGTTCTCTGCTTTGATCTGTTTCATAACAGAAATCAAGTAATCTTGCATTCATTCACTAGTATTAAAAAAAAAGTATTAAAAAAATTATCATTAACTCTGTTTATTATTGCCAAACTGTTTTCTTCACTGAAAAATTTCATGCAATTGTGCTACTGGAATTTAGGTATATTGTTCCAAAATGAATAATGTTTCAAATTTACATTTTTTTATCCTAATTTTATCTCATTTTTATCACCTAGAATTTGGATTTTGAGCAGCTTTTCTCAAAAAAATTAAGCAGATCATTTCTCTGTCAATACATTTACCTATGGCAGACCTCTAGGTGAAAATCAAATAATTGGTTAACTTTTCCTTGAGAAACAGTTTCACTCCGATTTCAGGAAAGACATTTGAACTTTAAGCTCTTTTCCAAACCCTTTACCATTTAGCAGCCTCATCATTGCAATATTGCCAGCTTAACATAAATAATATTTTAATAACAATCATGGTATTTTTGTACATTATAAAAATCATTTTACCCAGTATTCCCCTACTTAATCATGAAAAAAATTACTTTGTGTTCTTAGCCAGCAAAGACAGATTTGCACAACTTATTGTTATCAATTCAACTACGTGGGTACAATCTCCTGACTGATCATTTTGTTTCTAACTACATGATTTTCCACTTCATTAAAGTGTTATTAATCAAATGAGACCGTATGCTATTGTTATTATTAGAATGTACCTTTATGGTATTATTACAATGCATATTATACATAGCATGTTAGTATACATTATGTGAGCATATTTTATATAAAAATATATTTTAATATTATATTATTTATATTATATATATAATATTTATGTCTATATATATATTTATATGCCAGTAGTTTCCCTTTTTAAAGTATTGGGTGACTGTTTTCATTTGACTGTTTTATATGATTTTTCTACTGAAATCAGTGCTATGCTAACTCTCCTCCACTTATTCAAAGCATGCTAGTTATATCCTTTACACATGATAGCTTGTTGACAGTTTATAATTTTGAGGGATATATTGCAGTGAAAATATTTGACAAAATTAATAGAAATTAAAGTAAAAAGTAAATATGAACAGTTAATTTTCCTGTGTGCAAGTATTTTAAATTTTGAATTTAGTTGCTGTTTCGTCTCTGTTTTTCTAGTTATCTGAATACGTATCATACTGTATCATTTCCCTATGATTCTTAATATTTTCTTATGTAATTATATTACAATTGTGCAATATTTTCATAACATGAGCAAGCTTATAAGGAAGGTCAGACTGAAATGCCTTCTGTTAGCACTTTGATGTTTTGATACACAACATTCTAGCCCTATTCCCCAAGTTTCCCTGTGAAAAAAATTATTAATGCTATTTAAATACATATGTCTTTTCCCATTGCTTCACAGCTAGTGCCAATGACTCTTGATATTTAAGCAAAAACGTAAAAAAAAAGAAATTGTTTGCCTCAGGAATATATGTAATTTATGGACAAGTAACTGGAAACTACTTCCTGATGAGGCTTCTCTTCTTAAAACCGTTTCTTCTAAGCTTAGGATCTAATGTCTGATAATGTAGGAAACCGCTCTTTGTGGAAGAATCCTGGGGAGAATGTGGGTAATGCAGTAGTGATCAGTACTTTTAAGACCTCTGTCTTTGAGCATCTCATGGCAAAGATATCGGCAACCCAGTCCAACTCCTGTACGGTATTTTTAGAACGTACATAAATAAAAGGAATACAGGGATTGCCAACACTCCTATATAGAAGTCCTACCTTAGAGCATCTCTATCTCTTCCTAAAGAGTGAATAAATCAAGATCTTACCTTTTTTTGAGAAAAGATGAATGACTCACAGACTGGAAGCTGGTCAGTGCTGCAAAACACAGTTAGCAACTTCCTTCTTACTGCTGCACAGAATTCCAGAGCAAATTTAGAGACATAAAACATATGGATGCCTCAAAAGCAGACTGAAAATCCCAGCTGACACTGGCAGTTGCCCATTGAATAAATGTGAGCCTCTGTAGGAATGCACTGGTGCTTGTGGAATGCAGGGCCAGTTTCCCTTCATCCCCCAGCTCCCTGTCCAAAGCCTCTGACACACTTACCTTACAGATTTCTGAGGAAGGACAAGACACACTGATCCCAAGGCACTTTTATAGTGTCTGATCTGCATATGGAGCCACCACCTCCTCTTCCTTAGGTCAAAACATTTTTGGCAATCTCAACTTCTAGCAGAATTGCCACTCATACTAGAAGTGAATGGATATAATTAGACATAACAGATCTGTGAATCAATGTCCTATAAATAATTTGACAAGAGAACCTGAGAAGAGGGGGAAGCAGGAGGGTGTGATAAAGGAGATGAAAGGGGCTACATCAGTACTGTAATCCATTGGATGCTGACTTGAGCAGAGAAAGTGAAGACTAAGAGCCAGTATATTGTAGTGAGAAAACATGTAGGGATGGAGAGGTGAAGGCACAGGCTCCTGTGTGCTGCAAATGCTCTGTGTCTGCAATCTGAAAAAGCATGAGGGGTTCTACTGAAATGTGGGTCAGAAGAAGGAAATCCCAGTGCAATAGGAAGCATATTAGTAGGAACAGAACTCACAGGAATGAGAATCGAGGGATAATATGAATGACCAAGTAGTAAAATGGACCAAAGGCAAGGCAAGAGAAAGGGGAAAGGATGAGTCTGAAGGTAGTGATAAGGAAGGAAATGTGGTTAAGGAAGAGGAAGTATATAGAGGTGTGATTCAAAGGGGATAACAATAGGTCACCATGGGCACAAGGACCAATAAAAGAGCAAAACAAGGTAAGTCTAGAGTTGGAGATAGAAGCCTCTAAGACCAGTCACTGAATTAGATCCCAGAGGAAAGCCATAGAAGTTCAGCTCTTGTTTCTGGGGCTGAAGTGTTTCAAAGATCATAGGAACAGGACGATGGAACTCTTGAACAGAATTTAAGACATATATCCCCCTGGAGGCAGGAGAATTAAGTGCTGCCTCAACAAAAAGGAGTCATTCAGCACTGCTTTTGCAGGATAAGTTTGATAGATGAAGGAAAGGATTAATAAATGTAATTTTTCTGGAAGAGAAACAGAGAAATAGTGATGTCTTATGGTAGTCTGGAAGAGAGGCAGTTATTGTCAGAAGGAGATGCTAGTATGTGAAAAAAGCCCATCTACTGTGCTGTTCCCTGGGATGTTCCCCACCCAGATTAAGGAGGAGGTTACCCATGTTCTGCAACAGCACAAGGAGGGAAGTGGTGAAGAGGGCAGTGGAATGCCTGTGCTTTATTGGGAAACAATTTCATCCTCATGCAACAGATCTTGATTTTTATTTTATTTTTTTGGTCATGTGTTGGTCTTCATTTTCCAAACTACAGTTCCTATGACAAAAAAAGGCCATCTGAACTGCATCACATATCAGCAGCTTCACCTGTTCCCATAGCGTACTGCCTCCTCACTTACAGCACCTGTTGTGCTCCGCTCCCTCTTAGCATCACCTACTCAGTGGGCTGCAGAAAGTGAGGAAATTCCTTCCTCCTCTTCCCTCAGATGACTGTGTCTCTGTGATGGCACTGTAATCCTGGGGGTGGGGAGGGAATCAGCAGGTATGGTTTTCCCTTACTCTTGTTTACATCTACGTTGTCAATCTAACAGGATAAAATGTGACAATTTGTTTTCTATCTGTATGTATTCTTGCTTTCGCTTTTTCCTTTTAGTCATTTTTAAAGCAAAGTTTTCTTAATTTGGATAAACTCTGTAGCTGTCAAAAAAACCCTGTGACTTTATGAATTGGAAAAACTTGGAAAAAATACAGACAAGCAAAAGCTGGAAGTCAAGAAAAAAATGTGTGTGTGTGTCTGGGGGATTTAGCCTTGCATGTAATTTATTGTGCTACTTTTAGTAGTAAAATTAAAAAAAAAAAATCAAAATTAAAAAAATAAATTGTGGCAGCTCATAAATAATGCAGTTTTTTCCAGCTCTAAAATGTCAGAATATCTTTTGCCTTAATACAACACTTTTGTTTCAGTCAAGCAGAATGAGAACAGCCAGAAGTTTTTGCAGTCTTTCACAAAGGACATTTTAGCATATTTTAGCCAGCTGTAATACTCTCTCAGGGCCTCCTCTTCTCTACCAAGTGCATTGCAACTCCCTCCCTACTACCTGCACAAGTATAGCACTCCTACATGCACTCCCCAGCTGCTCAAGTCTTCCATCAACTGCAACCCTGCACAACAAATATGCAGATATGCTCTCATACCTGTGATCTAGGTGTCTGAGATCCTGTTGTCACTGATGGAGCTTGAGCTAATGGAGCCTGGAGAATGATTCAGTTGTCCTAATGTGTTTACCTACCTTAGAGAGAACCGAAACATGTGCTTGACTCTAATAGTAGTCTCTACAATAGTTTAGACATTTAGCTCACTCACCTACATATTCATTTAGTCATGAAGATGACTAAACACAGACTTTTAACTTTGGAATTGCACCTCACTCACACGTGTAACAACTCCAAATCTAGTACTGCACTAAAATTCCCCTCTCCTTGTGGCTAATTCCTGTTCATTTCACCCCTTTCTGAGGGTGTCCACAGTGGCAACAGTTATTGAAGCTAAAATGGTTGCACCACTGCTTGAGAAAGGGGAAGCAGCAGTTGTCTGGGCACAGAGGAACCTATAAATCCTTCTGGAGAGGCTGCAGTGAAATGGGAGCCCTGAGCAGCCTCTTCAGCCAGCTCTCAGACCTGTTGAAAGTTTGTGGATTCTTCAAAAGGAAAATGTTTGAAGCACTTAAAATGGACAAGTTGTTCTTCTTGGACATAAAAGTAAAAACTCTGGTAATAAAATTTTCTCCTTTGTATTATAACTAGTTCATGCTTCACCTTTATATCACGTTTACTTTGGACTAACAGTGCAGCTTTTGAGGAAGTCAACTATGTTAAATTGTAATCCCTGATAAACATCAGCCAGAGAGCAATTGCAACTGACTGCTGTTGAATATTCACTGAATAAACTACTACAAACTGAAAGAGCATAAAGACTAGCTTATATATCATACATTCCAGGAAAAAAAAGAATATATTCATATGGAGGACAAAATAAATAATTTCCCATGTAGGCATACTCCAGAAATTGTCCAGGTATCTGTTGATGCCAATGACACTTTCTTTTTTAACATCATCAGTATTACATAGACAATGTCATTTTTGACTGGCAAGAGAAATAATGACTAAATAATGTCACAGTGTTTTTCTTCGTTCCCTACCTCTGACAGGCTCAGCCCATGCTCCCCTCCTTCCTTCTGCTTCCCCGATGAAGATATTGCAGCCAACCTGTATGGGCACCATGTCTAAAGGGAAGACCCCGGAGGCAGGGGCTGCAGTGTGGGTGGTCTGTGGGGCTCCAGCAGTGTGACCAGTGTCTGTGCTGCCAGGCGGCACGGCCGCAGGGACAGGTCGGATGTTGGCGGGGCCCTGAGTTGGCCGGTGGTGCCTTTGGCCTTCCTGGGCCTGCGTCAGCCTGTGCCATGGGTGGGGAGGCAAGGCCCTGGGTGTGGGGCATCAGAGCACGGTGTGACCGTGGCTGAAAAAACAGTGAAAAGAGAAAGGAAACTATTGAAATTCCCAGAGAGCTGAACAGGCTGTCAAAAGGGATTTTAAAACCAGCTTGTAGCTGGCATTCAGTGGCCTGCCTCCCTGCACACTTTGCCTGGCAGGGCCCATGTCCTCAAGAGCCAACCAGGGTGGCGGCCATAGCCCCACAGGAGAGCACGGTGTGAGGCGCTGTCAGAGGGTTCCTGCCTCACTTGACCTGTGCTGCCTGCCTCGCACTGCTCCCCTCCCATGCCCTGCTCTTGTGGTAGAGGAGCTGGATGTAGGTGAGCAGCTACAGCTGTAAATAAAAACAATCTCCTGGTGCATGGCCAAACAAGTGAATGCATTAGCAGAACAGCTTGTTCACCTCTTGCCACCCTTTCTGAAATGTGGCTGGTACCAAAAACTCTGATGTATTAATGGAAGCCTCTGGTTAATCCTTAGATTAGTGGGGCATACATCAGTAGACTTACAAATCCTGAGATGGGCAATGCTGCTTCTCACTGAAGGTGGGTTGTGTTTGACATTACCAGTGTCACAGGGAACACAGGTGCTGTGTGTACAAAGGGCACCACAATAACCTGAAAGGTTCAAGAGGCACTAATAGCACCAAAGATGCTCAGCTATGGTGGGTTCTGAATTACCATTTCTAAAATGGACAGAGTAGTGGCCCTTCCTAACTCTAGCGGTCTTCTGCTGCCCAAATGTTGTGTACATGTTTTATTAAGAACCCTTAGCCTTTGAAAGCAGTGGTTTTTTTACAGCACTTGAAGGCTGGCTGGAGGATCAGAAAAGATATCCAAAAAGGACACATGAAGGTCAGCTAGGGATTGACAATTCTGGCAGGATGGTCAATGTTTAGTGCTTGCTTTAAATAAACGCCAAGTTTGAGGTAGCTGCTAAAGCTTGTCACATATGCCAAAAATACCAGCCAAGTCAATCTCACAATCTTTCTCTGTGGCTTGGCAAAAACAAATTTATTTAGCAGTAACAGGAGTCCCTATACAGTTTCACTTCTAATTTACCAGAGGCATTAGTTGTATTGAATGTATTCCCTGATCACCTAATTTACTTACCCATCCGTAAAGTGTGATAAATAGGCACTTTACACAATCAATGGTGTACTTTATCTTATGTTACATTTGCAATCAACTTGTAAATGTTGAATGTTTAGTTCAGCTTAATGCAAAATATTCTGTTTGGGGCTAATAATCTGGTTTTAGGAAAATGAACAGGCCCAGTATGTTGAGAATGAAAATAAACTGGCAAGAGAGTTGACCTGTGGACAGAGAAAAGTGAGCAGGAGGGGTGAAGAGTGGAGGGGAGAGAGAAGGCAGGAGAGCTGGTGGACCTGAGTAGGAGGGGCAGAGCCTCTAGTCACAAGGCTTGAAATGGGTCCGTGGGCTGAGTAAAGGGCCAGCTCATTTTGCTCATGGAAGATCTTGTCATAATGCAGCAGCCTCCTCTACCTGCTATGAGGATAATGAATGCATCACCCCCTTCTCACCACCTGATTTCTTGTGGGTGGCTGGAAGCCTAACATTTCTTACAGCATGACATGTCTGACCCCAATGCTGGTCTTAGCTGTCAAGTTGTGTTAACAAGCACAGACTCCTTCCATCTGGTGTCAAGGCTTTACCTTGATCATTCCTGGGAAACAACTGAATTTTTTAAGCAACTGCCCAGACTGGAGGCTGACCTGCCCTGGAGAGTCTTGAGTAGGCCGGAAGATAGTGGTGGACCTGTGTCCAATGTGCAAAGAGGTTGTGACAGCCTGACTTGGCTGTGTTCCCACACAGTATGTAGTAGAAAGAGCTTCTAGCCATGGTCACAATGTCCCTTATACTCTCCTTCAGAGTATCTGGTCTCTGCTGGTCCCCTGCATTCTGGACAACACAGGACATTTCAGAGCTAAGACTGGTTTGTGAGAGCAAGAGACTTTTACAAGACTGGCCAGAGTAGGGATCTCCTTAAAGTGACTATTCTGCTTGTAGAGACAATTCAGAGAACAGATGTGCTCCCAGGAATCCCCCTTGGTACTTGTGTCCTCTGAGACATTCTTCTAAGACCACATTGCTTGCTGCCAAAACATATCACCATGGTGATTGATCTGATTTACTTTATTATTTCTGAGTGATGAACCATTGTGATTGCCTCTCACAACTGAACAGCATAAGACAGTTCTCCACTGAGCACCTTTTCCCTGCTGTGGTGGTACAAACATGTAACTACATGTGAGATATGTACTATGTATATTTGACAGTCCTCAGTTGTTGTAGTAAGCTGACCATCTAGCTGTTCTTCTGTCCAGCTTTACTGTCCAACATTACAGGACATTACTGTGATGTAATAACTTGAAGAAAGGATTAGTTTTTCTTAGGCCTTTGCATGAAATTCCTTGAGCTTTGGCTGAAGTTGCTTAGGGGTATATGTGAAGTTGGCTGGGACTTGCCCTGTGTTCAGAACGGGTCGTGGAGCAGGAAAGCATGCACGTAGGGATAGAGAGGTAAGGACATGCTCTTAGCTAGGAGGAGAGAAATTTTTTGCCACCTTAGAAAGTTCCTGCTGCAATTAAGAAATCTACCGGTGTTGGCTCTTGTCATCTTCCAGGTTACTTCTCTTTTATTATGTTCTTCAGTACACAACTGGGCTATATTTGCCCTCCTTTTACCATAAGGTTTTGGGGCAGTGAGGTTCCTGAAGATGATCAGTGCAATTCCTCAGTCGTGAGGTGCCCAACACTGTCAATAATAGAATCATAAAATATCTTGAGTTGGAAGGTACCCATTGGGATCATTCAGTCCAAATCCCTGCTCCTTGCTCAACTACCTAAAACTGAACCACATGACTGTTCAGATGCTTGAACTCTGACAGGCTTGGTGCCATGACCCCTTCCATGGGGAACCTGTTCCAGTGACTGACCACCTTCCTAGTGAAGAAACTTTTCCCAGTGTCCAATTTGAATTTTCACTGATGCAGCTGCATTCCTTTTCCTCATGTCATTATGTCTGAGGATTGCCAATGTATTGGGTGATCTTGTTGAGAGGTATCTCTTGTAGTGTTCTTGACCATAGGACCCTTCCCAAGATTTAGACATGTAAAGATTAGTGTAATTGTGTGACTGATCTCTCACCTTTATTGCTAGATATGGAAAGCAGTATTCTGTACTTAACAATCCATCTGTCATCTTCAGAGACTCCTTCTAAAAGCAGAACTTCTCTTGGTCTAGGTCCTCCAGGAGATGCAGATATTCTTTCATCCCTCTTGGTGCTCAAGCACAGACAAATTGTCTGTGCATGTCAGAATATAGAGAACCTTGGAGAGTAGGTTTGCTTTTCAGAGTCTTTTGTAGGTCTCGCTAGAGCAAGCATGCATGCAGGGAATAGTGAAATGAAGCAGTGGGATGGGATAAACTCTTTGATAGGTGTCTACTCTGCATCAGTATGTGACAGGTAAATGTCACCCAGAACATGTATTTCATTGTGAAACAATGTTTGGTTTATATGGAAGGCAGGTTCTGAAAAAGAGAGGTAAAATATCTCCATGCACTGTTGATAGCTGCTGCACCTCTTACATTCCAAACTTTTATGTCCATCAATTTTTATGTTAAAAATTTCCTTATTTTCTAAAAAGGTGATTTAAGTAGACTCTATGTATTCTTTCTTCTAAACTGAACTGACCCACTAACATTTATTAGATTATTATCTTGCATTTAAAGATTTGCTTCTAATGCTGCTACTTATCAAAATCAATTGTAGTTTGTGACCTCCTCTTGTTTCACAGTTTGTTGGAGAAATATAAAACCCCACAATTGTTTTTGATCTTCAATCTGTATGAGGGAAGTCAACACGAGAACACAATTTCCAGAATTGTTTCTCTTTTTTATGATATGGAAATACCTATCCATAGTCAAATCCAATCTCTGGTAAGTGTAGCAGACTTTTCTGATACCGTACTAATAATTCAGTAGAAACTTATAATTTCTGAAAGTGATTTTCACCTAAAACTTGTTCTTTACATCTATGACATTACTTCTTTACATTATATTGTATCCAGAATTAAAAAAAGAAAACACTTCATCATTTTATCTGTTTTAATTTATCTTCAATTATCTTTCAGTTGCCTATAAAATACTTGGTTTTGCCTATGCCCAGGATTCTTTCTTCACAGTCTTTTAACTGGGGATTCTTGTCACTCACTGCTTCTGTGAACTAGGTCTGATTTTGTGTTATGTATCAAACAAAATAGCTCCAGAGAAAGAGAGTGAGGATCTCTCTTCATGCCATTATCTCACCAGGACGGTTTGACTACTCGTCAATGCTTGGAGTGAACTTCAGTCTCTTGAATCAAAGTAGAGATTTTAATTTCTCACACCCAGAAGGATAACGAAATAAGCAGCATTTTTCAATTAATAAAAATAACATATATTAAAAGAGCCCACAACAACACTACAGGAATCTGCTGTGCTTTTTTCCCCCCTAATATTTCATCAAAATAACTGAAATAGATTAGTCTTAGTCTATCAAAGAAAGGCATACTTTTCATTGCAAGATGAATAGAAAATCCATAAAATTGTTATTATTCCTTATACATTTTTTAAAATGTATTTGTAAAAATGTATAGGTATTTAATATACTTGTAAATGTGAATATGAACTGTGTACATGTACTCTAATAAACGCTGAATAAATAAATAAAGCACGCTAATCACTGTTCATATGCAAAGGTCTCTACTGTCTTTATTATCTAGACATACATGCTAATTACAGAAGAAAGCAACACAGAGATTTACATTTTATGCATCTCTCAGGTCACTTTTTAGACTTGAGATCCTCATTCCTCCTCTTCTGCCTTCTTATGAAACTCCCGGCTCTTTGCTCGGAGCTTGTTGACCTGCGACTCCGCAATGTCAGCCCGCTCCTCGGCTTCCTCCAGCTCGTGCTGGATCTTGCGGAACTTGGAGAGGTTGACATTGGACAGTTCCTCCTGTGCGGGGAGAGGGAATTGTGAAAACAACAGGCAGTGTGCCGACACTCGTATATGTGAAAACTGGGCAAAGAGAAACTTAAATGCTACAACTGGGCAAGCAGAGCAGGTTCAAAATGAAGATAAGAAGCTACTCAGGGTGCCAGAAGAGAAAAGAACATTAGAGTGTCAAAAACGCCAATGACCACATTACACACAGCATGGCGTATGCAGAGCTCATGGCAGAGTCCTGAACAGATGGACTAGCAGCTGCTTCTGACAACCAGGATATGGTAGGAAGCAAGAAACAGAGGTGGGAAGTGAAGCTTAGAGCAAAACAAATAGTGCTGGGGAAGTGCAGTTCCTCCCCAAACCAGCAGTTCTTATTGTTACATTCTCCTTTGTCTTGTAGCAGCAAGTGCATCAAAACAGTCAAGGTTTCAAAAAGTTGGACAGAAGAAAACACCAACACAGAATTCCACCTCCACCAGAAGGAGATCTGGCCTTGCTCAGAGTGGTACTTACAGCCTCCTCAGCTTGCCTCTTGTAGGACTTCACTTTCATTTGAAGCTTGTCCACTAGATCTTGGAGCCTGAGAACGTTCTTCCGGTCTTCCTCAGACTACAGAAAATGGTAAGTAAGAAAAATCTTTGTTTGCCTCTTTCTCTAATTTCCATAAATGTGAAATACAAGGAGTAACATTCCTTACAGAGCATTGCTGTCCGGATGGACACAGGTCAAAATGATGTTAACTGTGTCACTGACTGAGGTACAGAAAGAAATACCTCTGGAAGGCAATGTGCCAACATTTGCACTTCCTGGAAGAAGAGTATGTCAACACAATGAAGCCTCCTGCCTTACCTGGTAGGTCAGCTCCTTCACCCTCCTCTCGTACTTGCGCACACCCTTCACGGCTTCAGCGCTGCGCTTCTGCTCAGCATCAACCTCCCCTTCCAGCTCCCGCACCTGCAAGGACAAGCCCATCCTTGGAGCTTCCCTGATGGCTGCTTGTGTGACATGTTCACTCACGTACAAAGAGCAGCCCTACGCACTCTGGCCTCGAGCTTCTGGATTTGCTTCTTGCCTCCCTTCAGGGCCAACTGCTCAGCCTCGTCCAGACGGTGCTGCAGGTCCTTCACCGTCTGGTCCAGGTTCTTCTTCATCCTCTCCAGGTGGGCGCTGGTGTCCTGCTCCTTCTTCAGCTCTTCTGCCATCATGGCTGCCTGATGAGAGCAAAGGGTCAAGTCCATTTGGGGGCTGGACACAGTTCCAAGGAGAACACATCCAGCATCAGCAATGAAAGGAGCCTCCGACTCACATCTGTGATGGCCTTCTTGGCTTTCTCTTCAGCATTGCGGGCTTCCTGGACCGTCTCCTCCATTTCACTCTGAATTTGGGTAATGTCTGTTTCCAGCTTCTTCTTGGTATTGATCAAGCTGGTGTTCTGTTGAAGAGCATCAATATCACAATTTTGTTTTTGTTAGCTTGCAATATCATATGAAGAACTTTGCATGAATGCAAAGGAACAACAGTTCTAAAGGAACTGTTGTGGTAGTAATCATTAGTTTCTCAGCTATTTCAGTATTTCCAGAACATCCTCCATAAAGTCTTCCTTCACAGTTTCTCAGACAAGAAAAAACTTAGAATTATTAAGGAAAAAGATGTAATCTTTTGTTATCATTTTCTAGTGGCAGTAAAAAAGTTATTTGGTGCTGTAGAATACTTATAATGACATCATTAAATTATGTTAATGACAGTATTACTGTATTCCTATTTTCTTAATGATCAACATAAGTTTGATTTACAGTCTCCAATGTCAATGTGAAAGCTCTTGACCTCACTTAAGTTCTAGAGTAAGAACTTCACATATCTATTACTCACATATTTATTACTTTTAAGTTATCCGCATTGTGAAATTAATATAATATCTGCAGCTAAAAAAAGTCACATTGTATATTCATTATCCATACTGTGAAAGTTAAAATGTATTTTACAAAATACAGGTACAGTTCATCCAGTCTTCAGCTACTTTATATCACAGAATCATAGAATCATTCTCGTTGGAAAAGTCCTTTAAGATGATTGAGTCCAACCATTAACCTAACACAGTCACTACCCCATTTCCCTAGGAACCTCATCTCCACATCTGTTCAACCTCTCCAGGGGTGGTGACTTCCCCACTTCCCTGGGCAGCCTGTTCCAACGCCCGACAGCCCTGTCCAAGAAAAAATTATTCCTAATATCCAACCTAAACCTCCCCTGACACAACTTAAGGCTATTTCCACTCATCCTGTCACTTGTTACTTGGGAAAGTAGATGCACCCCCTTGCTCCAAACTCCTTTCAGGTAGTTGTAGATGTACGAAGCAAAAGCATTATTATTATCATTGTTGTTATTATTATTACACTGACCTGACTGTGGAGGAGCTGCACACGCTCACTTGCATCCAGAAGCTCCTGCTCAGCCACCTTCCTTGACCTCTCCGTCTGCTCCAGGGCTGCCCTCAGTTCCTCAACTTCAGCCTGCAACAGGTTTGCTCTGCGCTCCACCATGGCCACCTGCTCCTTCAGGTCCTCTTGTCCCCTGAGAGCATCATCCAAGTGTATCTGGGTATCCTGGTAAGAGAGAAAAGACACATTGTGAGGCATATTTTTCCTGTTTTCCTATTTCTTATTTTCTCATCAGTATGCAACTGACAGGATTTTAGAACAGAAAAACTTTTAGACGTATAAGAGACCAGTGAGCACCTGTTCCGTTGTGCCATACCTTGAGCACTCCCTGTGCATTTCTCAGGTTCTTTTGTGCGTCTGCAGCCTGGCGGTTGGCATGGCTCAGCTGGATCTCCATTTCATTCAGGTCTCCCTCCATCTTCTTCTTCAGCCGCAGGGCTTCATTCCTGCTCCTGATCTCAGCGTCCAGGGTGCTCTGCATGGACTCCACAACTCGGAGGTGGTTTCTCTTCAGCTGGTCAATCTCCTCATCTTTCTCTGCTATCTTCCTGTCAATCTCCGACTTCACCTGGTTCAGCTCAAGCTGGAGGCGCAGGATCTTCCCCTCTTCATGTTCCAGGGAGGCCTGGACAAGAATAAATTATAATACTTTTAATGTGACAACATAGAAAATAATAATGTCAGTAACTTTACCTGAACTATTTCTCTTGAAGGATAACATACAACATGGGGTCTGAGACCGTAGGAAGGAAGTTAAAGGTGTCAAAAAAACCCATGCTCCTGTACCAAGAGTTTATTCTCACAGGATCACTGAATGGTTGGGGTTGGAAGGGACCTCTGGAGGTCATCTATTCCAAGCCACCTGCTAAAGCAGGTTCACCTAGGGTAGATTGCATGGGAATGTGTCCAGGTGGGTCTTGAATGTCTCCAGAGAAGGAGACTCCACAATCTCTCTGGACAGCCTGATCAGGTGCTCTGTCACCTTCAAAGTAAAGAAGCTTTTCCTCATATTCAAATGTAACCTCCTATGCTTCAGTTTGTGCCCGTTTCCCCTACTGTTGGGCACCACTGACAGGAGTGTGGTCCCATCCTCTTGACATCTACCCTTCAGATATTTATAAAAACTGATGAGATCTCCTCTCAGATTCTCTTCTCCAGGCTGAACAGACCCAGCTCACTCAGTTTTGCATAAGAAAGGTGGTCTAGGCCCCTAATCATCAATACATATAATTTCAAAAATGGTATCTGAGGTTACTAAACTCTACTGTAAGTAAAAAACAAAGAACAGAAGAGTGTACCTCAGCTTCCTCCAGGGAGGCTTGGAGTTCAGATTTCTCCTGCTCAACCTGCTTCTTGACTTTCTCCAGCTCATGAATCGCCTTTCCTCCCTCTGCAATCTGCTCCGTGAGGTCGGAAATCTCCTCTGTGGGAACAAACACCAATGGCATGGTCAGGCACAGAGCACAACGGGAAGGGCCCTGTCACACCAAGGTGACAGACATCCCTGCCCACCTGCAGGCACAGACCCATGTGCAGCGGTGCATAGTGCTGGACAGGAGAAAGCCCTGCCAGGAGCAGAGGGCCACGCACTTACGCTGCAAGTTCTTGTTCTCCCGCTTCAGCGTTTCCAGGTGGTCCAAGGACTCCTCATAGGCATTCTTCATCTTAAAGAGCTCCGTGCTGAGAGAGCGAGCCTCCTTCTGGGAGGCTTCCAGCTCAGCCTGTGTCTCCTCGTACTTCTGCTTCCATTCTGCCAGGATCTGAAGAGAAACCAGGTGTGAGTTTGGATGTGGCCATCAGGAGGGGATGCTCTGCCCAGGAACCCCAGGTCTGGAGCCCAAAAGACCTTGTCAAAGTTCTTCTGCTTCTTATCCAGAGCTGCGCAGGCAGCATTTGTTCGCTCCACATCAATCATCAGGTCCTCCACTTCATTCTGCAGCCTCTGCTTTGTCTTTTCCAGGGAGGCACATTTGGCATTCACAGCTTCAACGTGTTCCTCTGCATCTTGCAGGCGCTGTGCCAGCTTCTTCCTGGCAGGAGACAAGCACAGCTCCAGGTGAGGAAGGAAACAGTAACCTGTGGTGTGCAGCCAGTATGTTTTTCATGGGAGCACACTTAGCCCCTTGGTGGTGTGTGATCCCCATTTACACAGAGGTGTAGGTCCTCTCCCAGCCAGCCATTGTATTTCTAAGTCTGAATCCTGGGCTGCAGCACTTCACTCCTTTTTCTATTCACTCTGCATTCATAAGCATCTCTCTGCTCTTCTGCATCTGAAGAGCTCTGCTGCTTCTGCTGTTCCCAATGCATACCAGCTCTGGGCTATACGTCCTCTCTTCCTGACAATATCTCTACCCCAAAGCAGAGCATTGCCTTCCTCCTGACAATATCACAGTTGTCTCCTCAGATCTCTGTTCTTAGTCTGCTACTGTTCCCCACCTTCCCCACGTACTTGGCCTCCTCCAGCTCCTCCGTGCGCTGAATAGCGTCAGTCTCGTATTTGGTTCTCCACTGGGCCACTTCGCTGTTGGCCTTGGACAGCACACGCTGCAGCTCCCCCTTGGTTTCCTGCTCCTCCTCATATTGTTCCCGGAGCAAGTCACAGTCGTGGCGAGCAGACTGCAGGGCGTGGGCCAGGGCGTTCTTGGCCTGGGGGAAAAATAGTAGTGTGACATTGAATCCAAATGTGCATTGAAGTCTTTCATGGTGATGGACACTGGATTACCCTACTGTGAGCATGATAACAAGATACTGAATGTGAAAGGAAAATCTGAGAATCTGCAAAAGAATTAATGGATAGACTGCAGGAAGCGGGAGCAAAGCTAGTATAATAAGACTCCCACTGCATTACCTAAGTGGTTAATTCTCCCCCTCTCTTCTGTGATTTCTGTGATTCTGTGATTTCATTCATTTATGACAAAACCTTCTCACCTTTATCTCTTCCTCTAAGTGCCTCTTGAGTTCCTCAATCTGTTGTGTGAATGCCTGCTTGCCTCTTGACAGCTGAGAAACCAATGCATCCTTCTCCTCCACTTGGCGTGAATATTCACCTGGAAAAGTTTGTAGACACACAAACATTTTATTGCCATTGATTACAGTATTGTGGATATTTAGAACTTTAAATCCAAATAGTTAGCAGAACTTCAGAAATTTATGATCCTATTCCAGGCATTTTGAACTGATCATGTGCCCAAAAGGTTCATTTCTGCATTAACTCTCTGACATTATTCATTTGAACATCAGCCATGTGAATGTCTCACCTGCTTCTGTCTGCAGACGAGCTCTTTGAGCATTGAGGTCATTGATCATGCGCTGATGTTCTTCTTCCTTTGTCTTAATCTCACTTAGCTGATCTTCCAGTGTGCGGCACATCTTCTCCAGACTTGCCTTGTGTCAACATACAGAAGGGGAAGGATTAACCATTCACATTTTCAGAAATAGCAGGCTCAAGAAGTTGCATTTTATAGAATTCCATTGAGGCAGAAACATCCGTAAGGTATTTGTGTACCTTGGCTTTGGAGACAGACTCCATGTTACTGGCCAAGTCGTCAATCTCCATCTTCAGCTCGCTCTTCTCCTTCTCCAGCTTCTGCTTCACTCGCTGCAGGTTGTCGATCTGCTCCCCAAGCTCAGCTGTGCTGTCCGCGTGCTTCTTGCGCAGGGCGGCAGCCGTGGCTTCGTGCTGCAGCGTGGCCTCTTCCAGGTCGCGACGCATCTTCTGAAACTCTGCCTCACGCTTCTTGTTCATATCGATCTGAGCTGCCGTAGCCCCTCCTGCTTCCTCCAGGCGCTCGCTGATCTCCTCCAGCTCCCTGGAGAGGTCAGCACGATGCTTCTCGGCTTTTGCCCGAGAGGTTCGCTCGGCCTCAATTTCCTCCTCCAGTTCCTCAATACGGGCCTGTGGAACATTAGGGACCCTTCACACCTGGGCCTCCTCCTACCTGACCTGAGACTGGGAGAGAGAGGGGAAGGAACAGAGACTTGCCTGAAGCTCCTTGATCTTCTTCTGTAATTGCATGCCCAGGGCTTGCTCATCCTCAATTTTGCTCTGGATCTGGCTGATTTCAAAGTCTTTCCTGTGGGCAAATCAAACCATGTTAGAGATCAGGGAAAAAAGACAAGTGTGACCAGCCCAGCACTCTGGTGTCCCACAGCCAGACTTACTTCTTCAGTTTCTCATCCAGCTGCTGCTTATCATTTTCCAAGTCCATTATGTTGTCATGGGACAGCTTCAGGTCTCCTTCGAGTTTCCTCTTAGCTCTCTCAAGGTCCATGCGCAGTTTCTTCTCTTGCTCCAGAGACCCTTCCAACTAAAATAACAAGACCATCAGTACATGACCAGTCAGGTCTAACTCCATACCTGTCCTGTTCTTGCTGGGTGGCCGTGTGCTCACATCATCCACTTGCTGCTCCAGCTTGGTCTTGGATTTAGTCAGTGTATTGACTTTGTCCTCTTCTGCCTGCAGGTCATCCAGTGTCTGCTGATGGGCCTCTTGGAGGGCTTTCTTCTCTTTTGTCAGCTTGGCAATGGTCTCATCCAGGGTTGCCATCTCCTCTGTGAGGTTTTTCACCTTTGAGAAGAAGGCAGCAAGTGTCAATAAAGGAAATCCTGTAACAGCAGTGTCCTCTTTTCTGGAGCATGAGTGACACGTTCTGTCTCATACCTTGTTTTCGGTGGCATGTTTTTCCTTCTCAACCTTGGCCAGTGTTAGCTCAAGGTCATCAATATCTTTCTTCAGTTCTGAACATTCATCCTCCAGTTTCCTTTTCTTGGCTGTCAGCTCAGCATTAATTTCTTCCTCATCCTCAGCCCTTTCAGTTACCTCCTTAATTTTGGCTTCCAGCTGGATTTTGGTTTTGATGAGCTGGTCACATCTTTCCTCAGCATCAGCCAAACTATCTGCTTCCTGGTGGAGAGACACAGATTTTAGGGGTTGTAATGTTTTGAAGTTTCTCTGCTCTGTCTTTTTTATCCCTGAGTAGGCACGCGTTCATACAGGACCGACCGTGGCCTTCCACTCCAGAAACTGGGAGATCCTGCCTCATGTCTATTGGGAAACCATTTTATCTGCTATCAACATTGATTCCAAATTTTTTGTGTCTCTTCAAATTGTCTCACAGAGAGTGTAGCTATGAGATATCTCATGCACTCACAAACACAGCACAACACAAGAGTGGTCACTTCAATTACTAGTTTCAGCAGGAACAAAGGCTTGGAGTCCTTTTTCCTGACAGGAGAAGTACTTAGTAGCTTTTTAATTGTCTCACTGAGAACCTTATAAGATTTGGGAAATTAAGGCTTTTCCATCTTATGAGAATAATTTAGTTGAGAAAGAAATTTATCACCTTTCTACATGCATTGAAATTGCTGTAAGTCCAGCAGAGTTCTTGCCTTTGCTATCGGTCACCTCTGTGCCTTCTTTCTAGCCCATGCTGAGCATTTACAGTGCTAAGTAGTTGATAATTTCATTTGGTGTGAAGAAACTGCCTTTTCCTAATTGAGCTTGAATGGAAAGTATCCATGTTTCTGAAAGTAATCCTGGCTTCCCTAGTGTAGCTGTAAATAGTGTACCCTTCTGAGCTTTGCCTTGACTCTGTTAGACAGATACATGGTGATGAATGTTAAGTAGGTGGAGATATTTCCCTTCAGTTCAGAGCTCTCTGCTGTGGGTTACTTGTTGCCCGGTGTTACGTGGCTCTTTTTTCAGGCAGCAGGAATGCCGGGTCTCGTGTGGGGCAGCCACGAGACTCACCATGCCCCTGTCAGTGCCTGTTTACGCAGTGTTAGAGTGAGTGATTTAGAACGTTTTCTACTACACATTATTCAGCCTCCTGTGAGTCCCTGCTCAGGGTGAGAAGCGTTCTGGCTGTGTGACATTACTTTCCCAGGGAAAAATTAACAGTGATACTCACCGCCTGCACTTGGAGCTGCAAATCATTTTTCTCCTGCAGCAGGACCACCATTTTCTCCTCCAGCTCCTTCCTCTTTGCCTCTGACTTTGCAAGTTCTTCCTTGGTTTTCTCAAATTCTTCCTTCATGTTGGCCATCTCCTTCTCCGATTCTGCGCTCTTCAGCAAGGGCTTGATCTTGAAGAACAACTTCATCCAGGGCCAGTGCTTCACATTCATGAAGGACCGAACATTGTACTGGATGCAGAAGATGGACTCCCTGGAGCATAATTAAAATATACATTGAATATTTTCAGTATGACAAGTGTCAACACTTTCCCCCAGGTACAGTGACATTAACTGAAGATGTACCTCCTCTCCATCATTCTCTGGAACTCCACTCTCATGAGGAAGCCCCTGCACCTGGCCTGTGTGCGGGTGATGAGCTGTGCCAGCTTCTCATCCCTCATCTCCTCCAGCAGTCCCAGCAGCCCAGCTTTGAAGAACACCTTGAGAAAGGGAAAGTTGCAGCACATCATTGTCAGGCAGAGCAAAGCACAGGCACACAGGGGTTGAAACAAGAGGGGGTTGTACCTTGGTGTGGCCAAATTTGTACTGGGTGTGGTCCACATCGATTGACCCAAGAAGCTTCTCAGAAGCCTTCTTGCTATCAATGAACTGTCCCTCTGGGATGGCGCTGGCATTAAGCACCTTGTACCTGCAGAATGAGAGGAACTATGAATGAAGGCAATCTCAAGTCATAAGGTTATACAGTTTATTGAAATTAACAGCAGTCTTTGCATAAGAATAAGGCTGAGCAAGTTGGAATTTTACTCCTTATTTAGAGATACAGTTATAATGAAGTGCTAATTTGGTTAAAAAAAATAAACAGGAAACTTTTACTGTCTTTAAGTGATCAGTCATAGATGAAAATAGGGCACTGGTCTCCAGCCATTTCAGTCTTATATCTTCACAACTATACTGTAGAAAATTGCTTTATGTGCACAGGAGGAAAACATCTTTCCTTGAAAGGGCAATGGGCAGAGCACTCATAGAGGCAGTCATTTTTGCCTGGGAATATGTTGTAGCCACATCCCAATCTGCATTTTTTAATCTTGTAATCACTGGCTCGTGTATCTATTGTGCTTCCATACTCAGAGACACTGGCAAAGTTCAGTTCTGCGATGACCAGCAATCAGTGAGAACAACTCAATTACCTCTTAATTTCTCAACATTCCAACATTGCTCCTCTCTTTCCATTATAAGCAGATAGAGTTGGCACTTAAAAATAACCACAAATGCTAAAACAGTCAAGATGTACAACTTATGCAGGAAAGACAGGATGGAGAGCAGAAAGAAGGATGACCTCTGTTTGAAGTCAGCATAGAGGATTCTGCTGGGGAATCCCTTCCTGCAAATTCTGATCCCCTCCAGCACGCCGTTACAACGCAGCTGGTGTAGCACCAGTTCATGCTCCATGGCACCTAAGCAAATAAAACAATTATGTGATACTTCATGATAAGGCACAGAGGATAATGGCTTCTTCGCACTATGGATTCTCTCTACTTGATGTTCTTACCAGGTGTTTTTGTTTCATTGGGGATGATACAGCGCACAAAATGGGGGTGAGTGCTCCGTAGATTGGTCATCAGCTTGTTCAGGTTCTCCTGTGGGATCATGAGAAAAGATTTTTTGTTAACAAATGGTACCTCTGCAATTATACTGTCAGATGTGCAAAAAGTGTTGGAAAGTAATAATGAATTTATTATTTGCACCTATAGCCATCCTAATTTGTGTTTTCTTTTGCCTTTAAGTCTTGAGCATAAAAGACACAAAACTGTGTAATATGTTTCCATGAGACTGAGGGATATATTCACTCAGACAGGACACCTATGGAGAATGGTGACCAGAAGTTCGTGACAAAAGGCATACATATGAGTGAAAGATGATTCTTTGTAATCACCAGATTCTCACCCTATGGAAGACACTGGCTGCTGATGGAAACAAAAACAAAACCAAAAATAGGACAAAAGGGAAGACTGGTAAGGACCAAGTTTGTAGATAAGACTCTGAAAGAGCAGCTTAATGGCATTAGGAGCTACTTGTGAAGTTATATTTGACAAAGGTTGAGCAGAGGAAGACCAGAAAGTCTCCCTGTTCAGTGAGAATGAGGTCACAACTCATAGAGAAAAAGCATGAGCAATAGGTCCTACAGCACTCCTTTCCAGAGGAGTTTTTAAAAGCAAACTCATGAACTATGTCTGATTTTAGCAATCACTTTTGCTAGCTAGGTCCTAGTATTTCTCAGTCTGGCACTGGCTTGTAGCATGGGCAAAGCTACTCAAACAAATATATCTTTCACGTGAAAATCTGTTCAGGATGCCACATAGCAGCTGGATGGGCACGGGTGCTCAAACAAGAGTGTTTCCAAAGCTCTGTCCAATGATGGAAAGGTAACCGGCCTTGGCATTTCCCTATTGCCTTGTCTTCATATGTATACTTGTGCAAACAAGTATGTGTTATATGAGTTCTATATTATCATGTGAAAATGCACACACATTTGTGTGTGCTGATCCAGACTTGAGTTTCCCTGAGGAAGGCAGCCAGATCCACCATTGCCTCCCCAAGGCAGAGAGAGAGGGGAAAGAGCTTGAACCTGCCAACTCATGAGTAAATGAAACTGTAACCTGACCCAAGTACTTCTTCCAGCATCAAGATGGATCTTCCTCAGCTGACCTCAGCTGACTTGCAGTCAGCTCTTTCATGAATAACTGAAGAGTTGCTCTTTATGTGGAATAATGTTAATAGGTTGCAGTAAAATGGCTTTGTTGGAGGTACTGTGAGGTTTCACAGTCTTAAACTAAAAAAAAAAAGAGAGAGAGAGACAATGACTTTGGTACTTACCCTGAAAAGAGCTGACACAGTCTGGAAAGAAGACCCCTTCTTCTTGCCTCCCTTCTTGCCACCACCACCACCACCACCCTCTGAAGAACACAAAAAAACCATGGGTTTGATTTGGATATTTTTTTCTATGACACTGCAAGAAGCTTGTTCATATGTATCAGTTATGGATGCAGTGGGAAACAGAGTCATCACTCAATCTGAAAGAACACAGGGCCAAAGGTGTACGATAAACTAAAGCTGCATGATAAATGAAGGGACTATGATGGCCGAGTGGAAGACCTGAAATACATTTGAATACATTCAAACTATTGGAGACTCTACAGAATATGTAGTTTCTTTAGAACACTCTAGCTGATATTCATGGCTCTGGTAGAGTCATTAAATAAAAATGAAAATATTAATTTCACAGAACTTACCTGCCTCTCCTGGAGCAGCGGCAAAGAGTAAGGCCAGTGTCTTCAAGGATGATTTCTGGTACAGCCCCACAACAGTTTCATTCAGGGGGTCCTTGTTCTTGTCAAGCCAGCCAGTGATGTTGTAGTCCACCGTGCCAGCGTAGTGCACCAGGGAGAAGTGAGCCTCAGCCTTGCCTTTGGCAGGTTTGGGCTTCTGGAAGTTGTTGGACTTGCCCAGATGTTGGTCATAGAGCTTGTTCTTGAAAGAGGTGTCAGTTGCCTTGGGGAACATGCACTCCTCTTCCAGGATGGAGAAGATGCCCATGGGCTGGGAGAAACAGAATGAAGGAGGAAGAGGTGAAAAGGAAGAAAGAATGACAGATAAAGATATAGCTTCCTAAGTGGAACAACATTAACAGCCTCAGGAATTATTCTGATGCTCAGCAGAGAAAATTGTAAAATATTATAAACTTATATATTTACAATATCACAATTACCCTTTCAAGCTGCATTTATAAATATACAAAAAATTAATACATTTCTGAAAATATTAGACATGGTGAATTGCACAAATACCTTCTCAATGAGCTCAATGCAGGCAGCCAGGTCCATCCCAAAGTCAATGAACTCCCATTCAATTCCCTCCTTCTTGTACTCCTCCTGCTCCAGCACGAACATGTGGTGGTTGAAGAACTGTTGCAGTTTCTCATTGGTGAAGTTGATGCACAGCTGCTCCAGGCTGTTGAACTGCAATATTACAAATAAATATTATTATTAATGTTAATTTAGAAAGCTACAGGTAAAGAACAGTGCTGGCTTTTTGTACCAAATTACAGGAGGATAGGAGAGTGTTCCTGCTTTGCTCAGCCAGGAGTTTGTAACTTCTGTCAGTGTGTCTCTCTTGTCAAGCTAATATTTATCCATATGTTTACGACCCCTAGAAGATTAGGCCACATTAATAATTCAGACTTGCCAGTTTTTATATGTACTAGACTGGGATAATCCAGTCACGGGACAGTCCACAGCACAGCAGTTTGTCCAACATTTCCAAATGCTGATTTCAGAGTATGTCCCAAGCCTTCAAAGCACAAATTATGTCTATGGAACTGCTCTCTCTACATTAGGTACCACATGCCATGTTAGTCTACTGTTTCTAATCAGTCAAAACCCCCTGCATTTATGTATGGATTTCCATTGGCATATGTGAAACACAAAAATCTATTCCAAATTAAAATCCTGTGGAAATCATGATACTTTAGATACAATCTGAAAGGATCAAATAATTTCTGGAAAGAAAAAAAAAAAAGGCACCACTCTAGAGTAACTTCTGAAAGTGTTGTAATAAAACACTGTTCTTACATCAAAGATCTCAAAGCCAGCAATGTCCAGGACACCAATGAAGTACTGTCTGGGCTGCTTGGTATCCAGCTGTTGGTTGATGCGAATAACCATCCACAAGAACATCTTCTCAAACACGGCTTTTGCCAGAGCACCTACTGAATTGTATACCTAAAACAAACAAACAAACAAAAACAACAAAAAAAACAGAAGGCTTGTAGATATAATGCAGAGCAAAAGAGGAAGCCCAGAAGGTTTGTCAACAAAACAGGCATTTTTGTTACCTGCTGCACAGTTTGACCCTTGGTCACATATTCATTGCCAACCTTGACTCGGGGGTAGCAGAGGGCCTTGAGCAGGTCTGCTGAGTTCAGACCCATCAGGTAGGCAGCCTTGTCAGCAACTAAAGACCAAAAAAGTGAGTTGTTAAGGTACCAGCAAACAATGTTCCTTAAAACGAGAATTAAAAGGAAATTCTAGTAAAGATAAAACAATCAGTTAAGATGAAAAAATAATGTATTTCTAATTTATCATAGTTAATATTCTCTAGTAATTATGGTACATTTATAGTGCGTCTTTTTTCTTCACCTATTCTTAGTTTATTTTGAATTTTGAATGAAAAATCAGTTAAGAGACATTTAGGTGGGCAGACTTCTCTATAACAAGTACTGAAAATGAAAAATCAAAGGTAAGCCTGGGATGATGACAAAAGTGCAGGCAATCACAGATCCTCTCAGAAGCAAATACAGTGCAATTTGTTTCAGTGACTAGTGGTAGGGTAACTTCAAAGACATAATGCTCAAGAGAGCACAAAACAAGTGTCAATTATGCCTTTATGAATCTACAGCTAAACATACGAGATGAAGGGTTATTTTTAGAAGTGCATCCTCAACAAAAATTTGGCATTTTACCTTTTGCTATCGCTTTTACTATTGAATTCAGACTCCACCAGCAGGCACAGTATGTAAAATTATTTGTTCAATAATGCTTATACAATTAATTTGAAATCATGATAAAAAAGTATAGCAGATCACTGCATAAATATTGGACAAGTTCTAACAGTTGTCAGGAAAAATTTCTAATGAGTAAGGATAGTGTAATGCTGAAATACATTGCAGGTTTTCCTCAGTGTTTGCAAAAGCAGGTAAGGAAAGACTGCACAATAGATGGAGTCCGCAGGAGATGGAGAAGATGAAGTGTCATAGCCTTCTCCCAGCTTTATAAGCAAGTAAAACTAGCAAAATAAATATGACACTGCCACATTGAGAAATTTGTTCACAGCTTCAGAGTTATCCTCTGAAGAGGATTATAGTGGAATCAGTGGGATCAGTGCTGTGTACACTGCTCCGAATGTTTCCAAGATTTAGTCAGCAAAATACCATCACTTATATAAAGTTCCAGCTATTATTTGTAGCCTGTTCTACTATTACTATTCATCATTATCAGATTAATCGCTATTGTATTCCTTGCAGTTATATTCATTTGTGCCTTAACACTCCCTAAAAAAACTCCAGACCACAAGCACACACAAAAGTCAAGAAAAAAACCCCAACATTAGTAGTATGTGTTTATGATATATGCAAATAACTCTAGTCTCAGGGAAATACTTCCACAAACTTCTACAGGAATGCACCTTTGAACCATATTGGGCAAGGCAAACATGATAGACATATCTTAGATGTCTATTTTTCAAACAGAAGTCCCGGAGACTTGCCAAGACTCTACAGGAAATGTAGAACATATCAACCACAGCTGCAGTATTAACTGATGTTGTACCTTCTGTGCCGTCCGGCTCTGCCTGCTCCTCACGCTGCTTCTGCTTGAACTTCAGGTTGCCGTAGTGCATGACGGCCCCGGTCAGCTTGTAAATGGCTGTTTTCTCATCAGGAGTGAAGCCCAGGATGTCAATGGCACTCTAACAAAAGAACCACTAGAGTAAGTACCATGCCTGTTAAAGGCCAGAGTCAGCCTGGGAAAACTGTGTGTTACTTACATCTGTGGCCATCAGCTCTTCCTGGTCGTTAATGCTGGGTACCGTGATCTCACCTTGACTCACATACTGATAGTCATATGGGTTGGTGGTGATCAGTAACATCTCTGAAAAGAAGGACCCAACACATACAGATCAAATGAAGGTAATTGGCATGTAAAGGAATTCAATGTTACTCCATGGTCTTTGTCTGGAGAAATTAGTGATCTTTCCTACCAATGAGCTCCGGCTTCTTGTTGGACATGATCTGATAGAAGATGTGGTAGCTTCTTTCTGCCGGGAGCTGGAAAGTGACTCTGGACTTCTCCAGCAGATCTGGCAAGGGCAGAAGTATGGAGTTAGCACAGGAACTGAGGAAGGCTGGAGGGAAAGGGACAAGGCCAGGAGAGTCACTTACATGTTTCAATGTCAGCTGAAGCCAGTTTCCCTGTGGCACCAAAATGGATTCTGATGAATTTACCCTGAAGGAAGCAGGAAAGCCAACTGAGAACTATTTTACCAGTCTTGACTGCAAGAATATGTGAGTCTGGGTGCTGATGCGAAAAAAGTAATTTTGTCTCAGACAACAACTTACAAAGCGTGAAGAGTTGTCATTCCTCACGGTTTTGGCATTACCAAAAGCCTCCAGCAGTGGGTTGGCGCTGATGATTTGATCCTCAAGTGTCCCCTAAAATACAAATCTTATTGTCATGGTATTGTTCACAAATAAATTGTTTAGTTGCAGGCTCCTACCCCAAGACCTCACCTGCATTTTGCCTGCTGGCTGCTGCTGCTCTTCCTTCTTCTTGTCTCCACTGGCTGCAATTGTTGCAAAGTACTGGATGACACGCTTGGTGTTCACAGTCTTCCCTGCACCGGATTCTCCGCTGTCAAAGCAAAGAGAGAAGCAGAGAGCGTGTGGTCAGGCAGGAGATCCCCTGGCACCGGGCAGCCCCGCAGGGACCCAGCAGGGAGTGTACGTACGTGATCAGGATCGACTGGTTCTCGCGATCTGTGTAGGAGGAAGAAACAAATAGACTTTGTAAATGAAGAATACAAAAAGAGTGTAAATTAATGCAGTAAATATAAATTACGACAAGAAAAAATTCTGCATTTTTTTTCCTTTGCTAGCTCCTAATATTTTTTTTCAATTTCTAATTTTTTCAAAGCAATTTGCACCATGTTCTTATGTCTAAACATACTCAGAACACTGTTGCCTCTTATTTAGAGAGTTATGGGTTTGATGGGTGGACTGTTAGATGGATAAGAAATTGACTGAATGACGGCATCCGAAGTGTTACAGTCACAGTCTCAATGCCCAAATGGTTAATTAGAGTTATCCCTCAAGGTTTCTCCTGGGACCAACACCTCCATTAATGAGGTATTAATTAAATAGTGGGATTAATTAAGTAGTGGGGTTAATTAAATAGTGGGATTGAGTGCACCCTCAGCAAGTTTGCAGATGACACCAAGGTGAGCAGTGTGGTTGATATCCTAGAGGGAACAGATGCCATCCAGAGGCACTTCGACAGGCTTGAGGAATGTGTCATGTGAACCTTATGGAGTTCAACAAGGCCAAGTGCAAGGTCCTGCACCTGGGTCAGGTCGATCTCCAATATTAGTCCAAACTGGGGGAAGACTGTATCATAGAATCATAAAATGTCCTGAGTTGGAAGGAACTGACAACAATAGTTGAGTCCAACTCCTGTCCCTGCATATGACAACAACATGAAAATATGGAAACAAAACTAGCAGCAACATATAATTCTGTTTCATTTTTTCATGTCATGGTTTTATCAAGACAAATCTGAACTTTTGTGGTACTGATGTTTCCTGTAGGCCTCTGATTAAATAACTTCACATCATTAGTCAGAATTTTCACATCACATATCCATCTCATACTCTTTTCACTTTCACTCTTTCATTAAAGACATAATTATCTTTCTTGCTCCATCTGATCCATTTGACTTAACATTTTTCCTGATACACTATCTGTGGTAATATACTTTCTTTTTAGAAATATTAACATGAAAAACTAATTTTAAAATTAGCTGTCATTAATACTATGACTGAAATAAAACTCTAATGATGTGTTATGGAAATGTCAGCATATTTATTAAGGAAACTCCGTGATTACTTTTAAAATGTCTTTTTGATAGAATCATGCTGACATCCACTCACCTGTTAGCATGAGTTTAAACAAGAAAAATGCCACAATACCTCACTGATTGCAGGAATTTCTTTCATTTAAAAGACCAGAAACAATGGTATGATGATTGTAAAACACACAGTAGTGTGTATGCATCAGAACCATGAAAGCTTTGAAAATGTCTACTCCTACTACTGGGACAGAGTATCCCTTCCAAGAAATTTATGGTACTGTCCTTCTGAGACAGATGGAGCCACTCACCAGTCAGCATGAACTGATAGGCGTTGTCAGAGATGGAGAAGATGTGTGGAGGAGCCTCCTGGCGCTTCTTGCCTCTGTAGGCCAACACCACCTCCGGGTTGTACACCGGCAGCCACTTGTAGGGGTTGACGGTGACGCAGAAGAGACCCGAGTAGGTCTGCGAGGAAGGGACACAGCACGTTGCCTTCCCCTGAGCCTGGCAGAGCAGTTCTCCCAGCTCCCCAAAGGAAGACTGCTGCTGGTACTTACGTAGATCATCCAGGCTGCATAACGCTCTTTGAGGTTGTACAGCACAGCGGGTTCGTGGAGGTGGGTCATCATGGCCATGTCCTCGATTTTATCGTACTTGGGAGGGTTCATGGAGAAGATTTGATCTTCCTTCACAGTCAGGGTCTGTCAGAGGAAAGAAAGTTATATGCGTGTCAGCTCGGATGTCAGAGTGGAAATTAAATGCTGTTTGTAAACCCTGCATTTTCCTCACCTCTCCAGCTTCAGTCTTGACGGTGACCTTCCCTGACTCCCTACTCTGGATTGTGCTTTTCACATAGGATTCCTTGGGATGCACCACAAAGACAGATGACTTGGCATCAAAAGGCTTGTTCTGGGCCTCGATTCTCTCCTTTTCTGACTTTCGGAGGTAAGGAGCTGCCTCCCCAAAGATCGCCATCTCAGAGTCTGACGACATGGCTGCAGCTTATTGAGTGCAGCACAGCACGGGCCTGTAGTGGAGAGACACAGTACCGAGTGAAGGAAGAAATGCCTTTGCACCACACACCTGACTCTGTAGTGCTCTGCTCTGCGTATTCTTACAGTCTCCCTCTCTGTCTTATCTGCTTTTCACCCTATATATCCTTTAATTTATTTAGATCTTAAAGAAAATAGGTGCCTTTGATTTGGATGATTTTAACTTCTCTCTCTTATTGCTGTTTACATGGTCAGTTCTTTGGATCTAGTAGTGTTTCAACTAGGCTACACAGAAAAATTGGATTGGCACATTATATAGCTTTTCTATACAAAGCAGCAGAGATACCAAGGGAAGTCATCATATCAAAATTATGAAAGTCCACTTATATCCTTTCTCTTTTGCATGTTTTAGACCATGTAATTTGTATTGAGTAAAGAGATGGAGCAACAACAAAAAGATGTGGTGTAAGCAGAAGCATTGGTGTGAATCGTCTATGCAAATCTTTTTTCCTCAGAAGTCAGAGTTTTATCTTCTGAAGTTATTCTGCCTTTTCCAGTTCAAGCTTATCCTTCAAGATTAACTTATACTTAAAGAGGAAAACTTTTCAATTAAAAAAAAAAATCAGAGGGATTTGACAAAATCTTCACTATATGTGCTCTTCATTCACCTTCCCTTTCCTGGATTTCTCTTCACAGGCAATCTCCTGTTGACGGTTCTGTGTGGTAAGAGCCAACTATTTCCCAGGAGGTACCAAACAAATATGTCCAACCCAGCTATGAAAGGAAATTTGCTGTTTCAGAGAGCACAACTAGGTAGAATTGTACTGCCTTAGTATGCACAGATGTAAAGGGATATGGGAAGTGCCCAGATAGCTGCCTAAAAACAAAATCTTGGAGGGTCTATTCCTATGGAATAGGCAAATCAGAGTCTTACCTCTTGTGATACCAGCTGGCCTTCAGGCTGGAAGCTGGTCAATACTGAAAAACAGAAATGACAACTTCTTATTTTTGCACAGAACACCAAGGATATGTCACAGGGCAAATGTACGCTGGTGATTCAAAAGCAGAAAGAAAATATCTGTTGATACAGAGAGTCCTCTGAGGAAAGCAGTTCCACAGGCAGCAGGAGTGCAGTTGGTATTCTGCCAGCACCCAGCCCTCCAGACTCTTACCTTGAAGCTTTCCGTGGAGACAGAACAGCCTTGTCCTACCAGCACTTTTATAGGTTCTGGTCTGCACATACACCTCCCACCTCCTCTTTCTTAGGTCAAAAAATTTTTGGCAAAGCATTGTTTGGCAAACTTGACTGAGTGCATGATTCCCATTCGTGCTCGTGGATATATTTAGAAATATTTGAAGTCTTCCTAGCTATGTGAATAAATCTCCTATAAATATTTTGACTAGGAATCTGAAAGGAGGAAGTGCTGCCCAGCAAATAGAGCAGGACACCAGGTCTTGGAACGGTTGGCTTCTCTTCTCCTGACTCTGAATTGCTGTTTGACATATAAGATTTGTGTATCTCAGCACTCAGCAGCAGTGAGAAGGATTACTATTACAAAGAGCTTTGGGGACATTCTATTTAGAAATATTCTGGAAATAAACAATAGGAACAATCTAGTATAGTCAAATGATAATGTTTGGACAGCCACATCATGCTTGCATTACTGAACCTATTTACAACTCCTTAGCTTTTTGCTGGCTACTTGCAAAAGATCAGAGAAGAACCAAGGTTTATCTACCTTGATTCATACATTTAATCACATCTTTTACCTTCTTCTGAACAATTACCTATTTTCTACAATTTGAAATTGGATTTTAAAAGTATTTTTTTGCTGTTCTTCATATCTGGCTGGTCTGCCTTGCTCATACATGTCTAGCAGAAGTTTCGGTAGGGTCAGATTAGCAGTGACTGCTGCCATTTTGCATCCTTCGTCTTTTAGACTTATTGGCAGTTTTAACTCACCAATTTGCTGCTACTGTAGAGACTTTGGACAGTGGCTGTAGTTACCAAATGCAAGAATGGGGTTTAGATCACAAACGCACCTCCTCCAGCCTTCCCAAGCACAAGCAAAAAGTCCACAGAAATTTTGAGAACTCCTGGGAGGCTCCAGGTCTTGACACGTCTAACCTGTGGATGTAGATGCGATTTTTTTTTTTCCCCCATAGCATTCCAGTGCAAAACCTAGGTATTCTAGGTAGAATTATTCTACCAGAGGTCTTGTTCAACAGAATGTATTAACAAAAGCAACCTAAACCTCACCCTAAGAATACAAATCTAGATCAAGAAGAAAGTTTTTTCTTAATCTTAAAATGCCACGTCATTTCTAAAGCAAACAAAAAAGCAAAGAATCATTACTTTTAGCAAAATTCACAAAGGTTTTGGATCCTGTTTGCATAGAGGAGAAGAGCACTTGGCTTGTTCTGACACATCAATGACAATGCATTTTGTCTTGAGACAGACATGTTCATGTACGAAGAGTTCTAGTTGTGCAGATAGTTTTTAAATTAAGCATGATGCTTTTCAGTGAAGGTGAATATTAGGTAAACCTGGGAAGAAATGCTTTAAGTAATTGATGAAAAAAAAAAAAGCTGTTCACATGGCTTTTAGCAATTCATCAGGAATTTTAAGGATATGGTCACTTTAAGGGATGTGGTGTGGCCATATCCTCTAGTGCTACAGATATGCATCAGTCAGCAGAAAATCTGTATCATATCTTGTGGGAAGGGTGTAGGGCGAAAAAGTCACAAGTAGAACACTCTAGCTGCTCTAAATAATAAAAGTTCGAGACTCATGAGGTGTCTGGGAATACCTTCTGGGCCCTGCAGACCTGTCACTTTCTTTGCAAAGAGTTATGTATGAAGTCCTATTTGAAGCTCTTCTGTGGAGCTAGGATGAGGTGCTGTGATTCTGTACTATATTCTGAAGGCTTATGCTCTCCGTCAAATGTCTGGAAGGTAAAGCACTGTAAGAAGAGTCAAAGAGGTTGATCTCAGCTCATTGTTTGCCAACACTGCATGTACAACTGAAATATCTGAGATCAGCTATTTTTTATGAGGTTGCCAATGTCTTTCTGAACAATAAATGTAGAGATTTTATAGTTTCTGTTTGAAAAATAGTATTAAGTACTTGTAGAAATGTCACTGAAGAAAATGAAAAAGTCTTATGCTCTAGCATGCAAAACGGTGTAAAGGGAGAGAAAGGAGAGATTTTCCCTTCTTCTTCTAATGCATTATATAATTGTTCAACAAACTTGACTGTTCTTTCTATGACACGTGAAATGATCTCCAAGTTGAATCTAGTTTTTTGATAAACTTATCTCTGTCTGTTGACATAGTGACTTCCAAGTGTGCAGGAACTGAAAGCTTAGCAGCTGAAATCCATATAGCTGTAAGAAACCTCTCGTGCTTTTAATTCTGATTAATGCTCTCTGCAGCCCCGATAATACCCATTTTACAGTCATTACTGTGTTTATGCATCTAACAGTAGCTGCAAAATTATTCTTTATATTTCAGCTTCCTTCTTGAGGCCTCTTCACATGTTAATTAAAGAGGATGACTTGGATTCCAGTACACTGGTTCAAAGATCACACTTACAGTATATCATCATCTCTGTCAGTTTGACATCTGGTATTTTGTTTCACCTCCTAGGGTAATGGAAATCATCTGGCAAGGCAACAGATTTGAGATGGAATGACAGATGACTTCTTTTTCTATTCCCCATGTCTTTAACTTCCCTTGCTAGAAACCTGGTAATAAAGGACCACGTTCTACAACACATGGCTTTCATCTGCCTAGTTCAGGAAACAGCACCTCACACATATTCTTCCTGCGGTGAGTACATCGTCAGGTCCCAAAGCCATCCTGGAGCCCTGAGTTCTTGTGGCATCTATAATAGGTTGGAGAAGTGAGAGTGGGGAGACTGTAATCAGTCTGGAAAGAGGTTCTGTCCACTACCTGTCCAGAAAGAGGATGTGCCAGGGCACAAACATTTGTCCTCACTTGGCAGTATAAGACATGAGGTGGTCCTCTTACCCCTATCATGAGCCTCAGCCTGCTGAGGGGATAAAGAGCAATAAGTGAGCTGTTCTGCCTTTGCATCATTCGACCAAAAGCTCCCCATTCTATCTGCTGAGTACGACTGATTCCACCTGTGATGTTAGCATCAGGTCAGAACACAGCAAAGGAAGACAGTCACAGAAGTTGTTTTCAGTCCCAGCCAGGAAACTTTCTGGTCTTCAATATAAAATTTCCTGTTCCTGAGGAGACAATTAGAGAAGCAAGGCTATGGTCAGATGAAGGCTTTCCTAAACAAGGTCACTGCTCTACACTCAGCACGTTCTGGGTCTGAAACAGCTGGTGGAATGGAAAGGCACAACTATCAGAAGTCAGTTTGGGAATTTTTCAAGCTCAAGCATCCTTCTTATTTCGGCAGTGCATTGATTTTTTCCCACAGACAAAAATGTAAGGGTGCAATAGAGAATGAACAAATGTTATGGCAATAGTGAGACAAAATAATGCAAATATCTGTGGAATGTAAGTAAAATCTGGCCATATCCATAGCGTACCCTCAAATTCTGATTTTTATTTCTTGCAGTAATCTCTGTAATCTTCAATGTCTAGAAAAGATGAAATCAGCAAGTTATTATTAAAGATACAATTTAATATTCTGTGAATTTTCTGAACAATTTTGAATGCTTGTGACATTCTCATGCTCCCTTTAAACTCATGACCTTTTACATAATTTGTTAAACTGGGATGATATAGTGTCAACTAGCACTTCAGCCATTTCTTGCTGTTTTCAAGTATTGGAAAAGATTGTGTATTTTTTTTTTTCTTCATTTGCAGATGGAAAAAAGATTCATAAATACAAAGGAATAATGGTTCTACTTCCCCTGTGATTGATTGTAGAGGTGGAGTTCATGCTACTGGCCATGCTGTTGATCTGAGTCTCCAACTCATCTTTCTCCTTTGCCAGTTTCTTCATGACACTTTGTAGGTTTTTGCTGCCCAAATTCATCTGTCTGCAGAAGAAAAAGAATAACTCCATAGAGCACAGAAGTGTTGGTGATAAAAGACATCTGGAGGTCTCCAGTCATGTTTTCGAGTCATGAAAACAGCCCACCACCTCTCCCAAAAATCTGCTGCTGTGGTGGTCTATCCTCTTACTGAAAAACACTGTCTGCTTTTCCCTGACTTCCTGCATGTCAGGATCAAACACCTTGTGCTTGGAGGAGGTGATCCTTGAAAATCATATAGCTCTCCTAGACCCTTCTTCTCTCCAGGATAGTCTCCCATGGTATTTTTACAAGTAGATCCCCAAACAGCTGAGAATCTGTTCTTCTCAAGGCTAGGGCTGTTATCCTGCAATTTGCTTTCTTCCCTCCTCCAAGGCTGCTGAACCCCTGTATTTTGTGTTCACTGCAACCAGAGCTGCCCCTGACATTCACATACAATTCTTCTTAGTTTCTAAGTATCAGGTACAGCAGGACACCTTCCCTTAGTGCTTTTGTCACCAATGTCAAGAAGTTATCAGAATTCCCTTCAGAGCTTCTGGACTGCTATTGCCCTTCCAGTGGATACCAGGGTATTCTAAAACCCCCATTAACTTTATGCCAGCTGTGTTCTCCAGGTTCTTGTTTTGGTCTCTGTTCAAACATACAGCACAGACATTTTCTACGGGAACGACAACAACAAAAAACCTCAACCAACCAGCAAACAAACAAACAAAAAAACCACAAAAAGAAAAAAGAAAAAACCCACAGCGGTAAGTGACTTATTTCTATGTATTTGGAGTCTGTGGCAATTTTTTGGTAGCAGGGGTTGCAAGAATGGCCTCTGTGAGAAAAGACGAGGAGCTACCTCCCTGCTGGACACAATTCCAGCCAGCCCTGCAATGGACACAAGCACAGGACACAGCTGAGCCCATCAGTGAAGCTGGTGGTGCTGCTATGAAAATACATTATTAAATGTGTAGTAAATGTCAGAAAGAGATAGAGGTGAGAACAAAAGGAGTGAGAAACAGCAGAGGGAACACCAAGGTCAGAGTGCACTTCCAAGTATTTCCTTATATACTAATTATTTGTAAAAACAGACAAGGGCAAAGCAATACAGGATTCAGGAATTTCCAAACTAAAGCTGGAAAACTCTAAGGAAACATTTCATGTTCAGTAACAGGGAAATTGGTGTCCTTCGTTATTTAGGCAGGCTACTTTAATGTCAGATTTTTGTTTTAATTTGATAAGTCAACCCAATACCAACAGTTTGCAGACTGGAAATACGTCAGGCCTCTTCTTACTGCTGCACAGAATTCTATGGGCAAGTCCGAAGTCTCTGCTATGATGATTGTGGGTGTGGAATGGGGAAAGAGTGTGAACCTGTATGCTTCTACTCTTCAGGGGTCTGCAGAAAAACCTCCTGAGGCTCTTTTTTTCTGCCGTGTTGGAGAATTCCTTTCACAGATGTAGGAGTAATGGTGCTCCTCCTTCATTTTATGTAGCAGTTTTCTCTTTGATACTGTGTGAAATAGCAAGTGGGTCTGAAGCAGAAGGACTGCAGAGAAATGCTTAGGTAGCCTTAGTCCAACAGACATGAGGACAGAAATCTGTGAGGTTCTTTTTACAAGATCAGCTATTCCCTGTTATCCCACTATGTGATCCTATTTTTTCATTATCAAGGGCTTGCCAGACTTGACACTGTCTCAAGATGGACACGTCTGAATGTCCACAGCGCTGATGTTATATATTAGAACATCCACAGAAAAACAGACTCGCAAGTAAATTTATAAAACTAGGTGACATGCAACAAAACCAAATCATGAAGGTACAGAGAAAGGTGAGAAAAGTTGCTGAGCATTTTACGTCTCTGAGCATATCTAAGGGGACAGGAATGAGGAACCGGGACAATGAATGCTGCAGTCTGCATGGAGCCCTCTGTAGTATGTGGAGACATGACCATCCATCCTGTGTGAACCTGTGCTTATACTCCTAGCATCATGAACTGCTTGAATCAGTCACTGGGGCCCAACTATTTGGGCCCAACTATTATGGGAATTCAGGAAATTCAGGTGTGTTTTCTCAGCCTTATGTCTCTCTTACATCCACCCCCACCGTTTACATTTCTCTATCTCTGCTTTATAGTCTACTTACATGAATCCTACTGAAAGAAGACTCTGTCCAATATTTGTTAGTTTTCAGCACTTCGCAGCTTTGCACAAGCCTCTATATAATTTGCCAGGTTGGCTGAATTTCTGGAAAACCTTAGGTGCACAGTTACACAATGTACTTTACTGGAGGTTTTGGAACAGTTCTCTTACCTTTCCTTTTTATTCTTGGTACTGTCCAGTGAAGTACCTAATCTGGTCTAAAACCAATTGTCAGCTTGAAAACCGCTGATATTTTAGAAAAGAGGACAGCAGGAATTCACCACAAATTACATGCTCTTCTACATTCTCTCAATCTTTAATTTAAGAACTCCTCTAAAACCTTTTTTATTTTTGGCAAGGTAATACCTGACTTTTTGGAGGTAAGCAAGGAAATCGATACGCCTTGGCCATAAGAACTGCTGAAAATAGCTTTTAATTAAACTTTCTTTCTGAGCTGCAACCCCAGGGATAGGTAAGAGCAACGGTAACATATCATAATGACTTGACTGGTGGAAAAAGACAACCTTTGGGTTCTAAAATCCTTTTTCAAAATATCAGCCCAAAGCCCCACTCAGAAGCCTAGGAAAGTTGGATCAACTGATCTGAGCACTTCCCTATCTGAGGAGCATATCAATAAACAAACAGGCTTAATTAAAGAGTGCGTTATTGGAAAGATGAGAGGAAAATAGAGTAGTATATGAAAGTACACAATTAGTCATTGGCGTCTTCTTTCTCTTGAGACTCTCTGGCTATTACCTGACTCTGCATTTCCTGGGGTCAGAGTTTAGGACATGAATGCCCCCAAGTGTGAACCACCTGCAGGTCAGTGTGCTTTGCTCACTGTCCCTTACAGCAGCTTCATGTTGTTACCGTCTAATTGTTTTGCTCCAATGTAACTCCACATACAGACATGATACTTTGCTTTCAGAATTCAACCTGGAGCACACTGGCTGGTTCTCTCCACCTGGCAGCTATGGCACAATATGGTACGTTAGTTCAGCCCAGGATCTGTTCCAGACAAACTATATGGATGCTGAATAGGCCACCTATATCCTAGCACAACATAGTGCAACACATACCTTCCTCACCATGCCATACACTTGTCATTGTAGTGAGCTTCAGCTTAGTCCTTGTCACACTGAGGTCTATGAACTGGAAAACTGCAAAGCAGTTACTGTGTTTCAGCACTGGGGAAGCGTCACACCAAATGCTATAATACCCTTTGTACCTACTTGATCTTATTAGCTCTGCTATCACAGCCAGCATTCAGAAACACTTTTTTTAAACAAACCTTAAAACAAGATTAATTTGATAAAGCATTTAGGACTATTTTTACCCTTTTTTCTTTTCTCACTTTAGCACTTTAATAATTATCGATTCCGTTTTGTTAAATAAAGTGTTTTAAATTGAAATTTCCAGACTATCAGGTTCCTATAGTTTCTGACCAGGCACTTTTAGATATTCCAGACAAATGGGGTTTAAAGTTTTAATACCAAATTTAACTATTTGAAGAGTTTTGACATTACACAGTGTTTTGACTTAGCAGAGTTATACTGTAAAATATGGAAATAACAACAGAAACATAATATAGCAATTCCAATATACAGTTGAATCACGGTATGAATGGGATTCCCATTACCACCCTCTAGATGGTGTCCATCCTGATTCTGGACATCCCCAGTCACTGGGAAGGAGCGTGTGGGTTGAAGCCAGCCCAAGCCCATTGCTCTCTTCAAAGTTCATTTTTCTTGTTGTTTGATCTTTATGTGCTATGTTGGCCTGAGCCACACACACATTGCCCGCCCGCCCCTTCTCCCCTCCTGCCTGGTCTGACTGGCTCAGGGGGATTACACTTTCTACTGGTTGTTTTAGGGAAAATCATTTACATCAACGGTTGTGCCACTCAACTGATTGAGCTGTTTATCTAAAGCAAAGGTGCTCTGTGTTAAGTTCAGGTCTCTTTGGAATAGCTGTGATAATGTCCTACATTATTTTCTTAGCTTCTTGAGCACATCATCCTGGTTTACCACCTCTGAGCCTTTTTCTGTTGTGGGGGTTTGTTGGTCTGCTAAATAGACTGCTGCTTGAACTGATGTTATTGAATACTCTTACTGTATGGAATGCTTCTATTCAGAAGGGCCTTGACAGGCTGGAGAAATGGGAAGAATGGAGTCTCATGACATTCCATTAAAGGAAATGCACAGGTTAGTGTTAAGTAGTTATGATCCAAGGGAAGCTGACAATCCTAGGAAAGGTGAGGGAGTATACCTTTGTGTATTTTAACAAAAACCAAAACCAATAACAAAGCCAGCCAAACAACCAAACCAACCAAACCCAACCAAACAAAAAAACCCAAACACACACACACACACACACACACACAACTAACCAAAAGACTAAACTAAACCCAAACATCCCAAACCAAAACCACAATGAATGTTCCTACAAAAGAGAAAGTGATTATGAACAGAAATACAGACGGCTTCTGAAATTTATAGTAGGATTGCCTTCAGTCTGTGAATCCACATGCCATGTCTAATCAAGATTCAGCTACATGATGTGGAGGGACAGTGTTGAAAGTGCCAATAATATTTAGATTTAAAAAAAAAAAAAAAAGTAGAGTCCTGCCAATAATTGACTTTCTGCAATATCTGCTTCCATTTACACAGGGTTTGACTCCATTGGCACTAGAAGCAAAACATGGCACAGCCGAAGAGAAGTGGTTGATTGAAAGCCATCTCTGGGTATAGAATATCCTGCCCAGCAATGCAGCGCGAGCAAGGCACTGGAGTGCTGACATTCCCTGCAGGGGAGGGGCATTCGGGTATGCTGAAAATAGACCCTTCTTGAGATGGAGATCAGGCAGCTGCCTCACTTTCTGCCAGCTCTGAAGGTACGACTTCCCTTCCCCCATGCTGAGAGGGGCCAGAAAGGCCAAGCAGGTTCTTTCGGCAGTTCAGGTAAAACAAAGTTGAAATATCCCCACATCCTCAGTTTCTGGCCTGCCCCTTCCAAGACCTCCCAGATAAATTATCTTCCCTCTGTTCATTCTGCTGTGGAGGTGATTTTACGTTTCAAGGGGGAATAACTGATATGAGTAACAATTCTGAAAGGAGCGTTTACTGATAAGCAGTACAGTCTTTATTCTACTATCCTCATCCAGTGTTGCCCACTGACACACGCAGGTGCAACACAATCACTCGTGCAGGCCCTGCTATGCCCACAGTAACACCTTCTGTAACCATAAAACTCTCATCGAGGCATTTTGGTATTTGGGGTCTAGCTTGTATTAAGTTCTCTTTGGTTAACGTATTAGGTGCTTTTTCCTTTTTTTTCCCCATGTCTGATGTTATTGCTGGACTCCTAGATTTCCCCTCCTGGGCTCTTTGTCCCAAGCTGTAAATTCTGATCCTGCCCTTCTGAAACTTCTCTACTCTGCCCAGTCTGAGTGGGTAATGTTAGTTTTTGGCCTGGCTGAATCGTTTCTGGGCTGGTTGGCAACTCTGCTTCCACAACAGCAAACCAGAAATTTCCAGCCTTACAAATGCTGTTGACTTACTTGGCTTTAGGTCCTGTCCCTCCTCCATGTCCTTTAGCTTTGATAAACAGACAATTGTTTCTCTTTGGTTTAGTTGGGGGGATATTTGCACAGGGCCAGTAACCATTGCATTCCTTGGGGCGATCCATACCAAGTGGGGTCTATTCATGGTTAATTGTTGGTCAAGTCTGCCAAGAGGAGAGGAGCTGAACCTTGAGCCTGTAAGAATTCAGCAGCATCTCTCAGCGTCGGCTCAACAAATACATGATGGCAGGTGTCCCAGGACAGTTGTCAGCTCTGACCAACTGCACTGCAAGTAGCAGTAGCATATATCACTCCGGTTGGTCTGAATGGGCTCCTTGGCTGACCTGTTGTAATCAGACCAATACCATAACCTTGAGCATTTACTTTGTCATGGATTCTTCATTTGCTTGAGAGTTACCCATTGTTGTATCCAGTTTTCAAAGTACTGCACATCAGTTCTTTCTTCCTCTCTTGTTTCTTCCTTTCCCAATCCATCATGCTCCCTGAACACTGGAATTTGGCTGATATTTTATTTGTGTGAGAGTGTTTTATATCTGGGGACTACAAAACAGATTGTGCCATCTTTGGTGCTGGCTTGGACTGGGAAATGCACTGGCAATGTCCTTTCATAAACAGGATGAGGGAAAGATTTTAATGTTTTTGTTCACATTTTTCCACTGTTTTTGAGTGCCGCCAGAGACATAAAAGGAGCTGAAGAACTTCAGCAAAGAGATTGGCAATCATGTCTAAGAAATACGTGCCCTCAGAAATAATTTTTTTTCATGCTGTATGAATTTGCCAAGACACATCAGGGTAAAGGACCACTGACAGGAGCGGAAGAGAGGCAATAATTACCTGCCAGCAGCTGGTAATACCTGGTAATCTGTACAGACAGGGGCTCTGGGATTGGAAGGCAGGAGAAAGTTACTGTATGTTGGAAGGCAGCTGGAACATTGATTGGTGACCCTTCTTCTTCATCTCTTCTTCCTAGGCAGAGCCTTCAAGCTCTACATTCCATCTCTCCAGATCATTTTCCATATCTTCTCCTCATGTACTTTCCCTCCCTCTCCACCTCCCCAGTCCTACCAGATACGGACCATGGAGAGCCTCACTTCTGAGACTGTGATGGGGGACAGGTATCACTTAGAAGTTCTCTGTCTGCAGATCTTCTAATGTGGCTTTCTGGCAGAAATCTGAGCCGCTACTGCCTGCATAATTGTCATTTGAATAACAAAACCCCACAGAAATTCAAAGGCATGATATACAGGTATTTTGCACAAAATAATTTGCTAAAATATCCACTGAGATTCAGCCTTCTAGGCAGTAATATGCAGTAATAGGCTCTGGTGGCTGAGATCCCTCTTTAGCTTCACATTCTTAGCCTTAGTTTTGTGTTTTCTCCTTCCACTAAATACTGTGCAACACATACTGGCAAGCATGGCTCTGCACAGTAAACAGCAGTCAGGTTTCAGATAGCCCAATATGTGAACTGTAGCTAACTTGAAGATGTTCAGAAAAAAAATGAAGAACTGCTGTCATTCCTTTTTAGAGACCTCTTAAGTGCCAGTTCTCAATTATCTAGACAACAAAACAAAGTACCTTGAAAACAAGCACTGCAACACAACATGTTTCCTAAACATGTAACATAATCACAACAGGTTCCCTCAGATATCAGGAACATCTAACAGCATCTTAGCAGTGCCTTAGCAGTGTCACACCAATGGCACACATTCTTCCCAAAGACAAAACATCAGGCACCTGCAGACCTTTCACCACCAATACGCTCACTGTCATTGTTGGCCACCAGACCTGCTATTTTAGTACAATGGCTTTCATACCTTGAATCCACTTTTTGGAGCAGAGATTTCAACACATGAAGCATATATAAATCTTCATGTTCAGCTTCCAGTTGAGTGCATGATATGCAGTATGTGGACAGGATTGGATACAAGCTACTATGCCTTTTAATGGTGTTTTGGCATTGGCCAAGTGCACGTGCTGTTTTCTGATTGATGTGATATTTTCTCTGAAGTTTTTTCTAAGATTCATTTGAGGACCAGAAGGTTTACCTGGAAAGGGAGCCAGTTCTAGTTATCTCACAGGACAGCTGAGCCCTCACTGAGTGAGGCTTGATGGAGGCAAGATAAGGTTTGTTCGCACCGCGTGTGAAGTAGCAGGCTACCTGTCTTTAACACCATGAGACAGAACATGGCATGTAATTGAAAATACAGCAGAAACTGGTGTTTTGAAAGTCATGTCCAAGTACGTATGCTGGTCCAATGCTGTCCCACATATAGTTTTAGTACTGCACAAGTCTAAGATGCGTTTTTATGCTTTTCTCTCACACCTATGTAGATTCAATGACAGTTCCTATCTGGTATTCTCCTGATTATCTACTGAAGAATATTAACCTTTGCCACTAATAAGTTTGTACTAGAAGTATACGAAAAGATCTTCCCAGAAAACAAAACAAAACAGAAGCATTTTCCAAACTACATTTCTTCAACATCTAAATGAGGAATTGTGAATTTAAGTTGGCATTAATATGTAATTCTTCATAAATAATTTCTCACTTGCCACTGTTTCCATTACTATCTCCAGATTTCCTGTCAAGCTAAAGAAGACCATAATTTTAATAGCTGGTTGCTGGTACAAGGCATAGGTTTTCTGCTAAACCATTCTCTACTTTGGAATGCAGAATCCCATATGCTTTGAATCTGTTCCTACAAGCCTCAGTTTCAGAATTAAGCAGAAGCTGGGTGTGGATCTGGGCATCTAAATTTTATGGTTTGCTCTGTCAGTACTCATACCCCCCACGGAGCTTTCCAAGGTCCAGTAATGTCCATTGCGGGCCATTTCTCAGCCTGTCTTTTTGTTTCTATAGGGGGGTTCAAGAGATGTGATATTGTGTTTCGTAATTCTGTGGAAAAAGCTTAATGACACTTTCTAATTTTAAAATGGTTAACCTGACATTTTCAAAATCTTGCTGTTCCAGGATGCAGCAGAGCATACCACACCTGTATGAGAGCCAAAGCACCTTCATTTTAGTGGAGAACTTCAAACTGCTTTTAACTGCAAGTGAGTTTTTCTGGGGAGCTAGGCCAAAGGAAAATGAGTTTTGCTAAAGAGAGAAAAAGTTTGTTCAAGAAAGTGTAAGAAGACTACGTTCTTGCAGTTAAATGAAAAAGGCAATCTCAATTGTGTCAAGGTAATAACTTTTTTTCATTTTTCTTTGTACAGCACTGCAAGGCTGCCTCTTTGTGTCCCTGTTCTTCTTATCCTTACTTTATGAGTCCCCTTCAGGCTCTTTAACACTCAAGTGCAGTTGTGAATTTAGTCCTGAATTAGGAAAAGATAAAGAATATCCACTAAAAACACTCCAAAGAGTAATGTGGTTGAAAATTCATGGCCGCTGGTAGAGTGATTATATGACATGGATTTATTTAAGTGACTATTTTGCAGTCATGCAGCAGTTACATTTCACATGGTGTCTTGTCACTGAAAAGTGTGAGAGTGACTCTGTGTGTACTGGGGTTTGGAGTCTACATATTTTCATTATATTTATGGTTAAGACTCTGTCTCTCTCCAAATAGAGATGGGTTTTAATTGATCTCATAGAGACAAAAACCAGTTTATTATCCATTCTTTAAGTCACAGTCACCAATGCATGAATTTCCTTATTTTCATACTTCTCAGTTATATTTAATCTCCAGTGAAAATTCACCTTAGAGCTGTGCCAGAGATTTGGTTTGGGGTGATGTGTTGAAATATGAATCTTATTAGAGGCCATTTCTATTGGGGGCCTTGTGTAAGACATTGTACTCAAAGGGTCAGGGATCCTGAACAAGCCACATCTACCCTCTTTGTCCTTGTACTTAGGGCTTGAGAACTCCATATGTTGTCAACATAAGCTTTTACTCATAGTATCTGTGAGAAAGGTAAACTGTGCCTGTATCAAGGGGCAGAATGTCTTGACTGTGACCAGGAAACCACTGTACCTGGAGAAGTCAGTTATCCACATCACAGCTGACATGGGCACGTCCAGGCCCGTGCAGTGCTGTGCTGCTGATCCAGCGCAGCCTTTGATCTGGACTGTGCTGCACAAATGCCCCGGCTGCTGCGCAAACCAAACCCAGCCAGATAACTGCAAGGGGGGGCCCTGCAGGCAGCTCCCTCTCGTTAACAGTGATTACATTGCGGGTGTGCCCTCACCTCTATCTGTAAGTGCATAAAGCAGCTTTCACATGGACATCCTTTATGAAGAGGATAGGTGTTTTTATTTTTTTTATTTTTTTTTAAGAAAGTTGTAGTAGCATGAATGACCTGAAAACAAGGAACCCCTCCACAGATGGGATCTGTGCAGTTGACCATGAGAAAACCTATTCTGGGTCCATCTGATGCTGCATGAACATGGGGTGCCCAGAGTCTGAAGGGATCTAAGTTTTATTCAGCATCTATGTTTCTCTTTTTATTCTGTCTTATCCAACTGACTGTTTTATTAAGCTATTTGTTGTCGGACCTTTCTTATTGGGTTCCAGAAAGAAATCTGCATTGTCTCCCCCATCCTGTGCCCTTCCGCCAGCCTTCCCCCCCCCAGCCCCCGCTGTCTCCTCCCCGTAATACACCATTAGATATTGAGATTTTGCAGCTTGTTCACACCTTTTCACCTCAGGCCATGGTCGCATCTTGAGTTACTGTGAAAGCTGTTCTTTTGAGGGCTAATTAGAAAGATCATGTTCTTTTCTCAGGGGCAAAAATAACTATCTCAAAAACTTTTTTCTTTCTAACAGTGTTTCTACTACTCTTAAAAACAAAGGTATGCTAGGACAATTTACTTAATTGCCTTTCCTGTCTCTGGTGGAAGTGAGTTATAATATTAGGAAGTGAGAGCAGGATGAAATGATCTAGATTTACCAGTGCAGAAGAAAAAAGGGCTGTGGCCTTCCCCAGATGCTTTACGGTCTGTGGAAGGTAAACTCAGATAAAATAAACAGTATGACCAGCATTCAAATCACAGTAGGCTTCAGAATACAGTAGTATGGAATTCTAAAAGCAATTGAATTTACAACTTGGCTTTCGTCAAATTCTCACTAGTTCTTTCAGATTCTTTCCTGTTGACCGAGGTTGCCAGAGGGATTTGCCTCCCATACAGATTCAGCAATGCCACCAGCTCTTCAGTAAAAATAAGTCATGCCTCAGCTTACTTATTTTCTGTCTGTTGTGACAAGCAGTATACTCTCACCATACCTACTCACAACAGAGATGTGTGAGCACCTCTTCTGAGATTGTGTTAGACACCAATACTTTCTGATCCTTTTAGATATTTCACATGAGGAGGGTTTAATGCTTATACTAAATTTACTTATTTTAAGATATTTGATGTTAGATGGGTTTTTGATTCAGCAGAGCGATACAGCAGTGTGATGAAATCACAATACAAATGCAAGACAGCAATTGCAAAATGGAGCTGAATCACCAACCAAATGCAATTCCTGTTACCTGTCTCTGTGTACTCACCATCACATCCTCAGTTGCTGGGAAGGGAAACCCTTTCTATTCTGCTGAGAGAGTGGTTCCCCTACTGTATGATGGCCATCAGGTTATGATAAAAATGGACAAGATCCCGTCTGAGCAGCTGCACTGATGGGCTGGTGGAATTGTCCCAGGTGGAGGATATTGTGAGAGTCTGTAGGTTTCCCTCTGCCCTTTCCTGAAATGCTGTTCTGCCTCGGGCACTCTTCATCATCACCCACTTTCATGGCTTTTCTCTGAGACTGTGATGGATTTTAAGCTTGCACTTCTGCATATTTCCCAAAGCCTACTTAGTCTTAATGAGGAAACAAGTTTGGCATTAGAGCACTACTTGCAGTTTGGTTTTAACAAGTTTCTGACAGTGGGAAATAGGGATCAGTCTACTTAACTCTGATATTTTGTCACAAGGTTTCTGATAGAGTGGTTAGTTAAATGCTGTATTATGAGCTATAATTCAGAATTTCATTATTCTCTTCTCCATCCAGAAGTGTGGCCAGGTGGTCAAAAAGGCCAACAGCATCCTGGTTTGTATCACTAACAGTGTGGCCAGCAAGACTAAGGAGCACAAGTCTTATGAGGAGCGGTTGAGGGACTTGGGGGGTTCAGCCTGGAGAACAGGAGGCTGAGGGGAGACCTTCTCACTCTCTGCAACTGCCTGAAAGGAGGTTGGAGCATGGAGGGTGTCCTTGACACTTCTGCACAAAAAGGAGACTTATTTGGGCTGGAACTGGTGCAGAAAGAAAAAAAAAAGTGATCTAGAAAACTAACTATTGCCTTAAGGAATAACAAACAAAAGAGCTTGGCTTGTTTAGGCTAGTCAAAACCAAAGCTTTCAGTGAAAAAGGACACATGAGGAGGGCTTAGTCCACTGGAAGGAAATAATGTTTTGATCTAAAGAACTGCTTTTACAAATCACTGTAAAACGGCCAAGAACATAACATGGTCACAAATAACTCTGCATGAGAATTTGGTTTCTGAGGACTGTTTTGCAGTCTTAAGGCCATCAAGATGGTCGGGGGACTGAAGCGCAGGATATATAAGGAGAAGCTAAAATAAATGGGTTTGTTCAATCTGATGAAGTGGAGGCTTAAAAGGAGATCTTACTGATATCTCCAGATATCTGACAAGATAAGAAAGAGAGGACTTGAGCTGGAACATGGGAAATTCCGATTAGATATAAGGAAAATTCTTTTTACCATTAGAGTGATCCAAGGCAGGAACAGTTTGTCCAGAGAGGCTCCACCTGTGGAGGTGCTTAGGACTTGACGGAACAAATCCCTGGGCAACTTGATCTAATTATGCCTGCTTTGATGGCCTCTGGAGGTCCTTTCAGTGTCAGCTATTGTGTATGATTTCATGATCACAGTTACAGAGCAGGCTAGGCAGCACAGCAAGACTCTTAAGAAGCAGCATGCAACTGTTTCAGGCACATCTGCATGACATTGCAGACTGCAGTGCAGACATGCAATAACAGAATGGCTTCCTCAAGTTAGCTTGTATCTTGCTGGTCAGATAACATTGAGGTTATGGGACAGGCACTGAAGAAACAACCCAGGTTCTATCACAAACTCCAGCAGCTTTGCTGAAAGCGCTGCTGGTGTGTCCCCATTGCCCATAGGAGCCCGTGAGTGGGGTTTGCTCAGCTGTGAGCAGGCCCAGCTGTGCTGTGGTCCCATGTTGGCATCTGAACCCAGGGAGCATCCAAGGCTGTGGCTCGACAGCCATGGGATGGATGCCTGTGCTCGGCCTGCCTGTGCAAACAGAGAGGTGTCCTCCCTCCCTCCCAGGGAGCAGAGCCTGCCAGGCACCGGAGCAGCAGCACCTGGGCTCCAGGCGCCCCATGTTATGGCCTCTTTGCCAGGTGCTGACTCTGAGGGGACCTACCTGCCTTGCTGCTGCACATTGGCTGGTGCTGACAGGCAGGTCAGGACATAGCAGTTGCTTTGGGTCAACCCAAAGGCCAACCCAGAGCAGTGTCTCCCTGGCAGTGGCTGAGGGCATCACTGATGTCTGAGGCTTAAAAAGTACAGGAATTATGAGAACAGACAGGTGCACCGAGGCTTCCATGAACTATGCTCCATTCCTGTTCTGTTCCTGGCTCAGGTGCATCCCAATCCCAATGTGTTTGCTGTGTGTGGAATCAGGAGTCTGTCCCTGGTTCTTCTCCCATGGACTTATGTGGCAGCTTTTTGAATGAAAGGAAACATTCTGTAGCCACTCTGTTGGTGGTGAGCAACCGTGCAGATTAAAGAATCCCATACTTGTGTCTTTGGCCACCTGCTAATTTCACTTCATGTCCCTACTTCTTGTGCAGTGAAATTCGGTCATCCATCCACTCCCTCTCTTTGTCCTTTCCTGATTTTACAGACCTTATCTTATATCTGTTGGCAGTCTCTTCTCCAGCATGAAGGGCCCAAGCTGACTGGGCATTTTCGAGTCCTGAAGGATATTTCAGGTGCATGTGCCAGATGACACTGATTCCTATTTCCAGTTGGAGAAACCCCTGTGAGGTACTTGAAAATATCTCTCATTCTAATTCATGCGTGTGTTGAAGAGATGAAAAAGTTGTCTGTCTCCCCAGTGTACATAAAGTGCATGATATTATTCTCAAAATTAACTTACCTATACTGGGGGAACCTAGTGGAACCTAGTTTGGTATGAAAATGTCTTAGCTCAGCAATTTCAATACAAACATATCTCCAAAAACCGCAGCTGAAGTGCCTATTTTTATGGTTATTGATATCACTGCGCTCAGGGGTCAGGTTTCAGAAGAAAGAATCTAACTTTTCGCTGACATTGTAAAATTTGAGGGGGAGGTCAGAGGTCTCTGGGAAGTGAAGCATTTGGCTCTACCAGCTGCACAGGGAATATGATCTAGGCCAAATATAAGAACTCGGGGATTTATGCATTTGTTTTGAATGTTAGAAGTTCATTTAAAGTGATGGTTCTTCTTACAGCCATACTCACATATGCCTGTCCCACACCATTTGTGGTATTCTAATGTTTCTCCTCTGGATTGGCCTTGCCGTTGCTGTGCAGAGCCTGAAGCCTTCCTGGGAGGGAATCCGAGGGTGAATGTGTAGATGGACCGGTTTTTCCTCAGGGAGCTATGGACACCGTTGACCATGACCATGTCTACCCTTTTTTTCTGTTTCATCATGCCAGTCCTCACATAAGCATATGAAACAAAATTCATAGCACTCTCTGGTAAGAAAAGAGGATTTTGTGTGCCAGAGAGTAGACATTTTCTTCTTCTTCTGTGATATAATTGTTCCATAGATGCTTTTTTTCTCCACTGATGCTTTTGCACTGGGAGGTGGACCCATTTCCTTCTTTGATAGCAGAAGGGTGGCTTGGCACTGCAGTAGAAGAGTAATTTTATCTTGTTAGACTAACACTATTTTCTGTATAAAACAAAAAGAGGGAGGTCTCCTACATGGCATCATATTTCCATAGAGAATCAGGATCATAATGTGTTTGGTTCATGAGAAGTGTCTGCAGCAACATCTCTGTCCTCCGAGTCTTCAGTATCAGGGGTCTTAAGAGGCACTAATGTGGAAAAATTATGGGGGAGTTTTATCCCCCGTACCTGAATGCTGTCATGGAAGATTTCACTTAGCAACCTACTTCATGCTCTAATTAGTTCTGTCCTTCTGTTCGTTCTGGAATGCTACATCAATGCCAGACAAAATAACACGTGCCCAGTGGTCACAGAAGAACTGCAGAAAAATGAGTTGTGCTACCAAGAACTTGACAGTCTACCACAGACACTGGAGAAGACCAAGCTGCTGTTGGCAGTGGCTTGCATTTCGCTCACAGGAAGTTGCTGGGCTTCTACCAGTTCTCTCTTGCCAAAGCAGCAGTTCCTTCATGTCCTCAGCTGAGATGTTCATGGCAGTCCTGCCAGCAACAAAGGGCTTGTTAACATGCCCAGGAAACAATCCACACATGCAATGGCTACTTGGATTGTTTGGGAAGAGCCTGAGTGGCACGGCATCTACTAAACAGTGGATTATCTGCATAACAAGAAAGTTTGGCACCAAGGAGTTTGGCTTCCACATTATGCAAAGCATTTGGTCTGCTTCCAGCACAGGCGAACCGTGCAGGGTGGTAGGCGGGAGGCATGCACAGAATGAGTAGTTCAGAGCCAGGACAGGGTACAGGCTGGATTCTGATACTGGAACAGCTTTGTCTTACCAGAAAGGAGACGGGAAAGGGAGGAGCTTGACCATAAGACTCAGAGGACAAAATGCTGGGAACGGGTTTCTTCAATTGTGACAGTCAGATGGCAAAAAGAACCCTTTTTAGGCTACATACAAGTATGCAAGAGAATGCATGTATGTGTGAGAGTGTGTGTCTGTGGCAACATACAGGGGTTCACACACACATCTGCATATTCTGTTGCCTTGAGCCAAATGCAGTGCCATGTCTTTTGCTGGGAAATGTCCCCAAAACAAGGATGGTTGGCCTGTGGCAAAAGGCTGTTACCAATAGTCCTCTGAGGGCATATTGAGCTGGACGCTTTGATCACAAACATGCCATTCTGGTTAGTTCCTTTCCTTTTTAATTTGATCAATTTGCTTTTCATCAAGCTTCCTCCTTGTCAGCACTAAGCAAGTAACACGTGTGGCTAATACATAATAGGAATAGTGAGGTTTGTGCCTTTCCAGACAGGTCAGCCAGAGGAATGTCCCAAATATGTTTGACATTCACTTGTTATCTTGGACACTGCCAGAATATTTTGAGCAGTAAAAGCCCCTGCAGCCCTGCCAGTTGAAGTGAGTCAGCTGGCAGGTTGGCTCCCTGGTAGGGAAACACTACTTTCCCCACGTCACAGTGCTCAATACCTGGCTGTTTTCCACTTTAACAACAGTTTTCCTGTTGGCTTTGTTTCAGAGGTGGTTCTTGTCAGGGAACACGGCTGAATCTGGTAGTGTGACAGAGGCAAGAGTGCCATGGTTCCAAGCCCATGTCCAACCAAGTAGAGAGGCTGAGCATGTGTTCCTGGAAGGCACATGCACGCAGAACACACATATGCAATACATATGTACGTGTATATACACAGCGGGCCACACAGATCAGAACAGGTCCATCTTAGGGCCAGCATTCTTCAATGTCTTTATAAAGGCCTTAGGCTCAGGACTTGAGGGATTGCTTAGCAAGATGCTGATGACAGAAACCTGGGAGGAGCTGTTGACACTCTCAAGGGAAGAGAGGCTCTGTAGAGGGATTTGGACAAATTGGAGAACTGGACAATCACCAACCACATCAAGTTCAACAAGAGCAAGTGTTAGATTTTGCACCTGGGACACGACAACCCTGGCTGTACAGACAGATGGGGGGACGAGATGCTGGAGAGCAGCTCCATGGAGAGCGATCTGGGCGTTCTGGTCAATGGCAAGTTGAACATGAACCAACAGTGTCCCTGGAGCCAAGAGGGCCCTGTGTCCTGGTGCATCCGGCACAGCACGGCCAGCCGGGCAGGGAGGGGACTGTCCCGCTCTGCCCTGCCCTGGGGCGGCCTCACCTGCAGCATTCACTGTGTGCAGGGCTGGGGACACAGGAGAAAAGGAGATAAAGCTGCTGGAGAGTGTCCAGAGGAGGGACATCAACTTGGTGAAGGGTTTGGAGGGGAAGCCGGATGAGGAGCGGCTGAAGTCCCTGGGTTTGTTGAGCTGGAGCAGAGGAGACTGAGGGCAGAGCTCATGGGCTGCAGGTTCCTCAGCAGGAGCAGGAGGGGCAGGGCTGAGCTCTTCTCTGTGACAGTGACAGAGCCCAGGGAACGGCAGAAGATGTGCCAGGGAGGGTCAGTGGGACATGAGGAAAAGGTTCTTCACCCAGAGGGGCTGGACACTGAACAGGCTCCCCAGGGAGGTGTCACGGCCCCAGCCTGACAGTGTTCAAGGAGAGACTGGACAACGTCCTCAGACACACGGGGTGACCTGTGGGGTTGTCATTGCAGGGACAGCAGTTGGATTCCATGATCCTTGTGGGTCCCTTCCAACTCAGGACATTCTATGATTCTAGGTGAACACACTCAGCACTCACACAGATACAAACAGCACAAATGACCTCATCATGTTCCCCTCTGACAGTTCAGGATGAAGGTCTGGTGGTGGCAATACAAACACACATATGTACAAAGTAAACCTGACAGTATATGGATGTAGACACTCAGTGTGACCAGTAGCTGTCCCTGGTTCCCAGTCTTGTCAGGACTCCAGGTCTGTTCCACATGGCTTGTAAGAACTCTGGAAATCCTTCCTGAAGAGGGACTGGGCAGGTGTTAAGATGCCTGAATTAATGGGAGGACTTTCCCTCTTTCTTTCAGGTAACCTGTGTTTGACTACCTACTGCCACTATAAAAAGCAGTGTTTTCCTGCTTTGTTTACAGATACCATTTTTAGGGTGTGGTTCAATGATTTCTCTCTCATTTCCATTAGTTACCATTGTTTATTGTGCAAAATAGACTTCCCCACTTCCCCTGTTCCTTTGAGTTACATCTACCTGCAGCCTGTGAAGTGTTTCATATCTCTGGACCTCAGCAGCTCCAGTTCTCTGATGACTGTCCAGTTCTTATAAATCTATGGATTATTTAGTACAACACTTTATTTGGGAGACATTCCCCATGGGATTTGCAGCTTGCAAGTGCTGTTGTCGGCTGTGCTCTCAGTATGAGTGGGACGTGCTGGAGGGATCAGTGCACCCGTGGACCCCAACGAACCATCTGTCAGGGAATTCCCAGCCTCTGCCGCAGCAGCGTTTCTGCTACCCGCTGTGTAAAATGAGAGCGTCCAGGAATGTTAGCACCAAAAATACCAGAATTGCTGAAACGCTGATCGTTCAGAGCGAGGCTTCTTATCCCAACACTTCCCAACACTAAGATGCAGCTGGGCACTGGACTCTGGAGATGGTAGGACACACTTTTCTTATTAAAACATATCTTTCTCCTGTTGACTAATGAGATGCAAACTTTTACTATGTCCTGCAGGAAGCATGTAGTCCAAAATGGTGATGTTGTGCTATGTAGTTAAAAAAAACTTCCCATAGTGAGCATGAGATAAAATTAGAGGTATTAATTGGTTTTTGAGGAAAACAGATTGATGAACAGAACTACCAGAAACTTAAAAATATTCAGGAGGAGACATACAGAATGAGTAGACGGCAATTTGGGCCCTTCATGACATTGGCCATGTCAAAGGTAAGCTAGCATTTCTGGGGCTAGAAGTTGCTTGTGAAGGCTGCCCTGTCCCATGCACCAAAGCATGGAGGGACTGTGAAGATCTTTCTGTCTCCTAGTTGTATTTCCTTGACTGTGCTCCAAGGTTAATTTTTGTAATGCATTTGCAGCATAGCTTAATGTTAGAGAGAAGTCTGCCACATAAGTACATACAGTGTTTCACACTTATCATGTCTTTCAAAAGAGAGAGCAGGAAGAGAGAGACTGGGATTCCACAGACAGCTCAACGTCTTAACTGTGAAGTGGAAAAGAAGGTAAAAAATAATACCTGGGCAGATGCTGAATGAATGTCGAATTTGCATAGTTACTTAGGCTCCTCTTACCTTTCCAGCAAGCATCAATGGAAGAGAACTGGACAGTGGGTCCTGGGTGAGGACATGACATTAAGAATGCCCTTTCCATCACTCACTAAAAGCAGCTGAGGAGCTCCTGTTACAGAGCAGGTGAGTGAGGTGAGAAGGCTGGGTGGTCTCTGGGTAGAAAAGGCAAAAAGAGAGACAACAGGTGGTAGAAGGAGTTGAAAAAGGAGAAGGAATTGGAGTAAAGGGAAATCTGGCATACTAGTATAGTATAAGCTTGAGAAAGTGTTATTCCCCCAGAAAACATCTGAGAACATGTTGATCCATTGCAATAGCTGACAAATAGCAGAGGTGGCCTAATATCAGCTGATTAAATGGTTTATATGCCTTGTGTTTGAATGCTATGAATGGAAGGAACATGCATATACCTTTTGTCTGAGTGGTGGCTGTACTCTTCTTAGGTACTGTCACAAATTATTTATAATCTGAACACCAGTTTGAAGACCCAGAACATCTCCTGGCAACAGAATGAGGCGTGTGCAGTTACAAACAGAACTATTATGCATAATCTTGTATTATCTTTTTCCATACCCACGTCCCCATTACTTCCATGAGGGTCCATCCACAATCTCAGATCACACCTGTGAAAAACATATTTTTCTCTGTGTTCATCCTAGCTGTTTTCTTGTTTGATTTCAGTGGTTCTGTATTGCAATGTGGAGGCATGGACATAGTCCATCTTTCATTAAGATGAGATTTTTGGCTACCCAAGGCAGGTGTCTTTCAGGATGAGACAAACATTAAAGAACGTTTCGGAATGCTGTGATTTCACATACCAAGAGAAATATGGAACATTTCCAAGAGCACTTATGGATGGGAAAACTTCCTGCCAAGCTTAAATTCTAATACTCTCTGTACTCAGGAAAGTGTGCGCCAGGAAGATCATCACATTTAGGCTGTGTGTATCTAAAATTATTACCAGCTTTCAAAGTAGTAGTATGTCATGCAATACACAAAGTGCAACCCGTTCTTTCTTGTTTGCTTGCTTGCTTTCTCTCTCTTTTGCTAGTTTTCTCTTTTCCTCCCTTCTTTCCTCCCTTCCTTCCTCCCTTCACTTTGAGAACTGGATAGCTGAATCTGTCATTGGTGGCAATAAAACTCTGTGAGGAACTTCTTTCTGCAGGTCAGAAATACCTTCTCCTTAGCTTAGTGCCTCTTATACAACTCATGTTTTTATGCTCAGGAGACACAACTAACTCTTTCAGAGTTTAAGGTCAGAGAACTCCATAGTCCACTTGCAGCAGCAGCTCTGGTGGCGTTCACCAGCTGCATCTATTTTAAACCTTCCCTTAGAGATGTTCCATTATGCCTATTATGGACCCATGTTTTTCCCAAGATCAGTTACCTTCGCATCAGCACTTGTGAGGTCACAAGCCGCCTGACTCCAGAAATAGTCAATGCAAAATGACTCCTGTCCTCCACTTAAGACAGCAAATTACAAAGTGAGCAGGAATTAGTTTTCATTACCCCTCCCATTAATATTCCAGTCTGATTGCAAGAAATCTCCAATCCTGCTTTCCAGGATGGCTGGTGGCAGGGCCAGGTCAGCCCAGTGCAATGTGTTGGACTTCTCTCCATTTCCTACATGTGCAACTTGAAGCAGATAATTGGACCAAGATGTTGTCATTTGAGGAACCTGTAATGTTACCTTCCATCAGCTGAACGTTTAAGAACAAATTCTTAAGTCATGATTTCTTACAGGTGAGAGATGAGCCCCAACATTTTCAAGTGCTTCAAGTGCACAACGATTCTGGGGAGACCTTATTGTGGCATTTCTGTACTTGGAAGGGGCCAATAAGAACCATGGGGACAGACTTGGACAAGGGGTGATGGTTTTAAACTAAAGGAGGGCAGATTCAGGTCAGACATGAGGAAGAGAATGCTTACACTGAGGATGGTGAAACACTGGCCCAGGCTGCCCAGAGGAGTGGTGGATGCCACATTCCTGGAGACATTCAAGGCCAGGCTGGACTGGGCTCTGGGCAACCTGATGTAGTTGAAGATGTCCCTGCTCATGGCAGTGGGTTGTTGAACTAGATGAGCTTTGAATGGCCCTTCCAACAGGAAGTGTTCTATGATTCCTCCACAGTCAGGCTAGGTTGTTCATTTTGGATGGTCACTGTAATATTGTCCAAAGGGTACAGGGATTTTAGGCATCCAAATATGGTGTACAAAGTTGTTGTGGTGTTTGCTAGTCAGTCAGCAGCTTTAAAAAGGTACCCACGGAGCTAGAAATATTTCTCCATGCTTTTTCTGAGCCACAATTGCAAGGCACTGACTTTGGAATTCAAGTTTTGTGTTTGGTATTGTTTGTTGAAAGAAATATGTGCTTTAGAACAGAAAAAATCCTTTGCTGTCTTTCAAGGTGTGGCAACAAAGGTGTTGTCTGGAAAGAAGGAATCCCAGCCATTTCATGGGACCATAGTGTGGGAAGGGAGAGGGCTGAGGTGTGGTTTCTCTTTTTTGGTGCTCAGATATTGCTGGACATGATGCAGCTTTCACAGCTTCACACATAAAGATGCTGTCCCTCAAGAGCATCACTTACAGTGACACAGGAGTCAACACAGGGTGTCACCTGTTCCTTGAATATATTTAGCTGCTGCCTAGCAAACTACTTCCATATGTAGTCATAACATGGGAGGATTCCTTGGGTGTAAACCTCACCATGCCTGGGAGAAGGAGGACCTCCTAATCCTGAATGCTGTTGCTGCAAACACCCTGACTGCTGTGGTCTGTGCAAAAGGCTTCCTTCCTGCTGTCTCCTCCCCTCCTCACCTCCAACAACTCCAGCTTCCTTCCCCAGCAACTTCACAACTCCTTAAAGTACCCCCTGATGGAGTGCCAGCCAGGAACACTGAGGGAGCCATAAGTGTCCATGTAGTGAAAGGGAGCCAAGTCTGCTTTATCGTTCCTGACATCTGCTTGTAGATTCTGCTCTTAGCGGTTACATGATGCACCAGCGTCCAGTGCTGCTGTTTGATATTTTAAGCTGCACTCCTCCTTCCTGTGCAGGTATTAAGCAGTTTCCTCTGTTAAATACCTGTTCCAGATAAATGAAGCACTAATGTGTTATTTTGAGGTCTCAGTGTGTAAAATGCTCTTGACTCCCAGGATGCGGCACCAGCGGTGCCTGCTCTCTGCTCAGACTGCGCAGCCCCCTCGTGGCACTGATGGCAATGTCAGGGGTTGGAAACGACCCTTTCTGCCTGGAGTCTCTTCCTCATGGCCAGATTTTCCTCCTATTTGTTTTGTCAACACATTATATTCTGCTTATAATTGTTTACATTGTTGTGCCATGTGGGATGAAAAATAGTCAGTGACTGTTGGCTTCTTCTTTCTAGCCATCGTTCAGTTCACTTATACAACAAATGTCCTATATTGCTGCAAAAAGCAGTCAGGAAGAACTGGTGGATAGTGTGTGGCTACCATGTTCAGTGTTTTCCTTTATTCTCAGAAAGTCAGATCTGGAGATTTCTTCCATGCGGTCATGTTCCCAGAATTGTTCTCATTTTAAGTTTTAAATAATAAAAATTAGTACCTTTCATTACGTAACCTTGTAAACGTTATAAAATACAGGTTTACAATTTCTCTTCTTATAGAAAGCAATTCTAACTTTAAATTACAATTACATTGCTGGAAAACACTGTAGTGTGGTGAAAACTAATTTGTTCGCTCTGATGGTTTTAACTGTTAAAGTAACTGTCATAGAACAGTTTCTAGATCTTGCTCTAGCAAATAAATAGATTTCTGGAGCTAACTCCTGAAAATTAATTGTTTAAAAACTTAGGTCACTGCAGAAATGAGTTACAACAAATCAAAAGCACTGCTTCTGCTCTGCATGCAAAGGAATCTACCATCTTTATTCTCTACACATTGACAGGATTCCAAAGACTAATTACAGAAGAAGGTGACCAAGAGATTCACATTTTGTGCATCCCTCAGGTCACTTTTTTTGCCTTATAACATCCTCACTCTTCCTCTCCTATCTTCTTGCCATGAAACTCCCGGCTCTTCACTCGGAGCTTGTTGACCTGTGACTCTGCAATGTCAGCCCGCTCCTCGGCTTCCTCCAGCTCGTGCTGGATCTTGCGGAACTTGGAGAGGTTGACATTGGACAGTTCCTCCTGTGTGGGGAGGGAGAGTTGGTGGTGATGGGCCCAGGGAAGGGCTTCCACTCCTGCTGCAGCTCGGCCTTGTGTGGCTCTGGGACTTCTCAAGGAGAAGGTCCAGAGCTCCATCCCCCACCCACTGCTGCTTACACATAAACCTCACACAGACCTCCTCCTCCTCCCTTACTCAGAACCTCACTGGGAGAAGCTTCACCAGTACTGTGTGACTACTGAGGAACTAATTCATCACTAGAGTGTGTAATTTGTGTACTTATTCTCACACTTCTTTCATGCTCATGTATCAGGGAGGTTTGTCTCAATAACAAATATCCTAAAATGCTTGATTATCAATCCCTGGCATTTTCCAAATTTATGTTATTCACCTCCTCAGCACCTGTGTGACACTCACAGAACTCAACAATAGTCCATTCTCCAACCAATACTTACAGCTTCCTCAGCTTGTCTCTTGTAGGACTTCACCTTCATTTGCAGCTTGTCCACCAGATCCTGGAGCCTGAGAACATTCTTACGGTCTTCCTCAGACTAGAGAGGTTGGTAAAAAAGGAAGAAAGTGAATTATTGGCTTCTCCACACCACAAAATAAAATTTCCCCTTGGAGTTCATCTGAAAATCTTTGGCTTCCTGGTATGACAATGTGTGAACCCAAGGAGACCTCCTGCCTTACCTGGTAGGTCAGCTCCTTCACCCTCCTCTCGTACTTGCGCACACCCTTCACGGCTTCAGCGCTGCGCTTCTGCTCAGCATCAACCTCCCCTTCCAGCTCCCGCACCTGCAAGGACAAGCCCATCCTTGACGCTTCCCTGATGGCTGCTTATGTGACATGTTCACTCATGTACAAAGAGCAGCCCTACGCACTCTGGCCTCCAGCTTCTGGATTTGCTTCTTGCCTCCCTTCAGGGCCAACTGCTCAGCCTCGTCCAGACGGTGCTGCAGGTCCTTCACCGTCTGGTCCAGGTTCTTCTTCATCCTCTCCAGGTGGGCGCTGGTGTCCTGCTCCTTCTTCAGCTCTTCTGCCATCATGGCTGCCTGATGAGAGCAAAGGGTCAAGTCCATTTGGGGGCTGGACACAGTTTGAAGGAGAACACATCCAGCATCAGCAATGAAAGGAGCCCCCGACTCACATCTGTGATGGCCTTCTTGGCTTTCTCTTCAGCATTGCGGGCTTCCTGGATCGTATCCTCCATTTCACTCTGAATTTGGGTAATGTCTGTTTCCAACTTCTTCTTGGTGTTAATCAAGCTGGTGTTCTGTAGAGGGAAAACCACAGTGTTTTGTCCAGTGGACTTTTACCATATTTGGAAGAAAAAAAATTCCTCCTTTATTTAAGGTTTTATGAATGTTTCATGTGAAGAATGTGTACTGCTGATTATTGGTAATGGTAGATTGCTGAAGTGTCAGTGACATGCAGCTGTCAAAAAATGAAAATAGACCTAATGGTCTGTTCAGTTCTCTAAGAACTGTAGATATTATATGTATTCAACCCTACAACTTACTTGAGAGTGGAGGAGCTGCACACGTTCAGTGGCATCCAGAAGCTCCTGCTCAGCCAGTTTCCTCGAACGCTCCGTCTGCTCCAGAGCTGCCCGTAGCTCCTCAATTTCAGCCTGCAACAGGTTTGCTCTGCGCTCCACCATGGCCACCTGCTCCTTCAGGTCCTCTTGTGTCCTCAGAGCATCATCCAAATGTATCTGGGTATCCTGAGAAAGAGACAAGAGAAATTGCAAGGTGGCAGTGTGTGCTTGGGTGACAAAACTGTCAGGGACGTCTTCTCTCTTACAGTAGCTTTGATGAACAAACCTTGAGCACTCCCTGGGTGTTCCTCAGGTTCTTTTGTGCCTCTGCAGCCAAGCGGTTGGCATGGCTCAGCTGGATCTCCATTTCATTTAGGTCTCCCTCCATCTTCTTCTTCAGCCGCAGGGCTTCATTCCTGCTCCTGATCTCAGCATCCAGGGTGCTCTGCATGGACTCCACAATTCTGAGGTGGTTTCTCTTCATCTGGTCAATCTCCTCATCTTTCTCTGCTATCTTCCTGTCAATCTCCGACTTCACCTGGTTGAGCTCAAGCTGGAGGCGCAGGATCTTCCCCTCTTCATGTTCCAGGGAGGCCTGGGCAAGTGGACACAAGCATTTGTAACATCGATAAAGATACTGTTCCTTTCTAGGCAATTAAAGCATATTTCACAAAATCTCAGCTGACTGCATTCTCCAGCCAGAACAGAGGGGGACCAAACATTTTTAGTCATGTGTCCCCATTGCTTATATTTTTAGTGCAAACACCAGTGATTATGGGCCTGTACCTCAGCTTCCTCCAGAGCAGCCTGGATTTCAGATTTCTCCTGCTCAATCTGCTTCTTGACTTTCTCCAGCTCATGAATCGCCTTTCCTCCCTCTGCAATCTGCTCCGTGAGGTCGGAAATCTCCTCTGTGGGAACAAACACCAATGGCATGGTCAGGCACAGAGCACAACGGGAAGGGCCCTGTCACACCAAGGTGACAGACATCCCTGCCCACCTGCAGGCACAGACCCATGTGCAGCGGTGCGTAGTGCTGGACAGGAGAAAGCCCTGCCAGGAGCAGAGGGCCAGGCACTTACGCTGCAAGTTCTTGTTCTCCCGCTTCAGCGTTTCCAGGTGGTCCAAGGACTCCTCATAGGCATTCTTCATCTTAAAGAGCTCCGTGCTGAGAGAGCGAGACTCCTTCTGGGAGGCTTCCAGCTCAGCCTGTGTCTCCTCGTACTTCTGCTTCCATTCTGCCAGGATCTGAAGAGAAACCAGGTGTGAGTTTGGATATGGCCATCAGGAGGGGATGCTCTGCCCAGGAACCCCACGTCTGGAGCCCAAAAGACCTTGTCAAAGTTCTTCTGCTTCTTATCCAGAGCTGCACAGGCAGCATTTGATCGCTCCACATCAATCATCAGGTCCTCCACTTCATTCTGCAGCCTCTGCTTTGTCTTTTCCAGGGAGGCACATTTAGCATTCACAGCTTCAACGTGTTCCTCTGCCTCCTGCAGGCGCTGTGCCAGCTTCTTCCTGGAAGGTGGGGAGCACAGCTCCAGGTGAAGAAGCAAGCAGATATTCGTAATATGGTGCTTTTCTCAACAGTGTGCTTTGCCACTTCACAGTCTGTGGACCACATCCCTCTTCTATTTGTCCACATACTACATGGTTTCTGTCTGTTATTCTCTGCCTCCTATACATATTTGCCTTTATCTTTTTCTTTTCCCTCCCACATGCATTACTGGATGTCTTTGCTATGCTTATGCCACCCCACCCCAAAGCAGAGCATTGGTTTCTTCCTGACAATATCACGGTTGTCTCCTCAGATTTCTGTCCTTAGTCTGCCATCCTTCCCCACATACTTGGCCTCCTCCAGCTCCTCCGTGCGCTGAATAGCGTCAGTCTCGTATTTGGTTCTCCACTGGGCCACTTCGCTGTTGGCCTTGGACAGCGCACGCTGCAGCTCCCCCTTGGCTTCCTGCTCCTCCTCATATTGTTCCCGGAGCAAGTCACAGTCGTGGCGAGCAGACTGCAGGGCGTGGGCCAGGGCACTCTTGGCCTGTAGGAACAAGAGTATTTGGACAATGAATGGAAATATCCTTGGAAATCTCCTGACTGAGGTGTTATTGGACACTGGTTTATCCATGTATGCAAAATGACAATACATTGAATGGGGAAAGAACCTGGTATTGCCAAAGGAAATAATGGGGAAGCTCCAAGTAATAGCTAACATGAGAAGACTTGGACTGAAATATCTGGGGTATTATTTGTGTCTTATCATAGTTTTTTAGTTGTGTAAGTGTCTGAAACACGTTAGAGAGGAGAAATCTAGTGCATAACACAGGATATGGATATTTCATACATTTATAACAAAACCTTCTCACCTTTATCTCTTCCTCTAAGTGCCTCTTGAGTTCCTCAATCTGTTGTGTGAATGCCTGCTTGCCTCTTGACAGCTGAGAAACCAATGCATCCTTCTCCTCCAGCTGGCGTGAATATTCACCTGGAAAAGTTTGCAGATACACAAACATTTTATTGCCATTGATTACAGTATTGTGGACATTTATGACTCTAAATCCAAATAGTTAGCAGAACTTCAGAAATTTATGATCCCATTCCAGACATTTCTCATTACAGGGGAGACAAGGCATGTTGGACTAACCTAGAAGGTTCATTTCTGCATTAACTCTCTGACATCATTCATTTGAACATCAGCCATGTGAATGTCTCACCTGACTCTGTCTGCAGACGAGCTCTTTGAGCATTGAGGTCATTGACCATGCGCTGATGTTCTTCTTCCTTTGTCTTAATCTCACTTAGCTGATCTTCCAGTGTGCGGCACATCTTCTCCAGACTTGCCTTGTGTCAACATACAGAAGGGGAGGCATTCACACTCTCAGACAGCAGGCAGAAGAAGTTGCATTGTAGAGAATTTAAATGGGGCAAAAACATCAGTAAGGTATTTGTGTACCTTGGCTTTGGAGACGGACTCCATGTTACTGGCCAAGTCGTCAATCTCCATCTTCAGCTCGCTCTTCTCCTTCTCCAGCTTCTGCTTCACTCGCTGCAGGTTGTCGATCTGCTCCCCAAGCTCAGCTGTGCTGTCCGCGTGCTTCTTGCGCAGGGCGGCAGCCGTGGCTTCGTGCTGCAGCGTGGCCTCTTCCAGGTCGCGACGCATCTTCTGAAACTCTGCCTCACGCTTCTTGTTCATATCAATCTGAGCTGCCGTAGCCCCTCCTGCTTCTTCCAGGCGCTCGCTGATCTCCTCCAGCTCCCTGGAGAGGTCAGCGCGATGCTTCTCAGCTTTTGCCCGAGAGGTTCGCTCTGCCTCAATTTCCTCCTCCAGTTCCTCAATACGGGCCTGTGGAACATTAGGGACCCTTCACACCTGGGCCTCCTCCTACCTGACCTGAGACTGGGAGAGAGAGGGGAAGGAACAGAGACTTGCCTGAAGCTCCTTGATCTTCTTCTGTAATTGCATGCCCAGGGATTGCTCATCCTCGATTTTGCTCTGGATCTGGCTGATTTCAAAGTCTTTCCTGTGGGCAAATCAAACCATGTTAGAGATCAGGGAAAAAAGGCAAGCGCAACCAGCCCAGCACTCAGGTGTCCCACAGCTGCACTTACTTCTTCAGTTTCTCATCCAGCTGCTGCTTATCATTTTCCAAATCCATTATGTTGTCATGGGCCAGCTTCAGGTCTCCTTCGAGTTTCCTCTTAGCTCTCTCAAGGTCCATGCGCAGTTTCTTCTCTTGCTCCAGGGAGCCTTCCAGCTAAAGAGAAGACCATCAGTGCTCAACTGGTGGTGCTTGATTGTAGCAGCCTTAATCTCCCCCTATACATTTGTGCTTACATCGTCCACTTGCTGCTCCAGCTTGGTCTTGGCTTTGGTCAACGTATTGACTTTGTCCTCTTCTGCCTGCAGGTCATCCAGTGTCTGCTGGTGGGCCTCTTGGAGGGCTTTCTTCTCTTTTGTCAGCTTGGCGATGGTCTCGTCCAGGGATGCCATCTCCTCTGTGAGGTTTTTCACCTTTGAGAAAAAGCGAGCAAGTGTCAATAAAGGAAGTACATACAGAAGTCCTGTAACAGCACAGTGCTCTTCTCTGAAGCACAAGTGACATGATCTGCCTGATACCTTGTTTTCAGTGGCATGTTTTTCCTTCTCAACCTTGGCCAGTGTTAACTCAAGGTCATCAATGTCTTTCTTCAGCTCTGAACATTCATCCTCCAGTTTCCTCTTCTTGGCTGTCAGCTCAGCATTAATTTCTTCTTCATCTTCTGCTCTCTCTGTTAGCTCCTTGATTTTGGCTTCTAGCTGGATTTTGGTTTTGATGAGCTGGTCACATCTTTCCTCAGCATCAGCCAAACTATCTGCTTCCTGGTAGGGAGACACAGGTTTTCTTTTTTAACAATATTTAGAAGTTTATCTTCTTCATCTTTTATCTTACTAAATTGACATACATAAAAACCATATCTGAAATAGCCCTTTCACTCAAACAGTTAAACAATGATTTCAGTTTTTCTGTCCAGGAACTTGTTACACAAGTTCTCAGTTTGGAACAACTTTTGCTTTTTTGGGGGTCTTTTAATTCTATCTCTCAGAATTGTGGTTGTGAGAATAACTTACACACTTAGGTATCACACAAAAGTGAACTTCTCCATTACTAATTTTTCAACGGAATGGACTTTTTGTTTCAAACACACTAATCAGTGGCTTCCTCTTTATAATTGATGTTGGACCTAGTGTTACATGGGGATACAAATTATTCATTATTCTCAAGAGAAAAAGTGTTAGATAAAAAAGAATGTAGCTATTCTTGATTCATTAGAGCTACTGCACATACTATACAGATATTGCTTTTTAAAAATGTGCATGCTCATCATATTTCCAGCATGTCTGTGTGAAGTTTTCAACGCCGATTTCACCAGGTTGCTATGCCTTCTATCTTGGGTATTTCATTTGAATAGCCTTGTCCTATATGAGTTTGACTGAGAAATACCTTTATAAGTAAGATCAAAATCTGTGTCTTCCCTTTTAGACTGGGGAAGAAAACTCCGGTTTCCTGTTTTCTAACTGAAGACTGAAATCTCAGTGTAACTAGGGGAAAGATCAATCATGTATTTGGTAATTTCAGTGCTTTCAATAATTTAATGAGTAAGTTTAAAGTGCCTTGTAAGATAGGGTTTGAATACCAAATACTGCTGGAATATATTTTAAAATAATAATTTGTTTTTCCAAATTTGATGTACCTACAAAGTTAATGTGCTCTTGTTAATAACAAATGTACTATATGGCATATGATGAAAATCCACGTTACAGATGTAAATCACTACAGTACTCAGAGGTGAAAGATCTTCCTTGATTACTCAACTGCTTTGTTATTCTGTGTTGTACTCAATTATGTCCAAATAATACAGATGTATGAACTGCCTAGACAGAGGTCATGGTTTAGTGTTGTTATACATATATGTGGCCTCCAAATTTGGTATATGCATTTTGCATTTAAGGGTTATGGATTAATGCAGGACAGGAAGGACTCAGAGAGACATTTCACTAAGGAGGTTCAATATCTGCCTGTATCAGGGTGTATCTATGTGTTCCTTTTTATCTTCCCATGGAATATTGAACACTCTTGAGCATAGTAAAACACCATAGAACATCCATGTGAGATGAGAGCTTTGGTCAAAAGTGGGAGATCTGGATTAATTTCTTTTTAGACTGAGGAGAAATGTCAAGTCATATTTTCTGCTTTTTGAATGAACAATTAACCATTAGTTATTAAGTGGCTATATTTACAGGCATCTATTTGAATTCTAGTTTGCATTTGCTGTCCAAAAGTAATAAATCCTGGTTAGATGGAGCTACTGTTTGCAGGACACCCCTGCTCAAAAGGAGTTGGGGGTTCAGGTACAACCCTGTCCTGGGTATTTCGACTTGGTTGGCTATGGAAGGATTCGTCCTCAGAAAGCAAGAACACTGATTCCCACTTGGAGATCCCTGTCTCTTTGTACTGGCTTCTAGAGGGCTCACCATGCTGCTGAGAGACACTAGTTTCTGCAGCTTCACAGTAAACATGATGCATGAATCAACAAATATCTGACATCTGGTCATCTATAGCCTGATCTTTTGCTTGCAAAAGAGTAATCTGAAAGAATAAACTCTTTTTATGAGTGGGAAATAAATGGTGATACTCACTGCCTGCACTTGGAGCTGTAAATCATTTTTCTCCTGCAGCAAAGAAACCATTTTCTCCTCCAGCTCCTTCCTCTTTGCTTCAGACTTTGCAAGATCTTCCTTGGTTTTCTCAAACTCTTCCTTCATGTTGGCCATCTCCTTCTCAGATTCTGCGCTCTTCAGCAAGGGCTTGATCTTGAAGAACAACTTCATCCAGGGCCAGTGCTTCACATTCATGAAGGACCGAACATTGTACTGGATGCAGAAGATGGACTCCCTGAAGCATAATTAAAATACACATTGAATATTTTCAGTATGACAAATGTCAACACTGTCCCCCAAGTACAGTGACATTAACTGAAGATGTACCTCCTCTGTACCATTCTCTGGTACTCGACTCTCATCAGGAAGCCCCTGCACAAGGCTTGTGTGCGAGTGATGAGCTGCGCCAGCTTCTCATCCCTCATCTCCTCCAGCAGTCCCAGCAGCCCAGCTTTGAAGAACACCTTGAGAAAGGGAATGTTGCAGCACATCATTGTCAGGCAGAGCAAAGCACAGGCACACAGGGGGTGAAACAAGAGGGGGTTGTACCTTGGTGTGGCCAAATTTGTACTGGGTGTGGTCCACATCGATTGACCCAAGAAGCTTCTCAGAAGCCTTCTTGCTATCGATGAACTGTCCCTCTGGGATGGCGCTGGCATTAAGCACCTTGTACCTGTGGAAAGAGAGCAACTATGAATGAAGGCAATCTCAAGTCACAAGGTTATACAGTTTATTGAAATTAACAGCAGTCTTTGCATCAGAATAAGGCTGAGCAAGTTGGAATTTCATTCCTTGTTTAGAGATACAGTTATAATGAAGAGCTAATCTGGTTAAGAAATCTGTCCTTAGGTGATCAGTCATAGATGAAAAGAGGGCACTGATCTCCAGCCATTTCAGTCTTCTCTCCTTTTCACTTAAACTACACTGTAGAAAATTGCTACTATGTGCACAGGAGGAGAACATCTTCCCTTGAAACTTACAGCTGATGCAATGGGCAGAGCACTCATAGAGTCAGCCATTTTTGTCTGGGAATATGTTGTAGCCACATCCCAGTCTGCATTTTTTAATCTTGTAATCACTGGCTTATGTATCTATTGTGCTTCTCTACTCAGAGACACTGGCAAAGTTCAGTTCTGCAATGACCAGCAATCAGTGAGAACTCCTGAATATCTCTTCATTTAATAGCTCTTACCTCTGTTTAAAGTCAGCATAGAGGACTCTGCTGGGGAAACCTTTCCTGCAGATTCTGATGCCTTCCAGCACGCCGTTACAGCGCAGCTGGTGAAGTACCAGTTCATGCTCCATGGCACCTACCGATTCAGAGCATAAATGAATACCATAGTTTGCAGTGCAGAGGGGAATGGCTTTATCAGAGGAAATACTTTTTCTGCTTGAGCATCTTACCAGGTGTTTTTGTTTCATTTGGGATGATGCAACGGACAAAATGGGGGTGAGTGCTCCGTAGATTGGTCATCAGCTTGTTTAAGTTCTCCTGTGAGACCATGATTTAGTGTGTGTTTATATTAAATATGGAAAAAGTAACTCTTAGATAATTTGAACGTTGCATAAATGGCCTATCAATGGTGATGCACTGGGCTGAAAATTGTCAACTGGTGATTTCTCAATCAATAACTCAGTCCCTTCTGAATCTGAACATTGAACATTACCTTTTAGGATATGAAAAATGTTGCCATCAACCCAATGGGAGATAGAGGATGGGTACTTCATAGTTTTCTTAGAAAATTCATGTTTATTTTAACTATAAGTTCAGGACTTTATGGTATTCTTTTCATGCCTTAAGATTTTTATTTTGGTTTTTAATAAGGGTCTGAACAAAAGTTTTTTGTTATTTTACTGTGGCTGAGGAGTTGAAAGATCAGTTTAATTCTAATTTGCATGCATGAAAAGATCTAGCATTTACTTACCCGGAAAAGAGCTGAGACAGTCTGGAAAGAAGAACCCTTCTTCTTGCCTCCCTTCTTTCCACCACCACCGCCACCACTAGCCTCTGATAAAATGAAGATAATGATACATTTATGGCTTTTGGGCCCATTCATAATTTTTCAGAACCACTGTGCACCAAAGAGTTGACATTCCAGAGAACTGACCTGCCTCTCCACCAGCAGAGGCAAAGAGTAAGGCCAATGTCTTCACAGATGATTTCTGGTACAACCCAATGACGGTTTCATTCAGGGGGTCCTTGTTCTTCTCAAGCCAGCCAGAGATGTTGTAGTCCACCGTGCCAGCGTAGTGCACCAGGGAGAAGTGAGCCTCAGCCTTGCCTTTACCAGGTTTGGGCTTCTGGAAGTTGTTGGACTTGCCCAGATGTTGGTCATAGAGCTTGTTCTTGAAAGAGGTGTCAGTTGCCTTGGGGAACATGCACTCCTCTTCCAGGATGGAGAAGATGCCCATGGGCTAGGAGAAGCAGCAAAAAATAACACTGATAAAATACAGATGTACCTTCAGAAGGAGACCACAGTAAGGCACAGGGAACAGAAATGCATTCAACATTTGTATAAAAAGTGGATCAAGCCTTTTGTTAAGTTTTGCACATGCAGTTCTAGACAAAATATGAATTTCTGTCTGAAACAAATATATTTCAGAACTGACAGTGTCACAATAATAATGAAAAGTTATCTAAATAATATGGTAACTGATGAATCATAATGGGATTTTAAATATTTGCACTCTTATTTTCCAATGTAAATTTGTGTAGCTGAAGGTGCCTTACTAAAATCTACCTTGTTTGACAGATCACCAGGTATTTCAGCTACTTCCTGAAATCCTATTTTTTATTCGTCTCTTCTCATTCTTTTACAAGAGGATGTTACATAAAATAGTGTCAGCTTGTAGTGATGGTTTTATTAATCCCTGTTTCTGCAGTACCTTTTTACTCTATGCACCTATGATTTTACTTAGAAGTTGTGTTTCAGAAATCACAGTTTTAATAATGAAATCATAGTAATAGGACTGAAAATTGTGTGGGTTTCTGAAAAGAGATCTTTCATCTTTGTAGACTGGAAGACCATCAAATTTTGTGTGATCACTTTAAGTCTTCTATGGCCAGACAACCAAAAGTACAGTTATTTGTTTTAAATGCATAATGTAGCTAACGGATCACTTAAAGGCACTTCATTTGTAGCCTACTTACAAAGGTCCTTAGAAATTATTTTAAGTGAAAAAGTACTTTTTGAACACAAATAGTCAGGAACATAAATGAATAGTAATAGGTTTGTAAAGCATTAGGGCAAAAAATAAGGCTGAATAAAAATCCTGTCAATTCTGTCACAAAGAAATAACAAAATCTTATAAGTAATCAACATACTTTTTCAATGAGCTCAATGCAGGCAGCCAAGTCCATCCCAAAGTCAATGAACTCCCATTCAATTCCCTCCTTCTTGTACTCCTCCTGCTCCAGCACGAACATGTGGTGGTTGAAGAACTGTTGCAGTTTCTCATTGGTGAAGTTGATGCACAGCTGCTCCAGGCTGTTGAACTGCTCAGTGCAAAGACAAGATTTACTCGTTCTCATGATGAATAATTGCCTTTTTCTGTGCACTCAGACTGCCTTCCAGCGATGCCCAGTTAAATATATTTTAATGTTAAAACATCCCATTAACCATTTTAAAGAGGTTGGATTATTTTTTCTTTGCTAGCTCAGTGATGTTTACATGCAAAATTTATTTTTAAATCAAATTCCAAAATTATTTGGTAGTCTTATCGCTTTCAGAGTGGAATTTACTTCACTCTTTTTTCTTGTATTGTGTAAATTTTCCTATTGCCCTTACAAAAAAAAATAGACATTATCTGTGTCTACACTAATGGAAGCCAGTGCATTTTTCCTTTTCAAATCACCGTTTGGCCCTTCAGAACCAGAAGATATATATTGCTGTCTTTTTCCAAAGCCTCAGCACAAGCTTTTGTAGGACTTAAGTCTACCTTTCTCTTCCTACATTCCATGACATTGCATCTTTGGTACTTATGTGCTGTTTGCCAGTGGATTTTTTCAATACTAATCCCAAATTATTGAAAAGCTACTTTTGTGCTAATTATGTAAACAGCAGCTGCTTATTCCTTGTGTATCACATAAAGCTGTTACACACAGATCCATTGAAGCTCATGGATTGTGCTGAAGAAAAACTAGTGACACATACAAGGAAGGAAAGCATTTCCAGGAAAAAAAAAATGAACTTTTAAAACAAAAATGTAAAACTTGATTTGACATTACAAGTGAATAGAATGTTTAAAAACAACCCAAAACACCAAAAAACAACAACAACGACAAAACCCAACAAAAATCCCCACAATAATTCCCCAGAGTCTCTTAAGCCCTAATTGCCTTTTCAATATTTTACTATGATTTCTGTGGTACTTGCATCAAAGATCTCAAAGCCAGCAATGTCCAGGACACCAATGAAGTACTGTCTGGGCTGCTTGGTATCCAGCTGTTGGTTGATGCGAACAACCATCCACAAGAACATCTTCTCATAGACAGCCTTAGCCAGAGCACCTACTGAATTGTTCACCTAAAACAAAGAAGAATGGAGCAGAATAAAAATAATATCCAGAGCAAATAGTAAGTGATACAAGGCAGATGTTCCCAGTCACCAACTGGTTCTTACCTGCTGCACAGTTTGACCCTTGGTCACATATTCATTGCCAACCTTGACTCGGGGGTAGCAGAGGGCCTTGAGCAGGTCTGCTGAGTTCAGACCCATCAGGTAGGCAGCCTTGTCAGCAACTATACAGGAAGAGAGAAGGAAACAGTGACAGAGGAGAATGGTTATTGAAACTGGTCCTTCTCTAACATGTAACTGCAGAGCTGCAGGTTTCAGCACTGCAGTCCTGTGATAGCTTGGAGGGCAATTTAGAAGCATGACAATGATGATAGTTGAGAATTATGTCTTTATTAAAGTAAATTGGAGCAAGACACCTGAATGCCAACTGCCAGCTGTTGTAACTGGTACTGTTACTCAGAGTTCTAGATTTTGCTAATACCTTCTGTGCCGTCCGGCTCCGCCTGCTCCTCACGCTGCTTCTGCTTGAACTTCAAGTTCCCATAGTGCATGACAGCCCCGGTCAGCTTGTAAATGGCTGTTTTCTCATCAGCAGTGAAGCCCAGGATGTCAATGGCACTCTGGCAACAGAATCAGTCAAATAAACCTCTGGGCCATTAAATGGAACTTTCCCCATACCAATATGCTCTGTGTCACTTACATCTGTAGCCATCAGTTCCTCCTGGTCATTAATGCTGGCAACAGTGATCTCACCTTGACTCACAAACTGGTAGTCATATGGGTTGGTGGTAATGAGGAGCATGTCTATAAAGAGGAATAGGACATATTTGGTCATAAGAATGAAGACAAACATTAAACACATTCAAATTCCATCAAAGAATTTATAATACTTCCTACCAATGAGCTCCGGCTTCTTGTTGGACATGATCTGATAGAAGATGTGGTAGCTTCTTTCTGCTTTGAGTTGGAAAGTGACTCTGGACTTCTCCAGCAGATCTGGCAAGGACAGTAGGACAGAGTTAGGCATGAGAAAGTACACTGAGGTGGAAAGGGATGAAGGAAAGTGATCTCGTCAAGAGGTGTCTTACATGTTTCAATGTCAGCAGAAGCCAGTTTGCCTGTGGCTCCAAAGTGGATTCGGATGAATTTGCCCTTTAGAAGGGAAAGAAAAAAGTAATTTTGAAATTTCACTTACACTAAAAGTATATCACCTTACATTGCCCACAGAGGACAAGATTTAAACTTAGAATTAATTATGAATTATTTTTTCTTATTTTTCATTAAGTATCAAAACAGAATGAAAAAACAAGTCAATAAAATTTGTATACTGGAAATATTAAGGTAAAAACTCTGTTGAGTTGTTGTTCAGTGGACTACCCTGAATGCCCAGGGACAAGAAAACCACTAAGCAAGCCTTTTATTAGGTCATTTATGCCTCAATTTGAATAAGGAATATAGAAAAAGCAAAGATGCAGTTGCCATTTTTAAATCAGATACAATGCTGTGAAGATAGATTTTAATGGTGAAAATATTAAAAGAGTTTTTTGAATCTTGTGGAAAACAGAAGGCAGGTGTTATTTTTTGAGTTGTGGGGAGAGGGGCAACACAACCAGAACACAGAACTTTAGCCTGAGACTGTGGATTGGATTGTCATATTGTTAATAATGTGGTCTAGTTAGATAGCTCTTAGTTGATAAAAATATGAAGAAACTACTAGTTCAATGACTACAATAATCCAAACATGACACTTCAGAAATTACAGTTTCTGTTCTGACATCATTGTTCACTTGTAAATGTCAGCTTCTCTTATCAACAACTCACAAAGCGTGAGGAGTTGTCGTTCCTCACGGTCTTGGCGTTTCCAAAGGCCTCCAGCAGTGGGTTGGCGCTGATGATTTGATCCTCAAGCGTTCCCTGCAGGATGATAGATATTGCTGGTTATCCTTTCCAAAAATCATGTCAGAAACGGAAGAAAGCTTTGATTCAAGCCAGCATCTATTAATTTACCTGCATTTTGCCTGACTGCTTCTCATCCTTCTTCTTCTCCCCACTGGCTGCAATTGTTGCAAAGTACTGGATGACACGCTTGGTGTTCACAGTCTTCCCTGCACCGGATTCTCCGCTGTCAAAGCAAAGAGAGAAGCAGAGAGCGTGTGGTCAGGCAGGAGATCCCCTGGCACCGGGCAGCCCCGCAGGGACCCAGCAGGGAGTGTACGTACGTGATCAGGATCGACTGGTTCTCGCGATCTGTGTAGGAGGAAGAAACAAATAGACTTGGTAAATGAAGAACATAAAAAGACTGAAAATTAATGCAGTTAAATATAAGTTATAACAAGAAGACTGCCTGCATGCTTTTTCCTTGGCTTACTAGTAGCAGTTTTTTAAGAATTCAATTCTTTGCAAAGTAATGCTTTTCCATCAACAATGAAAACCTGTGAAGGGACATGTTTCTTCCCTCCTGCACTCTTTAGGGTCTTTTTTTTTTTCTCCTGCATCCAGCATATTGTTTGTATTATTTGTTCATTTGTTTGTTTTGTTTGTTTGTTCATTTTTTAATATTCTGCTACAGAGATTATATTTAGAGAGGTAGAGAAAGAGAGAGTAAGGACCCACAACAAAGCAATCCTCAGAGTGGATAATAGTTATGCGCTCAATAGCACACAGAAAGAAAAGAATGAAAAGCTGGAAGCAAAAGTAGCAGCAATATATAATTCTATTTCATTTTTTCATGTCATGCTTTTATCAAGACAAATCTGAACTTTTGTGATATTGATGATTAAAGTAGCCCTTTGATTATTTCACATAATTAGTCAGATATTTCACATCACATATCCATCTCATACTCTTTTCACTTTCACTGTTTCACTACAGACAACATTATCTTTCTTGCTCTGTTTGGTCCATTTGACTTATCGTTTCTTCGGACACACTATCTGTGGTAATATACTTCCTTTTTAGAAATACTAACATGAAAAAATGCTATGCAAATTAGCCGTCAATACTACAACTGAAATAAAAGTCTAATGATGAGCTAAGAAAATGTCAGCATATTTGTTAGGAGAACTTCATAACTATTAAAATGACATTTTGATAAAATCATGCTGACAGCCACTTGCCTGTTAGCATGAACTTAAACAAGAAAAATGCCAAATACCTCACTGATTGCAGGAGTGTCTTTCATTTAAGAGTAGAAACAACGGTGTGAAGATGGTAAAAAAACCACAATAGTACGTATGCATCAGAATCGTGAAAGCTTTGAAAATGTCTACTCCTACTACTGGAACAGAGTATCCCTTCCAAGAAATTCAAGGTAGTGTCCTTCTGAGACAGATGGAGCCACTCACCAGTCAACATGAACTGATAGGCATTGTCAGAGATGGAGAAGATGTGTGGAGGGGCCTCCTGGCGCTTCTTTCCTCTGTAGGCCAACACCACCTCCGGGTTGTACACCGGCAGCCACTTGTAGGGGTTGACGGTGACGCAGAAGAGACCTGAGTAGGTCTGCGAGGAAGGGACACAGCACGTTGCCTTCCCCTGAGCCTGGCAGAGCAGTTCTCCCAGCTCCCCAAAGGAAGACTGCTGCTGGTACTTACGTAGATCATCCAGGCTGCATAACGCTCTTTGAGGTTGTACAGCACAGCGGGTTCGTGGAGGTGGGTCATCATGGCCATGTCCTCGATTTTATCATACTTGGGAGGGTTCATGGAGAAGATTTGATCTTCCTTCACAGTCAGGGTCTGTCAGAGGAAAGAAAGGTACACGTGTATCTGCTCGGATGTCAGAGTAGGAATTAAATGCTGTTTGTAAACCCTGCATTTTCCTCACCTCTCCACCTTCAGTCTTGACGGTGACCTTCCCTGATTCCCTACTCTGGATTGTCCCTTTCACAAAGGATTCCTTGGGATGCACCACAAAGACGGATGATTTGGCATCGAAAGGCTTGTTCTGGGCCTCGATTCTCTCCTTTTCTGACTTTCGGAGGTAAGGAGCTGCCTCCCCAAAGATCGCCATCTCAGCGTCTGATGACATGGCTGCTGTTGATGGAGGGGCTTGTCAGCAGAGAACACTGTGAAAGAACAGATATGTTGCTTAAAGGAGTCAACATTTTTCATTGCTATTCAGTTCACTGAAAAACTTAAACAATGTCATAGAATGAGATCTTTGGGAAGAATCTCAGGCAGTTCTTTGGTCCACCTTCCCATGCAAAGCAAGACAAATGTTGGATCAAGATACTCAGAGTCTTTTCCAGTGAAGTTTTATCTCCAAGAATGCGGATTCCTCAGTCCCTCTTCATCCCTGTTTAATGTCTGACCACCTTTATTGTGATTTTTTTTTTTCTAATATCAGATCAAAATTTGTATATCTGCAACACGTCTGTTATCTCTCATCCTTTCACTCTGCGCATGTGAGAAGAGTCTGGCTCTTTGTCCTGTTTAACCACCTACCCACAAAATTATAATGGGGTTGTCTTCTTGCTATCATCAACAGCAATAAGACAACCCCATTTCAATTTTGTTTCCAGAGCAGACAAACCCTATCCTTTCAACCTCTCCTCATACATAATTTGCTTCTACCTGTGTTGGAAGCCCTCCAGAATTTCAACATCTTTCTTGTCACCATGGACACCAAACTGAACACCATACTCCAGATGTGGGAGTTGAACGAGGCGAAGAATCACTTCCCATTACCTGCTGGTTACACTCTGTGCCTGAGTGCCTGACAGTGTGCTGTTGGCCTTCATTCCCCTAAAAGCACACTGCTGACAAAGGTGCACCAGCACACATGACCCTTTTCTGCAAAGGTGTTTTCTAGCCGAATAACAGCCAACATATCCTATTGTCTGGCCTTGTTCTTTCCTATATGCAGGACTTCACACTGCCTTTGCTAAAATTTGTCAGGTTCTTGTCAGCTCCAGGCTAAAGACTTTTTGGAGCCTTCTTAAGGGTATCATTGCTCTGTAGCGTATTCATGAGTCCTTCAGTTTGATCTCATCTGCCCAGTTCCTGAGGATGCATTCCATCCATCATTCTGGTTGCTAGTGGTGACGAGAAATATCAAGCTCCTAGCACTGACATATTTCCAGCACTGTTGTACTCTATGTTGTGATTCAAATTTTGAAAAACTGAAAGATTAGTGTTTCTTTTTACATGTCTAGACATCTACATAACTTTGGAAAATGGCTAAGTTACTTATGCCTGGTCAAGCTGAGCAGGTCAACTTCTACATTCTTTTCATATTCTGTGTCTAGTGCGTCTAACCCCTCACCAAAAAGTTGTTCTTTCCAGTTAGATTGATAGGTCCCAGGAGATTGGAAATTTCACCAGGAAATTTTTAGATTATATTATTTGTAGAGGAAGGCTGCAAGGCTGCTGTGGTTGAATTTAACGTCAATAAAGCACTTGCAATTTTCTATGCTCAAAGGTTTAAAAGCATGCTGTAAAGTGCTTTGTGTCATTCTGCAAGTAAATATTAAGGAATGGGTTCCAAAGCAGAACTGGAGCATCACAGTGAGGCACCATGCCAGAGGAACAGGATATTCACACCACCTACCTGGAGTTACCAAACCCAAAAGCCCACATTAAAAGCCTTGCTTGCCTATACAGAAAGTAGAGGTAGGTGACTCAAGAAGGTGGCAGAAGGTCCAAATGTCTTTTGCTGGTGCTCTGAATAATTCGCTGGAGTTGTTTACTCCTTGTCACAAACTTTTTAAGCAGCCCAGCATCGTAACATCATGTTTGAACAAGGTGTGCACCTTCCCTCTCTGTGTTACTTGAAGGGGAGTTTTAGGGCCAAAACCATCAAATGTAAATTCTGAACAACTACATTCTTCTAGCAACTGCTGTCCTGGTTGTCCTCCTGCCGTACTGATGAATGCTCCCTTCTTGGTTGCACAATGGCACACCTCCTCCAGCAGAAAGGAAGGGCCTGTGATGATGAATGGCTTCCAGCCTTGGGGCAAGAGCAATAATGTACAGCTTGAGTGGGGCAAATCAAACCCCCTCAGGCTGGATTCCAGCCTCATTTTTTAGCATAGATTCTGATTATGAAGTAGGGGTTAGATGTCTACAACCACTTTCCTGCTGTTGAAACTATCTGTGAATGTTAGCCATGCTATCACTTGTACTAGTCAGTGCTAGCTGGGCCACCTTTGCTTGTAAAATTGTGTCCTTTAGGCGTCTTAGAGATGCAACAACATTAGTTTTTGTGTTTAAAGGGAGACATATACCCAGGTCTAAATTAGAAATAATCCTGGGTGTGGACAAGAGAACAATGTCAATGATCAAAGAAAGTCATACTGGAAATTTTAGAAATCTGTTCTGTCTGAACAAAATAAGATTTGTGCGTGTGTGTGTGTGTGTGTGTGTGCATTCTGTTGTTCAAGAACTTAAGTTATAGTTAACTTCCTATTTGATCTCATGCTGCAATTCTAGTGTGGCTGTGACGGACACACTCGACTCCTGCTCCCACCTATGACAGGCTGCCACCTTAAATCAAGTGCACTGATAGTTACTTAACAATGACAGAAATGTGTTGCAAGTGACTTAACTCCGGGAAGTAGTAAGTAAGCAAATGGTGCATAAGGACAGATAATACGGTAAGTTAAAATACCACATCATTAATTATTTCTTTGTATGCTTGTTGTTTGTGCAAATAATTATATACAAAGTTATAAAACTTAAGTCAAGAATTTACAAAGCCAGATATCAAATGCAATACTGGATTTCCAAGGAACTACCACATGTCCAGTAATAGAAAGCACTTGAGTTCCTTGGAAGTTAGACAAACAAGCAACTTATTTAGATGTTATGTCATGACTTTTAGTTACTTAAGTAAGCCAATCAAATATTAATATCTGAAACAACACATAGTAGCATGCAGATCTTTAATTTTGTTGTGTTTTCATTCAGAGGAATAGAAGCAGTACTTTATTTATTTAGTTGGTTAGTTGATTTTTTTAATTTTTACTGAGTTTCCTAGTATGAGACCCACATGCAGATTATAAGTCTGAAAAGTATTTTCATATAAATTTTTGGCCAGTATCATCTACAGTAATACATACAATTTGTTACAAACCTTTAAGATGTTGCAATAGTCTGTTCTGTTGGCTGGCTCTGTCTATCTGGACTTCATGCCAGAACAGATCACTTACTTCACTGATCCATAATTAAACATGAGGAATCCCCAAGAAACATTTCCTGGCATGACATCCGTGGCTAGTGGCTTCAAGCACAGCCACTTTGGAAAGCTTGCTTGCCATGAACAGCCTACCCAACCATCAGCATGCCATAACCCAGCAGTGGCCAGGAATACATGGGCATACAGCAATCACCCCCACAATTTTACAGAAAGTTGTCGCCACAAAGAAGGCTGTTCTAGAGAAAGCTGCCACACTCCCTTAAGTGTGAGTAAATTAGGCTCTTACCTCTTATGATATGAGAAGATGCCTTGCAGGCTGGAAGACGATCAGTGCTGTAAAGCAGAAATGGCAGATCCCTCATTACTGCTGCACAGAATTCCACAGGCACGTCACAAAGCGAAAAAGCCAACATGCTTTATCTTACAGTTATTAAATCCTTGCAGACACAGATAAGTACACCGGGACAGCAGGGCTGAAGTGGGACATGTGGACTGTGGGGACGCTGTCCCTTTCTGTCAAACACAGACGTACTTACCATGAAGCTTCCTCTGGAGATGGGCAGCCCAGATTCAAGGGCTCTTTTATAGACTCTGGTCAGCACATGCTGCAGATGCCTCCTCTGTCTTTGGGCAAAGAATTTTGGCAAACCTTGTTTTTGGCAAAGCATTGTCTGGCAAACTGAACGAACTGAGAACTGTAAAGTGATGTTAATAGATATAATTAGAAGTTTTTGGTCTCTCACTAGCTATGTGAATAAATCTCCTATAAATAATATGAGAAGATTCCTAAGGAAGAATTTCAATGAATGCTGACTAGAGGGATGAGGGTAACTACTAATAACTGTAGGCCATAGATGCTCTATGAATCTGAGCTAAGGAAGCGGGGACAACCATTCACTGGACAAGCACAGTGACATTTGGGTGCATACCTTAACCTTTTCTGAGGCCACCATAAGCCTGATGACAGCTGCCTTTTAACAGAGCTCTCTTCTTACAGACCTTGGATACGAGACATGGATTTTACTGTTGTCTGCATTGCTTATCTTAATCAGATTATTAAATATGACTTTGCTTCCCTTCTTCCAGTTGTAACATAATATAGCACAATGTATCAGGGAGAATAGCTACCTTGAACCAAACTAAGTGTTCATTGAGTTGTAATCCATCTCTGGATATAAATATAAAATAAATTTGTGTTGGTATCTTCCAACATTTTGAAATCTTGAGTTTAGATATTCATAGAAAGATTTATAGAGATTTATATTTTAAATTGATTTATTGAAAAATACTTTCTTTAGTGGTGTTTATTTCCCTGTCAATCCCTAGTTCTTCCCGTAATACAAAAAAAATCAATAATCCCTCTCCACATAACGAGGCAAATAGTACTAATCTATCTTATCTGTACTTCTATGAACATCATTACTTAGTTCTCATTAGTTTTGACATTCTCCCCTATAATTTTCTTGTTCTTCCTCCTCTCTCTCAAGATTACATGCAGTGTTAATACCGCAGCACCATAGATCTTAACACTGCCTGTCACTGTATTAGATAGTTAGCGTTGCTTCCCTGTGTACATTACTTTGCACTTATCAACATTTTTTTTGCCCAGTGTAAGTATCACAAAATTCTTTCACAGCTCTTCTCAGTTTATTTTTTGCCCGCTGAGAATAACTTTGTGTCATTGATGATATTCTTGGACACCTAGACATGTGTTTTCAAGGTGGGGATTATTTCATCCTTAGTTGGAAGAACTCTAACACATTAGACTCGAATATGTGGAACTCCATATGTAATGACAGGTAGTCTTACTGTTTGCCTTTGTTGAGACACATAGTCAGGATGGAATAGCAATTCAGGTAAAGAAAATGCCAGGCCTGCATGGAGGAATAAGGAGCTTATGGCAAAACTCAAGACACAAAAAGGCATCATTCAGAGGATGGAAGCAAGAACAGGTAACCTGGGAGGAATGCAGAGACACTGTCCAAACATGCAAGGATGACGTAAGGAAAGCCAAAGCCCTAATGGGAGTGAATCTGGCCAGAGAAGATAAAGACAGCAAGAAGGGCTTCTGTAATTACATAGGTGACAAAAAGAGTAGGGAAAATGTGGGCCCATTACTGAAAGGGTTGGGGGTCCTGGTGATACAAGAAATGGAAAAGTCTAAGGTACTAAATGCTGTTAGCAAGACCTTCAGGAATCCTAGGTCCCAGAGAGCAGGGAGAAAGTCTGGAGGAAGGCAGGTATACCCTTGGTGGAAGACGATCAGGTCAGGGAATACCTAAGCAAACTGGACATACAAAAGTTCATGGGCCCTGAAGGGATATATCTTCAAGAAGGACAAGAAGCAGGTCCAAGGGAACTACAGGCCTGTAAGCTTCAACTTGGTTCTTGGGAAGGTATTGGAGCAACTAATCCTGGGAACCATTTCCAAGCACCTGTAGGACAATAAAATCAGTCAGCATGGCTTCACCGAGGGGAAATCATGCTTCATCAACCTTATCACATTTTATGATGAAATGACTGGCATAGTAGATAAGAGCAGAGCAGTGGATACTGTCAACCTTGACTTCAGGAAGGCCTTTGTCTCACATACGATCCTTATAGAGAAGCTGTTGAAGTGTGGGCTCAATGAAAAGACAGTGATGTGGACTGAAAACTGAATGGCCAGACTCAGAGGGTGTTGATGAGTGACACGAAGTCTAGTTGGAGACCAATGACTATCCCTGAACCCTAGGAGTCAATACTAGGTTCTGTTCTGTTTAACATCTTCATTAATGATCTAGATGATGGGGCAGAGCGCACCTTAGCAAGTTCACTAATGACACAAAACTGGGAGGAGTGGCTGATATGCTAGAGGTTCAGGTCAGGCTGTCATACAGAGGAACCTGGATAGACTAGGGAAACGGGCTGACAGGAATCTCATGCAATTCAACAATGAGCCTGCACCTGGAGAGGAGGGACGATGCCAGGCACCAATATTTTCCAGGGTGACACAGCTGGAAAACAGCTTTGCAGAAAAGGACCTGGAGGTCCTGGTGAACACCAAGCTGAACATGAGCCAGTGACGTGACTTTGCTGCAAAGAAGGCTAACTAAGTCCTGGGCTGAATTAGGAGGACTATTGCCAGTGGGTGGAGAGAGGTGATCCTTCTCATCTGCACATCACTGGTGAGGCCACACCTGAAGTAATTGTTCAGTTCTGGGCTCCACAGAGACATGGACATACTGGAGGGAGTCCAACAAAGGACTGTGAAAATGATTAAGGGACTGAAGCATGTCCTATGAAGAAAGGGTGAGAGAGTTGGAACTGAGGGAGCCTAGAGAAGAGAAGGTTCAGGGCATCTCATCCAAGTATGTAAGTAGCTGAAGACAGGGTGTAGAGAAGATGGAGCCAGGCTCTTTTCATTGTTGCCTAGTGACAGGGACAAGTACAAACTGGAACACAGGAAGCTCCATTAGAACATTAAGAAACATTTTTTCACTGTGAGGATGACCAAACACTGAAATAGGTTGCCCAGAGATGATGTGGAGTCCCCATCCTTACAGATAGTAAAAAGTCAGCTGGACATGGTCCTCGGCAGCTTCTAGAAGGCATTAGAATGGTGCTTGCCCAGTCCACCAGAGGTGGCAAGAACTAGTTGTAGATTTTTCTCATTTTGTATACTTGGACATTCTCTGTTGGGTGTTCAACCAACATTGCTGCAGACATCACTCAACTATCAACTACAAAGAATAAGTGCCATTTTTTCAGATCTCTTTGGCTCACAATTTAATCTAAATGTACAGGGTTTTCAATGTTTTTCACTTCTTTCAGCAGCCTGGCTTTGCTGCCCATGACCATCTTGTATAATGTAAGGAAGTCTATGCCATTTTCACTCCTCAGCATGAACTATATCATAAGAAAGTAACATAAATATTTCCCTCCTAGCAGCTAGGCACCAGAACCAGCCATCATTTCAGGGTCAGAAAACGGGGAACAACAAGCTAGCTCTTGTTAGTGAGGGACATAGGGAGCTTCATTCTCTTCATGTTTTGCACAGAAGACTTGGAGACTTTGAGAAGGTTGCGAGACAGAACTGGTGCTTGAACAGTTTTGGTAAATGGTGTCATGCAAAATGAAATAAATAATATGTATAAGATGGGTTATCACATCCTGTTACATCATTTATCCAGTTTACATATAACTAGTTAAATTTACCTTTGCTATGGTGCTTCCTGCTTTGCAACCTCTTGTTCCCCATCAGGACATCATAGTTTTCACTATTTTGGTTCGATGAACCCTATACCATATTTTTCTGCTTTGGCTTTCAATTTCAATACCAAATAATTTTCTGCTACTTGTTAACATGTGTCTTTTATCACAGGGTGTGACTCTAGTCTTTTGTTTCATGCTTCCCTCATGTTACATGCTATGCCAATGCAGTATCCTTTCTGTTTCCTGTCTTTTGCAAAAGTCCAGGAATTCCTAAGGCCTCTCATGTGAAAGACTACAGCCTTCTGTTATTTATGCATGAAAAAGTGATTGTGGCTTTCTCTTCTGGAGAGATTCAGTCGGATTATTGAGCATAGGTATGCCATAGCCACTATCTGTCACTATGTGTTTACCTCCTCATAGGATAAATTTCGGTACTGCTAAGATAATTGTGACAGCCTACTGAGCCACTGGAACAGCTAACTGCTGATGCAAAAATGAGATTTTGTTCTCCCTGTTTTTTTTCACTGCTATTCATTTTTGTTCAGTCCTGGAAGAGGAGGAGTTTGAGAGGAGAAGTGGGATCTCCCACTGAACACAAACCCAATATGCCATTTCAACTTACCTCATCTTTAGCAGCTGCTCCTTTAGGTTCAGCTAAAGTTTCAGAATTTACAGATCTCTGTTATTGTCAGCTTAAAGCAGATAAGTGAGATTGGAAGGCCAAGTCAGGTTAATTTGTGAGAGCTTTCACTGAAACTGCAAGTTTTTATTCTAAACCTACTGAAAAAGACAAAAAAAGTCAACCGTTATTTTTCTGCCATTCTTGTTTCCATCCATCTCTGCAGGGCTGGATGCCACCAATGATGGAATTAAAACACATCACAGCTGAAAGAGGAGAGACAAACTGAAAGACATCTGTGGATACAGACTGCTCTGCACAGCAATGTGCTGTGGGCCAAACACTGGACTGCTGATATTCCCCATGGGAATTACAGAATGACAGATTGGCTGAGGCTGGAAGGGACCTCTGGAGGTCATCTGTTCCAACCTGCCTGTGCAAGCAGGACCACCTAGAACCAGTTGCCACCTACGGCTACATCAGGCAGCTACCTCACTTTCTACCATACCTTATGACACAACTGCTTCTCCCCCATCTTCTGTGATTATTGAAAAGAATCTGAGAGTGAGGCCACATTTTAGTGCAGCTTGAATGATGGAAGTAAGCAAAAAGTTCTCAAGAATGGCTGGCAAAATTCTTGCTTACATCTAGTTCAAAAAGTCATTTCTGCCGCTCTGAAGCCTACAGTCATGTCTTAAATAAGAAAAGGAAAGAAAGAAGAAAAATTATAGCCATTATTGGTGTTGGAGAGCTATAACTTATCTTCCTGCTCTAAATAACAAATGAAAATGTAAGGAATAAGGTTACACATGAGATGAAAACTAGTTGTTATTTTAGGGCAAAAAGTGCATGGAATTGTCCATAAATTTATTTTCAAGAAACAGGAACAAGTTAATGTCAAGAAATTCAGAATCCCTGACATGGTAACATTACCTCCTGCTTGAAATGAGAATATGTAAAAAATGTGTGATACTTATTAAGGTATTAATCTGACTGCTGTCTCTGGGATAAGAAAGTAGGTATTTTTTCCTGTTTCCCAAGAACTGGGGTATTGACCATAACAACGTTTGAAGAGTATACTGACATAAATAAGGCACAAATAGCTTTCTAGAAGCAAAATTCTCTTTATCCTGGAATGTGTGTGTACTGTCCAGAAGGCTAAAATGAGAGCCAAAATGATAATTTGATATTTAATCCATGTGAGCTGTATGACACTGGGGTAAATACTACCCTGCTGTATCAATTCTGAGGTAGGATGAGAGCTCGTCAGCAATAATGCCTCAGAGTTCAGAGCATCAGTGGAAGTCACAGGAGTGCTGCAGGCTTCACAAAGAAGCAAGATGATGCTGAGTGTATCATCAGCTGACATTTGAAAACTGCTGGTGTAGCCATAGTGGCACTGTATAAAACCCTGATGACTCCTGCTCAGAAACACTGTACAATCTCAGCCAAATGTACTGGAGGGACAACACATCCTTGAGCTTCAACTGATCCCCCCCATATAGGAGCTGCTCACCAAACCTGCTCAGCTCCAGACCGAAGGCAATGTTCTGCAGGATGACCATGTGTCGTGGTTTAACCTGAGTGAGCAATATAACCATGACAGCTGCTTGCTCACTTCCCCCCAACTCGCACCCCCAAACAGGCGAGAGAATCAAAAGGGAAGGGAGAAACTTGTGGATTGAGATAAACAAAGTTTAATAAAATAACTAAATAGCACTAATATACCACTATTAATAATAATATATAGTAAATGGAAATGGAATAGAAAATAAAAGATACTCACTGTAATTCCTCATGAACTCCATCTGCACCGAGCAGCCGGTCCCAGGAAACAGCACCCTGGTCCCGAACAACCGGTTGCAGAAAGAGAGAAAAATGCAGAAAGGCACCAAGGTCTCTGCAAAGCAGCAGGATGGTGAAAGGCCAAAATAAACTCTCAAACAGAACTCTCCTGAACAGGTCTCTGACTCGGCTCTGATCCAACTCCCAGCCTAGCTGGAAGATCCTGACTCTCTGTAAAAAATAAAGCATGATGCTAATGGGATAGAGTATTCTTATCAAGGTTTGTCCCATCCACGCCCCCTCTTCCCAGCTGCCTCTCACCTGTGGATGGAGATCCCAGAAAAAGTCCATGGCTCCCAGATAACAGCAATTAAAAACATAAACTCTGTCCTGGGTTGTTATCTTCTTGTTCTCAAAGTAATTCCGAACAATGATCATGCTAGATACAAAAAAGAAAAGTTGCTAACTGCATGAAGAAAATCAACTTGTTTTCAGTCAAACAGGCACACCATGTCTGCCCAGCTGCCACACATTCATGCCACCATAATTGCTCCAGCCACTGTCCGATATGGCACTTTGCTGGCCCTTCAACAACCCCAAAGGCAGCTGAACATGTCTCAGGCCTGCCATCAGTCCCACCCCTTCAGCTCCTCCCTCCATGATGGCAGCACAGCGTCCCTCCTCCAGAGCTGCTCCTTTGCTTCCGGGCCTTGGACAGTGCCCAAGAGGCACTGACAAGCCACCCACTTGTTTTCAGATGGGACAGATCCTTACAAAGCAATCCTATGGGGTGTTGCCTCCCTGGACTCTGTCTCCTTCACTTCACATCGATCACTTGCCAAATTCAAAACCAAAGGCAGTCTGGAGCCAGTATCACCAGGCACAGCGCAAGACGCCTTGCCCAGGTTAGAAGAGGGCCCCAGCTGGCCCTGGCTCCAGCAGCTTTGCTGAAAGCGCTGCTGGTGTGTCCCCATTGCCCATAGGAGCCCGTGAGTGGGGTTTGCTCAGCTGTGAGCAGGCCCAGCTGTGCCGCGGTCCCATGTTGGCATCTGAACCCAGGGAGCATCCAAGGCTGTGGCTCGACAGCCATGGGATGGATGCCTGTGCTCGGCCTGCCTGTGCAAACAGAGAGGTGTCCTCCCTCCCTCCCAGGGAGCAGAGCCTGCCAGGCACCGGAGCAGCAGCACCTGGGCTCCAGGTGCCCCATGTTATGGCCTCTTTGCCAGGTGCTGACTCTGAGGGGACCTACCTGCCTTGCTGCTGCACATTGGCTGGTGCTGACAGGACACAGCAGTTGCTTTCAGTCAGTGTCTACATGGCAGTTGCTGAGAGCATCGCTGGTATTATTTGAGGCGATGTATAGTGGTGCCTGCACACATATCTTCTACTGACATACAGAGGGACCAGGACAAGCTTGAGAAGTGGGATGTCTTGAACTTCATGAGATTCAACAAGGCCAAATGCAAGCTCCTGAACCCAGATCAGGGCAACTCCTGGTATCAATCCAGGCTGGGGAATGAAGTCGTTGAGAGCAGCTCTGTGGAAAACGACTTGGGGATACTGGTGGATGAAAGATTGGACACAAGCCGATAATGTGCACTTGCAGCTCAGAAGACAAATAGTATCATGGGCTGCATGACAAGAACTGTGGCTAGCAGGTCGATGGAGGTGATTCTGCCCCTCTGCTCTGCTCTAGTGAGACCCCCCTGCAGTGCTGGTCCAGCTCTGGGTCCTCAGCACAGGACACACATGGACCTGCTGGAGAGGGGCCATAGGAGCCACAGAAATGATCAGAGGGATGGTACAACTCTGCTGGGAGGACAGGCTGAGAGAGTTGTGTTTTTTTCAGCCTGGAGAAGACTCCAAGGAGACCTTATTGTGGCCTTTTGGTACTTAGAAGTGACCTATATGAAGGCCCAGCCAGGTCAGCCAGAGGAAATTTCCAAATATGCTTGTCATTTACTTGTTATCTCAGACACTGCCAGAATATTTTGAGCAGTAAAAGTCCCTGCAGCCCTGTCAGTTGAAGGGGGTCAGCTGGCAGACTGACTGTCAGGGAAACACTCCTCTCCCCACCTCACAATGCTCAATGCATGACTGTTTGGCAGTTTTCCACCTTAACAGCAGTTTCTGTGCTGGTTTTCTTCCAGAGCCTCTCTGTTCTAGTCCAGCTAGATCAGAAATATCCCAGCTCCTTTGCCTGGACAGTTAGGCATCTTAGCTGAGGTAGATGACAGGTTAGCCTGTCTTGGCTGGCCTTTGACAACTGCCTTTCACTCACTTTTCCTCGTAGTTCAGACTCTGTTGCAGAGCACTACCTCTTGCTGAAGACCAAAGCACATTCCCCGACCCTCTGGAGAGTCATTCTTTCCCCAGACTTTGTCATTCCCAGACCTTGCTCTAGCCTATACATGGTGCGTGCATGGTATAAGAAGGCAGCCTGGAAATCCTTCCTGAAGATTTCTGTAAATTAGGTTGGAAATGTGTTTTAAATGCATTTTTTATCCCACAATATTTTATGGAGTATGGACAATCAAGTGCAATGCAATACCTGGTAAACAATGGTAATTTCTAAAAGGGATCCTTTCACACTGGGTTGGTATCATGTCAAGGTATGGTTCCACTAGAACTGAAGTTCTTCCTACTTTGTCATCTGGCTTCAAGGAACATTGGAATCTGAAGTGGTGACTCTGACAACCACTAGAGGTGCCAACAGGAGCACTGCACTTCAGGCACTCCAGCAAAATAACTTTTCAACGAACAGCACTTAGATCCTCTCATGATTCACAGAGGCACTGAAGATTAGCATGACTGGTGGTAGAATTTTCTCCAACCTCACTGAAAACTCTTTGCCACTCTGCATCATTTAGGCAGTCTGTTGTAAATATGAACCAGAATGGGGCTCGGGCAGCATAGAGGATGTAGGGAAATTTCTGTCTTCTTGCTTACAGGCAGGCAGAGAGATTTGACAGCAGAAAGGAACTGCCTCTGTTATAATGAAAGTTTACTTATATTTTTCATAGGAGTTTTCAATACATATGCCTGACCTTTGGACTTCCTAAATGTAACTCCCAGCCCAAACATAAGGGGTACGATGTGATTTATCTTAAAGGTTGTCAGCAGCTGGTGAACAGTAATATTTAGTTTTGATGGGAAGCAGATGATAGGTCTTTCCAGGGGAGGAACAGTCAGTCAGGAGGCACTCAGTGGTGGCAGCAGCAAGTTCCCATGGCTGAGCACCAGATCAGTTAGTTCCCATGGCTGAGCACTAGACCAGGGCAGACAACGGGCTTCCCAGAGGCAGGGAAGCTTGAGGAAGAGGCAGTTCTGGCATTCACGCCAAGAAGCAGCAGATCTTGGGAGTGGGGCTGACATGGAGGGGGCATTGCCAGGATATTGAAATGACCCCTAGGGAGCACAGATGACCAGGAGCACAGTGAACAGGGCCAGCAAACAGGAATGAGGCAGTTAGCGGGGTAGTTTGCACAAAAGAGCAAGCAGCAAGGGCGATGCAGGTCTGCCAGCCCAAGAGATTAGTGCAGTTAGTGGTTATCACCCGTGCAGGAGGAGCCTAACTATGGTAGCCACTCGTAAGAAAGGTAAGTCCCCTGCATCTGCCATGAAGAAGGCAACAACACAGACAGAGCTGCCAAGGAAACATGCAGACATCCAGACCTCGGGCTGCAGGGAATGCCAGAGTCTCCCACTGGCATGGAACGGTAAGAGATAGAACAGACGTGTGAGGTGTGAGCAGGTGGATGACCTGCTCAGCCTGGTGCTGGAGCTAAAAGAGGAGACAGAAAGGTTGCAAAATATCAGGGAGACAGAGAAAGAAATAGACTGGTGGGATCAAGCCCTGACCTCCCAAGACATGAAAGGCCACCACCAAGTAACCAAGACCAAGAGAGTTCATTACCCTCCCCCTGACTGACTGGTCAAGGTAAAGGGATGAATGGGAACAAGTCCACACATGTAGCAGCAAGCAGAACATCGCCTTGTGCACTCCACCCTGCCAGGTGCCTCTATACAACAGGTACGAGCCTCTGGAAGTGGAAGGCCAGCCAATGGCTGATGGAAATGAAGGACCATCTACACCATCTCTACCACAGGTACTCACACAATCTGAAAGGCCTAACCCCCATATTACAACCATGTCCACAAGAAAAAAAAGGAGTGTTATAGTTGTAGGTGACTCCCTTCTGGGGGTTATGGAGGGCCCAATATGCTGGAAGGACTCTCCTCTTAGGGATGTCTGCTGCCCTCCTGAGTCCCGGGTTAAGCATATTGCCAGGAAACTTCCTAGCTTGGTATGGCCCTTGAACTACTACCCATTACTGGTTTTTCATGTATGTGGCAGTGAAGTTGTGACCCATAATCCAAGGGCAATTAAAAGAGACTTTGAGGCCTTGGGATGGTTTAGAAATATGTCAAGGATGGATGTCAAGAGGATGGGACCAGACTTCTTTTAGTGGTCCCCAACGATAGGATGAAGGGCAACGGGCACAGACTGAAACACAAGAGGTTCCATCTCAATATGAGGAATAACTTCTTTACTTTGAGGGTGACAAAGCCATAGAACAGGCTGCCCAGAGAGGTTGTGGAGTCTCCTTCTCTGGAGACACTGAAGACCCACCTGGACACATTCCTGTGTGATCTCCTCTAGGTGAACCTGCTTTAGCAGGTGGGTTGGACTAGATGATCTCCAGAGGTCTCTTCCAACCCTTACCATTCTGTGACTCAGTAGCCATATATGTATGTATGCATAAGGTAGGAACTGATGTCTTGTTTAGGGGAGGGATTAAGGTGTTTGGGTTTAGTGTGGGTGCAAATAAGACTGTCTTCTGAAGGAAGAAGAAGAGTGTTTAAGGATAACCTGGGCAGGGTAAGCACTTTTCAGTAGCACATCTCCAGTGCACTGTTCTTTGTAGTGTAAGGTTTGTTCTTGCCTGAGCCGTCTATTTGCATACACTACATTATCACTCACTGCCAATCCTTGGAGTCAAGTCCACCAGTAGACAGGGTAGTAAGTGATAAACAGGTATTCTGGAGGATCTTATGCCACTATTTATACCTCTTTCTGCAATATCTCACCTGATGTTGTAAGTGCTACAAGCTACCAGTAGCTGTAAGAACTCACTAGGACCTTGTGGCTATAGCATGGAAGGTATGTGCAACCTTGGCCTGTCATGCCTTGTTGAAGGTGCAATGCCTGTTTTCGCAACACTGTATGACTCAGGGAAGGAAGGGATGTGTGCTATCATCACCACACACTGTGGCACTTGACCATTGCAGGGGTTGCACAGTTGATCAGACAACACAAAGCATCAGTATCATAAACTTGGCAATTTTAACTAGTAGTATCATCCATAAATTTTCTATAATGAACAAGGGCCATATAAAATAAGATAACAAAAGACTTTCATTTATTTACAAGAACAAAGTGGTAGTGCTGCAAATGCAGGAGTATATCCCACAGTGGGGCAATCCTTTCTAAATGGAGCTCCTGATAAACTCATACAGACTGCAGGAAAAGGCATGGTCTACAAGACATCAGCCGTCAGGAGGCTTATGGTGAACTTGCTCATGCAGTTAGCTTAACACAGGTTGTTGTGAGTGAGACATTCCCAGGCTCCAGAGGAAAACTCACATTTCCTTGGCGAGTACCTTGTGTTGCTCATAGAAGGTCTGTAGTCTCACTGCTTGGTACTTTTCCTTAATAACAGAGGTCTGAGTTGTGTTGCTGCTGTCAACCAGGCCATTAAGGCCACTGCATGAGTTTGGCATCAAATCAAATACTCAAAGTATGTGCAAAGCAGTAGATAAGTAGACAGCAAGGTGATAAAAGAAGTGCTAAGCAGAAGCTAGGATTTTTTTTTTAAATAGGCTATTTTACACTGAATGCTGGTGAGCTCATGAAAAGTCATGTGCACACTGTGCAATGAAGATCAAGGATGTGGAAATCTGGAGAGTCGAGGAACAGTTGTCACACCACGGTGTCCTGCAGCCCATGCACAGGAGGAGGACAGCATACCATGCCCAGAGGCCACAGCAGTGGTGTTACCAAGGCTGCACCACATGCTCTGGTGCCCAAGATACACTCTCTTGGGTACAAAGACAATGTAGATGTTGTTGTTGAGTAACCTCTCTGAGGAGGCAGTGTGCTTGAAGAATGGTCTCCTAGGGGCATAGCTGGGCCATCGGCTGTCAGGATACATCCCATTGTGCATCCCAGAGCTGCTGCAGTTTAGTGCTGTGAACTGTCACATGAGGTGCTGTTTTATGTGTGCCAGATGGCACAGGAAAATTTATGGGTTGTTCACTCACGTAGCAGCTGACAAAGAAATGTAGAAAGGCATGTTTGTGTTACTAATATTAAAAGCAAGTTTACTTACTGCTGGTTGTTTTCTATCCACACATGAAACAATCTATTTATCTTCCCCTTCTCCACACGACTGTTGATTTTATAGATGTCTATCACATCCTGCCCTGATCATTTCTTCTTTCATCTGAAGATGTCCTTGTATGGGAGCAGTTCTCTGTCTCTAGTATAACTTGAGACCTTTCTCTGCACCTTTTTGGGAGCTGGTTGCCAAAACTAAATTCAATATTCAGTCTTTGGACACATGAATGATTAATACCATGACATAACGATATATTCTGATCTGTCAACAGTGTCTTCCATAAAACCTCCTATTTTGCCACCTGTGCTGTCAGCCTGATTTTGAGCTGACAATTCAGGGGACCATCATAAATATCCCAAGATCTTTTTTTGTGAATAAACAGTTTTTTCTGGATGTAGATAAATTATTGATTTATTTACGTTAAACACCACTAATCTAAATTTCACCTGAGTGGTTAGACAATCATCCAATTATTCTGTGTCATGACATTCCATACAATTTTAGTGTCACAAGTAGACCTTACCATGATTTTGTCTTTTTTTTTAAGTCCTTTTTTTCCAGGTCAGTTATGTGTATGTTGAACTGCACAGGTCATAATGCACCCTCTGTGAGAACCTGCTTGTGGCTCCCCACCTCAGCTAAGCATTTATTTCCATATTTCGTGTCCTGTCTTTTAATCCAGAAGGTACATATCTTTCTAGTCAAAGCAACTTTTGCCCATGTTGTGTGTGAGCATGTGTATACTTTTCAAAATCTCATCATACTGCATTGACAAGATCATCCTTACCCATGTCCCTGTTGATTCTCCTGAAGTCAAAACTACTGTGAGAGATGGCTTTCAATCTCAAATTCTGTTCTTATTGTGGTTTCTACCAATTTGTCTTCTTCAGATGTTAGACTGATAGATCTACTTGTCTACAATGAGGAAAGTTTTAAATGTCTAATGTCACACGTACAACATTTTCTTCCCTTGGTACTACGCATGATTTAAGAAACGTCACTTCTACAACACTTCAATCTTTTTTTTTTTTTTTTAATATTCCTGGGTATATAAAATTCGCTGCAACAGATGTGTTGCTGTTCAGCATATTATTTTCTCCTACAACCTGAAGTATCCAATGGAGACCTTAAGTTAACAGGGTTCCTCACATTTTTTTCTCTTAATAGGTGTTCTTTCCGGAAACTTTCTCACTTCTGTGCTAGTAAAAACTAGCACAAATAGTTCAGCTTTTCTACTTCTTTTCCTTTAGTGCTCTTTTTATACTTCAATTATTACTGTTTCTTATGCATCCTCTCATGCAGGTCTTCTGCTCATAAAATGCTTATAATAGACATACAAATATATAGACATACACTGATGCTTGAGGTGAGACCTCTTGGATCACCTTTTAGAACCTTTTCTCACATTGGAACAGATTAGTCCCAATAATGCAGTTAATAGGATCACTCTCCAACGATAATTTTTGTCACTTTCAAGGTTAATAGTGAAGTTATCAGAAATGCTGTAGCAAACAGCGGAAAACTCGGACATACAGAGACATATCTGCTATGTAATAAGCTACATAAAATGTCACCAATAACGCAGACAAACATACGAACATTGCCATTTAAATTTTTTATACTTCTTTAGATTATTTGATACAGCAGATTATTTTATTCAACATGCTCCCCACGGGACTTGCAGCTTGCAAGTGCTGTTGTCGGCCATGCTGTCATTATGAGCGGGGCGTGCTGGAGGCATCAGTGCACCCCATGGACCCTGATTAACTGTGTGACAGCGAATACCCAGACCGTGCTGCAGCAGCATTTCTGCTGCCCTCTGTGTAAAACGAGAGCTTCCAGGAATGTTAGCACAAGCCAAAAAGAAATGCCGATACTCTAAACTACTAGAGCAAAACTTCTCATCCTTACCCTTCTGCTAAGACGCAATTGCGTCCTGGACTGTAGTAGTGGTAAGGACACACTTGGCGTATAAAAATCAGTATAGAATTAGGTCAGATTAAATTAAAGTGAGAGAATATTTTTTGTATTGTTTGCAGTCTGTTTATGTGCCTTACTGTGGCTGGCACAGTGTTGCCTGCTAAGGAAACACGTCTTAGAGATCTGCTCCCTAAAACAGAATTCAAAGCTAGTGCAGAGAAAAAAAAAATAAAGAAAAGAGAAAAAAAAATAGAAAATATGAACCGACCTCTGGAATAAAGTTGCTAATGATCGTGACTAACAAAGAACCTGAATACTTTTGCTGGGATGAAAAGCAGTTCAGAATATTCCTTGCATGGGCTATTAGAGAGGCAAGCTAAAATCCATGGAGCTAGAGCATAAACCCCAGGATAGTGCTGCTAGTGAAGGCTGGGGAGGAGTTGTGGGGTTTTTTGTGGGTTTTGGTTTGGTTGGTTTCATTTGGATTGGGTTTTTGTTGTTTTTGTTTGGTTTTTTGTTTTACTTGGGGGGTTTGTTTGTTTTTAATGAATGGCTGGCTTTTCTCTCTCCAAGTCCTGTCTCTCTGATCTTAGTGCTTGGTGTACTTGTGAACCTGCTTCAATTAATGGAAATCAATCCCCTAGTATGGAATGTTGGAAGTTTCATTTTTGTAAATGTTATGCCATCCTTTACCAGTGTGATTCCAAGCAGCTTCCTGAAAAGCTGCATTGACAGATAATCTGCAGTTAAAAGGAAGGTATCATTTCACTGAGCGGTGGACAAGAACGTAAACACTATGACCTGGGATATTAAGATAAGCAGTCCTTGAAAGTTCATCAGTGTTATCTAATTATCCTCTTCCTACCATCACAGCAAACCTGAGAGGATGACATCTGAGACGTTTTTAAAATAAGATGAGGGTGATATAGAGGATACTTTTTCAACACACACTGGATCTTTAGTTACACAGAAGGGTGGAAAGACTGTTAAGTCAATGGGAAGAAGAAGATATCTGGAAATGCCTGAGATGTTGAAGAGTGAAGCAGAAATGACAGAAATCAGTGTTCAAAGTTCAATATAAGAAACAACAAACAACCAGATCGTAGTAAGAGAAGAAAAAAAAAGATGATGAGCTATGGTTCACATACAGTAAAAACTTAAAGGTCGTTCTATGGAAGTATATCAGCTTCATTTTCAAGCTTGACTCTTTTGAGAATATAGATGGAAGTTACACTGACATTGCATCACTTTTGCCACAGCCATCTTTATGAAAAAGCTCAAAAATCATAGAATTGTAGAACAACCCAGGTTGGAAGGGATCTCAACAGTTCATCTCACCCAGTCTTTCATGGGAAAGGGAGCCTAGATGACATTATCTAGCACCCTGTTCAGTCATGTTGTGGAAACCTCCAGTGGTGGGGACTCCACCAGTTTCCCTTGGGAGGTTGTTTCAGTAAATGATTGTTCTCACGGTAAGAATTATTTTCTTACATCAAAATGATACCTCTCCTGGTACAACTTGCACCAGTTACCCCTTGTCCTCTCCATGTGGCTTCTTGTGAAGAGAGAACCTCTGTCCTCTTTGTAGTGCCCTTTAAGTACTGGAAAACTGTGATAAGGTCCCCCCAAGCAGCCTCTTCTCCAGGGAGAAAACACCTAATTCCTTCAGTCTGTCCTCACAGGGCAGGTTCTCAAATCCTTTTATCATCTATGTGGTCCTCCTTTGGATCCCTCTCCAGTCTGTCCACATCTTTCTTGAATTGTGGTGATCAGAACTGGACACAGTACTCCATGTGCAGCCTGACAAGTGCAGGGTAGAGTGGGATGATCACGTATCTAACTCTGCTAGTAATACCATTATGGATGCAGGCCGGGATAGTGTTTGCCATCATTAAAACATGAATTTCTGTTCTTTGCTAGCTTACACAGGGTGTCTGGTTTATTGGCTGGAATACAGCGACCTTGCCCTGCAGGTTTTACTTATGCCAATGCTGTGAGCAGGTTGCAGCTTTGAGGAGGGCCATGACGTCACTGCTCTATATAATAGTTTGCATGAAGGTTGCATTCATGCTAACTGTATTTCAAAGAGTTGACTGCTTATAAAATAGCCTCTCATGCACGGCTCAGTGTGCAGGCCACGATCTGCTCTCCCAGGAGTGTTCAACGCTCTATTTGTCCACCCCCTCCCAACCAGTAACTCTGCCTTACCAAGGTGCACCTCCCTTCAGTGTTTTCAGCCATTTCTTTTGGTATCACGGATCACAAGGACTTGGGGTGTGAGGAGGCACCAGACACAGCCTGTCTGTCCCTTCTGCAATGCCAGGACAAGCAGAGAATCAAAAAACAGATCTCCTTCCCAAGATGCCCAGCAAGGCAGGCACTGAGGTACTAAGGCAATGGCCATGAAATGAGTGGATGGACAGTGGGCTCACAAGAGCAGTGTGGGTTCCCATTCCAGAATGTAGGTACAGCTGTGGCAGTTGCTCCCAAGCACGTTTCCTGCATCCCTGTGTTCTCCTTATCACACTCCCAGCTACTGAAGCCAATATTCTGCACCATGACACAACTACCTGATGATGGTTGATTTTGTAATTAGCAAATGATCTCACAGATGATCAAAGGCACAAAGTTGAAATCCAGGGTCAGGTACCCCAGCTGATGTTAATTTGATCATATCCTCCCTCCTTTCCTCCCTTTCTCCCTCCCTTCCTCCCTCCCTCTCTCCCTTCCTCCCTTCCTCACTTTCTTTCTCTCTTTCTCTTTTTCCTTTCTACATCTCTCGGTCCTTCCTTATCCTTTTCTCTTTCTCTCTCTTCCATTCTCAATCTATTTTGATTTCTTGGTTCCTCTCCTTTTCTGTCATTGGGGAGGAACATATCTTTTGCTCAAGGCAATGTTTCTCTGGCCTGAGTGCAGGGCCATAAGTACTTTGAGAACTGGAAAGCTGAATCTGTCATTGGTGGCAATAAATCTCTGTAAGGAACTTCTTTCTGCAGGTCAGAAATACCTTCTCCAATTCTTATTGACTCTTATACAACTCATGCTTTTGTGCTCAGGAGACACACCATACTCTTTCAGAGTTTAAGGTCAGAGAACTCCATAGTCCACTTGCAGCAGCAGCTCTGGTGGCGTTCAACAGCTGCATCTATTTTAAACCTTCCCTTAGAGATGTTCCATTATGCCTATTATGGACCCATGTTTTTCCCAAGATCAGTTACCTTCGCATCAGCACTTGTGAGGTCACAAGCCGCCTGACTCCAGAAATAGTCAATGCAAAATGACTCCTGTCCTCCACTTAAGACAGCAAATTACAAAGTGAGCAGGAATTAGTTTTCATTACCCCTCCCATTAATATTCCAGTCTGATTGCAAGAAATCTCCAATCCTGCTTTCCAGGATGGCTGGTGGCAGGGCCAGGTCAGCCCAGTGCAATGTGTTGGACTTCTCTCCATTTCCTGCATGTGCAACTTGAAGCAGATAATTGGACCAAGATGTTGTCATTTGAGGAACCTGTAATGTTACCTTCCATCAGCTGAACGTTTAAGAACAAATTCTTAAGTCATGATTTCTTACAGGTGAGAGATGAGCCCCAACATTTTCAAGTACTAAAAGCACATCGCGATTCCTGGGAGATATTATTGCGGCCTTTCTGTACTTAAAAGATGCCTATGAGAAAGGTGGGGACAGATTTCTTAGCAGGGCTTCTTACAAAAGGACAAGGAGTAAGTTTAAAACCATGGGGACAGACTTGGACAAGGGGTGATGGTTTTAAACTAAAGGAGGGCAGATTCAGGTCAGACATGAGGAAGAAATTTTTTACAATGAGGGTGGTGAAACACTGGCCCAGGTTGCCCAGAGAGGTGGTGGATGCCACATCCCTGGAGACATTCAAGGCCAGGCTGGATGGGGCTCTAGGCAACCTGATCAAGTTGAAGATGTTTCTGGGCATGGCAGGGGGGTTGGACTAGAGGAGCTTTGAATGTCCCTTTCAACAGAAAGTATACGATTCTATGATTCCTCCACAGTCAGGGTAGGTTGTTCATTTTGGATGGTCATTGCGATATTGTCCAAAGGGTACAGAGGTTTTAGGCGTTCAAACATAGTCCCCAAAGTTGTTGTGGTCAGCCAGCAGCTTTAAAAAGGTACCCACGGAGCTAGAAATATTTCTCCATGCTTTTTCTGAGCCACAATTGCAAGGCACTGACTTTGGAATTCAAGTTTTGTGTTTGGTATTGTTTGTTGAAAGAAATATGTGCTTTGGAACAGAAAAAATCCTTTGCTGTCTTTCAAGGTGTGGCAACAAAGGTGTTGTCTGGAAAGAAAGAATCCCAGCCATTTCATGGGACCATAGTGTGGGAAGGGAGAGGGCTGAGGTGTGGTTTCTCTTTTTTGGTGCTCAGATATTGCGGCCATGATGCAGCTTTCACAGCTTCACACATAAAGATGCTGTCCCTCAAGAGCATCACTTACACAGGAGTCAACACAGGGTGTCACCTGTTCCTTGAATATATTTAGCTGCTGCCTAGCAAACTACTTCCATATGTAGTCATAACATGGGAGGATTCCTTGGGTGTAAACCTCACCATGCCTGGGAGAAGGAGGACCTCCTAATCCTGAATGCTGTTGCTGCAAACACCCTGACTGCTGTGGTCTGTGCAAAAGGCTTCCTTCCTGCTGTCTCCTCCCCTCCTCACCTCCAACAACTCCAGCTTCCTTCCCCAGCAACTTCACAACTCCTTAAAGTACCCCCTGGAAATGTAGTGATGGAGTGCCAGCCAGGAACTCTGAGGGAGCCGTAAGTGTCCATGTAGTGAAAGGGAGCCAAGTCTGCTTTACCGTTCCTGACATCTGCTTGTAGAATCTGCCCCTAGCCGTTACATGATGCACCAGCATCCAGTGCTGCCAGAATGGCTGTTTCATATTTTAAGTACTCCTTCTTGCCTTGCAGGAACCAGGCTGTCATTTGTTTAAGACTTCAGACCAGCACACATTGTGTAGGTGGCTTTTTACTTCTCCGATCCACCAGGATGCCATTGGTATCTACTTTCCGACTCATCCATTGCTGCAAGAGTCAGACAGGTAAGACACAGTTTTGTGTTATAATCTATGTTTTTTTCCTCTCTAATGTGGTTTTGTGATTTCTTTAAAGCTGTAACGTTACCAGAATTATTTCCACTTGAAGTTTTATCTTACATGATCAAAACTTGTTCCTTTAGCTTTTTGTATTTACACATAACTCTACCTTATTCCTTGACACAAAAGCTTATTGTAGTCTTATATTAATTTTCCAGCACTGGAAAACCCTGTACAGTACTGCAGCAGTTCCTAGCTTATTCTGTTGGCACTACATGTTACATTGGTTGGGGTTTATCCCATAGCGAGTCCGCTTGTTCACATTTACATCTACCAATCTCTTCATGAATCTTCATTTCATTTACAACAGAAGCATTCTGTCTCAATATTGACTTCTTTGTCTATCAGAGAAAGTAAGGAAGTGCGATGTCTTCTTATACAAATACATTATTTGTTTTGCTTTATAACTCATTGTTAATAAATTCTTCCCTAAAAAAGCTCGGCCTGGTCTTTACTTTTGCTGAATAAAAAGCCACTCTCTAGAGTTCATGTCATCATCTGCTGGTTCAAATAAGATAACACCTCTGCCCTTTCGGAAGTTTCTCCATGAGGACTCAGAGACATCCAGATGCCTTTAGGGATCTAGATTTTTTATTTATTTATTTTATGAGGCAAAATGTCTCTAAATACAGCTTGTCCAAATGAGAATGAGACCAGCAAAAAGAGCCTTTGTGTACTGCACTCATTTAGAAAGATGACTTCCCAAGGCATAAACATTTTTGCTGTGTCAGGACAGGCAAGGTACTCATCTTGCCTTTGTCCTGATCATCTCCACTTGCCAATATGGGAACTAAAATAGTATTATACCATACCCAGTAATGCAATAGAAACAGTGGAAAAATACTGTGGATAGGATAATTAAGGCCCTACTGCTATTCAAGGGCTAAAGTGAAACAAAATATTTCATTTGAAAATGTCCCAAGCAAAGGTAACTGCAGAATTGAACTATAATGTCCAAAAGCACTTCTGCTGTATATGCATAGGAATCTACAATCTTTATTCTCTACACAGTGACAGGATACCAAAGACTAATTACAGAAGAAAGTGACCAAGAGTTTCACATTTTGCGCATTCCTTGGTTCACTTTTTTGCCTTATAACACCCTCACTCTTCCTCTCCTATCTTCTTGCCATGAAACTCCCGGCTCTTCACTCGGAGCTTGTTGACCTGTGACTCTGCAATGTCAGCCCGCTCCTCGGCTTCCTCCAGCTCGTGCTGGATCTTGCGGAACTTGGAGAGGTTGACATTGGACAGTTCCTCCTGTGTGGGGAGAGGGAGTTGTTGATGAGGAACCCAGGGCAGGGCTTTCACTCCTGCTGCAGCTCGGCCTTGTATAGTAGTGGGACTTCTAAAGGGGAAGGCCCAGAGCTCCATCCCCCACCCACCTCTGCTTACACATAAGACTCACACAGACCTCTTCATCCTCCCTTATTCAGGACCCAACTAGAACAAGCTTCACCAGTACTGTGTCAATTGTGAGCACCTATTTCTTCACTTGAGTGTGTCATTTTTGTACTTATTCTGCCACTATTTGCTACCCAACTATCAGTGTGCTTTATTAGGTTGAGAAACACCCTGAAGCCTTCTGCTCTTGATCAGCAGCAGAGATGCATGAATTCCTCAGTCAGTGGATGTGGCCCCTCTGTTTGTTTAGTCTGACCTCCTGTATAAAACAGGATACAGGACTTCCCCCACCTCATCCCCGATGACAGGGTGCCCAGAACTCAGCAAGGCCTCCTGACACCATAGTGAAATGGCATGGCCAGAACTGTTGTGTCTTGGATCTTTCCTTCACGCTCCTTTCCTGGTGCTCATGCTCATCTCAATGAGAGAGCTGCCCTGATGGAAGGTGGCACTTGCCCATTCTCCAAACAATACTTACAGCCTCCTCAGCTTGCCTCTTGTAGGATTTCACCTTCATTTGCAGCTTGTCCACCAGATCCTGAAGCCTGAGAACATTCTTACGGTCTTCCTCTGACTAAAGCAGTTGACGAAGAGGAGAGATAATGAATTATTGGTTTCCCACCACACAAAGTAAACAATTCACCTTGGGGAAAGTGTGTGAAAAATTTGACTTGCAGTGAGAAGACTCTGTCAGTCCAAGGAGACCTCCTGCCTTACCTGGTAGGTCAGCTCCTTCACCCTCCTCTCGTACTTGCGCACACCCTTCACGGCTTCAGCGCTGCGCTTCTGCTCAGCATCAACCTCCCCTTCCAGCTCCCGCACCTGCAAGGACAAGCCCATCTTTGGAGCTTCCCTGATGGCTGCTTATGTGACATGTTCACTCATGTACAAAGAGCAGCCCTACGCACTCTGGCCTCCAGCTTCTGGATTTGCTTCTTGCCTCCCTTCAGGGCCAACTGCTCAGCCTCGTCCAGACGGAGCTGCAGGTCCTTCACCGTCTGGTCCAGGTTCTTCTTCATCCTCTCCAGGTGGGCGCTGGTGTCCTGCTCCTTCTTCAGCTCTTCTGCCATCATGGCTGCCTGATGAGAGCAAAGGGTCAAGTCCATTTGGGGGCTGGACAAAGTTTGAAGGAGAATACATCCAGCATCAGCAATGAAAGGAGCCCCCGACTCACATCTGTGATGGCCTTCTTGGCCTTCTCTTCAGCATTGCGGGCTTCCTGGATCGTATCCTCCATTTCACTCTGAATTTGGGTAATGTCTGTTTCCAGCTTCTTCTTGGTGTTGATTAAGCTGGTGTTCTGTGTAACAACAAAAAATACTGTCTAGTTAGTTCCAAAAAGAACACTTATTTTAGAGATATACTGTTTAGATTTAAAGTTATCATCTATATATCTAATATTAACATCGCCTTTGAAATAATGGATCTTGTCAGGTCATACACAGATATTAGAGAGTTCTTAAAATTTTAAGAAGCAATTCCTGCTGTTAATGGCATCCTGCTCATTTAGCTATAATCCAGTTCTTCGTACAAAAATAATAAGTTTGATTCAGTTTAAGCTTTTTCTTACAGGAGATAAGAATTTACACAGACGAAAAATCTGGATACAGAATAAAATCAGCCTCTTGAGATTTTGCATCCTGTGATTCTAACCTGAGTATGGAGGAGCTGAACTCTCTCACTTGCATCCATCAGTTCCTGCTCAGCCAGTTTCCTCGAACGCTCCGTCTGCTCCAGAGCTGCCCTTAGCTCCTCAATTTCGGCCTGCAACAGGTTTGCTCTGCGCTCTACCATGGCCACCTGCTCCTTCAGGTCCTCCTGTGTTCTGAGGGCATCATCCAAGTGTATCTGGGTATCCTTTAAGAGAGGAAAGAAAAATTATAAGGCAGCACAGCACTGTTGCACAATGGCAATTACCACATCAATAATTTCTATGTGAGTATAATATTTCTATTTATAGATATGATATATATTTATATGCAGGGTTATTATGTCAGTATATGCACAGCATGTATGTATCCAAGAGCAAGAGACTGGTACATGGCATTGTGTACTGTCCCAGACACAGAGACAGCCCTGTGTAAATTTAAGGCTGTGCAACAGAAGGGTAAGCCTGAATTCCAACTCCAGCTGATTGGCACAAGTAACTTACAAAATGAAGGAAACTGGACCTTTGCCTCTGCTTGGGGCAGAATAAAGAACCTTTCCCTATCCTCTGATTAACCCTTACATAGCAGACACAATACTCTGAGGCTGAAAAATGAAGAGCATATGACTAACATTATAAACAAAAAGTCAGCCATGTATAGTTGATCCATCTACCCACTTGCATTAGAATCAGTGCAACCAGAAAAGCACATAAGGTATTAGTAATTAGAGATCCCTCACTGAGAGACACCAAAACACTCATTCACCCTCCAGACAATTTCCCTAGAGAAGTTTGCTTCCCACAGGGATCTCTCATTTGTGATGTTACTGAGAGGCTGCCAAGCCTGGTGAGCCTTTCAGATTATCAACTGCTCCTAGTATTCCATGTAGATTTTAATGATATTGCAACAAGACAACTTATAACCATCAATAGAGACTATATCCCTCAGAGCAATGTCTAAAGGATCTGGAGCACAGGTGGTGTTCTCCTCTGTCCTTCTAGTCAGGGGAAGGAGTTCAGAAAGGAAGAGAAAAATTGAGCAGTTGAATGCCTGGCTCTCTATCCTGTGCCATATTCAAGGTTTTGGCTTCTATGATCATGGATCTACCTTTAAGAAGCTTGGACTGTTAGGAGCTGATGGGATTCACCTGACCAACACGGACAAACTAACTAGAGATATCAAGGCTGGTAACTGCCTGGGCTGCAGTGATCATGCCACAGTCGTATTCATAATCTTGAGGAATATGGGCCAGATGAAGTGTAAGGTCAAGACCCTGAATTTTAGGAGAGTGGACTTTCAGTTATTTAAGAAATTACTCGGTGTGACCCCCTGGGAAACTGCCCTTGGGGATAAAGGAAAAGAGGTGACAGCTCTTTAAGAACATTTTTCTTAGAGTGAATGATCTCTCAATTCCCATGTGTAAGCAATTAGGCAAAAAAGGCAGGAGAATAACATGGCTGAGTAAGGACCTCCTGGTCAAACCAAAGTATAAGAAGGAAATGCATAGGCTGTGGCACCAGAGATGTGTCCTGGGAAGAATATAGAGATGCTGCCCAGATGTGTAGGGGTAGCATCAAGAAAGCTAAGGCACAGTTGGAGCTGAATTCCTGTTGTACTAAGCTTTCCTGTGGCCTCAAGTAATGAGCGCAGGTGAATGAATCTGTAATGAATCCAGGTCCCTCAATTTAAAAAGAACGTTAAGGTATTGGAATGCATCTAGATGAGGGCAACAAAGCTAGTGAATGGGCTGGAAGGCATGTCCTCTGAAGAGTGGCTGAGGTCTAGTTTGGAGAGAAGGGCACTGAGGGATGACCTGAGCAGGGAAAGTAAAGAGAGAGGTGCTGATTACTTTTCCCTGGTATCCAGACAGAGGACATTGTGATTGCCACATCACTGGTTATGTTAAGGGTCAGGTTCCTAAAGCCTTGGGCAGTCTGATCTAGTAAAAGATGTCCTTGCCCACAGCAGAGGGGTTGGACTAGATTATCTTTAACCAAACTATACTATAATTCAATGATTATATGATATTAGACAAGCTAGACACATATATGCACACCCCTAGCTTAACATACCTTGAGCACTCCCTGGGTGTTTCTCAGGTTCTTTTGTGCCTCTGCAGCCACGCGGTTGGCATGGCTCAGCTGGATCTCCATTTCATTCAGGTCTCCCTCCATCTTCTTCTTCAGCCGCAGGGCTTCATTCCTGCTCCTGATCTCAGCATCCAGGGTGCTCTGCATGGACTCCACAATTCTGAGGTGGTTTCTCTTCATCTGGTCAATCTCCTCATCTTTCTCTGCTATCTTCCTGTCAATCTCCGACTTCACCTGGTTGAGCTCAAGCTGGAGGCGCAGGATCTTCCCCTCTTCATGTTCCAGGGAGGCCTGGGCAATTGGACACAAGCATTCATAACAGCGATAAAAATACAGTTTCCTTTCTAGGCAGTTACAGTGTATTTCATGAAATCTCAGCTGACTGCACTCTACAGCCAGAACAGAGGGGGACCAAAAATTTTTTAGTCATGTGTACCCATTGCTTATATTTTTAATGCAGATACCAGTGATTATGGGCCTGTACCTCAGCTTCCTCCAGAGCAGCCTGGATTTCAGATTTCTCCTGCTCAATCTGCTTCTTGACTTTCTCCAGCTCATGAATCGCCTTTCCTCCCTCTGCAATCTGCTCCGTGAGGTCGGAAATCTCCTCTGTGGGAACAAACACCAATGGCATGGTCAGGCACAGAGCACAACGGGAAGGGCCCTGTCACACCAAGGTGGCAGACATCCCTGCCCACCTGCAGGCACAGACCCATGTGCAGCGGTGCACAGTGCTGGACAGGAGAAAGCCCTGCCAGGAGCAGAGGGCCGGGCACTTACGCTGCAAGTTCTTGTTCTCTCGCTTCAGCGTTTCCAGGTGGTCCAAGGACTCCTCATAGGCATTCTTCATCTTAAAGAGCTCCGTGCTGAGAGAGCGAGACTCCTTCTGGGAGGCTTCCAGCTCAGCCTGTGTCTCCTCGTACTTCTGCTTCCATTCTGCCAGGATCTGAAGAGAAACCAGGTGTGAGTTTGGATGTGGCCATCAGGAGGGGATGCTCTGCCCAGGAACCCCACGTCTGGAGCCCAAAAGACCTTGTCAAAGTTCTTCTGCTTCTTATCCAGAGCTGCGCAGGCAGCATTTGATCTCTCCACATCAATCATCAGGTCCTCCACTTCATTCTGCAGCCTCTGCTTTGTCTTTTCCAGGGAGGCACATTTGGCATTCACAGCTTCAACGTGTTCCTCTGCCTCTTGCAGGCGCTGTGCCAGCTTCTTCCTGAGAGGTGGTAAGCACAGCTCATGGTTCGATAGCAAAGAGAAGGCTATGGCATATGGATGATGGGCAAAACAGGACATTTTACTGCTTCATTGACAGAGTATCCTATGTACAGACAGCGCAAGTCCTCTCCCAGCCAGTCATCGTTTTCCCATTTCTGATTCAGGGAGTCAGTGGCATATTTTCCTCTACATTTTCTAAACCCCACACTTTGAAGAATATGCTTTTCCTCAGCCCTTATATTATCTTAAGGTACAGCTTTAACCTTTTCTGACAATATCACAGCTTTGTCTTCAAATTTCTCTTGTTAGTCTACCCCTTCTTTGTCTTCCCCACTTTTCCCACGTACTTGGCCTCCTCCAGCTCCTCCGTGCGCTGAATAGCGTCAGTCTCGTATTTGGTTCTCCACTGGGCCACTTCGCTGTTGGCCTTGGACAGCGCACGCTGCAGCTCCCCCTTGGCTTCCTGCTCCTCCTCATATTGTTCCCGGAGCAAGTCACAGTCGTGGCGAGCAGACTGCAGGGCGTGGGCCAGGGCGTTCTTGGCCTGGGTAGAGGGTGAGATGGGGAGAAAGAATGGCAATATTCTGGGAAATATCTTCCAATGAATTAATTTAACACTGCAAAAAAAACCCCACTGTTGTGAGGGTATAGGTGTTTGCAGTGAAGGAAAGATGTAAGTCTGAAGGACAAAACCCACTAGTCTCACTTCTTGCAGAAATAAAAATCTCCTCCCAGTATGGCTTGTGCTAAACAAACCCAGTTCCTACTAGGCAGTGTAGGAAAACTCATCACCTTTATCTCTTCCTCCAAGTGCCTCTTGAGTTCCTCAATCTGTTGGGTGAATGCCTGCTTGCCTCTTGACAGCTGAGAAATCAGAGCATCTTTCTCCTCCACCTGGCGTGAATATTCACCTACGAAAACACACATGAAGGAAATATTTTCATTCTCATTTGTGACAGAAACAAACTGTTTTAGAATACTGTCCCATTCCGCAGCAGAGAGGAGTTTCTCTCACCTGACTCTGTCTGCAGACGAGCTCTTTGAGCATTGAGGTCATTGATCATGCGCTGATGCTCCTCTTCCCTTGTCTTAATCTCACTTAGCTGGTCTTCCAGTGTGCGGCACATCTTCTCCAGATTTGCCTGTGGAAATCAAAGAGAATGAAAGAAGATTAGTATCTGGACTCCTTATTCTGAACATCATGATTCTCAAAAGAGGATTTCATACAGAGACAGATATATCGCAACCTGAGCACATTTTAAAAATATGTGTTTTAACATAATTTTTTAAAAGTTTTTTTCAGTATAATATTCAATACCTTGGCCTTGGAGACAGACTCCATGTTACTGGCCAAGTCATCAATCTCCATCTTCAGCTCGCTCTTCTCCTTCTCCAGCTTCTGCTTCACTCGCTGCAGGTTGTCGATCTGCTCCCCAAGCTCAGCTGTGCTGTCCGCGTGCTTCTTGCGCAGGGCGGCAGCCGTGGCTTCGTGCTGCAGCGTGGCCTCTTCCAGGTCGCGACGCATCTTCTGAAACTCTGCCTCACGCTTCTTGTTCATCTCGACCTGAGCTGCCGTGGCCCCTCCTGCTTCTTCCAGGCGCTCGCTGATCTCCTCCAGCTCCCTGGAGAGGTCAGCACGATGCTTCTCGGCTTTTGCCCGAGAGGTTCGCTCGGCCTCAATTTCCTCCTCCAGTTCCTCAATACGGGCCTGTGGAACATTAGGGACCCTTCACACCTGGGCCTCCTCCTACCTGACCTGAGACTGGGAGAGAGAGGGGAAGGAACAGAGACTTGCCTGAAGCTCCTTGATCTTCTTCTGTAATTGCATGCCCAGGGATTGTTCATCCTCAATTTTGCTCTGGATCTGGCTGATTTCAAAGTCTTTCCTGTGGGCAAATCAAACCATGTCAGAGCTCAAAGAAAAAAGGCAAGCGCAACCAGCCCAGCACTCAGGTGTCCCACAGCTGCACTTACTTCTTCAGTTTCTCATCCAGCTGCTGCTTATCATTTTCCAAGTCCATTATGTTGTCTTGGGCCAGCTTCAGGTCTCCTTCGAGTTTCCTCTTAGCTCTCTCAAGGTCCATGCGCAGTTTCTTTTCTTGCTCCAGGGACCCTTCCAGCTAAAGAGAAGACCATCAGTGCTCAGCTGGTAGTGGCTGAATGTATAACAGCCTTGATCTCCCCCTATACATTTGTTCTTACATCGTCCACTTGCTGCTCCAGCTTGGTCTTGGCTTTGGTCAATGTATTGACTTTGTCCTCTTCTGCCTGCAGGTCATCCAGTGTCTGCTGATGGGCCTCTTGGAGGGCTTTCTTCTCTTTTGTCAACTTGGCGATGGTCTCGTCCAGAGCTGCCATCTCCTCTGTGAGGTTTTTCACCTACAAATATGAGTGTCAACGTATTTTAAAAACATGTTCACTGGTACAGTGACATTTTCACTTTTCAATGTTTTGCCAGGTGTTTCATGTATCCTCTGGATGCTCTGACAAGGTCCATCTCAAAACTTTCCAAAGTCTACATGTCTTACTGTAGCAGCCTCTTACTCTGAAAACCAGTGATGTCTTCGCCCTTTACGTGACCCCCCACGTGTGTACCTTATTTTCTGTGGCATGTTTTTCCTTCTCAACCTTGGCTAATGTTAGTTCAAGGTCATCAATATCTTTCTTCAGCTCTGAACATTCATCCTCCAGTTTCCTCTTCTTGGCTGTCAGCTCAGCATTAATTTCTTCCTCATCCTCAGCCCTCTCAGTCACCTCCTTTACTTTGGCTTCCAGCTGGATTTTGGTTTTGATGAGCTGGTCACATCTTTCCTCAGCATCAGCCAAAGCATCTGCTTCCTGGTTCGAAAATACAGGAAACCTCGTTTAATGCTGAAGGAACAGGTATGCATTTTGAGATTACTTTTGAGATTTTTGAGATTACTTTTTGGGAAAAGATTACTGCGCAATTACATTACAAAGTACAAATTTAGAATAAGTTTTTAATAAATTTTTGTGTTTTCTGACTTTTTCATCATCAGATGCTGTGGCTAGCTTCATTACATTTCATCTTTTTAATTTCAGTTATGTCAGTGGGTTTCTTGGATTTAATTGATATTTTCCTTTTCTCCTTTACATGGAAGTATTGAGAAATGTAAATAATTCCACCACTGATTAAGTATTTGAAACTCTCATTAGTATATTTATTCCCACCAAATACAGACAGTTGGCACTAGAATAAGATTCATCTTTCCATGAAATCGACACTTCAACTCAGGGGTATTTTCCTAAATGTTGCCTAATTTTTCTGAGATGCCAAGTAGCATTAGAGACAAAAGTGCAAGGCTGGCACTTGTGTCATAGGCTGTAATGTGCATCTGTTCAGCCTGGGAGCAGTAGCTACAGGAGCTCAGGTCAGATATGCCATAAGAAATGGCAATAGGTGCTTCATTTCGACAATTGAATTGAGGCAGAGAAATTGGTCAATTGAATCACTGTCCTGCCTCCAAAAAATTCATGTCATGAACTCACGTGGAAACATGTACATATAGGCAATTAGACTAAAAAGTAATTTTTTAGCTTAAACTCCACTTTGCAACAGTGAGACTGAGAAGAGAAAGAATGTGGCCAGAATTTTACCTAGTTACAGGGAATTCAGGTTAAAATATTTTGTAAGGCAGTTTAGTGTGCAATTTGAGAATTCTGTAGTATGAAAGAAGAGTTACATATTATTTACTAATTTATCATATTAAAAAACAAAACAAAACAAAACAACAAAAAAAAGAGTAAAATAATGTTACTCACCGCCTGCACTTGGAGCTGCAAATCATTTTTTTCCTGCAGCAGTTTCACCATTTTCTCCTCCAGCTCCTTCCTCTTTGCTTCAGACTTTGCAAGCTCTTCCTTGGTTTTCTCAAACTCTTGTTTCATGTTGGCCATCTCCTTCTCCGATTCTGCGCTCTTCAGCAAGGGCTTGATCTTGAAGAACAACTTCATCCAGGGCCAGTGCTTGACATTCATGAATGCACGGACATTGTACTGGATGCAGAAGATGGACTCCCTGAAGCATAATTAAAATATACATTGAATATTTTCAGTATGACAAGTGTTAAACACTTTCCCCCAAGTACAGTGACATTAACTGAAGATGTACCTTCTCTCCACCATTCTCTGGTACTCCACTCTCATGAGGAAGCCCCTGCACCTGGCCTGTGTGCGGGTGATGAGCTGTGCCAGCTTCTCATCCCTCATCTCCTCCAGCAGTCCCAGCAGCCCAGCTTTGAAGAACACCTTGAGAAAGGGAAAGTTGCAGCACATCATTGTCAGGCAGAGCAAAGCACAGGCACACAGGGGGTGAAACAAGAGGGGGTTGTACCTTGGTGTGGCCAAATTTGTACTGGGTGTGGTCCACATCGATTGACCCAAGAAGCTTCTCAGAAGCCTTCTTGCTATCAATGAACTGTCCCTCTGGGATGGCGCTGGCATTAAGCACCTTGTATCTGCAGAATGAGAGAAAGAGGGGGATGAGATTATTTTTCCCCAGCCAACATGCTCAAACTACTGAACACTGCCAGCTCATATACGGCTGTTGTTGAACAGAGTCCAGCTTGAATGAACCTACAGGAGTGAACCAACATTGCTTTAAATGATGCAGAAAATTGCAGTGCTCTTACCTCTGTTTAAAGTCAGCATAGAGGACTCTGCTGGGGAAACCTTTCCTGCAGATTCTGATGCCTTCCAGCACGCCGTTACAGCGCAGCTGATGAAGTACCAGTTCATGCTCCATGGCACCTAAGCAGTTAAGTCAAATATTTGATACTTCATTATAAGGCACAGAGGATAATGGCTGCTTCACACTATGGATTCTCTCTGCTTGAGGTTCTTACCAGGTGTTTTTGTTTCATTGGGGATGATACAACGGACAAAATGGGGGTGAGTGCTCCGTAGATTGGTCATCAGCTTGTTTAGGTTCTCCTGTGGGATCATGTGTAGCAGCTTAGATTAAAACATTTACTTCTGTACACTCTGTGTCTATATGCCAAGGAACTAATAAAATGAATCTTAGGAGGAACGAGCTTTCAAATTCAAAACATATATTTGATCAAACCTTCTATACACTTAAGTATTCTCATTAAAAAAAAGTTTAGTATTCTACACCTTAGTCTGGAGGAAATCAAGTAATATTGTATAAATATTTTAACACAAGCCTCTGTAGGATTAATGTTTATATCTCAGATTCTGTAAAACTTTATTCACAAAGAATGCAAGTGAACTTTTAAAAGCAATTCAGGGGATCAGCTGAAGTCTTCTGGATATAAAACCCAAATGTGAACAGATAATTACTAGGAAATGGCAGTGAATAACTTCTACGTACTGTTTCATAATAAAACCAAAGTCATGAGAAGAACAGTAGTATAGATAGCTCACATTTGAAACTATGTTCATTTCACTTTACAGATAGTGAAATGTATACTTTACCCGGAAAAGAGCTGAGACAGTCTGGAAAGAAGAACCCTTCTTCTTGCCACCCTTCTTTCCACCACCAGCACCACCACCACTAGCCTCTATAAAACCAAAAAGAGTTATCTTTTTTGTTGCACTTTTACATATCACAGATGTTGGGGGGGGAAAAAATATTTTAGAAAACTGACCTGCTTCTGCTCCACCGTAGGAGGCAAAAAGTAAAGCCAGTGTCTTCACAGATGATTTCTGGTACAACCCAATGACAGTTTCGTTCAGAGGGTCCTTGTTCTTCTCCAGCCAGCCAGTGATGTTGTAGTCCACCGTGCCAGCGTAGTGCACCAGGGAGAAGTGAGCCTCAGCCTTGCCTTTGGCAGGTTTGGGCTTCTGGAAGTTGCTGGACTTGCCCAGATGTTGGTCATAGAGCTTGTTCTTGAAAGAGGTGTCAGTTGCCTTGGGGAACATGCACTCCTCTTCCAGGATGGAGAAGATGCCCATGGGCTGGAAGATAGTACAATAAAGAAGAGATAATGCCTGTAGAATAATATGTTCATGACTTGGTCTGAAAGAGAATGTAGTAAAAACAAGGAAGCAGAAAACCAAACCAATAACCTCACCATGATGAAAACATATTTCTGAAAAGTGAGCTTAAAAGATTTACGTGTTTGGCTCACTCTTTAGCACAGTGACTTAGGAATGTCTTTTATGCTAAAAGCCATCTTAAAAAATCAGGAGCAGAAAGATTATATTTAAAAACATCTTTCACAAATCTGTCAATTGTGTATTTACTTCAGGCTTTGCACTTTTAATCAACTCTCTAAATTATATAGAGCTGCAAGAAGTCTCTTTCAGTTTCTTTCACTCAGAGGTCAGTCACTGACTGTATTGTCCTGTACTTACTTTGCAGTGAATCATCTAGAAAAAAAAAAAGTATTGTCCAGTTAACTTTATTCTGGAATTGTGTAAGGAATGAGTTTCATAGTTATCTGTGGACATCATAATATCCCTTATGTGTAATAAGAAATAGTACAGACCAAGAGATATTTGAACAACTAAAACAGAATGCATCAAGTTAACCATGGAAGACACCTTTTCTTTTTAATAGCATTTAACTATTTTCAATTTAAAATAATGAGTTCCTGAAAATACAAGATACTTTAAATTAAAAATTTACCTTCTCAATGAGCTCAATGCAGGCAGCCAGGTCCATCCCAAAGTCAATGAATGTCCATTCGATTCCCTCCTTCTTGTACTCCTCCTGCTCCAGCACGAACATGTGGTGGTTGAAGAACTGTTGCAGTTTCTCGTTGGTGAAGTTGATGCACAGCTGCTCCAGGCTGTTGAACTGCCAAATGTAAAAAAAATCAACACCCATCCATCATCAACATGCACATTTCTTGATCAGTCTCAACACTTTAGAAATCATCCCCATTAATACACAACTGTGTTATCAGGACTGCACCATAGCAGGACCTATGTGCAGCTCCCCAAAGAAGTACCTACATAATGAAAATGGAAATTTTTCCAGAGCAGATAAACTTAGAGTATTTCTTAAAATTCACAAAGTACTTTGGCATTTTTTATTCAACCAAAAGATGAGCCCTGGTCTCCAATTTTTAAAAACTTGATATCTCTGATTAAACACTTATCTATTCATTCCTTGGTCCATCTTTAATCGGTAAAGTGTTTGTCAACGGGTCACCAAATCCTAGTTCTGCTCTAGAAGCTCTTATATAACATTTTGTAATTGTGTTGGATTATTTTAATGAATATTAAGCTCCGAAAGTTAAAATACTACAACATATAAAATTAAATTTGCTACTTCCATACAAACAACATAACTCTGTTCTTGTACTGATGAAGCTTCTGAGAATTTTGTTCTGTGCTACAAAAGAAAACTTTTTTTTTTTCCCAGAAAGTTGCAAATGACTAGCATGTTAAACCTTCAGAAAGATATTACTTGGAAGTCTTCAGATATAGTAATCTCCCCCTGTAAAAGCTGTCCTCAAGCCTGGAATCCTTACATCAAAGATCTCAAAGCCAGCAATGTCCAAGACACCAATGAAGTATTGTCTGGGTTGCTTGGTATCCAGCTGTTGGTTGATGCGAACAACCATCCACAAGAACATCTTCTCATAGACAGCCTTAGCCAGAGCACCTACTGAATTGTTCACCTAAAACAAAGAAGAATGGAGCAGAATAAAAATAATATCCAGAGCAAATAGTAAGTGATACAAGGCAGATGTTCCCAGTCATCACCTGGTTCTTACCTGCTGCACAGTTTGACCCTTGGTCACATATTCATTCCCAACCTTGACTCGGGGGTAGCAGAGGGCCTTGAGCAGGTCTGCAGAGTTCAGACCCATCAGGTAGGCAGCCTTGTCAGCAACTAAGTAGAAGAGTGACAGAAAAATTAGGACTAAAAGACATACAACATTTTGAGTGATGAACCGTTTCCAAAGCAACTGCAATATTGAATGTCCTTGTGATAAAATTCTACTTACTGGATCTCTGAGAAAGCACAACAGTCATTAAAACAAAATCATACTTGGTTTGAAAGCTTTTCAGGGCAGTACACCTGAATGTTATTTGTGTCTCTCTAATAATCTACACAGAAGCATCTAGAAAGAATATATTTATTTAAAATTCATCCTGAAAGCTGAAGTTCAGCACTTCAGTCCACAGCTAATTGGTACCCATAGGATAGGCACCAAAACACCAAGTGTTTTCAGGTTGGCCACCCGAGTGTAATCCAAAACATATACTCGAGTACTTGCACTACCTCTATTCTTTAGCAGCAGCTCTAACCCTGAAGGAGAATCCATTCCAAAATTAAAGGTAACAATTAAGAAGCACCCCTTTCTGAAGACTTATTGTTATAGTCATGGCAGAAAGACAGGAATATTAATTCATTCAGGATAAAAACCTAAATTTTGAGTCCTGAGGCTGGCCATCTGAGAGCATTATTTGGAAGAAGTATAGAGAGAGCCTGGTCATTTTAAACCATGTATACATCATATAACATTTAAGTGATTAAGTAGTCAGGCAAGAAATAGAAATCTAAGTCAGTTCTTCCCTAGTATAGTGTACCTATGCTTCACTTAGACTGATGTTCAAACAGTACTGCTATGGAGTGACAGTTATGGGTTTAAGTCTCCAAAGAAGAAAGAAATTGAAGGAAAATTCTGTTTTACTGGGGCAAAATTCCTATTCAACATGTGATTTATGAAGGACAAGTTCTAATACTGAATTTAATGCCTCCATTTTCTTTAAAAAAGCAACCTGAAATATATTTTCTGAAAAAACTTTCTCTTCTTTGGGAGTCTTTAATGTAAACACACCGAGTAGGCTGTGCTGTCCAGAACTGTGGTAGCCCAGGAGAGAATTTGGACATATATGCAATTTATACTTCAAATAAAGATTAGCTAGTGATTGAAAATAAGGGTATACTTTGGATGGCAGTTTCATACATAAATACTAGTGTACCTAAATACTTTTAAAATACATTTCCACTGTTCGCTTTCTCTGTTTTCCAGATACTGAATCATTATCACTACTTCTATTTCTAATGTGTCAGCCATAGACTTTGCTAATACCTTCTGTGCCATCAGGCTCTGCCTGCTCCTCTCGTTGTTTCTGCTTGAACTTCAGATTCCCGTAGTGCATGACGGCCCCTGTCAGCTTGTAGATGGCTGTTTTTTCATCAGCACTGAAGCCCAGGATGTCAATGGCACTCTGCAATAGGAAAAACAAATGAAAAGCTTTGTCTGGGAAATATGACAATAGGTACAACATTTTAAATTCTTATTATACTTACATCTGTAGCCATCAGCTCCTCTTGGTCATTAATGCTGGCAACAGTGATTTCACCTTGACTCACAAACTGGTAGTCATATGGGTTGGTGGTAATAAGAAGCATGTCTGAATATAAGAAGAGAGACATCCAGGATAGTTTAGTTTAGTCAAGCAAGTAATAGTGTGATCAGCAATCTCCCTCCAAGTTAGTAATTCTTTTTACCTATCAGCTCTGGCTTCTTGTTGGACATGATCTGATAGAAGATGTGGTAGCTTCTTTCTGCTTTGAGCTGGAAAGTGACTCTGGACTTCTCCAGCAGATCTGCAGGGAAAAATTAATTAGAAACATGAAAAACAGCAAAAAAGAAAGTAGGGAGAAGATGGGAAGAAAAACAGGGAGGCAGGATAAATGGTTGTGTGAACAGGCATTGTATGGATAGATGGGTGAATGGATACATTGGGAACAGTTCAGGAAAGTGTCTTACATGTTTCAATATCAGCAGAAGCTAGTTTTCCTGTGGCACCAAAGTGAATTCTGATGAATTTTCCCTTTAAAGGAATAAAAATCTATTAATATTTACATCATAAAATATATATCTGAAATGAAGAGTTTTGCCATTTACTCCACTGGGCACGAGATTTCTTCTTAGAGACATTTTCTTAAGAATCAGTGATATTTCCACAATTGACCATGAAAATAATCAACAGTGGCACAGATATATTATTTTATGTGTGTTGAATGTACAAATGAGAAGGAATGGGCAGATTTTGTTACCCAAACTCTTCTAGATATATCCTGCATACAGAGAACCGTCACCTTAATGATGTGGAATCAGCAATTTAACTAGTTCAGCTGCTTAAATCTGTCTTGCTATCAAACAAGCCATTTTGCTTCTGCTTAATTAAAGAGAAAAAGCATGCCATCTATTATTATAATTTGCATCTCCATGCAAAGCAGAATTAATTTTTTTCAGAGCCTCTGTGTTTTTGAAAGCTGGAGAATTACTTTTAGGATAATTGGAAAAATCATTATAAGAAAATTCATTCTTACTCTTGAAAAGATGATGACTGAATAACAGAACAAAATGACTGCCATGCACTGCTGTTTACTATTTTTCAGGAATCACTTGGTTAAACAACTCACAAAGCGTGAGGAGTTGTCGTTCCTCACGGTCTTGGCGTTTCCAAAGGCCTCCAGCAGTGGGTTGGCGCTGATGATTTGATCCTCAAGCGTTCCCTGCGGGATGATAGATATTGCTGGTTATCCTTTCCAAAAATCATGTCAGGAATGGAGAAAAGCTTTGATTCAAGCCAGCATCTATTAATTTACCTGCATTTTGCCGGGCTCTTCCTTCTTCTTCTCCCCACTGGCTGCAATTGTTGCAAAGTACTGGATGACACGCTTGGTGTTCACAGTCTTCCCTGCACCGGATTCTCCGCTGCCAAAGCAAAGAGAGAAGCAGAGAGCGTGTGGTCAGGCAGGAGATCCCCTGGCACCGGGCAGCCCCGCAGGGACCCAGCAGAGAGTGTACGTACGTGATCAGGATCGACTGGTTCTCGCGATCTGTGAAAGTAGCAGAAAAAACAATACTTAAAACTCAATGAACAACACAGAAAGAATGAAACATAGTCAGGTAAGTTTAATGTTTTCAACTCCATGCTGTCAGCCTGACTTAAAAAATCATCCAAACAAACAAACCTACACAAAACCTCACTGAATGCAGGAATATCTTGCATTTAAAAGACCAGAAACAATGGTGTGAATATAGTAAAACACACAATAGTGTGTATGCATCAGAACCATGAAAGCTTTGAAAATGTCTACTCCTACTACTGGGATAGAGTATCCCTTCCAAGAAATTCATGGTACTGTCCTTCTGAGACAGATGGAGCCACTCACCAGTCAGCATGAACTGATAGGCGTTGTCAGAGATGGAGAAGATGTGTGGAGGGGCCTCCTGGCGCTTCTTGCCTCTGTAGGCCAACACCACCTCCGGGTTGTACACCGGCAGCCACTTGTAGGGGTTGACGGTGACGCAGAAGAGACCCGAGTAGGTCTGCGAGGAAGGGACACAGCACGTTGCCTTCCCCTGAGCCTGGCAGAGCAGTTCTCCCAGCTCCCCAAAGGAAGACTGCTGCTGGTACTTACGTAGATCATCCAGGCTGCATAACGCTCTTTGAGGTTGTACAGCACAGCGGGTTCGTGGAGGTGGGTCATCATGGCCATGTCCTCGATTTTATCGTACTTGGGAGGGTTCATGGAGAAGATTTGATCTTCCTTCACAGTCAGGGTCTGTCAGAGGAAAGAAAGGTACACATGCGTCTGCTCGGATGTCAGAGTAGGCATTAAATGCTGTTTGTAAACCCTGCATTTTCCTCACCTCTCCACCTTCAGTCTTGACGGTGACTTTCCCTGATTCCCTACTCTGGATTGATCCTTTCACAAAGGATTCCTTAGGATGCACCACAAAGACAGATGATTTGGCATCAAAAGGCTTGTTCTGGGCCTCAATTCTCTCCTTTTCTGACTTTCGGAGGTAAGGAGCTGCCTCCCCAAAGATCGCCATCTCAGAGTCTGATGACATGGCTACTGTTGATGGAGGGGCTTGTCAGCAGAGAACGCTGTGGAAGAGCAGATATGTTACTCAAATACATCAAAAACTAAGCTCTTGTTAGTAGAAGACAAGGCAGGAAAATAAAGATAATACATTAATACGATTCATAGCATTTTTTTTAATTAATTGTATATTTTTGCATTGTGTAATTCATCATTTATGGAAAATGTGAAAATTATATTTTGATAGATTGTTAGGCTTAGGTGAAATAATCCATAGTCGCTCAGTAATCAAGTATTCATGCACTGTACTGTGGAGTTAGGAACCGCAAAATTCCTTTCAGCTGCTTAGGCATTCTTTTAAAATTCACTTGAAATCATTATAGTGCAGTTTCTTCCCAAGTGATACTAATTCAGAAAGCTCAGAAAGCTCGTTCACCACTGTCTTGAGTTACATGCAAAAAACTTGAGCTCAGTTTCAGTCTCTAAAACATTTGTATCATTGTATTAATGACAAAATTATTTGCTAATTTTAGTGAGTTCTTGAATCCAGTCCTAAATGGCTACAATGCCATTAAAAGAAGAGTACTGCTGTTCCAAAACACACTGGCATCTCTTTATTTCTATTACTTTCTTTTGCTTTTTAAAATCAGTATAGTTTCAGGGGATAACAGGATAAACACAGAGGTTCAAAGCTCAACTCAGGAATGTAAAAAACAGGGAATTTTAAAACCAATATTTATCTCTCTGAAAAATTACTTCTTTTACAATTTTTCCCCCAGAAAGGAACAGTGAACATGTTAGAAAAACTTTTTTTTATTTCTATCCTGTATAGAGATAGGTACCTAAAGTTTACACAGGCTTCAATATTGTGTTATATTTGTACTAAAATGAGAAAGTAACATGATAATTCTTTATTTGTCTCTGGAGGAATAGGTGCTGGCTTAGAGAGGAGGAGGACTGCAGCTTCCACTTTTTGTGAGGCAGAGAACAGGCAAAACAGTAAGGGGAACAAGCCACAGTGTTGCATTTTACAAGAGGATAAGCAGAGCTTGGTTGCTTGTCTTACACATCTTTCTATTCTTACTTCTTTAGTGATTTCTTGACAAATTTCAGACAAAACAGTGCATTAATTCACATGCTCTGAGACAAGATGTTGAATTCTGCACTTTTTCCTACTGTGCTCATCTTGGTCCAGTTATACTGCTGTGGCAGCAAAGTTGAGAAGCCAGCATGCCTCACTCAGTGTTAGGCAGGTTAAGCAGAAGTGAAGAATGTTCCCATGGGGATTTTTTGGTCTGCCATCAGTGGTCAGAGATTTCTAACACAGCCACTTAAAGACTAGAACAGGTGATTTTTCGTGGTGACTTCCAACCCAGGCTGTTCTATGATTCTGTGATTCACTTGAAAACCTTACCAGCTTTGGGAATCCCACCACCTCCCGCAATGACCACATTGGGTTTGAAAATATAGGGTGAACCAGTCACTCAACCACCCAAAAGCATCTTTGCCCTAGAAGAGCTATTAAATCAGGTTCTTACCTCCTGTGACACCCGATGGGTGGCTGGCAGGCTGGCAGCTGGTCAGTACTGCAGAGCAGAAATGGCAACTCCCTACTTGCTGCTGCACAGTAATCCAGAGTGAAAATGTGCAGGTGCCTTGAAAGCAGATTTAAAACCTGAGCAGAGAAATTGAGTGCCCTCCTGGAAATGAGCACTGGAAGCGGCAGGAATGTTGTGGCACAAAAGGGCACCATCCCCTTCCTGCGAGCCTGCGGCCTCATACACTTACCTTGAAGCGTTCCGTGGAGACGGGGCAGATTTGTCGCAGGGACGTTTTATACTATCTAGTCGCAGATGCTACAGATGCCTACTCTTTCTTCGGTCAAAAAATTTTTGGCAAAGCATTGTCTGGCAAACTGAACTAAGGGCATAATTGTCATTTGACATGACTAGATATAATTAGAAAATTTTGATGTCTTACTGGCTATATGAATACATCTCCTATAAATAATTTGACAAGGGTGTTAAGGCGGGAATCTGGACTAGTCAAGGCACTTAGAGAACTTGGATGCAGGACTTATGGATTCTATTGCTGGCTTTCCCACCGACTCACTGTATGACCCAGGGTGGATTGCTTGGTATGTCTGCACTGCAGATACCCCAGCTGTACAATGAGGATGACAACATTTATCTTCCCCATGTGACAGTGTGAAGCTTATAAGAAATTCCTAAGAGCAAAACATTAAGCAGGCCCCTAAGAGAGAAATAAGTATTACTAAAAGCATTTGGCAGTTGTTTAGGTAAAATTGTGAATGTAGAAGAGTAATCTGGGTACTTCAATGTGATAATATTGGTACCTGAGAGTCACAGACATGGCAAGATGACTGACCTAAAGACAAAGATTTCATCACAGCAATAGGAGGGTGGGATCCAGCTGAACTGCTGGGTTGGACTCTCAGAGAGAGATGTGAGGTCACTTCTGATGTATGAAGAAGAGTATACGTATATTCGTGCACTTGTGCTCATCTGTACACTTGAAACTGCAAAGAAGTGGGGCATTCTCCAAGACATGTTGTTATAAGCCTGTCCATGAATTCATGCTAAGCGAAATATCATAAGGTATGCTGTTATTTCTGCTACATAGGTCAGTGCAGCTGAACAACAGACACTCCTTTCTTTTCTTTAGTTCATGGGGAAATACTCGTATCAGCAGGAAAGGACCTCAGCTCTTTCTTATATATTTTTTTCCAAGTCTGATACGTCAGTCTCTACCACAAATAAACAAAACTGCAGAGGTAAGGCTTTGGGCCTGTAGAAATCTATGCCTTTTGAATGTTCATACCCCTTTTCGACAAAGAGTGGTTACAGGTCATTAGAGTCTATATAATCAATCAAGTTTTTTTCATTCCTGCAGAAATTCTTCTCCTGCAGAACCCCAGAGCCCATGTGCCATCCCAGAGCTCAACTCACACATCCAGAAGACAACCTAGGTAAAGAGACTTTCAGTCCTCAGTTTATCCATCAATACACCACACTTCTTTCCGGTTCCTCTAACGTAAACAAACCACGGTCTCAGCTAAAGCCTGTCTCCCATATGTGTGCTCCCACTGTCAAATTCACCAACCAGGAAAAAAGCAAAGACCCTTTCAGCTGCTTCCTACCCGCAAGTACCAGAAACTAGTATCTTGCACATTTACATGTTTATACTGTTTCTGCGACAAAAGCTAATAACAAGTTGCTGCCTATATCAGAGCACTACAGGTGGTAGACAATCCTGATACTCTGAGAAAGGGGGATTTGCTGGTAGTCCTGGAGAGTGACTCATCTAGCTTTAGGGAAAGGGCACTGTTACTTGAGCTGCTTTAAATGTTGTCAGATCTAAACACACTCTCCTCTTGGTCATTGGCATTTTGGTTGTTGAAAGAGGTCAGGGACACAGGGACAAGGTTAGAAAAATTATGCATGGGATCCAAGGTAATATCCAGCATTAGACACTACCCTGTGCATGAAGAGCTTGCTCCAAGAAGGGCTCTGACACTGTAGCACCCGCATTTTGGGTGACTGGGCCCCAGCCTGGAACCCAAATCTGTTCCAAACTGAGGCCCTGGGGAGCCACTTGGAGTCCAGCAGCCCAGTGAGTTATTGGTCCTGGTCGAGGAGGGGACAGGAGGGAATGGGTTGAAGAAGACCATGGCGGGGATCAGGGATGGCTGAGACCTCTCCCTGGATATGAGAGCTGAGGGTTTTCTCCCATCAGGTTGGGCATAGGGCTGTGGTGTCCCATTCCCAGGGAAGCTGTAATATCTGAACTGTAATGGCAGCATCCTCTGGAAGCAACAGGTTTGTGTTGGAAAAGACCTTCAAACGTAATGTTGTCCAACACTCTTGCTGTGGGCAAGGGCATCTTTCACTAGTTTAGGGTGCTCAAAGCCCCATCTCACCTGACCTCAAGCACTTCCAAAGTAAGGGCATCTATAGCTTCGCTGGAAAACATATTTCACCACACTCATTGTACGATATTTCTTTCTTACATCTACTCAAAATCTAAGGTCTTCCCGTTTAAAACCATCACTTTTTGTCCTGTCACTACAGGCACTGGTAAAATATCTTTCTCTGTCTTTTGTATAAGCTCTCTTTAAGTATTGAAAGGCTACAAGGTCTCCTTGAAGCTTTCTCATCTCCAGGCTGAACAAGCTCAACTCTCTCAGCCTTTCTTGGTGGGAGAGGTGTTCCAGCTCTAACAGGTCCAGGTATTTCTTGTGCTGGGGACCCCATAGCTGTGGGGAATACTGCAGGTGAAGTCTCAGAAGAGCAGAGTGAAGGGGGAAAATCACCTCCCTAGACCTGCTGACCACACTTCTTTTTGATGCAGCCCAAGATGCAATTGGCCTTCTGGGCTGCAAGTGCACATTGCTGGCTCATGTCCAATTTTCCATTCACCGATATCCGTGAGCTCATGTTTGAGTAGCTGCTGTTGCTTTTCTGGGGGATCCTGCTCCTAGTGGTATGGAGCAAGCCTGCCTTATGCAGTGCTGTCAGGCTGGGACAAAGTGCCCTCAGGATGTAGCTGGATCTCCAGGAGCTACATGGAGATTCTAGCTGAGTGTGACTTTGGGGACTAAAAATCTTTGAACTTCCAGTGATCAATGGTAAAGCCAGTCTTCTTAACAGAGCTCTTCTCGGTTTTGCTGTTGTGTTGTGCAGGATGTGGACCCAGCTGTGTGACAGGCATGAGTGAGGCACGTGGCCAGGCAGCTCTGGGCATGCAGTCAGCTGACGAAAAGTCTAGATTGAGAGGGAAGTGGCCAGTGAGCTGAGGTATCGTCAGATGTCAACAGTCACTCAGCAATACTCTTAGGACGATGAGCTTTGATATAGTCTGTTCACAAAAGACTTCAGAAACCAAAATCCTGCTATGGAATTGGTCACAACCCCAGGGTAGCTTCTCACGTGTGAGCCAGGCCACGGGAAAGAAGAATTCCTTGCTTACTCCCTAATTCCCTCTCAGTAGTTAGATGGCGTTTCCTCTAGCTGAAAATCATTCAAGTGGGTTTTTTTACTTAGAGTTCAAGTGGGTTTGGGCAGTGTTCCCAGGAGGATATAACTGCATGCTGTGTGCTGTTCCACAGCTATATAACAGAAAATACCCATATGTACTTTTATGAGGGTATTGTCTTAAAGGTACATGAAATATATGCCAAATTCTCAATTTTACTTAAGGAAAAGTTACAGTTTGTTTACATTTCTCTTCTATGTAGTACATTATGGATATCAAGGAAGATAACTGAAACAATGTTCACAAAAATTCTGAAAAAAAATGTGGAAATATTTTATTATTTATCCTTAAGAGTTGTATGCCACAGTCCCACAATATATAAGGATATATGGACATTCAGGTCTTAACTGTTACATTAATGTACAATGTTTCTGTACATAATCAATATGCTCTTTGTCAATATATTTCATAGTCCTAAACTCAGATGACATCTTGTATTGTTACAAATACAGTTACAGTGATTTTTCTGTCTTTTCTAATATTCTAGATTATCTGGAATATTTTTCAGTCTTCACCTTTACTTAAAGGTCTGCTTTACAGAATTATCCTTTTACTGAATTGTGTTATCAAATTAAAACTATAGACAGTTTTCTCCACTGAGGTTGTCTCATATTGCCCAAAGACAATGCAAAAAATTCAAAGTACAAAATGATGAAGAACTTTTGGTTAGCTTATGGAGCCTCACACCATTTCCACAGTGAAATGGATTTGGATGGATTAATAACAATTTAAATTTGATCACGTGTACATGTGCTCAGGCACAATGTCAAATTAATTTGATTTTCTACCTGCAGAAAGAATAATGGAATTATTTCTGCTGTGCCAGACAAGTTGAGGAAAGTACCTGTGTACTGAGTTAATCTAAAATATGAAGCCTTCTCATAAAAGAAACTGTCCTGCTGCCTTTTCATTTTCATACATGTTGGCCTGTGAACTTCTTGCAAAGAGGTCTGTAATCCAAAGTTCTCAATTCTATTTCTTGTTTCCTCAAGTTCACAGATACTGGTGAATTACACTGGAGAAAACTCTGTCTTATGCTATGCCTTTGCGTTACTGCATTATGGCAGGGAACATTTGCAGGTATGGGAAGCCAATCACTTATAAAATATGAGTGGATTCCCTGTCAAGCTTTTGACCTGTGCCAGCTACCCGTCTCCTAAGCAGATTCAAAGTCATTACTGACAGATGGCATTTTCTGGGACCATTCCCAATACAGTCTCTATCCAGCTTCACCGTTCTTGATACAGAAATAGTTTACTTCTATAAGCATAAGCAGTCCCATGCCAGCTGGCCTGAGTTCCTGGACATGTTTAATTTATTAGTGTAGCTGTAGTACTCCTGTAGAAAGGTTTGAAGCAGCCACAAAGGTATCTGTCCTTGGGAAAGGAAGGATCTGTTGGAAGAAGCAGCAATACCTTGATGGAATAAAGGAAAGGAAATTAATTTTGCCTCTCTTAACTCTCTGCCAATGTTTCCATTTCAGGGCTGGACTCCACTGCAGCTGAATGCAAAGCACAGCAGAGTCAAAAGAGAAGAGGCAAAATGAGAGCAAATCCTGGATACAGGCTGTGCTGCACAGTAACAACACACGGGCAAGCCTCTGCAGTGTTGACATTCCCATGGAAGAGGCAGGATTTGAGTGTGCTGAGAATAGATCCTTCTTGAGATGGAGGCCAGGCAGCTGTCTCAATCCCTGCCACCCCTTAAGATATGATTTCCCCTGCCCCGTGTCCTGTGACTGTGAGAACAGGGGCAAGGAGTCACTGCTTAGCAAGGCAGCACAGGTGAAGACTGCAAAGCAGTATTCTAGTAAGACATCCCACCCAGCACTGCCCCACATATTTTTTACTTGATGCCATTCATCTCATGAACTGGAAACTTTAGCTGAAATAAATGTGTGGATGAGGAGGAAGTGGTGGAAGTAATACACCTTGTGAAATACCATGTTAAACAACTTTAGGTTCTGTGTAAAGGTGTAAAGCATCTTGCAAGTGTCTCATTTGGAAGCTGAGGATGTATGGGCTGGACAAATGGGTTGTTGTGACATTTGGAAATTGTCTGGACTGTTCAAGGGGTAGCAATCTGCAGCTAATTAGTAGCTGGCTGGCAGCTGTCAATGACAACAGGATCCCTGTGGTTCACAATGTAGTCCTTATCATTCTAAATCTTCATCAATACTCTGAGTGATGATACAGGATGCATCTTTGGCAAATTTCCAGATAACAGTAATCTATGGGGAGTGGCTGAACATCACAAATGACAGAGATTCAATCCAGTGAGACCTCTATAAACCTGAGGGGTGAGGCTAACAAAAACCTAAAGAAGCTCAATAAGGAGAAGTGCAGTTTTCCACCCGGGGCAGAATAACAGGGAAGTGTCATAGCCCTGGCCCTTCTGGAAAGGATGTGGGGGTTTTGGAAGATGCTAGTTTGAATGTAAGCCAGCAGTGCTTCCTCGCTGTGAGGAAAGCAAATCCTGTATTGAGCTGCATCAGGAACACTGTGTCCAACCAACTGGAAGAATTTGCTTTGCCTCCTGTACTTGGAGCTGGTGCAGTCACACCTGGAACACAGTGTTGCATTTTGGGCTTTGCAGTTCAAGAGGGTTCTGGAAAAACTGGAGAGGATCCAGTGAAGGGCTGCCAAAATGGCCAGTGCACATACCTGAGTTAAAAGCTCCCGACAGGTAGAGGGCGATGACCTGCCTTTACATCTTGCACTATTTCCTATATGTAGCATTAAAATGAAGCCTTTAAAGAAAGCCACAGGATGGAAGCAGCTGTATCACAGGCAAGAAATCTCTCAGCTGGACTCCTGCATCCCTACAACATATTGGTATAGCAGATATTATGTGAGTGTTTAGGGGAGGTTGTGTCAGCACAGGTGAGTCATGAACTTCTATCATCCACCTAAACTAAACTAAACTAAACTAAACTAAACTAAACTAAACTAAACTAAACTAAACTAAACTAAACTAAACTAAACTAAACTAAACTAAACTAAACTAAACTAAACTAAAGATCACACAAAAAGAGTCTTCGCCAAAGCCATCAACAGGGCAGGTGGGCAGTAGGCCAAAGATACAGCCCACAAAGATACCTCATGGGCATTACAAGGAAAAGTCAGCAAGGATGCCAGGATCCAAGAAGAAATATCGTTCTACCATGTCATGGGCAGACCCTCCCTTCACACTCACATGCACAGTCTTTCTACAATTGCTAGAGTTATTAAGGTCCTGGATTTAACCAGCTGTTTCTCTCCCAAGGGATGGAATGCTGGAGAAGAGGCAGTCAGAGTGTGCTTCTGAACTCTGTGTTTGCAAACTGGCTGCTGGTGGATAGAGAGGCCCCTGAGGAACCTACTAATATGCAGGTGTGAGTCCTGCCTTGGTGTGCCTGGGATGCTTGTATGGCCAGCCCTATTGTTGCCCGTGAATATCCCCTCCAGATCATCTCTTTTTCTGACCCTGTAACAGGCTGAAATGAGACAGAGAACTGTTTCTACTGCCTCACACATGACCTGTGCAAGTAGCTTCTTCAAATTGATGTTGCTGGTTTGGAAGGACCAGGTGAGATCTAATTTAATATGAACATCTGCATTGCCTTGGCCAGAGGAATTCTGTCAGTGATACATTCCTAAGGATCCCAGACCAGACAGCTATTTTTGTGGATGGTAATTTCATTGCCCCTTGGGGTTGGGTTTCAGTAACGTGGAGCTTGTTCTTCACTGACACCTTAAAATTTGAGAGGAAGATTATAATCTCTAGGGTGTCAGTGTAGCATTTGACTCTGTCAGCTGCACAGAATATATGATCTGTGCCTGTAATAAGAACACAAGGATTTATACAATTCAGGGCATCAGAATTTCAAGAAGTTCCCTGAATTTTACCATGGAAGATTTCACACAGCAATGTGCTCCATGCTTAGACGCATCCTGCTCTCCCTCCATTGTAATGTTACCAAGCAGTTCCCAGAGCTTTTGGAAAAAGAAGACAGTGAGTGGGGGGTGTAGTTTGGGAAATCCACCCCTACAGCAGTGTGAAAAAGAATGAGCCTTGGTAGAGATGTGCTAGGTCCCCATGCTGTGAGCCTGGACTCTTGTGCCCCCTTCTAATGTCGTACCAGACGCACTGAACAGGGAGGACTGGAAACACCGGGGACCTCACTGCCACAGCCAGTCACTGTCAGCCCTGCGAGAGAACAGCAGTGACATGATTCTCCTAAGGGGAGGGACGGGAAGGAAACCTGGGCCAGAGAGGGGTCTTGGAGCTGCTTCGCTGCTCTGGTCCAGTGCAGCTAATATAACATACCCCCTCCAGAGTATGAAAGCATCCCAGACAGTGTGTCAATCTGACAGTCTTTTCCCTTCCAGAGAAAAATGTTGGTCCCCTGCCATGACAGGACAGCCCTGTTATAGGTCTTCCCATAGCTGTAGGGAAACAGGACTGTTGATGGTGCTCTGCATTTAGCTCTGGGTGCTGGCCTTCCACCAGTTCGCTCTCACCAGAGCAGCAGTTCCTTCATGTCCCCAGCTGAGATGTTCATGCCAGTCTTGCCAACAGAAAAGGGCTTGTTAACATGCCCAGGAAACAACCCACACATGCAATGGCTACATGGATTGCTTGGGAAGAGCCTGAGCGGCATGGCATCTACTAAACAGTGGATTATCTGCATAGCAAGGAAGTTTGGCTGCTGCTTTCAGTAGAGCTTCGTGGCTTTTCTGATGCAGGTCAACAAAGTGTTAGGCATGTGCAGGCGGAATGTGATTCCGCATTCAGGGTCACAATCAGCGAGTACAATGTGGCATGAATGAACCCTTTCTGTAGCCCGTATTGTATAACCTCCAGCGAGCAGCTCATCCAGAAGACAATGCAGGTGGGTGCCAGAGGGCAGAGGGAGCAGCAATCTCCTGCTAATAACATAAACAAAGAGAAGCAAAGTCAAACAAAGAAAGAAACAAAAACAAAGCAACAAAAAGCACCACAAACCCAACAACAAAACACCAAACAAACAACAAAAAAAACAACCAACCAAAACAAAAAAACCCCACAACAAACAAGATGAAAAGCCACCAACAGTCAGTGTAATATTCCCACCCCTTGTTATAAATTCAATATTTAGAAGTTCTATTGTTCTTCCTCAAGCAATTCTCTAAGGGTTAGAAATGTTTGGCATCTTACGAAAATTTCTGTTAAATGCTTTCTGTGATTCTGTGATGCTATTGCTGAGTGGGGATTTTGGCATATTAATTTACCTAAATAATAATAATACAGTTTCTGCTCTACGAATCTGGCCAAACAGAAATTTGACAGATATCCCTGTCATTCAATTGTTATCCATGACACTGCCAACAGTTCTTGAGCAGAAGGACATTGTACTCCTCACGGTCCAGGTGGGACAAAAAGAGGGTTGATCTTTAAACTGAAGGCAAGAGAAAACAGATAGGAACATAGAACTAGACACTTCTCCAGTCTGTATCAATCAACATGTCTTACAATCAATTTTGTAATCTAATTGGGTCTCAAATTGCTACTAGTTATAATGAAGAACAATACAGGAATGGAGAAAAATTTGTGATCTGGTGCTTACCACTGCAATGACCAGAATGTTATGGTATCTTTCCAGTTCTGAATTTCTAGAAAATGTATTTGTTTGCCTCTAAAATTCTCAGAAGATAGATCTAGCATGTAGGTGTTTGAGGATCAGAAATGTACCTCAGATTCTCAAAATGAATTAGCATATGGTCATTCATTTTACTCCCAACATTTCCCTTCAACCTAAAGAGATTTTTTTCCTCCTTTTTCTTTTCTTTTTTTTTTTTTTTTTTCCCTTGGTAGAGTTATACAGATAAATCCATCTTGTACCAGCTTCATCTTACTAGACTAAACAATCCAGTCTATTCAGGTCACTCATCATGAACTAGTCCATCTATTTTCATGGACATTTTAATAATTCTGAGCTGCACTTGTTGCAGATAAGGATAAGTGAATCTTTCTCTACTGTTTTATCAACACTTGTTTTATTGAGATGGCTCTTAGGATAAACACATTTTCCCTGTTCTGCAGTACAGCTATTATGGGGGTTTTTTTGTGTTTGTTTTGGGGTTTTTTGGTTTTGCTTTTGTTTTTGTTTGTTTGTGGTGGTGTTGTGTTTGGTTTGGTTTGGTTTGGTTGCTTGGTTGTTGCTTTTTTTTCTGTAGTTGACTCCCAGTTTGACAGTTTCACATGACCATATATGGCATAAATAACCTCTCAGGCTAGAAGATCACAGCCACATCTCCCCCTTCGGACAGCAGAACTGATGTGCTGGTAGAAGCTGCCGTCTTCCAGCTACACCCACACGCAGCAGCGAGGCCAGGCGAGAAGGAGCCAGAGGCACTCAGTGCAGAGAGGAGGGATCAAGGTTTTAGTTCCCATTCTTTCAACTATGCATACATTTCCCATCTACAATTATGGAAAAACATGAAACAAATATGTAACGCAGGTTTTAACACTGAAAGGCATTCTGAAGGTCATCTGAGCTACGTAACTTCAGCTATTTTTTATCCATTAACATCATTTCTGAATTTGAATTTCTGATGTGGAATCTCTTTTCAATTTTTTTCTACAGATCTCCTTGCATCCTTTGTTCCACATTCTTCTTTACCACCCTTTGGAGAATAAGAGACACTGGGGTTTGTTTGGGGTTTTTTATTTTGTCTTTTGGCTTTTTGCTGGCCAAAACAGATTTATCAGATATCTCATGCTTTTTTTTCAGAAAGCTTGTAATGGGATTACGAAAACAGTGGCAACAGTTTTCTATATCTGCTAAAGCCATGGCTCCTGTCATAGGGATCAAGGTATATCTTCTTAAGGCATCCATTTCCTTACTGCCCACTGGGAAGGATCCCTTACATACTGCTTAGCACAGGTTTCAAGTATCATGCTCCTGTTTGCAAGAACCCAAAAGAGTTGCTTTCGTAACATGATCTAATATTTTAATCAATATAAAAATCTTCTCAGACTTTGCCATTTTGCTACATCATCATTCACTCTGTAGAATGTCTTGTCCTTCTCATGTTTTCATGAGATCTTTGTTGATACTGAAAACTTTATTCCTGGGCCATTCTGCATTTGTGAAATTATAGGATCCATTTAGTTCTGAGCACCAAGTCTATATAATAATATTATTTTCTAGTCGTTCTTAAGTCTGATGACAATGTTTGTTCATTTGCCTATTGAATAGTAGCCTACACAGATCTGTCAAAAACAAACCATACTTAAATGTTCTGTGACATTTTGAGAGGCTTCAGGATAGAAGAAAAACAGCAAGTAACTTCAGTAAAACTTCTGAGAAGTCCTGATATTTCCTTAAAACACACAGATATTCTGGGGACATAAAGGCTGAGATCAAAATACTAGAGAAACCCTCTCTGCTGAAAGAGTAGCAATCACACAGTCACTCTCAAAATGGATGTATGGCGCTGTGCAGCAACGAGTTGAGATGAACACTGCTACTAATATGCGGATGGTAGATTACAGAAGTTTTCCTAGTGAAATTTTAGGTGGTCCCAAAAGTTAAGAGGCTGCCAACGTGCCAGAAGACAGGGCTGAAAATGTTACACTGGAAAAGTAAACTGAAACAGTCCATTCAGACAAGAGATGTAACTCCATAAGGACAAGTGCAAACTATTCAAACTACAAATAAACAATAAATTGCACAAGATGAAGAACAACAGGTTAGGTCTCATTTTGCACAGAGAAGCAGAAATGTTGCTGTAGTGTTCTCTGTCGGATGGTTCATCAGAGATCCCACAGGGTGCGCTGCACACATTGTCTCAAAATGGACAATTGATTGCATAGTGCCAAGAGGCAGCGTGTTAGATATACCTGTTCAGTCAGAGCAGTCCTACCTTCATAGTACAGACAGAATGAAGATGATGAAGGGAGTGGAGCATCTCCCTTATGAGGAAAGGCTGAGGGAGCTGGGGCTCTTTAGCTTGGAGAAGAGGAGCTGAGGGGTGACCTCATTCATGTTTATAAATACGTAAAGGGCAAGTGTCAGGAGGATGGAGCCAGGCTCTTCTCGGTGACAACCAGTGATAAGACAAGGAGTAATGGGTTCAAACTGGAACACAAGATGTTCTGCTTAAATATGAGAAGAAACTTCTTCCCAGTGAGGGTGGCAGAGCCTGGCCCAGGCTGCCCAGGGAGGTTGTGGAGTCTCCTTCTCTGCAGACATTCCAACCCGCCTGGACACCTTCCTGTGTAACCTCATCTGGGTGTTCCTGCTCCATGGGGGGATTGCACTGGATGAGCTTTCCAGGGCCCTTCAACCCCTGACACTCTGGGATTCTGAGAGAAACCTTAGCAGTACGTGCTGTGACAGAAGTGTTGCCCTGACAGTGCTCTCCATTGCAAACTGGAGTGGCTCTGAGGTTTCAGTAAAAGAGCAGATGAATGGGGTGGAACAGGAGAGAAGAAGAGACAGGGAGATGTGCAGTAGGGACCAGGAAGCAGAAGATGAAGAAAAGCACTAGTGAGGTGATCAAAAGGGAAGCTGGATTCAAGTACTTTGGGAAAGCCTTTACTGCTCAGCAGTAACTCGAATGCCCACCTTGTTCAGAGAGAAGTATTTATTTCTTTCCAAATCAGTCCTTTTAGTGACCTGACAGTCACTGACTGACAGCATTTTCCACCCCTTCTAAGACTCCCACAACTGTTTCTGGGCAGGACACTCTTCTTCAGTGGTCAGGGTGGTGCTGTGAGGAGCATGATCTCACAGTGCTGTGCCTCATAGCTGTTTGCACGAAGGTCACACTCGGACTGTCTCTATCTGAAAGAGTTACATGCTGGTAGAATAACTTCCCCTGCAGTCCCCAGTGTGCACGTACTCTTTCAGCACTCCCAGGAGTGCCCTAAACATCTTCTGTCCTCCCAGTCCCCACCAGTACCTCTTCTTTCCCTTTCTTTCTTGTTTTCAGCCATTTCTTTTGGCATCATGGCTCACAAGAACTTGGGGCATGATGAGGCACCAGACAGAGCCTTCCTGCCTCTCCTGCAGTGCCAGGATAAAGCAGAGATCTGGCAAATTGATTTGTTTCCCAAGGTGCTCTTTTGTTACCCGGTGAGACAGGCACTGAGATATTCAGTCCATGGGCATGAAATTGGTGGAAAAACAGAATATGTCCAAGGCTGGTAGATGTTTTTTTTTTTTTTCAGACGTTTCCCAGAGGTTCATCTCCATTCTTTCTTCTGAAATTACGTATTTACCTTTAAAGACTGAAAACCTCCACTCATTGCTGCTTATATAATACTTATTCATATTAGTGACATCTTTGTTTTAAAAGAGCTCAGCAGCATGTGCAAATGCTGAGCGTTCCCCACTATGAAAAACCCTGCCATTATCAAGCCTTAAATTACATCTCAGGACTCAGATACAGTTTCTTCCTGGGCATCGGATTACTAGGGTTAAAGCAGTTTCACTAGTTAGTGTTATAAAACTAAAGTCCCTCAAGAAAAAATGCTTTCTGTGGAACTGAGATGTGTACATCTGATTCTGATGACAGGAAAGGGAATGGAGCCCGTATATGCTAAGAAATACATTTCACTCTTTCACATCAAGATTATTATGGACTTGAAAGTGTATGTCATACAAACAAAGTATCAGATATATCTATTTTAAACTTTCTCTCAGAGAAGTTCGTTTATGCCTATTATGGATCCATGTTTTTCCCAAGATCGGTTACCTTTGCATCAGCACTTGCCAGCTGACAGGCAGCCTTACTCCAGAAATAGTGTGTCAATGCAAAGTGACTCCTGTCCTCTGTGTGTGTCAGCAAATCACAAAGCGAGCAGAAATTAATTTTCCATTTCACCTCTAGTAATATTCTATTTTGATCCTGATAATCCTCTATACTTTATAGTGTGTCTAATGGAGATCTGCACAGTGCAATGTGTTGAAATTTTGTCTTTCCTCAATGTACCACTTGTAGCAGGAAACTCAATTGATATTTTTATTTTAAAAAATTTGCAGAGTTTGCCTATACAAAAAGATTCCACAATATCAATAGTTTCTGCAAGACACTGCGAAACAATACTATATTAATAAAAAAATAAAAATATTTGATTTAAAATAATTTGTTAGTACTTTAAAATAGACATGTCATTCATTCCATATTCTTTGTGATATCATCCGAAGTAAACAGAATGGATTATGGCTAACTATAAATTTGCTAAAGTATGATTAAGATCTTTGTCCTTCAGCAAATAGAGATAGACCTTAACATTTTCTGCTTTTCAAATAAAAACTTTTTTACGGACTCACAAAGAACAAAATGTAGACCAAAGGTTTCATGTTCTCTCCTTCCTTTCATTCTGTGTTATGGAAGACTGTGGGATGACTCCAATCAGTTTCAGTCCCTCCGGTGTTACTGGTATCCAGATACCAAATATTATCATTTGTGCCCAATAACCCTTTACAGAGTTTAACTTGTTGTCCTCTATAACCTTAGGTGAAAAAAAATGATATAAAATCAGGGAGTCATGGGATTCTGAGATCATAAGGGGTCTCATGGGGTTATCTAGTCCAATCCTCCTGCTGAAAGCTGGATCAACTATAACAGCTGTGTTTTGAATATCTCGGAGGACAGACAGTACTCATTCACTTCGGGTAAGCTGTTCCAGTGTTTGAACACTCTGACAGTATAAAACCTTTTCTTATGTTTAAGTGAAATTTCTTACATTTTAATTTGTGCCCATTGCCTCTAGTCCAGACACTGGATAGCATTGAGAAGAGCCTGGCTTTGACTTCTTTACTCCTCCTCCAATCAGATATTTACTCACATTGACATCATCCCCCTGGGGCTTCTTTTTTTGAGTATAAACAGTCCCAGCTCACTCAGCCTCTGTCCATAGTCAAATGTCCCAATTCCTCAAGCATCGTTGTGATCCTTCACTGGAATTCTCAAGGACGTCCATCCTTTTCTTGCACTGGGAAGCCTAGACCCAGACTCAGCAATCACCAGAGCTGTGTAGAGGGGGAGGATCACTGCTCTTGACCTGCTGGAAACGTTTTTCATAATGTTGACCTTCTTCTCCACAAATGCACATTGCTGACATTCATCTTGGTGTCTACCAGCTCTTTCCAGACAGTCATCCCCAAACCTGTGCTGGGTCATGGGGTTATTCCTCCTCAGGTACAGGACCTTTCATTTCCATTTGCAGAACTTATGTCAGTCTGTTTCACCACCTTGTCATACCCCCTCTGAACAGCAGCACAACCATGTGGTGCATCAACCACTCCTAGTTTCATATCATCTGCAGATTCGCTGAGGACGCACTCTGTTCCAGCATCTAGGTTGTTAGTGAAGATGTTAAAGAATATTGGCATTTGTTTTGATCCCTGGAGTGCACCATTATTTTTCTGGGTTTTTTTTCATGGTTTGGTTTTGTTTTACAGCCAAGGAAGTCAACACATGAAGAACATTAATACCAATCACCTGTGAGGGACCACAAAAGAGTGGCACACTGTTGTTCCAGAAATTTTAAACTGCCAGAAGCTGAGCTCAGGAAGGCCAAACTTAGTATGTCTGGTTTTGCTGTGATGTCGGTGACTGCATACCCTTGTACAATTCGTAGCTTTCCTACAGTTAGCGTGATACAAACATTTAAAACTGTATTTTTATCTGAAGAGTTTAAGACTCAGATCAATCTGAAATCTTGGGATGGTGTTGTAGCTTGCTGGAAGTGCAGATTCCTCATTCCTTATTTGACATCCTAACAGAACATAGTCCTCAAGAGAGAATGCTCAATAACCAACTCCCAGGATCACAGAAGGTGGATCTCATATACTTTAGCTGCAGCTATGGACTGCTGGCTATAATAACTTCTGAGCTACTCAAGAATAGCACTGCAATGCAGGATAGGTGACCTCTGCCCTGGAAACATCCAACAGACCAGTATATGAATTATAGCCTTTCACTCCCTGCTTGATCAAGTGCTTAAACTGATTTTCCAAGTTCCATGGAGTCAGATCATTTCAATGTTGTAAAAAAAAGGGGTTTTTCAGGATTTTTTTGGTTGATGTTAACATGGAGAAAATTATGCTTTAAAAATTATGCTGTCATAATTCTGTAATGATCAATACACTAAAAGAGCAACCATAAACACATTGATTTCCTAGCACAGTGGTCCTTATCCCTGTGCAAGTCCCACATCAATGTATATCCTCAGAACAAACCTTTGTCTGTTCTGTGACAATGAAAATTGCTGTTACTCTCAGCATTAGTCCCTGGGAAAACATCAAGTCCATACCATGTTTTCCTCTACACAGATTTTCCTCTGGCTATGAGATTCTCTGCCACAGTCGTGCGTCTGAGCCATTTCCCTTGCACACACAAGGCTGTTGGGATGACAGCTGTATTAAACTATGCAGCAATGTGGTCCTAAGCATTTTCCCAATTCTTTGTATAACCACAAGTTATTACAAGAGTAAAAACAATCTCTCTAGATCAAACAGTTAAGAAATGCCAGGGCAAAAAAAATACACTGGAGAGGAGTCAGACAATCTGATACATTGAAAGTGTGTGTAAAAGGGTCCACTCGAGAAGGATTTCCTACAAACACTGGTTCTTAATAGCACAATTCATGCTCCATAGCAAAAGTTCATGCTGGATCAGCAGTAGTCCATTAGACATGACATATCACTAAATCACAGAAGAAACTCAACACTCTATTTGACAGTGAAAGAACAGGTGCATTATACTAATGTCTCTGGACTTTGGCAAATATTCAGGAGTGTTTAATTTCATTGCACAACAAGCAAAACAAAGTTGAGCATTTTTCAGATTGGCTGGTAGCTTGTTTCTCCTTTAACAGATTTTTTTTAACAAATTTTACCTCTATAGTTATAAATTGTGTAGGCACAGTGGGATCATGAACACAATCAACAGAGACAAAGCAGCTGATAATGCACCAAAGCTATCTTAAATATGACTTTTTTTTCTTCATTTCAGTCTTGACCATGAAAGTGAGGCATAAACCTACGTAATGTGTTCTTATGAGACAGAGGGACACATGCAGTCAAGACACCACAGGTGAACATGAGATTTTGGGCACCAGATGACATAATTATCAAGGAAAAGTAATTCTCTGCCATCATCAGATTTTTACTCAGCATGGACACTGATTTCTGAAGGGCATGCAAACAAAACTAGAGGGAAGACAAACCAAAATGAAATAAGGATGATCATGAAGAGTCTGAATGCAGAGTTGAGCTGAGAAACAAACCATGTGGTCCTGTAAAAGTCTCCTGTGAAACAGCAGGAAAAAATCTGAGTGTGGAGAAAAGTCAAAGGATCTGCTGCTGGGTGACAATGGGGGTCATATCTCACAGACAACAGGCAGAAACAGAGGACAGCTTGCAGGAACTGTTTTCTGACAGCTAATCACGAAGTAGTTCTGATACTAGCTGCCACTTAGCCTAGGTTGAACCTAACTGCTTTCAGTTCAGCCTTGATTTGGAGCAGTGACTGTCTGAGCCATTCAGAAACAGACCCTTTCCACACAGCATGACAGATTGCTGAGGATGCCAGGGAGCAGCCAGAGGCCATAGGAGTTCAAACAGGAGCCTTTGCACCACACTTAAACTCTATTGGTGGGAAGGTGATTGGCCTTTGCATTTCCCTGTTGATTTAGCTCCATGTGCAGGATCTCTCATGCTAGACATTCCCTCAGACAGGCAACCAGATCCACCAGTGACCCACAGGAGGGAAGACAAAGTATTCTTTGAGCATGCATTTGTTAATAAGACAAATCATCTGAGAGAGAATAGCAATATACAGTTGAGTCACCATTCCTGGAAGTATTTAAAAGATGTGTAGATGAGGTTCTGAGTGACACGGCTTAGTGGTACTTCTAGGTTAACTGTTGGACTCTATGATCTTGAGTGTCTCTTTCAAACACAATGATTCTATGATTCTATGAGAATAAATACACACTGTCCTTCCTGGTGCCTTCAAAGACCTTTGATGGACATTGTACTATATGTTCAGTAATTATATTCTTTGCTATACTTTCTTCAGATTTGGATTCCTTAAAATCACTCTTGAAGCCTTTTTAAAGCACTAGTTTCTTTTTTTCCGTCTGTTGTGTACAGAGGAATTGAAAGTTAAGTTATGCAACATAACGAGTAGTTTTGAAGCTGTTATCTCTCCTGTGAAACCACCCTCCAACATTAACACAACCTGATCTTGGCAAGTTATCATGTTCCCAAACCTCCTTTTGGGATGCATCTGTAAGGAGTTTGGGATTGGATTCTCTTTGAGCTTCCAAAGTCTAAAATTCAGATTTCTGAGTCTGTCGTTAACACAGCCTCCTTGCACAGTCAAAGGAGAGAAAGGCTGAGACAGATATCTAAGACCAGATGAACTGCCACATTTTGTAGCCCATTGTCTTAATAAATAGACAATACCCCATTATGGAGTCATTACAGCACCAGAAAATCAGGTAACAGTGGAAATGATTCTTTGCATTTAAACTTTTTCCATGGACCATCCAAAAAAAACTCACAAGGGAAATGGAGGAGAAAGCTCAGATTCCAGTACATTGGTTCAAAGATTCCATTTACAGTATATCATCACCTGAGTTTGACATCTCATGTTTAGTCTCACGTCACAGGGCTAATAGGAATTATCTAATAAAGTATGTATCTAAGAATAAATGATAGATTAATTGTTGTTTTACTGTGCTCTGCTTCTCTGACTATCTCATTTGACATCTGAAAAAGAAAGTCCTACACACCTAGTTGCCCATGCTGTGAGCAATATTTTACTATTTTTCTTTTCTTAGGAATTATTAGAAAAAAATGATGATATAAAGAGACACTACTCCAGTATCTCCATAGGAGCAACTTCAGATCCACACAGGAAATACTGCTCTAGCCAACTGCTATTTGGTATCGAACTTCCCATTTCTGACTCCTTGAGAAGGCAGAAAACACCACCCGAAAGGTATTCAAACCAAGATCATTATCCTAAAATCAGCACAACCAGACTTGTGGAATGAAAACAGCTCTTTAGTGGCACTGATGGATGACGCCCTTCTGCCAGTAGATGGGTGTAAAAACATCCATTCTCATACCCCTCTGCAGTGTCAGCATTGCCAAACGTGACAGTGCTGTTCTGCTTGAGGGAGCCAGCACAGGCATGCTCTAAAGCAATCTGCAGAGTTCCAGAGGGGAAACGTAGGAAAGGCAGACAGCACATCTACTACGAGATCATGCCCACAGTCCCACAAAATCCAGTTCTCAAGTTTAACCTACAACTGTAAGTAACCAAGCCAGAAGCCTTTAGCCCACTGGGTACCGCAACAGCCAGGAGCATGGAGCACGCGGGCTCCAAGCTCTGCATTGCGCAGCCTCTTCTCAGCTAATCCTGAGTGGACTTGTAGCCATTAGTCAGTAGTGATATCGACAACAGTAATTTTCAAAGAAAATACAATTTCTCAGATGTTCATGCCACGTGTTTACTGTAAGCAGAAGATGGCAAGGACAACCCTGGTAATGCATGAAATATCAGTAATTTTGAGTTGGCATCGTACAAGGACGTGATATAAAGTTGCTCCTTTCCCTGCCACACATGAAGTTTGCAATGGAACAAGCTGAAATGGGGACCCCACAGGGTCTGACTTGTTATGAAAATGCCTGTTCTATTCTGCGCTCAAGAATCCAATAGCAAACACTTCTCTAAGGACCCCAGCCCAGACAGTTATTTTTCATGGATGTTAGTGTCATTGCTCCTTCGAATTGGGTTTCAGCAGAAGGAAGCTAGTGTTTCGCTGACATCTTAAAATATGAAGGGGAGCTTTGAGCTCTCTGAGGAGTGAAACATGTAGCTCTACCAGCTGCACAGGGAATATGATCTGAGCCAAATATAAGAACTGAGGGATTTATAAATTTGTTTCAGATATCATACATAAATTTTAGGAAGTGGTTCTCCCTGCACACATGCACATACATGTACTCACACCTGCATGTACCCACACACACTAACATCTTCCTTCGGGGCTGGTCTTGCTGTTGCTCTGCAGAGCCTGATGTCTCCTTGGGAAGAATTGTCCATGCGAGGTACAGAGCGGCTCCTTTTTCCACACATTTCTCTGAATGTGACCACCATGATCACTCTCTTCTGCCCTGTTTCATCACATCCTCAGCTCTCTTTGGTAAGGAAAGCAGTTATTTCATACTGGAGACCGAAAACTTTCCTCAGCTGTTCAGATACAAGAGTGTCCAGGAGAGATTTTTCCACCACTTGTTTTGCCCTAAGATGTAGCTTTTCTTCCTCGGCAGCATGATTGAGGTGGTGGAAATGATCTCCCCACACACACTTTGTCCTCTCTTGAATACTGCTGGAGGGAGGTCTCATATGTGGCATCTGTGTTACTTACAGAAGCAGCAGCACCATATAGTCAGCAAAACACGCGTACTACTGATAAATGGCTGCAGAAGTGTCTTTCTCCCTTAAGTCTTTAATACCAAAGGCTCTGCAAGTCTTAACTAGGCAAAACTATGTGGTAAATTTTCATGAATTTTGCAATGCAAGATCCCACTCATCAGCATGGTCCATGGTCAAAAGTACTTTGCTATCCCTCAATTACAGCATTACTAATCAGTCCTTAGATCTTTTGGGAAAAAGATAATGTGAGTGCAGTTGCAGTTTTGGTTACCCATCGTGACAGGAGCACCAGAAGAGGAAGAACAGCCCCTTCTCATTGTCCATAGAAGGAAAATTATGGATGGTTTGAATAGCTACACTTGCTGAGTTCCCAGTATTGGTCCACAAAGATGCTGTTGTCTGATCAGAGGAAGCTGTATCTCACTCAAGAGATACTAAACTCTTTAAAGTCTTGACAACCAACATTGTGGAGAACACTGCATATCCCCTTTTACCCTGAGATACGTGGTCATAATCAAACATCAAGAACTATACACATTGCTTCTGGGATGTCAGACAAGTCTACACAAAAAATGAAGGACAACTCTTTCACAAGCCAACAAAGAATGCTTAGTCTGTATTGTAGTAGAAAGATACACAGACTGTTTGTGACAGTCGCACATTCCCCCCCTGCCCGCTTTTCCTTTGATGTGGAAGGTGCATGCACATCCCCCTCTCCATCAACACATCCCCCGCTCCTTCAATGGGGCAGTTAATAGCTCCTCTTGTTTGACCCTCATGTCTGTTAGCCAGGAGAAGAAGAGAGGCACGGAGAAGTTGGGAAGTTTCCAGGCGCCCATAGACAGAGTGGAGGGGGGTGCAGAGAAGCCGAGAAGCTTCTGGGTGCCCATAGCCAGAGTTGGGGGGGCAGGGAGGGGGCAGAGAAGCTTCTGGAATGCCCAGAGCCAGATCTGACAAGACTACAAAAGTGGTGTGCCCGCCGAGGATCCCTTTTTTGTGGTCCTCTTGGAGCCATAGGTCTGCCGCAGCCAATGAGCCCGCTCCTCAGGCCGGAACACCGCCTAAGGTAACCCCCCGGGACTGGGACCACCTTACCGCCACGTGTGGGTGAGCGATAACTTATTAGATATATCCTTGAATAATTCCTCACTGCTTAAGGGAGTGTAGGTCCTTGCCGAAATCAGGCAAGTGTATTTTCCTTGCTAAATAAGCAAGTGTATATTCCTTGCTGAACAGGCAAGTGTAATTTTCCTTGCTAGACAAGAAAGTGTATTTTCCTTGCTGGAGTCAGGCAAGTGTTTTCCTCGCTAGACAAGTGAGTGTAGTATCCTGGAGCTGGACGGCCCTAGCATTGTTTTTTGAGAGTGCGTGTATGTACGCTGTGGATCTCCATTATTCTTATTTGCTGTACCCCAATGATTTCCTCAACTGATATCTGAACCTGCATTTTACGTTACCAGAGTGCTAACTAATTGTATAAACCCCATTTCTTATCAGTTGTTTTGCTGGACTTTCCCAGCCAGAATAAAGTATGTTTTGGACCTTGTTTGCCTCCACAAAACTAATTTTAGGGTCCCTCCATGACATTTTAAATGATGTAGTCAGCAGGATATCAGAAATGGAGGAATTATTAATATTTTGGAGTAATAATCCTTCCACGCTGATCTGCACACATTGGGAGGAAGCGAGCTGGTATGGTCCCAGAGTGACCGTAGCCGCGTGTGCACTTTTCTCTGTCTGTGCTGTGCTTAGTATTGTTCTGTGCGCTTGCTTAAAGCAAGCACAGGACCTGCGCACATTCACAGTCCAGTTAGAGAAGCGTGATTCTTAAAAAGGGCTACAAATAAATTGCTTGGAAGCAGAGCTTTAGCAGCAAAGGGAACGCGTGGGCTTTTTGGAACAAAGACTTGAGCTTTTGTTAATTAGAGCAAGACCCTCCCCTTCAACCTGATCTGGTTAAAGATATCACTGGTCATGGCAGGGGGTGGACTGGGTGACCTTTAAAGTCCCTCCAACTCAAACTATGCTATGATTTTATAATGCTGATTATTATCAGTACTGTGGCTACACTGGGTAGCATTAGGTTCAAATGCCACCTCTTTTCAGTAATTCTGATTATTTTTTGGTGAATCACAGGACTGGGCCAAGTCCTGTGGAAAACTAGCTTTTTGCTTCCTCAATCAGAACTTACAAAGTGCCCGACCTTTCTCCGTGGTGATCAGTGACAAGAGGCAATGGGCAAAAACTCAAATACAGGAAATTTTTTTAAACAGAATAAAAGACTTTTTGCTGTGAGGGTGGTCAAACTTTGGAGCAGAGTGTTCAGAGAGGTTGTTTGGTTTCCATCCTTGGAAATAACCAAATACAACTGGGCAAGGTCTTGAGCAATCTGCTTTAGTTCACTGTACTTCAACAAGGAGGTTGGACTGTATGTTTTCCAGAGATGCCTTCCAGTCTCAAGTATTCTGAGATTCTACAGGACTGTAGAATAAAATGTAGAATTCTCTATGGCATGTAAAAATTGGCCACAAAACTGGACAGACAAAATTATTACATAAAAGAACCAAAGATTAGGAACTGGTGTGAAAGTTAAAAGTTCAGAAGGAATATTAATATGAGCAACTGTGATAGCTCCTTTCCTCCTCAAAACAATAAAGGACCTAGGCAAAAACCAGTCAAGTTCTCTGGCACTGTGTCATCAGAATAAAATAGAAGGTACATGATGCTGACTGTCCATGTTATTCTAGCCAGAACATGCTAGTGTCTGGTGCTGCAATTACTCGTTGAAAATTAACAGTGATCACCCTGAGGTTTTTAATAAGCCTTCTGACCCTTAGGTCCAGACTTATTAGGAAAATAAAGATTTTCTGTAAATTTGAGGGTGGATTAGAATAGAATAGAATAGAATAGAATAGAATAGAATAGAATAGAATAGAATAGAACTATATCACAGTAATTGCCCAAATGGGCCTATTGTACTTAATTTGTGGAAAGAAATGAAATTCATTCATGATCAGCCAAACATTGCCTCATACTGGCATCTAGGAATTTCTATTATTCAGAAAACAAAATGTTTGAGAATTTAATTAAGTTCTTGTTTGAGTTGTTTCTATAAACCCAAATAACTCTTGAATAGAAAAGAGCTCTTCTTGACTACATACGTATCTTCTATAAGCCAAATGCTCTTTAGGTGTCTTCTCCATCTGCACTAATAGCCAAGGGAACGGTTTCTAAACGTGTCTGAATTTGGCTTAATAACTCAGACTCTATTCACATGAAGATATAAGACTCAGAAGCAGGATAATTTGCTTTCCTGAATCCTATCTATTTTTCTCTCTTCTTCTTTGACTGATTTACTTTCTAACAAGCTTCCGACCTGTCAACACTGACTGGTTAATTAGTGTGTTTAAAATAGTTGAGAAATGCTAAGATTCGTGTCTTATGAGCCAGTCAGACTGGGAAGCTTTCCAAACATGTTTGTAATTCACTAGTTATCTAAAACACTGCCAAAGTATCTGTAATCATGGTTATTGCACCTCTTCCAGTCCAGCCAAGGCCAGCTAAAAGGTTATCTTTATCGTAAGGAAACAAGCCTAGAGGAAGAGTGCACAGAAACATTGAAAAAGCAGTGAGCCTCACCCTCTCCTATTCGAATCCTCAACATTACAATTAAAGGAAGATGGCAAGTGCCTAAATTCTGTTGAATGCAACAGTCCTGACTGTGTTTTCTATAGCACTAGTTAAACTTCTTATTGCCTAAATAAAAACAAGATAAAGCCAGAAAGGTACAGGATGGAACCAGAAGTAACTGAAGACATGAGGAAGCCACTTAAAGATGGTCAAAGGAGATCTGAATCTTCAAAGTTAGAATCACAGGCATTATACTCAGAGATTTCTTCAAAGTACAGGAAAAATGGCTCTGCACTTGTTTTTAAAGCAAGTTCACAGGCCACAAATCTATGCCTTTGACTGTCACATAAAGTTAGATATTATACTGGTACAGATGGGTTCCTAACACTTCTGATTTGTCCTCCAGCATAATGACCTAAGATCCACATGGAAGTCAGGTAAATGTCAGGATGATTTGTTAAGAAGAGGGTCAGGAGTCCAAGACTTTGCACAGAGAGAAGGGCAGATCTGAAAGCAGGATATACTCTCAAAATCCTTCTTTAACAGGCATTGCAATAAAGAAAGGCTCAAAGTCCCATTAACCATGGCTGTAGCAGAACTGAAGTTGGAACAGACCTTTTGGAAGAAGAGACTATTCAGTTACTAATGGGGAACTATATTATTTTTGTTACCAAGTAGTCAATCTAAGAACTGCACTGTAGTTAAGACAACCAATGGGTATGAGTTTGGTCTCTTTGTTCATTTATCAGCAAGTTTCTGCTGTTTCATCAGTCACATGGTCAGAAAGATGCAAGGTCAGAGAAATCCATGGATCTTGCTGGCAATTTATGGGAAAGCAGTCCTAAGCCTCATGTGGATAAAGCCATTACATATGTTCAAACGTTATGTAATGGCTTAAAATTCACAATGGATCCAGTACAGCAATATGTGCCCAAGACCTCTAAGTTCTAAAAAAGTGCTATATGATAAAAAAATATAAATATTCTAAAACTGTGAGTTCATCCATTGCAATGGAAAATTTTAAGGTTTGAGACATGAAGGGGGAAGTTGAAATAAATAATAATGTTACCTATGGTACGATGTAAAAAGTGTAGCCTCATTCTGCTGCTCCCGGGGTGAAAGGGGAGCTCCCAGGAATGTTGGCAGATGACAAGCAGAAATGCCAGAACGCTAATCCTTCAGAGCAAACCTTCTCATTGCTACACTTTGACTAACATGTTGCTGTGAATGGGACCTGGAAATGGTAAGGACACACTTCTTTATTAGTTTGATAAGCATTGTATCAGACTAAATCAATTACAGGGACCATCTTCTGTATCTCCTATGGAACTCATCTGTTAAAAATGGAGTTTAACGTGTTGTGTTTCCTTCCTAAAATGTCTTCTAAGTATCTGTTTGAATGTTTCTGATAAAGACTGTGTCCTGGAGGAGTGGAGGGCAGGGAGGGAAGACGGAATTTTGAACTGATTTCTTGAGATAACCCAGTAATTGCCATTACTAATGTGAGTTGTGGAGCAATTTTCTAGGAAGAAAGGCAGTTGGGACCAATAATTTATGTACATATGTAAAAGGCAATGTCTGGGGCTAAATGTGAATTTCCCAAGAATACTATTGATGAAGACTAGCTTGTACTACAGCTCATGCAAGGCAGTGGCAGAGATCTCTATCCTCTTCTAATGTTGCTCTTGCCTTCAAGAACTAATATCTGCAATGCCTTGTGCATGTGGAATTTAGCCTTACTTAATAAAAAGGGAAGCAAACATTCTGTGTCTCCACATAGGGAATTTGGAAAATGGACTTTCTTACACATGAAGTCTTCTCTTTCCAGCAATAACTCTCTGTTCCTCACATAGACTAATGCAACTTAGTCCCTCGGAAAGGTCCTGAAACAACCAAGAGCAGAGAGATGGGTAAATGTGCAATATGTGATTGAAAATGGGTAGCACTGACTATGCAGCTGAGGTAAACAATGCACGCACCTCTTATTTCCACAGCAAATATTAAGTAACTCTTAGGTGACATTCAAAATGCCAGTTCCTTCACACATTTAAGCAGCTGAGCAACTCCAGTTACAGAACAGATGGATGAAGTAAAAAGGTCTCTGAGTAAGGTTCGGAAAGGACAACAGGTGGCAAAAAGAGTCAGAGAAGGACAAGGAGGTGGATGAAAGGGAAATTAGGGTTGCTAGCATGATATTAGGATGCAAATGACTCAGACAAAAAGGTTAAGTGGCATGTTCCCTAGGTGACCCTCTGTCTGTCACAGGACTGGAGAGGCGTCGTGATGCAGGCAGATGATCATAACTCTGCTGAGTGACTCTCAGCAACTATAAACGGAAAGTACAAGTAAACCATGCTTGGCCTGAGCTTTGTATGAATGTTTCCTGTCCACCTTGAGCTGTAAGAGACGGTTTCACTCCATCACAGCTTTAGCAAGAACGCGGGCGTAACCTTCGCCTTGCACCCACGTTTGAGCCCCCGATGCTCTCCCAGGGATTTCTCTCGTGTCTCCGTGGAGCAGGGTGACCTCTAGGGGCCTCCGGGCAGAGCTGGAGGGGATGAGCATGTCAGTGCTGTGTCTCGCACTCTGCCTTGCACGTTTGCAAACCTCAGATTTGCCTGTTAGCGCCCCCAGCCTGAGCTCTTTATGTATGTTGAATCATACGTTCCCAGCGGCATTGTCTTACCCAGGTAGAATAACACACTTCAGCAGACTTCTTTCTGTCTTTCATGAGAAAGACAGGATCTTTTTTAGCTCTTGGTTTCTTCTGAGGTTTGAATAGTCTTGTAAGTCTTGAATTGATAAATTTGGTTTGTTAGAATTCACTGAGCAGAAGTTTGTTTCCGCAGAATGGAAATATTTTCACTTAATGTTATTCCATCAATTAAACAGTGCTTATTTACTTATGAGGCACATCACTGATGTCCAGATTATTATAGCTCTAAGCGTATTTCTAATCCATGCAGTTCCACTGGAGTACACCAGCTGCATCTATTTTAAACTTTCTCTCAGAGATGTCCCTTTATGGTAATTATGGACCGATGTATTTTCCAAGGTCAGTGACCTTTGCATTACTTACCAGCTAGGAGGCAGTCTAACTACACAGGGTGTTTATACAAGCTGATTCTAATCTTCAAGGTATGGCATCAAACTATAAATACATGAGAAATTAAATATATTTTCGCACATATGAATGAATGAGAGATATTTCCCCAATATAAATATGGAACATTTCCAGATTAACAAGAACTAAACAAGTACTCAAGACTCTTTCTGGACATGTGCAGCCTGGTGGCATATGCAGATTGAGTTGTTGCTATTAAACACCATTGCCACTGTAAATCTTCAGCATATTACTCGCTAATGTAGGGTAATATTTTACTTAAAAACAAAGCTAAATGACACACACAAAAATCAACTAAACAAACAAATGAAAACCCAAACCAACCTAACAAACGAAAAAAACCCCCAAAATAAACAAACCAAACAACTTTGGTTTTAATTATGGAGTGTTCATCTTATATTCAAAGAAATAATCAGATTGAACATGTAAAATCTTTGAAAAATCTAGTTGCAAAATAATACCATGGTTCCGTGTATGAATGCTATGAGGTCTGCTTATTGGATTCTATCAAGATAATTTTTATGGTCACTGAACAAATGGAAAGCAGACAGAAAACAAATAGTTTGTAATAACAGCAACTAAAAATGTTTTAGTTTAGTTACTAAACCAATAATTTTGGACTGACATAGTCCAAAATTTCTCCAAATTATACTGACTGTATACACGTTTTTCTTTATGTCTTCAGAAATGCCAGCGTAGAAGATCTTGGCCAAGAAAGTTTTTTTAACCAACAACAAAAAATTCAGCAGTATTTTTCTTCATAGATATTTTCCTTTATCTGAAATGCCTATGATGACCTTAAATGTTGTTTAAAAATATAAAGATATGATCTTCCTTATGTGGTGTAATTTGCTCAAATTTTCTTTTACTAGTAAATCAAATGAAACAGCTGATTGTAGCAACTATGGTTGTAGTTGCTCATATAATCATAATTGTAAAGATTTTACACATTTAATGATAGCCTTGAGCCCATCAATTCTTACCATTAAAAGGCAGCAAATGTCTTTGTCTATGTCCCTGTTAATGAGGTGACCATGCTTATCAAGTAATGGGCCAATGTTTTGTTCTGTTTAATCTCTTTATCAATGATCTGTATGAGGGGATTGAGTGCACCCTTAGTAAGTTTGCAGATGACACCAAATTGGGTGGGAGTGCTGATCTGCTGGAGGGTGGGATGGCCCTACAGAGGGATCTGGACCGGCCGGATCATTGGACTGAGGCCAATTGTATGAAGTTTAGCAAGGCCAAGTGATGAGTCCTGCACTTGGGTCATAACAACCCCAGGCAGCGCTACAGGCTCGGGGAAGAGTGGCTGAAAATCTGCACAGCAGAGAGGGATCTGGGGGTGTTGATTGACAGCCGGCTGAATATGAGCCAGCAGCGTATCCAGGTGGCCAAAAAGGCCACCAGCATCCTGGCTTGTATCACTAATACTGTGGCCAGCAGGACTAGGGCAGTGATCGTGCCACTGTACTCAGCACTGGTGAGACCCCATCTTGAATAATGTGTTCGGTTTTGAGCCTCTCGTCATAAGAAGGGCATTGAAATACTAGAAAGAGTGCAGAGGAGGCGACGAAGCTGGTGAGTGGCTGGGAGCACAAGTGTGATGAGGAGCAGCTGAGGGAACTGGGGCTGTTCAACCTGGAGAAAAGGAGGCTGAGGGGAGATCTTCTCGCTGTCTACATTTGCCTGCAAGGAGCTTGGAGAATGGAGGGTGTTGGTCCCTTCTCCCAAGTAGCAAGTGATAGGAGAAGAAAAAATGGCCTCAAGTTGCACCAGGGGAGGTTTAGATTGGATATTATTGAAAAATTATTCACAGAAAAGGTTGTCAGGCATTGGAACAGGCTGCTCAGGGAAGTGGTAGAGTCACCATCCCTAGAGCTGTTTAAAGTGAGATTCTTAGGGACATGGTTTAGTGCTAGAGTTAGGTTAGGTTATGGTTGGACTCAATGATTCTGAGGGTCTCTTCTGATCAAAATGATTCTATGATTTCTAGTTTGTCTTTTGCCATTAATATATTTTTAAAAGACTTTTTTATTGTCCTTCACGGTACTGGCCAGCTTCAATTCTAATTGAGTTTTTGCAGCATGAATTTCCTCCCTACAATGATGAGCAGCATCTCTGTAGTCCTCCCATGTTGCCTGACCTTGCTTCCACTCATCGTGTAATTTATTTTTTTGCTGTATTTCAAGAAGATCCCTGCTCAACCAATTTGGCTTTTTGCCTTTCCTGCTAGATTTTTGTCATTCTGGATGTGAAAATGGCACTGTGAACCCAAGCAAAGCCAGCCATCGTTGCCCACACACAAAACCAGAGCAGGGCTACAGCAATCTCTCACAAGGGGCTGATGTGGCAGGGGCATTGCCAGGGGCAACCACGGGATATTTAAATGCGGCACAACCAAGAGCAATACTCAGTCAGTGATGAGAGAGCAAGGAGCACAGTGACAGTTATGGTAAGTTCTGCTGCAGAGCATGGATCAAAGAGAGGAGAGCAGCAGACCCAGTGTCAGGCAAATCCACAGACAGGCAGATGGACAGCCCGGAGACTGGCTAACCTTGCATGAGAGGCTGACATGGCAGGGGCGTTGCCATGAGATTTAAACGGCCCCTAGGGAGTGCACGCAACCAGGAGCACAGAAAACAGGTCCAGCAAACAGGAGGTAGGCAGTTAGAGCAGCTGTTTGAGCAGAAGGGTGAGTGGCAAGGGCGAGCCAGGAGGACTCTGCCACAGAGGCTAAGATCCTCTAGCAAGGAGCTAAGTACAGCAGGAGGCATGGTATCCACACAGGGGGTGTGAGGAGGGGAACATTCTTTTGCAGAAGAACAGGAAAGGAAACGGGCTGGAAATGAAGCAATGATGGTGATGTGGCACAGGATACCCAGCAGCCATAGTGTCAGGGTGCTCAAGCCTCTGCACCTTGGGCTGATTTTATACTCCTGTTATGTCTCCTATCTTAAGTCTCTGCGTTTGTTTAATTGGTCCTGCTAAGGAAGGCCGCCCATGCACCAGATCAGCTTTCTTACCTTTGGATTCATAAGTCCTTGCACATTCAGTTTGTCTCTTTTTATTTTCTCTTTTGCTACAAATGCTGATAAATGAGTGGATATTTTCACACATGCAGGACATCTGGAAGATCTTGCTCCTAGCACGTAACTGTCAACTCAAAGGCCATCTTTTTATATGTGACTCTGCATTACATTTCCCCACGCATATAATTTTGTTGTTTTAACTGTACTGACTTCTTCATGCTATTTAATGACACTCCTTACTCAGTGTCGTGAAAGCCTTCTGCATTTCTTAGGCACCAATCCTTGTCCTTACTGCCTGGAATAGCATTATTTTGTTGGGAAAAATTGTGTTCTATCCTCTTCCACATCTCTTCAGCTTGCTTGAACAGCACAGGCCCTAGCACAAATAACTTTTCTCCTTCATGCTGTGACTTTGAGGATTATTTATCTGAGAGAGAAGCTTCCTTCTTGTTGCATGGCTCCATCACTTCTATAATAGCCTTTGTAGAGATACCTGGCTGAAAGGTTTTGAAATGCCAGTTGACTTGGAAATCCCAAACCAAATGGATCCCCCTGTCCACATGCTCATCTACCCTTTTGAAGGTTTCTGTGGTGATTCACCTGTAAGGCTGACTTGACTTCAATGGAATACTTCCTTTAGAAGGATACAAACCACCTGTCCTCAACTCCCCATACCAGCTCTTTCCCAAGAGGCGTTATGCATGGGGGGTTGGTCTGGTGCTCACTGGGAATTCAGAAGCCACGGCTGTGACAGGGAGCTCAAGCCCTTTGAGCACTGCCCCGACAGGCAATGATTGAGACTGAATCTGATGGCTTTTTACCCCACCTCTCAAGTCATCACTGTCAGTTCATGTGAAGCTCTGCTCAGGCCCAGATTCGAGCTGAAATTTGTCTGCCCAGGTTCCTTGTTGCTTTTTCTGCACATTGAATGGAAAACCAGTAGGCTAGACTGGAAAAGCCAGCTACCAATGACCACAACTGTGCTTGCCTTCCACTGATGGGCTACTGCAGCTGCCTCTCTTCTGCTCGCTGTCTGCTCTGATCTTCTTGCCACAGGCTGGTGATAAAAGCTCCTGGTTGAGGCCTTGAGCTTCTGCAATACCACTAGGAAAGCATCACATTGAACAGTTGGGCTTTCTCATCAGGAAAGAAAGATTCTGCAGGCAGGGTTGTGTTTCAGAGGGCAGTGTGCCAGAGACTCAGCTTTTGCGTACACTCATCTACTCTACATGTATTAAAGGCATTGTCACAGAACTGTCACTATTCTTCTCTAGTTTTAGTTCAAAGGGAGGTGATACTCTTCATGGTTGCCTAATTAAACTCACAAAACAGACATATTGGGGACTGAAGATGACCTTCACTCTGCTTCCCAATGAACCATGAACTCTTGTTATCAACCCCCCACAAATCTGCCTTGGACAGTGGCCAGCAAAAGGAGCAACTCACTCTTGATGGTCTGCCCCACTTGGGAAGTGCTGAGTTGCTGCATGGGAAAATATAAAATAAGTTGTTGCTTGGGACAGAACAGGGAGAAGACTGAACTTGCAGGACTCACTGTCATGAATTACTGTCCTTAATTTCTCTTCATGAGAAGTTAAATTTCTCTGAAGGCCCGAGTCACCAAGTAATAAAGCAAGCATAAGTAGTTAGGAATTAGGTGACAATTAGCTGCATCCTGGCAGAGGCAGGCAAAGGTAGTAAATCAAAGCCATGCCCAAAAGCTCATGATGACAGAGACATAACCAGTAAAATAAACACAAAGTAAAACGGTGCTCACAGTGCCTGCACAAGAGAATCTACAGTCTTTATTTTCTAGACATTGACAGGATTACAATGACTAATTACAGAAGAAAGTGACCAAAAGGTTCACATTTTGTGCATCCTTCGGGTCACTTCAGTGCCTCATGACATCCTCACTCTTCCTCTTCTATCTTCTTGCCATGAAACTCCCGGCTCTTCACTCGGAGCTTGTTGACCTGCGACTCTGCAATGTCAGCCCGCTCCTCGGCTTCCTCCAGCTCGTGCTGGATCTTGCGGAACTTGGAAAGGCTGACATTGGACAGTTCCTCCTGTGTGGGGAGAGGGAGTTGTTGGTGAAGAGCCCAGGACAGGGCTTTCAGTCCTGCTGCAGTTCAGCCCTGTGTAGTTCTGGGACTTCTCAAGGGGAAGGCCCAGAGCTCCATCTACCACCCACCACTGCGTTCACAAAAGCCTCACACAGACTTCCTCATCTTCCCTTACTCAGGACCCAACTGGGACAAGTTTCACCAGTACTGTGTCAATCATGAGCACCTATTTCTTCACTTGAGTGTGTCATTTTTGTACTTATTCTGCCACTATCTGCTACCCAACTATCAGTGTGCTTTATTAGGTTGAGAAACACCCTGAAGCATTCTGCTGTTGTTCAAGAACAAAGATGCATGAATTTCTCAGTCAGTGGATGTGCCTCCTGTGTTTGATTAATCTGACCTCCCATATAAAACAGGATGCGGAACTTCCCCACCTCACCCACAATTACAAGGTGCCTAGAACTCAGCAAGGCCTCAAGGCACCACAGTAGAATGCATGGCCAAAACTGTTGTGTCTTAAGTGTTTCTCTCATGTTTTCTTCCTGGTATTCATGCTCATCTCAATGAGCGAGCTGCCCTGATGGAAGGTGGCTCTTACCCATTCTCCAAGCAATACTTACAGCCTCCTCAGCTTGCCTCTTGTAGGATTTCACCTTCATTTGTAGTTTGTCCACCAGATCCTGGAGCCTGAGGATATTCTTACGGTCTTCCTCAGACTAAGGCAGACAACAAAGAAGTAGGAGAATGAATTATTTGCTTCCCACCACATGAGGTTAAAAATTCCCCTTGGGGATGGCGTGTGCAAAATTTGACTTGCAGTGAGAAGACTCTGTCAGTCCAAGGAGACCTCCTGCCTTACCTGGTAGGTCAGCTCCTTCACCCTCCTCTCGTACTTGCGCACACCCTTCACGGCTTCAGCGCTGCGCTTCTGCTCAGCATCAACCTCCCCTTCCAGCTCCCGCACCTGCAAGGACAAGCCCATCCTTGGAGCTTCCCTGATGGCTGCTTATGTGACATGTTCACTCATGTACAAAGAGCAGCCCTACGCACTCTGGCCTCCAGCTTCTGGATTTGCTTCTTGCCTCCCTTCAGGGCCAACTGCTCAGCCTCGTCCAGACGGTGCTGCAGGTCCTTCACCGTCTGGTCCAGGTTCTTCTTCATCCTCTCCAGGTGGGCGCTGGTGTCCTGCTCCTTCTTCAGCTCTTCTGCCATCATGGCTGCCTGATGAGAGCAAAGGGTCAAGTCCATTTGGGGGCTGGACACCGTTTGAAGGAGAACACATCCAGCATCAGCAATGAAAGGAGACCCCAACTCACATCTGTGATGGCCTTCTTGGCCTTCTCTTCAGCATTGCGGGCTTCCTGGATCGTATCCTCCATTTCACTCTGAATTTGGGTAATGTCTGTTTCCAGCTTCTTCTTGGTGTTGATTAAACTGGTGTTCTGTGTAACAGGAAACATGTGGTTTGTACTGTTAGACCTGATGCATCCACATAAAGAGCTAAAAGTGTGTGTACGGGTTATGAAAGTCTTCAATACAAGAGTCCTCTTTAGTGCCACAGCACCAAAGCAGACATGGGTGGCTGCCTAGACTGGCAATAATGTGGCATGTCTTGTCAAGTGTTCACATAGTAATCACTTACAAGGTGCATAGCAATCTCACTCTTCGTTATACCTTTTTGATCGGATTAATTACCAGTTGAGTGCCTGACCTGGCTATGGAGGAGCTGCACACGTTCGGTGGCATCCAGAAGCTCCTGCTCAGCCAGTTTCCTCGAACGCTCCGTCTGCTCCAGAGCTGCCCGTAGCTCCTCAACTTCAGCCTGCAACAGGTTTGCTCTGCGCTCCACCATGGCCACCTGCTCCTTCAGGTCCTCCTGTGTCCTGATAGCATCATCCAAGTGTATCTGGGTATCCTGAGAAAGAGACAAGAGAAATTGCAGGGTGCCACTGTGTTCTTGGGTGCCAAAACTATTAGGGATGTCTTCTGTCATTCACTAGCTTTGCTGAACAAACCTTGAGCACTCCCTGGGTGTTCCTCAGGTTCTTTTGTGCCTCTGCAGCCACGCGGTTGGCATGGCTCAGCTGGATCTCCATTTCATTCAGGTCTCCCTCCATCTTCTTCTTCAGCCGCAGGGCTTCATTCCTGCTCCTGATCTCAGCATCCAGGGTGCTCTGCATGGACTCCACAATTCTGAGGTGGTTTCTCTTCATCTGGTCAATCTCCTCATCTTTCTCTGCTATCTTCCTGTCAATCTCCGACTTCACCTGGTTCAGCTCAAGCTGGAGGCGCAGGATCTTCCCCTCTTCATGTTCCAGGGAGGCCTGGACAAAGTCAGCAGGAACAGTGACTTAAACCATTGCTTGCTTTTCAAGTCATCATTTGAGCAGTACTTGAGCTCTGCAGGTAACTACTCCCATACTTTGCATGTGGACACCTTTTCTCAGCATCCTATGTACCTCAGCTTCCTCCAGGGAGGCTTGGAGTTCAGATTTCTCCTGCTCAACCTGCTTCTTGACTTTCTCCAGCTCATGAATCGCCTTTCCTCCCTCTGCAATCTGCTCCGTGAGGTCGGAAATCTCCTCTGTGGGATCAAACACCAATGGCATGGTCAGGCACAGAGCACAACGGGAAGGGCCCTGTCACACCAAGGTGACAGACATCCCTGCCCACCTGCAGGCACAGACCCATGTGCAGCAGTGCGTAGTGCTGGACAGGAGAAAGCCCTGCCAGGAGCAGAGGGCCGGGCACTTACGCTGCAAGTTCTTGTTCTCCCGCTTCAGCGTTTCCAGGTGGTCCAAGGACTCCTCATAGGCATTCTTCATCTTAAAGAGCTCCGTGCTGAGAGAGCGAGACTCCTTCTGGGAGGCTTCCAGCTCAGCCTGTGTCTCCTCGTACTTCTGCTTCCATTCTGCCAGGATCTGAAGAGAAACCAGGTGTGAGTTTGGATGTGGCCATCAGGAGGGGATGCTCTGCCCAGGAACCCCATGTCTGAAGCCCAAAAGACCTTGTCAAAGTTCTTCTGCTTCTTATCCAGAGCTGCGCAGGCAGCATTTGTTCGCTCCACATCAATCATCAGGTCCTCCACTTCATTCTGCAGCCTCTGCTTTGTCTTTTCCAGGGAGGCACATTTGGCATTCACAGCTTCAACATGTTCCTCTGCATCTTGCAGGCGCTGTGCCAGCTTCTTCCTGGCAGGAGATCAGCACAGCTCCAGGTTAGAGCTTAGGGGTCTACCACATCTGTGTCCTGACACCTTCTGAGTATCTGGCCTGTCCTAGCTGATCTAGCTCAAGGGCTTCATTTGTGTTTCCAATCTTCCCTTTTTTCCACAGCATGCTTTTCCTTTCCCTCCTTCTCTCCCCTTGACAGCAAAGATGGTCTATTCCTGCCTTAGTCCCACCACTGTTCTAACCCAAACTTAGAGACTTCAGTTTTTCTTGACAGCCTCAGTCTTCTCCAGCCATTCAACATCCCACTTCCCACGTACTTGGCCTCCTCCAGCTCCTCCGTGCGCTGAATAGCGTCAGTCTCGTATTTGGTTCTCCACTGGGCCACTTCGCTGTTGGCCTTGGACAGCGCACGCTGCAGCTCCCCCTTGGCTTCCTGCTCCTCCTCATATTGTTCCCGGAGCAAGTCACAGTCGTGGCGAGCAGACTGCAGGGCGTGGGCCAGGGCGTTCTTGGCCTGGGGGAACATGGGGATTGGTAACCTGGATACTTGTCTTGAGATGATGCTTGACAGTGACACTGTAAAGAAATTACGAATGAAACTCAAATTAAGCAAATGCAAAGGTGGAAGCTCCTGGAGCCATCATGCATGTGTTCTGGAGGATATCTTAGTGACAGGGGCTCTGGGTAGAGTTATCTACTATTTCTTTAAGAGTTACTACATATGTTTCTGTATCCAGGTTTAGAGAGCATCGACAGATTCTCACGAAAGCCTTTTTAATGACTACTTCCGTCATCAAACTCATGACACTTCCTTTCCTCAGTAGCCTATGAGTTGGCGTATGTTCATTACTTCAGTACTACACATGTCTGGGTAAAGAATATTGAACCAGTCTGGATCAGACATGATTCTCCAGATACTTTTAGGGGAGATGTAGACTGTGTACAGCAGGGTGCTTGCAGACCTTTATTTCTTCTTCTAGATGTCTCTTGAGTTCCTCAATCTGTTGGGTAAAGCCTTGCTTGCCCCTGGACAGCTGAGAAATCAGAGCATCCTTTTCTTCCACCTGGCGTGAAAATTCACCTGGCAAGAGGAAATTGAAGAAAGGCAACTAGACTAGTAATACTGTGACAGTTTCTGCCTGTAAACCCATTTGATCAGGAGTGGCCTGGAGAGGTTTTGCCATTTGTCACTCTGCACCCTGTGGTATCCTCATTAAGTGCAGGTTGTTCCATTCTACCTCAGGAATGAGGATATCTCACCTGATTCTGTCTGCAGACGAGCTCTTTGAGAATTGAGGTCATTGATCACACGCTGATTCTGCTCCTCCTTTGTTTTAATCTCACTCAGCTGGTCTTCCAGAGTGCGGCACATCTTCTCCAGATTTGCCTAGGTAGAAACCACAAGGAAAAAAAGGAGATCAACACCTGCACTCTCATTATTCTAACAGCAGGGATATTTTTAATGAGAATGTGGCTGGTAGATGTAGGTTATGGGCCAGACCTTGGCCCCATGGACATTCTCTGCTCCAGTTCCATACCTTGGCCTTGGAGACAGACTCCATGTTACTGGCCAAGTCGTCAATCTCCATCTTCAGCTCGCTCTTCTCCTTCTCCAGCTTCTGCTTCACTCGCTGCAGGTTGTCGATCTGCTCCCCAAGCTCAGCTGTGCTGTCCGCGTGCTTCTTGCGCAGGGCGGCAGCCGTGGCTTCGTGCTGCAGCGTGGCCTCTTCCAGGTCGCGACGCATCTTCTGAAACTCTGCCTCACGCTTCTTGTTCATCTCGACCTGAGCTGCCGTAGCCCCTCCTGCTTCTTCCAGGCGCTCGCTGATCTCCTCCAGCTCCCTGGAGAGGTCAGCGCGATGCTTCTCGGCCTTTGCCCGAGAGGTTCGCTCAGCCTCAATTTCCTCCTCCAGTTCCTCAATACGGGCCTGTGGAACATTAGGGACCCTTCACACCTGGGCCTCCTCCTACCTGACCTGAGACTGGGAGAGAGAGGGGAAGGAACAGAGACTTGCCTGAAGCTCCTTGATCTTCTTCTGTAATTGCATGCCCATTGCTTGCTCATCCTCTATCTTGCTCTGGATCTGGCTGATTTCAAAGTCTTTCCTGTGGGCAAATCAAACCATGTTAGAGATCAGGAAAAAAGGCAAGCGCAACCAGCCCAGCACTCAGGTGTCCCACAGCTGCATTTACTTCTTCAGTTTCTCATCCAGCTGCTGCTTATCATTTTCCAAATCCATTATGTTGTCATGGGACAGCTTCAGGTCTCCTTCCAGTTTCCTCTTAGCTCTCTCAAGGTCCATGCGCAGTTTCTTCTCTTGCTCCAGGGAGCCTTCCAGCTAAAAAGAAGAAGACCCTCAGCTCACAACCGGTCAGGTTTAACTCAATACCTGTCCTGTTCTTGCTGGATGGCCGTGTGCTTACATCATCCACTTGCTGCTCCAGCTTGGTCTTGGCTTTGGTCAGCGTGTTGACTTTGTCCTCTTCTACTTGCAGGTCATCCAGTGTCTGCTGATGGGCCTCTTGGAGGGCTTTCTTCTCTTTTGTCAGCTTAGCAATGGTCTCGTCCAGGGCTGCCATCTCCTCTGTCAGGTTTTTCACCTACAAATGTAAGTATTTTTCAGAATTCAGTGGAAAACATGCTTAGCAGTTGAATAAAGCTTTCTTTTTGTTGTTTTTATCCAGCTCATTATTCCTTCGATTGCTCAGATGAGGCCCAACTCACATGTTCCAAAAACCACACATCCTATGATAGCAGGTTCTTTTTCTCCCAGAAGCAAATATTTTTACACTTTCTTTGTGTGTACCTTGTTTTCAGTGGCATGTTTTTCCTTCTCCACTTTGGCCAACGTTAACTCGAGGTCATCAATATCTTTCTTCAGTTCTGAACATTCATCCTCCAGTTTTCTCTTCTTGGCTGTCAGCTCTGCATTAATTTCTTCCTCATCCTCGGCCCTTTCAGTCACCTCCTTAATTTTGGCTTCCAGCTGGATTTTGGTTTTGATGAGCTGGTCACATCTTTCCTCAGCATCAGCCAAACTATCTGCTTCCTGGTGGAGAGACACAGATTTTAGGGGTTGTAATGTTTTGAAGTTTCTCTGCTCTGTCTTTTTTATCCCTGAGTAGGCACGCGTTCATACAGGACCGACCGTGGCCTTCCACTCCAGAAACTGGGAGATCTTGCCACGTGTCTATTGGGAAACCTGTTTATCTGCTATCAACATTGATTCCAAATTTTTTGTGTCTCTTCAAATTGTCTCACAGAGAGTGTAGCTGTGAGATATCTCATGCACTCACAAACACAGCACAACACAAGAGTGGTCACTTCAATTACTAGTTTCAGCAGGTGAAAAGGCTTGGAGTCCTTTTTCCTGACAGGAAAAGTACTTAGTAGCTTTTTAATTGTCTCATTGAGAACCTTGTAAGATTTGGGAAATGAAGGCTTTTCCATCTTTTGAGAGTAATTTAGTTGAGAAAGAAATTTATCACCTTTCTACATGCATTGAAATTGCTGAAAGTCCAGCAGTGTCTTTGCCTTTGCTATCGGTCACCTCTGTGCCTTCTTTCCAGCCCATGCTGAGCATTTACAGTGCTAACTAGTTGATCACTTCATATGGTGTGAAGAAACTGCCTTTTCCTAATTGAGTTTGAATGCGATGTATCCACGTTTCTGAAAGTAATCCTGGCTTCCCTAGTGTAGCTGTAAATAGCGTATCCTTCTGAGCTTTGCCTTGACTCTGTTAGACAGATACATGGTGATGAATGTTAAGTAGGTGGAGATATTTCCCTTCAGTTCAGAGCTCTCTGCTGTGGGTTACTTGTTGCCCGGTGTTACGTGGCTCTTTTTTCAGGCAGCAGGAATGCCGGGTCTCGTGTGGGGCTGCCACGAGACTCACCATGCCCCTGCCAGTGCCTGTTTACGCAGTGTTAGAGTGTGCGATTTAGAACGTTTTCTACTACACATTATTCAGACTCCTGTGAGTCCCTGCTCAGGGTGAGAAGCGTTCTGGCTGTGTGACATTACTTTCCTAGGGATAAATGAACAGTGATACTCACCGCCTGCACTTGGAGCTGCAGGTCATTTTTTTCCTGCAGCAGGACCACCATTTTCTCCTCCAGCTCCTTCCTCTTTGCCTCTGATTTTGCAAGTTCTTCCTTGGTTTTCTCAAATTCTTCCTTCATATTGGCCATTTCCTTCTCCGATTCTGCGCTCTTCAGCAAGGGCTTGATCTTGAAGAACAACTTCATCCAGGGCCAGTGCTTCACATTCATGAAGGACCGAACATTGTACTGGATGCAGAAGATGGATTCCCTGAAAGGAAATTCATATGGATATTGTATCACTTTGGTGTGATGTATTTAAGCTTCACCAATCAAGTACCATGAGAAGAAACTAAATATGAGAAAAGTCTACCTCCTCTCCACCATTCTCTGGTACTCCACTCTCATCAGGAAACCTCTGCACCTGGCTTGTGTGCGAGTGATGATTTCTGCCAGCTTGTCATCTCTCATCTCCTCCAGGAGTCCCAGCAGCCCAGCCTTGAAGAACACCTTGAGGAAGGAAATGTTGCACCATGTCGTTTTTAGGTGTCACAAAGTCTTTCAGGATCCTGAAGCAGATCTTAATGGCCATGACCAGCCTCACCTTGGACCCCTCCCAAGCCCTTTCCCAAGGGGCTACAAGCTCAGCCCTAAGCATTCAGTCCCAGAGCTATGTGTTGTGAGTTATGGTTTCCAGTTAAGCCACAGCCTTAGCCACACATATGCCTGGTCATGGACCCCAGTGAGCTCTACCATGACCTGCAGACTTACATCCTGACTTGATGTTAGGTCAATCTCATTGCTGTGGATCTGCCCAGGAGTTAATGAATAGAGCCTGGGCCTTGTTAGCCTATTTATATATGACCTGTGCAATCTCAAAAATACATGGCTTTTTGGCTTCACCTCAGACCTTCCTTATTGTCACAAGCTAGCCTGATGGTTTGGACTCTTGGTTGAACCTGACTACCATTCCAGGGTCTTCCCCGCTTTCCTTGCTTGGGTACTGTGGGGCTGAGCACCTGCTGACTGGGGCTCCTACCCTGCCAGGTCTGTTACTGTGCTGTGCTCCCTCCACAGGTAAGGATAGAAAAGGCCACCCTTTCAGCTCCCTGAGAAGCTTTTAACACAGGTCTTGTTTCTACCTTTGTGTGACCAAATCTATATTGGGTGTGATCCACATCAATGGACCCAAGGAGCATTTCTGAAGCCTTCTTGCTGTCCATGAACTGTCCCTCTGGGATAGCACTTGCATTAAGCACTCTATATCTGCAGAAGAAAACAGAACATGAAGAAATCCCCATCACCACAACCGTCACTATGATTGAACACCACAGCCTTCTCAAATTGTCTCGCTGAATCAGTCTCATGCCTGGAGACAGTTCATACTTTCAGAGAGTGTTTTTGTTATTAACTCTAAGTGCAAGAGCATCCTGATGTCAGCAATGTCATATCATCATGAATTGATGGCAAAACATTTCTGTATTACTGTTCAGTACCAATTTAAAGTATGGTGTTTCAAGTATATTATGATACCCAGGCTCTTCAGCTTGGTCTGAATGGGGAGAAAGGTGAAGCACATTTACCTTTGCTTGAAGTCAGCATACAGGACTCTGCTGGGGAATCCTTTCCTGCAAATTCGGATTCCTTCCAGCACGCCATTGCACCGCAGCTGATGCAGCACCAGCTCATGTTCCATGGCACCTAAAAAATACCACCATTAGTGACTTCTCCGTTGTCTGATACTCACCAGAATAGCTTCTGGGACATTTTGTTCCTCCTATTGAATCTGCTTACCTGGTGTTTTTGTTTCATTTGGGATGATGCATCGTACAAAATGGGGGTGAGTGCTTCTTAGGTTAGCCATCAGCTTGTTTAAATTCTCCTATGTGATCATGACATGAAGTTTATGTTATTAAGCATAAACACTGGAAGCTTAATAGTGGATGTATCAAACTCAATGTTTCAGGATGCAGACCTGCCTTCCCTAAAACATCTTGCAGAGCTCCCAAAGGGAAACTTGGAAACTGAAGGCTCCCAGATATTTTTTGTTTGTTTGTTTTTAAATCTTTCATAGAATAATGGTTCATAGAATCATATAATGTCCTGAGTTGGAAGGGACTCACAAGGATCATGGAGTCCGACTCCTGTCCCTGCAATGACAACCCCACAGGTCACCCCGTGTGTCTGAGGACGTTGTCCAGTCTCTTCTTGAACACTGTCAGGTTGGGGCCGTGACACCTCCCTGGGGAGCCTGTTCAGTGTCCAGCCCCTCTGGGTGAAGAACCTTTTCCTCATGTCCCACTGACCCTCCCTGGCACATCTTCTGCCGTTCCCTGGGCTCTGTCACTGTCACAGAGAAGGGCTCAGCCCTGCCCCTCCTGCTCCTCTTCAAGGTGGTATTTCTTGTGCTATTTAGTTGGAAGTTTTAAGTGGATGACATGTATTCTTGGTTAAGCATGATTAGCATCTGATTTGGCAGCTAATTAAGTTCTTTTTAAATGGATGGAATATTTGTACAGACCATGCAAATTTACTTTTTTAGTAGTAACTCTATTTATGTATATATCTTGACCACAGCCAAATATAAACCTTGAAAACATAACCGAAAACTGACCTTAGAATTCATAAACTTGACCCAATGTAATATTCAACCTCTTTCCCCATTGAAATTAAATCATTGCCATGCAATCTTACAGTCTTAAGGCTATTTTTGATGTTTGACCTATTATTTAGTATTCTACAGTGTGCCAATACTGAAGATCTTCATAGATACATAAAACAAGTATGGGAAATAGATCTGAAGTCTCTAGAGAAGATTTTAAGGAAGTTCAGCTAATTTGTTATTCACTCCCAGTCTAAGTAGGTGAACTTCACCCTTTGGAGATTTTTGTAGAACATTCAGAGAAGGTAATAGTAAATTAAGGCAAGTGCAAAAAAACAGACAAAATATAAGGATGCAATATTAATAGCTAATTAGAAAAAAAAAATCTAAAACAATTGCCTAGGGAGTTCCAGAAGGCTGAAAATATCATTCTGTCTCCTGAAATGAAAACCATACATACATTGAGTTAGGGGTTTTTTGGTGTTCTAAGCGACAAATCCTGTTACTTCCAAAGGTGGCAACGGAAAGCTTTTCAAGGATAACAAGAGATATGACCAAAACTGAAACAAACCTGTCAGATTCAAAAATAATTGCTTTCATCTTCAAAAGATGATGAATTCTGCCCTTACCCGGAAGAGAGCTGAGACAGTCTGGAAGGATGAACCCTTCTTCTTGCCACCCTTCTTGCCACCACCACCAGCCTCTGCAAAATTGAAGAAAATGACCAGATGCATCTAACATTGTCTTTGAGATTCCACTTTGTACAATACAAATGCATGGAAGTGGATTTTACAGAGCTTACCTGCTTCCCCACCATAGGAAGCAAAGAGTAAGGCCAATGTCTTCAAGGATGATTTCTGGTACAACCCAATGACAGTTTCGTTCAGGGGGTCCTTGTTCTTCTCCAGCCAACCAGAGATGTTGTAGTCCACCGTGCCAGCGTAGTGCACCAGGGAGAAGTGAGCCTCAGCCTTGCCTTTGGCAGGTTTGGGCTTCTGGAAGTTGTTGGACTTGCCCAGATGTTGGTCATAGAGCTTGTTCTTGAAAGAGGTGTCAGTTGCCTTGGGGAACATGCACTCCTCTTCCAGGATGGAGAAGATGCCCATGGGCTGGAAAGTACCAAAAGAAGTGGTAGAGAAAGGTGCTAATGATGGGAAGCACGTGCTATGAACATCAAAGGTAGCAGTGTGCTGCTGGAAGCATCTCAGCCTGCATAAAGGCCTAGGTTTATCAGGAGTTATACAAAGTTAGGGAGCTTATTTCTGCCTTTTCTTACCTTCCTGCAGCATCTTATGGAACTTAAAGAATGTCTGTCAGATCCAGGTTAGAATTGGCAGTAGAATTGGAGGGAGAAATGATAAACAGAAAAAATAATCGGGAAAATTGCTACAAGGGTCTCAGTTGTTTTGGAAAATTGGATGAGAGGATATTTATTTCCCAAACTTGTGTATGGAGTTCTGATTTGAAACTTCGGAGGAAAAAGAAAGGAGGCTGACTCCAGTTTGTTTTAAAGAAGTGTGTTGGTGCAAGTCCAGGCTATATTTCCCATGCTTGAAGAGCAGGCAATGAAGGATTGATGACACAGATTTGCATTTCCTCATTCCTCTTTGCCAGACTGAAACTAATTTCAGTGCAAAATGTTTTGTTTAACTGGCATTGACTGTCTGACTGTGAGTTCTTTCTGAGCTGAATCTGGCTCAGAAACATCACCAAACTCCAAAATACATTGCACACTTGTAAGGAAAAGGTACCTTCTCAATGAGCTCAATGCAGGCAGCCAGGTCCATCCCAAAGTCAATGAACTCCCATTCAATTCCCTCCTTCTTGTACTCCTCCTGCTCCAGCACGAACATGTGGTGGTTGAAGAACTGTTGCAGTTTCTCATTGGTGAAGTTGATGCACAGCTGCTCAAAGCTGTTGAACTGCCCAAAGCAAGGAGAGGTTGTCAAGGTGTGGCAAACACCACAGGTGTTTGCTAGTGTTCTCCTGGTGCTGGTTGATCTTCCCCAGCTGAAACAACACTCCTAACCATACTGTAACAGCATCTGTTTCCTTAGCAGGACTTCTATTCTAAAATTTGCTGTCCGCAAAGGATTTTATTATTATCACTTGTGAAATCAAGATATTGTAACACTTCTTTTTTTTACTGTGCTACTCAAAAGCAGACCCATCAGTAACCTTAGCTGCAGCATTGTGTAGGTGTCCCATGTCTGACCTCCGGGAGAGTGGAAACCTTCTCAGTGACCCACCTGAGAATGTCCCTCGGATCAACAGGCCAGGGGTTTCTCTGCTGTGCCACTGAAGTCCCAACATCATGACTCCAGTCACAACACAGGAACCATGCTGTGAACTTTCCCATAGCACTGCCCTTGGCTCTTTGAAGAGCATCCACACCTTTGGCCCAGGTCCCTCTGAGCCTTAGTCCTAGACCTGTCTCTTTGTTTGCTAAGCCTAAGACATTTACAAGCTCGGAGACCTTTGAGACCATTTGTCAGAAAGCAGAGCTTTTTCTACCTGTTGACAATGTTAGAATCCAGGTGTTTGTTAGTAAAGCCATTTGAGGGTACTACTGCGACAGAGAAGAGGGAGAGGTTCTAGAAATCTGCAGATGAGGAGGATAAAACTCTGAATCTTCTTAAAAAGAAGTGTGTTTTCTAATCCTCATGACCCCTCCCTCGCCCTCCCTTGACCATGGTGCCAAGTCCTTGTTCCTTACATCAAAGATTTCAAAGCCAGCAATGTCCAGGACACCAATGAAGTACTGTCTGGGTTGCTTGGTATCCAGCTGTTGGTTGATACGAACAACCATCCACAAGAACATCTTCTCAAAGACAGCTTTTGCCAGGGCACCTACTGCATTGTTCACCTAAAGCAGAAAGGGCTGCAGTTAGATCCTGGTGTCAAAGAAGAATGCTCAGGTACTCCTTCAAGCTATTCATTTTCAACATCCAAATTTTACCTGTGACACATTTTGACCTTTGGTCACATATTCATTCCCAACTTTGACTCGGGGGTAACACAGGGCTTTGAGCAATTCAGCTGAGTTCAGGCCCATCAGGTAGGCAGCCTTGTCAGCCACTAGAGAGGGGGGGAAAGAGAGAGAAACATTTATTTTTGCACAATGTCTAGAATTTGGTCAGTGTGGACAGCTCTTCCATTCATGTTCTAGAAACGGGAAGGCATTGGTCTGCTCTCAAACAGAAGGTCTGGAAAGCAATGTAAATCAGGAATCTAATGACGGCCTTCTTGGAAAGCAGGTGTTTGGAGAGAGAGAGATCCTGTGTTGAAGCTCGCCCTATCAGGCTGTGTGTATTTGAGGAGTATTCATCGGAAAAATTATGGTATTTCCCACAAGCAGGGAAGCACCTCTGCAGTTAGACAGACAGTGAACAAAGGTGCTTTTCCTCAGCATTCTATGTGGCAACTCAGGCCAACAAAGGCCTCTCTTTAGAGGTTAACATATCATCTGCACAAATAGAGAAGTTCTTTGAACAAGTCCATTGCTCATTCTGCTGGTACCTTCTGTGCCATCAGGCTCTGCCTGCTCCTCTCGTTGTTTCTGCTTGAACTTCAGATTCCCGTAGTGCATGACGGCCCCTGTCAGCTTGTAGATGGCAGTCTTTTCATCAGCACTAAAGCCCAGGATGTCAATGGCACTCTGCAGTCAAAACAATGAAGTAAGAACATTGCCTAAAATCCTTAACAGTCACAGCATAAATATTTCTTTCAAGTACTTACGTCTGTAGCCATCAGTTCCTCCTGGTCATCAATGCTGGGAACAGTGACCTCCCCTTGACTCACATAGTGGAAATCAAAAGGGTTGGTGGTGATGAGGAGCATGTCTGAAAGCAGGAAGAGGCAAGACACAGGTTTTGCCAAGCAGGTAATAGGGTGAACTGTTGCTCAGCAATCATCCTCAAAAAGTCATCATGATCCTTCCTACCAATTAGCTCCGGCTTCTTGTTGGACATGATCTGATAGAAGATGTGGTAGCTTCTTTCTGCAGGGAGCTGGAAAGTGACTCTGGACTTCTCCAGCAGATCTGGCAAGGAAGGCAGAAGAGTCAGGCACAGGAATGCACATGGAGGTGGGAATTTGGGGAGGAATGGGATCAGGCCAGGAGAGTCTCTTACAAGTTTCAATGTCTGCAGAAGCCAGTTTGCCTGTGGCTCCAAAGTGGATTCTGATGAATTTGCCCTGTTAAGGAGAAGCAGCAGCATTTCAGCCTGGATGGGCTCTTCTGACATCTCCTATATGTGGGATACTGCCAGGGCCATCACTTGTCTTGGAAAGAGAGGGAGAGATTTTGTCCAAAGCAACAACTTACAAAGCGTGAGGAGTTGTCGTTCCTCACGGTCTTGGCGTTTCCAAAGGCCTCCAGCAGTGGGTTGGCGCTGATGATTTGATCCTCAAGCGTTCCCTGCGGGATGATAGATATTGCTGGTTATCCTTTCCAAAAATCATGTCAGGAACAGACAAAAGCTTTGATTCAAGCCAGCATCTATTAATTTACCTGCATTTTGCCGGGCTCTTCCTTCTTCTTCTCCCCACTGGCTGCAATTGTTGCAAAGTACTGGATGACACGCTTGGTGTTCACAGTCTTCCCTGCACCGGATTCTCCGCTGTCAAAGCAAAGAGAGAAGCAGAGAGCATGTGGTCAGGCAGGAGATCCCCTGGCACCGGGCAGCCCCGCAGGGACCCAGCAGGGAGTGTACGTACGTGATCAGGATCGACTGGTTCTCGCGATCTGTGTAGGACGCAGATACAAAGTTGTTGTCAGTGGCATTCTTGAGTAATACAGAACACAGTGTGTCTGATAAATACAAGCCATGCTTTTAGCGAGCCAATGTATTGCATGGAGAGGGCTGGAGTTTTCAAAGTTTGGATATCTTCAATTCTGTTTTTTCATTTCTGAGGTGTTCATTTAAACTGCCTTTTCAGTCTTTCAAATTGTACATTTCTTTTTAGTTTGACATATTTCTTATATAAATCTCTGTATGAAATGAATAGTGATGCAAGGATGTCTGTTACTTTCAAGTGACTTCAAGAAGTCTGGAGGATTATCTTCCTCAGAGAAGTCTGTTATAGATGTTAGAAGGTTTTAGTATGAAAGATCTCCCAGTAGAATCTAGAGAGATTAATATAAAATTTATTGTGTGCCTTTTTAAGTTCTCAGCAAGTACAACTAAATGCTTACACATCTGTGAGTCCTCAACAATTTAAGAACCTGAGATTGGTTTATACTGATTTCCTTTTAACAAATTAACCTTTGAGAAATCTGATTAATTAGGTCTTATCTCCAAGTTGCAAGGGATTGTAACCGCTGATTATATGGGTCAAAAGAATTCTGATTTCCCCCTTACCTAACTCATTTGTAGAAGTGCAGAGATTTAATCAATATGAGAAATGTTTGAACAAGTATTTTTTTCCTCCTTTCCTGATTTTTGCTTTTCACCATTGAATACAGAGCCTGAATTATTTCTGAGGTGAGAAAGAATGTCCAGGTTTTGTTGGTTTTGTTGTTGTTTTGTTTGGTTGGTTGGGCTTTTTATTTCAGTGTGTTTCTGCTTATTTTTGTTTATTTCTGTCTTTACAAGTCTGTTTTAAAAGAAACTACTTTAAAGACGGAAGAAATAAGATAGAAAATATGAAAAAAAATGCTAAACTACTTGACATTAATGAACCTGCTTCAGTGAAAGTAGAAAAGGAGAAGAAAATCGAATTATTGTGGTTTTTTAATCCAACATTCAGGGGCTTTTTTTTAACAGTCAACACTTTTATTCTATGAGGCTCAGTAATGTGGAATCATGAAGCAACTGTAGAGGTATGACCATTAAATCATTGATTCCCTTCTGCATATTGCAGTTTCAGCGAACGGAATTCTAGTCCTTTCTAGTCAAGTAATTTTCATGCCTAAGAAGAAAAACCACAACACAGGAATAGTAAATAACAGCTAATTTGAAATGAAGACACTAAGCTGGGAGGAGTGGCTGACACGCCAGAAGGCTGTGCTGCCATCCAGCGAGACCTGGACAGGCTGGAGAGTTCGGCGGGGAATAACCTGATGAAATTTACCAAGGGAAAGTGTAGAGTCCTGCATCTGGGCAGGAACAACCCCAGGTTCCAGTATAAATTGGGGAATGACCTATTAGAGAGCAGTGTAGGGGAAAGGGACCTGGGGGTCCTGGTGGACAACAGGATGACCATGAGCCAGCACTGGGCCCTTGTGGCCAGGAAGGCCAATGGCATCCTGGGGTGTATTAGAAGGGGGTGGTTAGTAGATCGAGAGAGGTCCTCCTTCCCCTCTACTCTGCCCTGGTGAGACCACATCTGGAATATTGTGTCCAGTTCTGGGCCTCTCAGTTCCAGCAGGACAGGGAACTGCTGGAGAGGGTCCAGCGTAGGGCAACAAAGATGATGAAGGGAGTGGAACATCTCCCTTATGAAGAAAGGCTGAGGGAGCTGGGTCTCTTTAGTTTGGAGAAGAGGAGACTGAGGGGTGACCTTATTAATGTTTATAAATATATAAAGGGTGAGTGCCATGAGGATGGAGCCAGGCTCTTCTCGGTGGCAAACAATGATAGGACAAGGGGTAATGGGATCAAGCTGGAACACAAGAGGTTCCACTTAAATTTGAGAAAAAACTTCTTCTCAGTAAGGGTGACAGACACTGGAACAGGCTGCCCAGGGGGGTTGTGGAGTCTCCTTCTCTGGAGACGTTTAAAACCCGCCTGGCCATGTTCCTGTGCGACCTCACCTGGGTGTCCCTGCTCCAGCAGGGGGATTGGACTAGATGATCTTTTGAGGTCCCTTCCAAACCCAAACATACTGTGATACTGTGTGATACTGTGAAGGTATTTAGCATTGCTTCCAGAGGGTACATCTTTGTTGGGATACTGACCCTTGTCCTTTTTCAAGATGTTATAAATATCAGAATAACACCTGATGTCAGATAATTTGTTTTTTTCAAAGAATGTCTTCATGAAGCAAAACCAGTTAGAAAATAACCTACAATACAGTTTGGGGAGAGATCGATTAAATTGTTTGGAGATCTAGTAATATTTTCTGTCACATTTTGAGTAAATCAGATCTCAATAATAGGTAGGGAAAATTTTTGTTTCACCTAACTAAATTAATCCTATTAATTACTTTTCACTTTAACTTTCTCAGTGCTGTGGTCAGCATGCTATAAGTTAGTTTTAAAATGCATTAGAACAGAACCATGTCTCATGCATACTATCAGCAACTGTTAGGATAATTAAAGGCTTATGCTGAGGTTTACATCTCTACATACAGAAATATTAAAAAAAAAAAAAAAAGAAATTATATCTCCATGAAGATGCTGCTGTTGTCTCACCAGTCAGCATGAACTGATAGGCGTTGTCAGAGATGGAGAAGATGTGTGGAGGGGCCTCCTGGCGCTTCTTGCCTCTGTAGGCCAACACCACCTCCGGGTTGTACACCGGCAGCCACTTGTAGGGGTTGACGGTGACGCAGAAGAGACCCGAGTAGGTCTGCGAGGAAGGGACACAGCACGTTGCCTTCCCCTGAGCCTGGCAGAGCAGTTCTCCCAGCTCCCCAAAGGAAGACTGCTGCTGGTACTTACGTAGATCATCCAGGCTGCATAACGCTCTTTGAGGTTGTACAGCACAGCGGGTTCGTGGAGGTGGGTCATCATGGCCATGTCCTCGATTTTATCATACTTGGGAGGGTTCATGGAGAAGATTTGATCTTCCTTCACAGTCAGGGTCTGTCAGAGGAAAGAAAGATACACACGTGTGTCAGCTAAAAGCTCAGAGTGAGAATCAAATGCAGATCTGAAGCTTGCATTTTCCTCACCTCTCCAGCTTCAGTCTTGACGGTGACCTTCCCTGATTCCCTACTCTGGATTGTCCCTTTCACAAAGGATTCCTTAGGATGCACCACAAAGACAGATGACTTGGCATCGAAAGGCTTGTTCTGGGCCTCAATTCTCTCCTTTTCTGACTTTCGGAGGTAAGGAGCTGCCTCCCCAAAGGCAGCCATCTCAGCATCTGGAGAGGCCATGGTTGTGCTTATAGAGGAGGCACAGTTAGCAGAGGACTCTGTAGGAAAGAAGATATGTTGAGTCAGTGACTGAGCAGTTTTATGTGGAAGAGTGAAATATCTTGCACTTTGATCTCTTCAAATATCCAGGTAGGTATAAACAAGTCAAAAGTTGAATTTAGACTTCCCAGTCTTAACTGAATATAGATGTATACTTTTCTTAAATTAGTCCTTAGACATCTAGCTATGTAACTAGTGTTGGAGTATTGTAGTACAATTTAGCAGTATCACTTCAACTTCATGGACTGTAGTTAATTTGGATGTTGCCATAGCAGAGACTTCATATTAAAAAAGTCTTTAATTTTTTGAAATGCTACCTGACAGTCTCTGAGACACTTAATTGTCAGATAGCGAATAGTGGCTTTTCATTGGAAAAATTATTTGCTATGGATAATTAATCTTCCATTATGACATATATAAATGCCACTATTTCCTGTTCTGTTTTCTAGAAATCTTGGACTGTTGGATTTCTTCTCGTTCCTTAAAAGCAGGTACATTTTGGTACTCATTCTGGTGGCAGAGTTTGAAAGTCAGTCACTGCTGTTTGAAAACATAGCACCTCATTTTCTATTGCACATATATCCAGAATTAATATGGAAACTGAAGGAAAAAATACTGCCTTCAAATCTAGAATAAAAACTCAAGCAATAGAGACAGTTCCATGATAGAAATGAATATCCAAGACTTCTAGGAAGTTCAATAGAATAAAAAGTTATATACTTTGCCCAGAAGTTCACAGGAGCCATACACTTACCTCGAAATTTTCTGCAGGACTGGGCACAGCACTCCAAAGAGACTTTTATAGAGTCTGGTATGCAGATGCTCTGGATGTTTCCTTTTCCTTCAGTCAAAACATATTTTGGCAAACCATCTTTGGCAAAACTTTGTCTGGCAAACTTAGCTAACAGCATAATTGTCATTTGATTTGACTAGATATATTTAGAAATGTTTTACATCTTACCATTCCTGTGGATACATTTCCTATAAATAGTCTGACAGGGCCATTAAAAAGGGAATCTTGACCAGTCAGGGCTCTTAAAGAACTTGAATGTAGAATATACAGGTCGCTTTACTGTCCCTTCTGATAACTTGATCTTTGGCCCAGGAGAGACTCTTTGGTATTTCTTTACTGCAGCTATTCCAGATGTAACATGGAAATAATACAATGTACCTTGTGCACATGGTCCTGTGAATTTGGAGACTACCTTTTACAGTATCAAAAAAGACAACTCTACAAAAGACAAATCATAACTAAATGTTATTCTGTAATTCATTATATGTTATATTGAAAAGGGGAAAACCAGACACATATTATGGGCCAGGACTTTGCTAGATTCAGAGGGAGTCCAAGATACAGCAAATCAGAATATAAATTCAAGTTTGGACATGCAATTCCTGCTTAGAGTGTGATAGGTGGCTCCTTAACTGTAAAAATAAATAAATATCTATGCAAGCAGATCTGAAAGTGGCATTTTGCAGAAATTAAAAAGTTCAAAATGTGCATAGTAAAGGAATGTTCACTGTTGCTGTGGTCAGTCATAACTGTTATTAGAGAAAAGTCTTAAACAAACAAAATTCTCATGGGACCTCATGCCTTAAAAAAGAAAATTATACTGTTTTTTTTCAAAACATTGATGGTTTTAAATGATTCAGTGTTTTTGTTACAGAGCTGATCTAGAAGAAATCTGTTACATTTAATGACTAGGACTTTTATTAATAGGGACATCAATCATACTCAAAGTTATTTCTGTTGCTCAACCTTTATTAAAGACACTCTAAGGGTTAAGAGAGACAAACATGAAAAAGTAACCTAGACAACAAAATACTTTCAACCTCAAATAAATACATACACAATAAAAAACCAATGATACTTCCTGTTTTCCCTCACACAAACAAGAAGTGTTAACGTGCCTTAAAGAGCTAAAGTCTGTGTCTCAAATATGCCTGTATCCATTGTCAACGTATCTCGAGCAATGTATTTGACCATGTCAGGTAGCAGGGGAGGTCCCTGTACCCTTCACTACCTAGAGCTCAAAAAAAATAAACAATCCTTCCATGCAAATACAACTCTACACAGAGAGCGTACCATCCGAGAGCCTCAGCACCCTGATACATACTCAGTCCAGCACTCCCATCCCATCACAATTATCTTGCACGCTTAGACATTCACACAATTCCAGCAAGAAGAGCTATTAACACAGTGCTGCCTGTACCAGAGCATTAGAGGTGGCAGAGCAGCCCTGTGCTGTGCTGGAGCCCTGAGAAAGAGGGAATTTTGTGATAGTCCTGGGGAGTGACTGATCTAGTTCTAGGAAAAGGGCACTGTCACTTGAGCTGCTTTAAACACTGTCAGATCTAAACACGCCCTTCTCCTGGTCATTGGCACTTGGTTATTAAAAGAGCTCAGTGGATAAAGCTTGGTGAATAATGCAGGGGCAAGGTCAGGAAAATGATGCCTGTGATCCAAGGTAATATCCAGAGCCAAAGCACGGGCCTGTGCATGAAGAGCTTGTTCCAAGGAGGGCTCTGGCACTGCAGCACCCACTTTTCTGAGTACAAACCCGGAGCTCCCCCCTGGGCTCCGTACACAGGGCACGGGGAGGCTGATGGAAAGAGGGGCCCAGAAGCAACCAGTGGGAAAAGATGAGCGCAGGGGGGCATCTGAAGTCAGTCCTGCCTCTCTGGGCAATCTCTGACTCCCATGGACAGGCAGAAGTTAGAGGATAGAATCATAGAATGTCTACGGTTGGAAGGCACCTTAAAAAGATCACCTAGTGCAATACTCCTGCTGTGGGCAGGGTTATCTTTGACAAGATCAGCTTGCTTCAAGTCCCACCCAACCTGAGCTTGAACACTTCCAATGACGGGACAGTTCCAAATTCTGGGGCCAGTCTGTTCTCCTGCCTCACCAGCCTTGTCTTAAAAAATATCTTCCTTACATCCCAGCAGAATCTACCCTCTTCAGTTTGAAACCTTTGCCTATTGTCCTGTTGCCACATGCCTTGGGCAAGTCTTTCTCCACCTTTCTTAGAAGCATCCTTTATATATTGGAAGCCCACAATGTGGTCTCCTCAAAGCCTTCTCACTTCCAGGCTGGACAGGCCCAGCTCTCTCAGCCTTTCTTCCTAGGACAGGTGTTTCAGTCCTCAGATGATTTTTGTGAACCTCCTCTGCACCTGCTCTGGCAGGTCCATGTCTTTCTTGTACTGGGAGCCCCAGAGCTGGCTACAGTAGTTCAGGTAGGAGTCTCATGAGAAAAGAGCAGAAGGGGCGAATCACCTCTCTTTACAGGGCTGCTCTCAATCCAGTCATTCCCTTGGTATATAATGACGGTGGGATTTGCCTGACCTAGGAACAGGACCTTGCACTTGGCCTTCTAGAACTTCATCAGGCTCACATGGACCCACTCTTCAAGTCCATCAAGTTCCCTCTGGATGGCGTCCATCGCACTGCTGTATCAACAGTATCACTCAACTTGGTGTCATCTGCAAACTTGCTGAGTGTGCACAGCCTACTATGCATGTTGTTAATAAAGACATCAAACCTTATTGATTAAAACAAAATCCTTGTGTTACACTGCTGATTTCCATTTGGACATTGAGCCTTTGACTGGAGCTCTTTGGATATGACCATCCAGTCAATCCCTTTTCCATCTATTAGCCCACCCATCAAAATCACAACTCTCCAATTTAGTGGTGAGAATCTTGTAGGGCACTGCATCAAAGGCCTTACAGAACTCCAGGTAGATGGCATCAGTAGCTCTTCCTTTGTACACTGATACAGTCATGCCATTGTAGAAGGCCACTGAATTAGCTAGGAAGTGGTGGAGGAGGTTGTCCCTTGACAGTACGTTTCTCTGGTTGAGTGCTAACAGTATGAATGTATGCACTGGCTACTTTTTGAAGAAGAAACTGCAGTGGCAATGGGGGTCTATTTGGAACTTTTGTGCTCAGCAGGAAAGTTGGCCGCTGTCTGTTAACAGCTCTGCATTGATACCTTAGCCCCCAGGTACACACAATGGAAGCTAACATAAACAGTTACGGATGCATGGGGGTGGAGCAAAACATACCTTGAAAGGTTATTGCTGTCATTCCAGTAACAGTCAGGAAGGTTACTGAAAGCAAGCAAAGTTGACATAGAAAAAGCCATCCCCGTGGGATTTGCAGCATGCTGATGTTATTATCAGCCACGCTCTCTGGATTAGCAGAGCGTGCCTGTAGGGATCAGTGCACTCTGTGAATCACTGGTGGATCGTGTGACATGGAAGATGTAGCTTCAGGCTAATGTGTAGCAAGGCAGAATTGGTTGCTGATGTGGGAGCTACAGCAGAGGAGGGATGTCAGTGTGTCACCAAAGCATCCACAGTTCGTTCGTTCGTTCCTTCCTTCCTTCCTCCCTCCCTCCTACCCTCCCTCTCTTCATCCCTCCTTTGCTCCCTCCTTCCCTCCTGCTGATTGGCATTGAGTGATATGGAACTAAATATGAGGAGTTCTTTCTCCAAACCTAGCATAAAATGTCTACTCCATGTGTTTGTGGGTTATCTATTTAATATATATATCCTATCACCACATAGCCATGAAGAGACTGCCATGGCCTTTTGCCATCTCCTCATGCTGCTTCTCCACTCAGGGACCAATTTCTGCAGGTCTTCCCTGACCTCCCAGCAGGGGAAAGGGAGTGTAATGCATTTTTCCTTTAGGGAGTTTGATTCACATCATTTTCTATTGTTTGTCTCTTCTCTTTCCAGTGATGACCTCCTTACCTGGCTTCCTGCAGCCTGAAAAAGAATGAACATCTGAGTGGAGAAGGACCAGACTGTCTAACTGGAAAGGTAAGCAGAGTGGCTGGTAGAACAGACCTGTCATTTCAGGCTGGGCTGCACTTGAATGAGTGTCCGAGTTGTACAGCTACTCAGATGCCTATTATGTTCTCAGCTAAAGTCTCTGGAAACAACCGCTGCTGGGTAGTGGGTGCTGGCTTAGAAGGTGGCCTTCCAAATGCTCTTTCCATCACCCATCAAAGCCACTGGAAGGCTCCTGCTATAGGGTGCTTGAGGAAGGGAACAGGCCTCTTGGGAAAGAACAGGAAAGGAAATGGTTTGGAAACAAAGCAATGATGGTGATGTGGCACAGGATACCCAGCAGCCATAGTGTCAGGGTGCTCAAGCCTCTGCACCTTGGGCTGATTTTATACTCCTGCTATGTCTCCTATCTTAAGTCTCTGCATTTGTTTAATTGGTCCTGCTAAGGAAGGCCGCCCATGCACCAGATCAACTTTCTTACCTTTGGATTCATAATTCCTTGCACATTCGGTTTGTCTCTTTTTATTTTCTCTTTTGCTACAAATGCTGATAAATGAGTGGATATTTTCACACATGCAGCACATCTGGAAGACCTTGCTCCACCTTGCTCCAATGGTCAATTCAGAGGCCATCTTTTTATATGTGACACTGTATTATATTTCCCCACACATATAATTTTGTGGTTTTAACTGTACTGACTTCTTCATGCTATTTAATGACACTCCTTACTCAGTGTCGTGAAAGCCTTCTGCATTTCTTAGGCACCAATCCTTGTCCTTACTGCCTGGAATAGCATTATTTTGTTGGGAAAAATTGTTTTCCATCGTCTTCTACATCTCTTCAGCTTGCTTTATCAATGACTTGAACAACACAGGCCCTAGCACAAATACCTTTTCTCCTTCATGCTGTGACTTTGAGGATTATTTATCTGAGAGAGAAGCTTCCTTCTTGTTGCATGGCTCCATCACTTCTATAATAGCCTTTGTAGAGATACCTGGCTGAAAGGTTTTGAAATGCCAGTTGACTTGGAAATCCCAAACCAAATGGATCCCCCTGTCCACATGCTCATCTACCCTTTTGAAGGTTTCTGTGGTGATTCACCTGTAAGGCTGACTTGACTTCAATGGAATACTTCCTTTGGAAGGATACAAACCACCTGTCCTCAACTCCCCATACCAGCTCTATCCCAAGAGGCGTTATGCATGGGGGGTTGGTCTGGTGCTCACTGGGAATTCAGAAGCCACGGCTGTGACAGGGAGCTCAAGCCCTTTGAGCACTGCCCCGACAGGCGATGATTGAGACTGAATCTGATGGCTTTTTACCCCACCTCTCAAGTCGTCATTGTCAGTTCATGTGAAGCTCTGCTCAGGCCCAGATTCAAGCTGGAATTTGTCTGCCCAGGTTCCTTGTTGCTTTTTCTGCACATTGAATGGAAAACCAGCAGGCTAGACTGGAAAAGCCAGCTACCAATGACCACAACTGTGTTTGCCTTCCACTGATGGGCTACTGCAGCTGCCTCTCTTCTGCTTGCTGTCTGCTCTGAGCTCCCTTGCCACAGGCTGGTGGGAAGGCTCCTGGTTGAGACGCTGAACAGCATTGAACAGTTGGGCTTTCTCATCAGGAAAGAAAGATTCTGCCAAGCAGGGTTTTGTTTCAGAGGGCAGTGTGCCAGAGACTCAGCTTTTGTGGACAACTGATCTACTCTACGTGTATTAAAGGCATTGTCACAGATATGTCACTACTCTTCTCCAGTTTTAGTTGAAAGGGAGGTGAAATTCTTCATGGTGAATTAGGTGGCAAACAGCAGTAGCATGACGTTGGCAGACAAAGGTAGTAAACCATAGCCATGCCCAAAAGCTCATTATGACATAGACCTAACCAGTAAAATAAAAACTAACGAATACTGGTGCTCATGGTGCCTATGCAAAGGAATCTACAGTCTTTATTGTCTAGACATTGACAGAATTACAATGACTAATTACAGAAGAAAGTGACTAAGAGGTGCACATTTTGTGCATCCCTCAGGTCACTTCAGTGCCTCATGACATCCTTACTCTTCCTCTTCTATCTTCTTGCCATGAAACTCCCGGCTCTTCACTCGGAGCTTGTTGACCTGCGACTCTGCAATGTCAGCCCGCTCCTCGGCTTCCTCCAGCTCGTGCTGGATCTTGCGGAACTTGGAGAGGTTGACATTGGACAGTTCCTCCTGTGTGGGGAGAGGGAGTTGTTGATGAGGAGCCCAGGGCAGGGCTTTCACTCCTGCTGCAGCTCAGCCCCACATGGCGGTGGGACTTCTCAAGGGAAAGGCCCAGAGCTCCATTCCCCACCAACTGCTGCTTGCATGTAAGACTCACACAGACCTTCTCCTCCTCCCTTTTTCAAGACCCCACTAGGACAAGCTTCACCAGTACTTTGTCACTCCTGAGGAGCTAATTCATCACTTTGGTGTGTCATTTGGGTCTTTATTCTGCCACTATTTGCTGCCCAACTATCAGTGCACTTTATTAGGTTGACAACCTGAAGCATTCTGTTGTTTGAGAACAAAGATGGTGAATTTCACAGTCAGCGGATGTGGCCCCTGGGTTTGTTTATTCTGACCTCCTGTATAAAACAGGATGCAGAACTTCCCCACCTCATCCATGATCACAGGGTGCCCAGAACTCAGCAAGCCCCTTGACACCATAGTGAAATGGTGTGACCAAACTATTGCGTCTGGATCGTTTCTCTCATGCTTCTCTCCTTGTGTTCATACTCATCTCAATGGGAGAGCTGTCCTGATGGAAGGTGGCTCTCACCCATTCTCCCAGAAATACTTACAGCCTCCTCAGCTTGTCTCTTGTAGGATTTCACCTTCATTTGAAGTTTGTCCACCAGATCCTGGAGCCTGAGAACATTCTTACGGTCTTCCTCCGACTAAGGCAGATGACAAACAAGAGAGAGAATGGATTATTTGCTTCCCACCACTCAAAGTTATCAATTCTCCTTGGGGAGGGGACGTGAAAAATTTGGCTTGCAGTGAGAAGACTCTGTCAGTTCAAAGAGACCTCCTGCCTTACCTGGTAGGTCAGCTCCTTCACCCTCCTCTCGTACTTGCGCACACCCTTCACGGCTTCAGCGCTGCGCTTCTGCTCAGCATCAACCTCCCCTTCCAGCTCCCGCACCTGCAAGGACAAGCCCATCCTTGGAGCTTCCCTGATGGCTGCTTATGTGACATGTTCACTCATGTACAAATAGCAGCCCTACGCACTCTGGCCTCCAGCTTCTGGATTTGCTTCTTGCCTCCCTTCAGGGCCAACTGCTCAGCCTCGTCCAGACGGTGCTGCAGGTCCTTCACCGTCTGGTCCAGGTTCTTCTTCATCCTCTCCAGGTGGGCGCTGGTGTCCTGCTCCTTCTTCAGCTCTTCTGCCATCATGGCTGCCTGATGAGAGCAAAGGGTCAAGTCCATTTGGGGGCTGGACACCGTTTGAAGGAGAACACATCCAGCATCAGCAATGAAAGGAGACCCCGACTCACATCTGTGATGGCCTTCTTGGCTTTCTCTTCAGCGTTGCGGGCTTCCTGGATCGTATCCTCCATTTCACTCTGAATGTGGGTAATGTCTGTTTCCAGCTTCTTCTTGGTGTTGATCAAGCTGGTGTTCTGTGTAACAGGAAACATGTGGTTTCTACTGTTAGACCTAATGCCTCCACTTGAAGAGCTAAAAGTGTGTGTAAGGGTTATGAAAGTCTTTAATGCAAGAGTTCTCTTTAGAGCTACAGCACCAAAGCAGATATGGGTGGCTGCCTAGACTGGCCATAACATCACATGTCTTATCAAGTGTTCATATAGTAATCACTTACAAGGTGCATAGCAATCTCACTCTTTGTTATACTTTTTTGAGGGGATTAATTACCAGTTGAGTGCCTGACCTGGGTATGGAGGAGCTGCACACGTTCCGTGGCATCCAGAAGCTCCTGCTCCGCCAGTTTCCTCGAACGCTCCGTCTGCTCCAGAGCTGCCCGTAGCTCCTCAACTTCAGCCTGCAACAGGTTTGCTCTGCGCTCCACCATGGCCACCTGCTCCTTCAGGTCCTCCTGTGTCCTGATAGCATCATCCAAGTGTATCTGGGTATCCTGAGAAAGAGACAAGAGAAATTGCAGGGTGCCACTGTGTTCTTGGGTGCCAAAACTATTAGGGATGTCTTCTGTCATTCACTAGCTTTGCTGAACAAACCTTGAGCACTCCCTGGGTGTTTCTCAGGTTCTTTTGTGCCTCTGCAGCCACGCGGTTGGCATGGCTCAGCTGGATCTCCATTTCATTCAGGTCTCCCTCCATCTTCTTCTTCAGCCGCAGGGCTTCATTCCTGCTCCTGATCTCAGCATCCAGGGTGCCCTGCATGGACTCCACAATTCTGAGGTGGTTTCTCTTCAGCTGGTCAATCTCCTCATCTTTCTCTGCTATCTTCCTGTCAATCTCCGACTTCACCTGGTTCAGCTCAAGCTGGAGGCGCAGGATCTTCCCCTCTTCATGTTCCAGGGAGGCCTGGACAAAGTCACCACGAACAGTGAGTTAAAGCATTGCTTGCTTCCCAAGTCATCACTTGAGCAGTACTTGAGCTCTGCAGATAACTACTCCCACACTTTCCATCTGGACACCTTCTCTCAGCACCCTATGTACCTCAGCTTCCTCCAGGGAGGCTTGGAGTTCAGATTTCTCCTGCTCAACCTGCTTCTTGACTTTCTCCAGCTCATGAATCGCCTTTCCTCCCTCTGCAATCTGCTCCGTGAGGTCGGAAATCTCCTCTGTGGGAACAAACACCAATGGCATGGTCAGGCACAGAGCACAACGGGAAGGGCCCTGTCACACCAAGGTGACAGACATCCCTGCCCACCTGCAGGCAACGACCCATGTGCAGCGGTGCGTAGTGCTGGACAGGAGAAAGCCCTGCCAGGAGCAGAGGGCCGGGCACTTACGCTGCAAGTTCTTGTTCTCCCGCTTCAGTGTTTCCAGGTGGTCCAAGGACTCCTCATAGGCATTCTTCATCTTAAAGAGCTCCGTGCTGAGAGATCGAGCCTCTTTCTGGGAGGCTTCCAGCTCAGCCTGTGTCTCCTCGTACTTCTGCTTCCATTCTGCCAGGATCTGAAGAGAAACCAGGTGTGAGTTTGGATGTGGCCATCAGGAGGGGATGCTCTGCCCAGGAACCCCACGTCTGGAGCCCAAAAGACCTTGTCAAAGTTCTTCTGCTTCTTATCCAGAGCTGCGCAGGCAGCATTTGTTCGCTCCACATCAATCATCAGGTCCTCCACTTCATTCTGCAGCCTCTGCTTTGTCTTTTCCAGGGAAGCACATTTAGCATTCACAGCTTCAACATGTTCCTCTGCATCTTGCAGGCGCTGTGCCAGCTTCTTCCTGGCAGGAGATCAGCACAGCTCCAGGTTAGAGCTTAGGGGTCTACCACATCTGTGTCCTGACACCTTCTGAGTATCTGGCCTGTCCTAGCTGGTCTAGTTCAAGGGCTCCATTTCTGTTTCCAATCTTCCCTTTTTCCACAACATGCTTTTCCTCTCCCTTCCCCTCTCTCCTTACACAAAAAAGATGATCTATTCCTGCCTTGGTCCCACCACTGTCCTAACCCAAACTTAGAGACTCCGATTTCCCTTGACAGCCTCAGTCTTCTCCAGCCATTCAACATCCCACTTCCCACATACTTGGCCTCCTCCAGCTCCTCCGTGCGCTGAATAGCGTCAGTCTCGTATTTGGTTCTCCACTGGGCCACTTCGCTGTTGGCCTTGGACAGCGCACGCTGCAGCTCCCCCTTGGCTTCCTGCTCCTCCTCATATTGTTCCCGGAGCAAGTCACAGTCGTGGCGAGCAGACTGCAGGGCGTGGGCCAGGGCGTTCTTGGCCTGTGGGAACATGGGGATTGGTAACCTGGATACTTGTCTTGAGATGATGCTTGACAGTGACACTATCAAGAAATTACGAATGAAACTCAAATTAAGCAAATGCAAAGCTGGGAGCTACTGGAGCCATTATCCATGTGTGCTGGCGGATCACATGTCTTAGTGACAGTGGCTCTGGGAACAGTCGTCTAGTGTTACTACATATGTTTCTGTATCCAGCTTTAGAGAGCATCGACAGATTCTCACGAAAGCCTTTTTAATGACTACTTCCACCATCAAACTCATGACACTTCCCTTCCTCAGTAGCCTATGAGTTGGCGTATGTTCATTACTTCAGTACTACACATGTCTGGGTAAAGAATATTGAACCAGTCTGGATCAGACATGATTCTCCAGATACTTTTAGGGGAGATGTAGACTGTGTACAGCAGGGTGCTTGCAGACCTTTATTTCTTCTTCTAGATGTCTCTTGAGTTCCTCAATCTGTTGGGTAAAGCCTTGCTTGCCCCTGGACAGCTGAGAAATCAGAGCATCCTTTTCCTCCACCTGGCGTGAAAATTCACCTGGGAAGAGGAAATTGAAGAAAGGCAACTAGACTAGTAATACTGTGACAGTTTCTGCCTGTAAATGCATTTGATCAGGAGTGGCCTGGAGAGGTTTTACCACTTGTCACACTGAACCCTGCAGTGCAGGTTGCTCAATTCTACCTCAGGAATGAGGATATCTCACCTGATTCTGTCTGCAGACGAGCTCTTTGAGTATTGAGGTCGTTGATCATGCGCTGATTCTGTTCCTCCTTTGTTTTAATCTCACTCAGCTGGTCTTCCAGAGTGCGGCACATCTTCTCCAGATTTGCCTAGGTAGAAACCACAAGGAAAAAAAGGAGATCGACACCTGCACTCATTATTCTAACAGCAGGGATATTTTTAATGAGAATGTGGCTGGTAGATGTAGGTTATGGGCCAGACCTTGGCCCCATGAACATTCTCTGCTCCAGTTCCATACCTTGGCCTTGGAGACAGACTCCATGTTACTGGCCAAGTCATCAATCTCCATCTTCAGCTCGCTCTTCTCCTTCTCCAGCTTCTGCTTCACTCGCTGCAGGTTGTCGATCTGCTCCCCAAGCTCAGCTGTGCTGTCCGCGTGCTTCTTGCGCAGGGCGGCAGCCGTGGCTTCGTGCTGCAGCGTGGCCTCTTCCAGGTCACGACGCATCTTCTGAAACTCTGCCTCACGCTTCTTGTTCATCTCAATCTGAGCTGCCGTAGCCCCTCCTGCTTCTTCCAGGCGCTCGCTGATCTCCTCCAGCTCCCTGGAGAGGTCAGCACGATGCTTCTCGGCTTTTGCCCGAGAGGTTCGCTCGGCCTCAATTTCCTCCTCCAGTTCCTCAATACGGGCCTGTGGAACATTAGGGACCCTTCACACCCAGTCCTTCCTCCTACCTGATGTCTTTCCAAAGTTCAGAAAGGAATGAACAGAGACTTGCCTGAAGCTCCTTGATCTTCTTCTGTAATTGCATGCCCATTGCTTGCTCATCCTCAATTTTGCTCTGGATCTGGCTGATTTCAAAGTCTTTCCTGTGGGCAAATCAAAACATGTTAGAGATCAGGGAAAAAAGGCAAGCACAACCAGCCCAGCACTCCGGTGTCCCACAGCCAGACTTACTTCTTCAGTTTTTCATCCAGCTGCTGCTTATCATTTTCCAAGTCCATTATGGTGTCTTGGGCCAGCTTCAGGTCTCCTTCCAGTTTCCTCTTAGCTCTCTCAAGGTCCATGCGCAGTTTCTTCTCTTGCTCCAGGGAGCCTTCCAGCTAAAAAGAACGAGACCCTCAGCTCATGACCAGTCAGGTCTAACTCCATACCTGTCCTGTTCTTGCTGGATGGCCGTGTGCTCACATCATCCACTTGCTGCTCCAGCTTGGTCTTGGCTTTGGTCAGCGTGTTGACTTTGTCCTCTTCTACTTGCAGGTCATCCAGTGTCTGCTGATGGGCCTCTTGGAGGGCTTTCTTCTCTTTTGTCAGCTTAGCAATGGTCTCGTCCAGGGCTGCCATCTCCTCTGTCAGGTTTTTCACCTGTTGATTTTAAGAAAGTGCTGAAAGTCTGTGTAGATGACTTGAATGCTGATACAGTGATCTTTTCACTTTGCAGTCCTTAACCAGGAGCTTGTTTTTTATTTGGACTGCCTAGCTTCACCACTCTGATGCTCCAAACCTCACTTTGTTTTGAGGGTACCAGGCTGACATGGGAAGCATCTGTCCCCTCATCCTTTATTGGACTCCCCGTGTGTGTACCTTGTTTTCAGTGGCATGTTTTTCCTTCTCCACTTTGGCCAAAGTTAACTCGAGATCATCAATATCTTTCTTCAACTCTGAACATTCATCCTCCAGTTTCCTCTTCTTGGCTGTCAGCTCAGCATTAATTTCTTCCTCATCCTCGGCCCTTTCAGTCACCTCCTTAATTTTGGCTTCCAGCTGGATTTTGGTTTTGATGAGCTGGTCACATCTTTCCTCAGCATCAGCCAAACTATCTGCTTCCTGGTGGAGAGACACAGATTTTAGGGGTTGTAATGTTTTGAAGTTTCTCTGCTCTGTCTTTTTTATCCCTGAGTAGGCACGCGTTCATACAGGACCGACCGTGGCCTTCCACTCCAGAAACTGGGAGATCTTGCCACGTGTCTATTGGGAAACCTGTTTATCTGCTATCAACATTGATTCCAAATTTTTTGTGTCTCTTCAAATTGTCTCACAGAGAGTGTAGCTATGAGATATCTCATGCACTCACAAACACAGCACAACACAAGAGTGGTCACTTCAATTACTAGTTTCAGCAGGAACAAAGGCTTGGAGTCCTTTTTCCTGACAGGAAAAGTACTTAGTAGCTTTTTAATTGTCTCATTGAGAACCTTATAAGATTTGGGAAATGAAGGCTTTTGCAACTTTGGAGAATAATTTATTCGAGAAAGAAATTTACATATTTATAACCTTTCTACATGCATTGAAATTGCTGAAAGACCAGCAGTGTCTTTGCCTTTGCTATCAGTCACCTCTGTGCCTTCTTTCCAGCCCATGCTGAGCATTTACAGTGCTAACTAGTTGATCACTTCATTTGGTGTGAAGAAACTGCCTTTTCCTAATTGAGTTTGAATGGGAAGTATCCATGTTTCTGAAAGTAATCCTGGCTTCCCTAGTGTAGCTGTAAATAGTGTATCCTTCTGAGCTTTGCCTTGACTCTGTTAGACAGATACATGGTGATGAATGTTAAGTAGGTGGAGATATTTCCCTTCAGTTCAGAGCTCTCTGCTGTGGGTTACTTGTTGCCCGGTGTTACGTGGCTCTTTTTTCAGGCAGCAGGAATGCCGGGTCTCGTGTGGGGCAGCCACGAGACTCACCATGCCCCTGCCAGTGCCTGTTTACGCAGTGTTAGAGTGTGCGATTTAGAACGTTTTCTACTACACATTATTCAGACTCCTGTGAGTCCCTGCTCAGGCTGAGAAGCGTTCTGGCTGTGTGACATTACTTTCCCAGGGAAAAATGAACAGTGATACTCACCGCCTGCACTTGGAGCTGCAGGTCATTTTTTTCCTGCAGTAGGGCCACCATTTTCTCCTCCAGCTCCTTCCTCTTTGCCTCTGACTTTGCAAGTTCTTCCTTGGTTTTCTCAAATTCTTCCTTCATATTGGCCATTTCCTTCTCCGATTCTGCGCTCTTCAGCAAGGGCTTGATCTTGAAGAACAACTTCATCCAGGGCCAGTGCTTCACATTCATGAATGCACGAACATTGTACTGGATACAGAAGATTGAGTCCCTGAAGAAAAATTCACATGAAGTAAAAGTCACATGGCTATTGCATACTGTGCTGGCAGTGAATTTAGACTCAATTAGCCAAGTAGTATGAGAACATGATATGTGAGTGAGAATTGTCTACCTCCTCTCCACCATTTTCCGATACTCCACTCTCATCAGGTAGCCCCTGCACCTGGCTTGTATCATGGTCATAATCTCTGCTAGTTTCTCGTCTCTCATCTCCTCCAGCAGACCTATCAGCCCAGCTTTGAAGAACACCTTGAGAAAGGGAACATTGTCACACATCAGTCTCAGGTAGTGCGTAACACAGGTACACAGTGATGGAACACAAGACTTGTTTCTACCTTAGTGTGACCAAATCTGTACTGGGTGTGGTCCACATCAATGGACCCAAGAAGCTTCTCTGAAGCCTTCTTGCTGTCCATGAACTGACCTTCTGGAATAGCACTTGCATTAAGCACTCTGTATCTGTAGGAGAAAGCAGAGCATGGAGAAATCCACGTTACTGAAACCTGCACTGAGGCAGAGCCTCACAGCCTCCTCAGCAACAGCTGACTGTCTGACTCAGTCACGTCATGTGTTAGGGACAGTGAAAGCACTTTTACCTTTGCTTGAAGTCAGCATACAGGACTCTGCTGGGGAATCCTTTCCTGCAAATTCGGATTCCTTCCAGCACGCCATTGCACCGCAGCTGATGCAGCACCAGCTCGTGTTCCATGGCACCTAAAAAATACCACCATTAGTGACTTCTCCATTGTTTGATACTCACCAGAAGAGCTTCTGGGACTTTTTTTTCCTCCTATTGAATCTGCTTACCTGGTGTTTTTGTTTCATTTGGGATGATGCATCGTACAAAATGGGGGTGAGTGCTGCGCAGATTTGTCATCAGCTTGTTTAAATTTTCCTGTGAGAGTATGAGATGAAGTTTAGATTCTAGCATGTAAACAGTGCATGCTTAGATAGGATGTGCATTTAAAAACTGGATCATTCATTGTCTTGAATTATCAGAAATGCATGCATATTTTGGTGTAGACTTTCTTCAATAAATATGAATGAGAGTCTACTCAGGGAATTACAGATCTGTCTTCTCACAGCAGTTCTACTCAATTCCTTTTCTATTTTGTAGATATTTTTAATTATGAGGTTGTGAATTTTCCCTTACCCGGAAAAGGGCTGAGACAGTCTGGAAGGATGAACCCTTCTTCTTGCCACCCTTCTTGCCACCACCACCAGCCTCTGCAAAATTGAAGAAAATGACCAGATGCTTCTAACATTGTCTTTGAGATTCCACTTTGTACAATACAAATGCACGGAAATGGATTTTACAGAGCTTACCTGCTTCCCCACCATAGTTCGCAAAGAGTAAGGCCAATGTCTTCAAGGATGATTTCTGGTACAACCCAATGACAGTTTCGTTCAGAGGGTCCTTGTTCTTCTCCAGCCAGCCAGTGATGTTGTAGTCCACCGTGCCAGCGTAGTGCACCAGGGAGAAGTGAGCCTCAGCCTTGCCTTTGGCAGGTTTGGGCTTCTGGAAGTTGTTGGACTTGCCCAGATGTTGGTCATAGAGCTTGTTCTTGAAAGAGGTGTCAGTTGCCTTGGGGAACATGCACTCCTCTTCCAGGATGGAGAAGATGCCCATGGGCTGGAAAGTACCACAAGAAGTGGTAGAGAAAGATGCTAATGATTGGAAGCACGTGCTATGAACATCAAAGGTAGCAGTGTGCTGCTGGAAGCATCTCAGCCTGCATAAGGCCCTATGTTTATCAGGAGTTATACAAAGTTAGGTAGCTTATTTCTGCCTTTTCTTACCTTCCTGCAGCATCTTATGGAACTTAAAGAATGTCTGTCTCATCCAGATTAGAATTGGGAGGAGAACTGGAGGATATTTATTTCCTAAATTTGTGTGTGGAGTTCTGATTTGAAGCTTCAGAGGAAAAAGGAAAGGAGACTGACTCCAGTTTGTTTTAAAGAAGTGTGTTGGTGCAAGTCCAGGCTATATTTCCCATGCTTGAAGAGCAGGCAATGAAGGATAATGACACAGATTTGCATTTCCTCATTCCTCTTTGCCAGACTGAAACTAATTTCAGTGCAAAATGTTTTGTTTAACTGGCATTGACTGTCTGACTGTGAGTTCTTTCTGAGCTGAATCTAGCTCAGAAACATCACCAAACTCCAAAATACATTGCACACTTGTAAGGAAAAGGTACCTTCTCAATGAGCTCAATGCAGGCAGCCAGGTCCATCCCAAAGTCAATGAACTCCCATTCAATTCCCTCCTTCTTGTACTCCTCCTGCTCCAGCACGAACATGTGGTGGTTGAAGAACTGTTGCAGTTTCTCATTGGTGAAGTTGATGCACAGCTGCTCAAAGCTGTTGAACTGCCCAAAGCAAGGAGAGGTTGTCAAGGTGTGGCAAACACCACAGGTGTTTGCTAGTGTTCTCCTGGTGCTGGTTGATCTTCCCCAGCTGAAACAACACTCCTAACCATACTGTAACAGCATCTGTTTCCTTAGCAGGACTTCTATTCTAAAATGTGCTGTCCATAAAGGATTTTATTATTATCACTTGTGAAATCAAGATATTGTAACACTTCTTTTTTTACTGTGTTACTCAAAAGCAGACCCATCAGTAACCTTAGCTGCAGCATTGTGTAGGTGTCCCATGTCTGACCTTCGGGAGAGTGGAAACCTTCTCAGTGACCCACCTGAGAATGTCCCTCGGATCAACAGGCCAGGGGTTTCTCTGCTGTGCCACTGAAGTCCTAACATCATGACTCCAGTCACAACACAGGAAACATGCTGTGAACTTTCCCATAGCACTGCCCTTGGCTCTCCCAAGAGCATCCACACCTTTGGCCCAGGTCCCTCTGAGCCTTAGTCCTAGACCTGTCTCTTTGTTTGCTAAGCCTAAGACATTTACAAGCTCGGAGACCTTTGAGACCATTTGTCAGAAAGCAGAGCTTTTTCTACCTGTTGACAATGTTAGAATCCAGGTGTTTGTTAGTAAGGCCATTTGAGGGTACTACTGCGACAGAGAAGAGGGAGAGGTTCTAGAAATCTGCAGATGAGGAGGATAAAACTCTGAATCTTCTTAAAAAGAAGTGTGTTTTGTAATCCTCATGACCCCTCCCTTGCCCTCCCTTGACCATGGTGCCAAGTGCTTGTTCCTTACATCAAAGATTTCAAAGCCAGCAATGTCCAGGACACCAATGAAGTACTGTCTGGGCTGCTTGGTATCCAGCTGTTGGTTGATGCGAATAACCATCCACAAGAACATCTTCTCAAAGACAGCTTTTGCCAGGGCACCTACTGCATTGTTCACCTAAAGCAGAAAAGAAAGGACTGCAGTTACATCCCAGAGTCAAAGAAGAATGCTCCAGCAGACCTGTTGGAAAAGTGGCTTTGCAGAGAAGTTCCTTGAAGTCCTCGTGGCAGAATTTTGACCGTGAGCCAGCAATGTGCTCTGTAGCCATGTAGGCAAATGGCATCCTGGGGTTCATTAGGAACAGTGTGGAGAGCAGATTGAGGGAGACTGTCCTCTCCCTGTACTCTGCCCTCATGAGGCCACAACTGAGGTACAATGAGAGAGTCCAGTGCAGGGCTACAAAGATGGTCAGGGAACTGGAACATCTTTCTTAGGAGGAAAAGCTGAAAGAGCTGTGTCTGTTCAGCCTGCAGAAAATATGACCGAGAGGGCATCTCATCAATGCTTACAAATATCTCCAGGGTGGGTGTCAAGATGATGGGACCAGACTCTTTTTTGTGGTGCCCAACGATAGCATAAGGGGCTACAGGAGCAGACTGAAACACAGGAGGTTACATCTGAGTATGAGGAGAAACTTCTTTCCTTTGGTGGTGTCAGAGCACAGGTACAGGCTGCCCAGAGCAGGTGTGGAGTCTCCTTCTCTGGAGACATTCAAACCTACCTGGACCGACCTGTGTGATCTGCTCTGGTGACTCTGCGTTAGCAGGGGTGTTGGACTGGGGGATCTACAGAGGCCCCTTCCAAACCCAATCACTCTGTGACTCTGTGAAGAGCTCGTTCAAGCCAAGGATTTTCAGCCTTCAGATTTTACCTGTGATACTGTTTGACCTTTGGTCACATATTCATTCCCAACTTTGACTCGGGGGTAACACAGGGCTTTGAGCAATTCAGCTGAGTTCAGGCCCATCAGGTAGGCAGCCTTGTCAGCCACTAGAGAGGGGGGGAAAGAGAGAGAAACATTTATTTTTGGATAATGTCTAGAATTTGGTCAGTGTGGACAGCCCTCCCATTCATGTTCTAGAAATGGAAAAGCACTGGTCTGCTCTCAAACAGAAGGTCTGGAAAGCAATCAGGAATCTAATGATGGCCTTCTTGGAAAGCAGGTGTTTGGAGAGAGATCCTGTGTTGAAGCTCGCCCTATCAGGCTGTGTGTATTTGAGGAGTATTCATCGGAAAAATTATGGTATTTCCCACAAGCAGGGAAGCACCTCTGCAATTAGACAGACAGTGAACAAAGGTGCTTTTCCTCAGCATTGTATGTGGCAACTCAGGCCAACAAAGGCCTCTCTTTAGAGGTTAACATATCATCTCCACAAGCAGAGAAGTTCTTTGAACAAGTCCATTGCTCATTCTGCTGGTACCTTCTGTGCCATCAGGCTCTGCCTGCTCCTCTCGTTGTTTCTGCTTGAACTTCAGATTCCCGTAGTGCATAACGGCCCCTGTCAGCTTGTAGATGGCAGTCTTTTCATCAGCGGTGAAGCCCAGGATGTCAATGGCACTCTGCAGTCAAAACAATCAAGTAAGAACATTGCCTAAAATCCTGAACAATCACAGCAAAAATATTTCTTTCAAGTACTTACATCTGTAGCCATCAGTTCCTCCTGGTCATCAATGCTGGGAACAGTGACCTCCCCTTGACTCACATAGTGGAAATCAAAAGGGTTGGTGGTAACAAGGAGCATGTCTAAAAGCAGGAAGAGGCAAGACACAGGTTTTGCCAAGCAGGTAATAGGGTGAACTGTTGCTCAGCAATCATCCTCAAAAAGTCATCATGATCCTTCCTACCAATTAGCTCCGGCTTCTTGTTGGACATGATCTGATAGAAGATGTGGTAGCTTCTTTCTGCAGGGAGCTGGAAAGTGACTCTGGACTTCTCCAGCAGATCTGGCAAGGAAGGCAGAAGAGTCAGGCACAGGAATGCACATGGAGGTGGGAATTTGGGGAGGAATGGGATCAGGCCAGGAGAGTCTCTTACAAGTTTCAATGTCTGCAGAAGCCAGTTTGCCTGTGGCTCCAAAGTGGATTCTGATGAATTTGCCCTGTTAAGGAGAAGCAGCAGCATTTCAGCCTGGATGGGCTCTTCTGACATCTCCTTTATGTGGGATACTGCCAGGGCCATCACTTGTCTTGGAAAGAGAGGGAGAGATTTTGTCCAAAGCAACAACTTACAAAGCGTGAGGAGTTGTCGTTCCTCACGGTCTTGGCGTTTCCAAAGGCCTCCAGCAGTGGGTTGGCGCTGATGATTTGATCCTCAAGCGTTCCCTGCGGGATGATAGATATTGCTGGTTATCCTTTCCAGAAATCATGTCAGGAACAGACAAAAGCTTTGATTCAAGCCAGCATCTATTAATTTACCTGCATTTTGCCGGGCTCTTCCTTCTTCTTCTCCCCACTGGCTGCAATTGTTGCAAAGTACTGGATGACACGCTTGGTGTTCACAGTCTTCCCTGCACCGGATTCTCCGCTGTCAAAGCAAAGAGAGAAGCAGAGAGCGTGTGGTCAGGCAGGAGATCCCCTGGCACCGGGCAGCCCCGCGGGGACCCAGCAGGGAGTGTACGTACGTGATCAGGATCGACTGGTTCTCGCGATCTGTGAGAGGCGGAAACAAAGATATTATAAATATGTATTCTAAATAGCCTGGATAAAAGATGACTTACAGAAATACTGCCATAAGACACAATACCCAAACAACAGTGTGTTATTGTTCAATTTTCATAGTATTCTCTTCTTACTGCTCTGAATACTACACTATAAAATACACTAATTAGGGAGAAACGAGGAAACAAGATGTATTTAAACAAAGGAAAATATACCTCTCGCTTAATCACGTTAAAAGTTTTCACTATATTTCTTCTTATTGCTTTCATCTATATTAATGAATGAAAAAGAAGAATGGTTTCTGAGGTGGAGGAGGAAGTATCAATTATACAAGCAGGTTTCACTCTAATGTCTAAGACTGCTTCCTCAGTTTTCATAAAACCACCACAGGAAGCCTTGGCTTCAATATTGAATCTCCCTTCCCTTTACATCAAATCTTATTTTCAGAACTCCATCCTAGTTACTTTCAGCCTTGCAAAGCAAATCATTCAAAGAACAATTGTCTCAACTAGGAAGAAAACAGAAAATTTGAAGTTTATCCAAATTTCTGTGAAGGGAAATCTGACAGTGTATTCAGTGATAAACCATATGCTCCCAAACATCCTGCTCAGTAAATTCTGACATTGATTGTTAGAAACATGATCTCAATTATAGTGTCCAGTAAAGAGAATTTTTCCAGCAATCAGAGAACATCCACCCTCCCAACACTATATAGCTGAACTATTTTGCAATTCAAAGTTTTTTTTTCTCTCACTCTGCAAGTGTTCACAGCTAAATAATTTTAAAGAAAACCAAACCACTCACCAGTCAGCATGAACTGATAGGCGTTGTCAGAGATGGAGAAGATGTGTGGAGGGGCCTCACTGCGCTTCTTGCCTCTGTAGGCCAACACCACCTCCGGGTTGTACACCGGCAGCCACTTGTAGGGGTTGACGGTGACGCAGAAGAGACCCGAGTAGGTCTGCGAGGAAGGGACACAGCACGTTGCCTTCCCCTGAGCCTGGCAGAGCAGTTCTCCCAGCTCCCCAAAGGAAGACTGCTGCTGGTACTTACATAGATCATCCAGGCTGCATAACGCTCTTTGAGGTTGTACAGCACAGCGGGTTCGTGGAGATGGGTCATCATGGCCATGTCCTCCACTTTATCGTACTTGGGAGGGTTCATGGAGAAGATTTGATCTTCCTTCACGGTCAGAGTCTGTCAAGAAAGAGAAACTGATATGTGTCAGCTAAGAGCCCAGAGTGGGAATTAAATTGTGTTCTCAAGCCTTGCATTTTCCTCACCTCTCCACCTTCAGTCTGGACAGTGACCTTCCCTGATTCCCTACTCTGGATTGTCCCTTTCACAAAGGATTCCTTGGGATGCACCACAAAGACAGATGACTTGGCATCAAAAGGCTTGTTCTGGGCCTCGATTCTCTCCTTTTCTGACTTTCGGAGGTAAGGAGCTGCCTCCCCAAAGGCAGCCATCTCAGCATCTGCAGAACTCATGTCTGCACTTTATTGAAGACACGTCAGCAGACAAGACTCTGGGAGAAAAGATACATAGCATCAGCAATCGTAATGTACTTTGTTTGCAAGGAGACCTTTTCTAATGATTCAAAATTAAAAATAACTTTCTATAAACTGCTGTTATTTATTTTGTGACACTGTACAAATCATAAATACAACAACAACAACAAAATTTGTATGTGTATAAAATATAGAAATGCCTTGAAAGCAGATGGAAAAACTTATTTAGAATCCAATTTCAGAGATAAGAATACACTGCATAATATACAATAAAGGGGGATGAGTAATTTCAATAAATCACTACACCCTGCACACTTACCTTGAAGCTTTTCTAGGAGACAGGGCAGAGCACTGCAGACACACTTTTATAGAGTCTGTTTGGCAGATGCTTTAGATTCCTACTCTTTCTTCGGTCAAAAAATTTTTTGGCAAACATTCTTTGGCAAAACATTGTCTGGCAAACTTAACTAAGGGCATAATTGTCATTTGATTTGACCAGATATATTTAGAAATGTTTTGTATCTTACCAACGATGTGAATGTATTGACTATAAATAATATGACAAGAGACTGAAGGAGAGAATCTCAATTAGTCAAGGCACTTAGAGAACTTGGATGTAGGACTTATGGATTCCATAGCTGCATTTCCAGTCATTTCCTCCTGCATGTCTGTTCTGCAACTCTTCCAGATGATTATGGAGATGACATTAATGCTTGATATTCTGGGGTTAATGAAGAAATGCATTACAGCAGGAGATAAACTGTGTGAATAATTGGAAACATTCTTGTTAAATGAATTTAACTCTTATGTTCATCTAATATATGAAATGAGAGAAACAAAATTTATTAAAGTTTAAACTCCTACATATGAACATCTTGGGAACTGACACGCAGCCCAAGACAAAGAAAAAAATCACATTCTCTTTTTTAGATGTGGCAAAGCAGTCCTGTGCTGTGCTGGAGTCCTGAGAAAGAGGAAATTTTCTGGTAGTCCTGGGAGTGACTGATCTAGTTCTAGGAAAAGGGCACTGTCACTTGAGCTGCTTGAAACACTGTCAGATCTGAACACGCCCTTCTCCTGGTCATTGGCACTTGGTTATTAAAAGAGCTCAGTGGATAAAGCTTGGTGAATAATGCAGGGGCAAGGTCAGGAAAATGATGCCTGTGATCCAAGGTAATATCCAGAGCCAAAGCACGGGCCTGTGCATGAAGAGCTTGTTCCAAGGAGGGCTCTGGCACTGCAGCACCCACTTTTCTGAGTACAAACCCGGAGCTCCCCCCTGGGCTCCGTACACAGGGCATGGGGAGGCTGATGGAAAGAGGGGCCCAGAAGCAACCAGTGGGAAAAGATGAGCGCAGGGGGGCATCTGAAGTCAGTCCTGCCTCTCTGGGCAATCTCTGACTCCCATGGCAGAAGTTAAAGGATAGAATCATAGAATGGCTAAAGTTGGAAAGCACAGCGGTACTGTGACAGAGGTAGACAAAAGTAGTAAACCAAAGCCATGCCCAAAAGCTTATGATCATAGAGAACTAACCAGTAAAATAAAAACAAACCAAAACTGGAGCTAATGGTGCCTATGCAAAGGAATCTATGATCTTTATTTTCTAGACATTGACAGGATTACAATGACTAATTACAGAAGAAAGTGACCAAGAGGTTCACATTTTGTGAATCCCTCAGGTCACTTGGTTGCCTTCTCACATCCTTACTCTTCCTCTTCTATTTTCTTGCCATGAAACTCCCGGCTCTTGACTCGGAGCTTGTTGACCTGCGACTCTGCAATGTCAGCCCGCTCCTCGGCTTCCTCCAGCTCATGCTGGATCTTGCGGAACTTGGAGAGGTTGACATTGGACAGTTCCTCCTGTGTGGGGAGAGGGAGTTGTGGGTGAGGAGCCCAGGGCAGGGCTTCCACTCCTGCTGCAGCTCGGCCTTGTGTGGCTGCGGGATTTCGCAGGGGAAGGCCCAGAGCTCCATCCCCCACCCACTGACGCTTACACATAAGCCTCACACAGACCTCCTCCTCCCTTACTCAGGACCCCACTAGAACAAGCTTCACCACTACTGTGTCACTCCTGGGGAGCTAATTCATCACTTGGGTGTGTCATTTGGGTCTTTATTCTGCCACTATTTGCTGCCCAACTATCAGTGTGTTTTATTAGGTTGAGAAAGACCCTGAAGCCTTCTGCTGTTGATCAGCAGCAGAGATGCATGAATTCCTCAGTCACTGGATGTGGCCCCTCTGTTTGTTTAGTCTGATCTCCTGTATAAAACAGGATGCAGAACTTCCCCACATTATCCCAAATCACACGGTGCCCAGAACTCAGCGAGGCTTCATGACACCATAGTGAAATGGCGTAACCAAGAGTGTTTGAGTGTTTCTCTCTTGCTCCTTTTCTGGTGTTCAGAGTCAGCTCAATGAGCAAGCTGCCCTGATAGAAGGTGACTCTTGTACATTCTCCAAACAATACTCACAGCCTCCTCAGCTTGTCTCTTGTAGGATTTCACATTCATTTGCAGTTTGTCCACCAGATCCTGGAGCCTGAGGATATTCTTACGGTCTTCCTCAGACTAAAGGAGTTGACAAACAAGAGAAAGAATGAATTATTTGCTTTCCACCAAGTAAAGTTAACAATTTCCCCTGGGGATGGCGTGTGCGAAATTTGACTTACATTGAGAAAACTCTGTCAGTCCAAGGAGACCTCCTGCCTTACCTGGTAGGTCAGCTCCTTCACCCTCCTCTCGTACTTGCGCACACCCTTCACGGCTTCAGCGCTGCGCTTCTGCTCAGCATCAACCTCCCCTTCCAGCTCCCGCACCTGCAAGGACAAGCCCATCCTTGGAGCTTCCCTGATGGCTGCTTATGTGACATGTTCACTCATGTACAAAGAGCAGCCCTACGCACTCTGGCCTCCAGCTTCTGGATTTGCTTCTTGCCTCCCTTCAGGGCCAACTGCTCAGCCTCGTCCAGACGGTGCTGCAGGTCCTTCACCGTCTGGTCCAGGTTCTTCTTCATCCTCTCCAGGTGGGCGCTGGTGTCCTGCTCCTTCTTCAGCTCTTCTGCCATCATGGCTGCCTGATGAGAGCAAAGGGTCAAGTCCATTTGGGGGCTGGACACCGTTTGAAGGAGAATACATCCAGCATCAGCAATGAAAGGAGCCCCCGACTCACATCTGTGATGGCCTTCTTGGCCTTCTCTTCAGCATTGCGGGCTTCCTGGATCGTATCCTCCATTTCACTCTGAATTTGGGTAATGTCTGTTTCCAGCTTCTTCTTGGTGTTGATTAAGCTGGTGTTCTGTGTAAAGAGAAAGACATAATTTGTACTGTTATACCTAATGCCTCCACATGAAGAAATAGAAGTGTGAGTATGCGTTATGAAAGTCTTTAATGCAAGAGTCCTCTTTAGAGCCACAGCCCCAAAGCAGATATGGATGGCTGCCTAGACTGGCCATAACATCGCATGTCTTGTTAAGTGTTCACATAGTAATCACCTACAAGGTGCATAGCAATCTCACTCTTCATTATACCTTTTTCATCGGATTAATTACCAGTTGAGTGCCTGACCTGGGTATGAAGGAGCTGCACACGTTCAGTGGCATCCAGAAGCTCCTGCTCAGCCAGTTTCCTCGAACGCTCCGTCTGCTCCAGAGCTGCCCGTAGCTCCTCAACTTCAGCCTGCAACAGGTTTGCTCTGCGCTCCACCATGGCCACCTGCTCCTTCAGGTCCTCCTGTGTCCTCAGAGCATCATCCAAGTGTATCTGGGTATCCTGAGAAAAAGACAAGAGAAATTGAAGGGTGCCACTGTGTTCTTGGGTGCCAAAACTATTAGGGATGTCTTCTGTCATTCACTAGCTTTGCTGAACAAACCTTGAGCACTCCCTGGGTGTTTCTCAGGTTCTTTTGTGCCTCTGCAGCCACGCGGTTGGCATGGCTCAGCTGGATCTCCATTTCATTCAGGTCTCCCTCCATCTTCTTCTTCAGCCGCAGGGCTTCATTCCTGCTCCTGATCTCAGCATCCAGGGTGCCCTGCATGGACTCCACAATTCTGAGGTGGTTTCTCTTCAGCTGGTCAATCTCCTCATCTTTCTCTGCTATCTTCCTGTCAATCTCCGACTTCACCTGGTTCAGCTCAAGCTGGAGGCGCAGGATCTTCCCCTCTTCATGTTCCAGGGAGGCCTGGACAAAGTCAGCAGGAACAGTGACTTAAACCATTGCTTGCTTTTCAAGTCATCACTTAAGCAGTACTTGAGCTCTGCAGATAACTACTCCCATACTTTGCATGTGGACACCATTTCTCAGCACCCTATGTACCTCAGCTTCCTCCAGGGAGGCTTGGAGTTCAGATTTCTCCTGCTCAACCTGCTTCTTGACTTTCTCCAGCTCATGAATCGCCTTTCCTCCCTCTGCAATCTGCTCCGTGAGGTCGGAAATCTCCTCTGTGGGAACAAACACCAATGGCATGGTCAGGCACAGAGCACAACGGGAAGGGCCCTGTCACACCAAGGTGACAGACATCCCTGCCCACCTGCAGGCACAGACCCATGTGCAGCGGTGCGTAGTGCTGGACAGGAGAAAGCCCTGCCAGGAGCAGAGGGCCAGGCACTTACGCTGCAAGTTCTTGTTCTCCCGCTTCAGCGTTTCCAGGTGGTCCAAGGACTCCTCATAGGCATTCTTCATCTTAAAGAGCTCCGTGCTGAGAGATCGAGCCTCTTTCTGGGAGGCTTCCAGCTCAGCCTGTGTCTCCTCGTACTTCTGCTTCCATTCTGCCAGGATCTGAAGAGAAACCAGGTGTGAGTTTGGATGTGGCCATCAGGAGGGGATGCTCTGCCCAGGAACCCCACGTCTGAAGCCAAAAGACCTTGTCAAAGTTCTTCTGCTTCTTATCCAGAGCTGCACAGGCAGCATTTGTTCGCTCCACATCAATCATCAGGTCCTCCACTTCATTCTGCAGCCTCTGCTTTGTCTTTTCCAGGGAGGCACATTTGGCATTCACAGCTTCAACATGTTCCTCTGCATCTTGCAGGCGCTGTGCCAGCTTCTTCCTGGCAGGAGATCAGCACAGCTCCAGGTTAGAGCTTAGGGGTCTACCACATCTGTGTCCTGACACCTTCTGAGTATCTGGCCTGTCCTAGCTGGTGTAGTTCAAGGGCTCCATTTCTGTTTCCAATCTTCCCTTTTTCCACAACATGCTTTTCCTCTCCCTCCCTCTCTCTCCTTACACAAAAAAGATGATCTATTCCTGCCTTGGTCCCACCACTGTTCTAACCCAAACTTAGAGACTCCTATTTCCCTTGACAGCCTCAGTCTTCTCCAGCCATTCAACATCCCACTTCCCACATACTTGGCCTCCTCCAGCTCCTCCGTGCGTTGAATAGCGTCAGTCTCATATTTGGTTCTCCACTGGGCCACTTCGCTGTTGGCCTTGGACAGCGCACGCTGCAGCTCCCCCTTGGCTTCCTGCTCCTCCTCATATTGTTCCCGGAGCAAGTCACAGTCGTGGCGAGCAGACTGCAGGGCATGGGCCAGGGCGTTCTTGGCCTGTGGGAACATGGGGATTGGTAACCTGGATACTTGTCCTGAGATGATGCTTGACAGTGACACTGTCAAGAAATTACGAATGAAACTCAAATTAGGCAAATGCAAAGTTGGGAGCTGCTGAAGCCATCATCCATGTGTTCTGAAGTTTGTACAGGGGCTCTGGGTACATTTATCTACTATTTGTTTAAATGTTTCTACATGTGTGTCTATATCTGGTGTATCTCCAGATTCTCAAAAAAGCCTTGCTAATGACTTCTTCCAACATCAAAATCATGATACTGCCTTCCCTCTCTTACCCTTCAGTTGGGGTATGTGTGTTACTGGAATTCCCTCCAGTACTACATGTGTTTGGGTAAAGAATATCAGACATGATTCTCCAGATACTTTTAGGGGAGATGTAGACTGTGTACAGCAGGGTGCTTGCAGACCTTTATTTCTTCTTCTAGATGTCTCTTGAGTTCCTCAATCTGTTGGGTAAAGCCTTGCTTGCCCCTGGACAGCTGAGAAATCAGAGCATCCTTTTCCTCCACCTGGCGAGAAAATTCACCTGGGAAGAGGAAATTGAAGAAAGGTAACTATACTAGTAATACTATGACAAATTCTGCCTGTAAACCCGTTTCATCAGGAGTGGCCTGGAGAGGTTTTACCACTTGTCACACTGTACCATGCGCTATCCTCACTGAGTGCAGGTTGTCCCATTCTACCTCAGGAATGAGGATATCTCACCTGATTCTGTCTGCAGACGAGCTCTTTGAGTATTGAGGTCGTTGATCATGCGCTGATTCTGTTCCTCCTTTGTTTTAATCTCACTCAGCTGGTCTTCCAGAGTGCGGCACATCTTCTCCAGATTTGCCTAGGTAGAAACCACAAGGAAAAAAAGGAGATCGACACCTGCACTCATTATTCTAACAGCAGAGATATTTTTAATGAGAATGTGGCTGGTAGATGTAGGTTATGGGCCAGACCTTGGCCCCATGGACATTCTCTGCTCCAGTTCCATACCTTGGCTTTGGAGACAGACTCCATGTTACTGGCCAAGTCGTCAATCTCCATCTTCAGCTCACTCTTCTCCTTCTCCAGCTTCTGCTTCACTCGCTGCAGGTTGTCGATCTGCTCCCCAAGCTCAGCTGTGCTGTCCGCGTGCTTCTTGCGCAGGGCGGCAGCCGTGGCTTCGTGCTGCAGCGTGGCCTCTTCCAGGTCGCGACGCATCTTCTGAAACTCTGCCTCACGCTTCTTGTTCATCTCGATCTGAGCTGCTGTAGCCCCTCCTGCTTCTTCCAGGCGCTCGCTGATCTCCTCTAACTCCCTGGAGAGGTCAGCACGATGCTTCTCGGCTTTTGCCCGAGAGGTTCGCTCGGCCTCAATTTCCTCCTCCAGTTCCTCAATACGGGCCTGTGGAACATTAGGGACCCTTCACACCTGGGCCTCCTCCTACCTGACCTGAGACTGGGAGAGAGAGGGGAAGGAACAGAGACTTGCCTGCAGTTCCTTGATCTTCTTCTGTAATTGCATGCCCATTGCTTGCTCATCCTCGATCTTGCTCTGGATCTGGCTGATTTCAAAGTCTTTCCTGTGGGCAAATCAAACCATGTTAGAGATCAGGGAAAAAAGACAAGTGAAGCAGCCCAGTACTCAGGTGTCCCACAGCCACACTTACTTCTTCAGTTTCTCATCCAGCTGCTGCTTATCATTTTCCAAGTCCATTATGCTGTCTTGGGCCAGCTTCAGGTCTCCTTCCAGTTTCCTCTTAGCTCTCTCAAGGTCCATGCGCAGTTTCTTCTCTTGCTCCAGGGACCCTTCCAGCTAAAAAGAACGAGACCCTCAGCTCATGACCAGTCAGGTCTAACTCCATACCTGTCCTGTTCTTGCTGGATGGCCGTGTGCTCACATCATCCACTTGCTGCTCCAGCTTGGTCTTGGCTTTGGTCAGCGTGTTGACTTTGTCCTCTTCTACTTGCAGGTCATCCAGTGTCTGCTGGTGGGCCTCTTGGAGGGCTTTCTTCTCTTTTGTCAGCTTAGCAATGGTCTCGTCCAGGGCTGCCATCTCCTCTGTCAGGTTTTTCACCTGTTCATGTTAAGATATTGCTGAAAGTTTGTGTATAAGACATGAATGCTAGTAAAAGTTCACTTTGCAGTCCATAGCCAGGAGCTTGTTTTTTATTTGGACTGCCTAGCTTCACCACTCTGATGCTCCAAACCTCACTTTGTTTTGAGGGTACCAGGCTGATATGGGAAACATCTGTCCCTTCATCCTTTATTTGATTCCCCGTGTGTGTACCTTGTTTTCAGTGGCATGTTTTTCCTTCTCCACTTTGGCCAACGTTAACTCGAGGTCATCAATATCTTTCTTCAACTCTGAGCATTCATCCTCCAGTTTTCTCTTCTTGGCTGTCAGCTCAGCATTAATTTCTTCCTCTTCCTCAGCCCTTTCAGTCACCTCCTTAATTTTGGCTTCCAGCTGGATTTTGGTTTTGATGAGCTGGTCACATCTTTCCTCAGCATCAGCCAAACTATCTGCTTCCTGGTGGAGAGACACAGATTTTAGGGGTTGTAATGTTTTGAAGTTTCTCTGCTCTGTCTTTTTTATCCCTGAGTAGGCACGCGTTCATACAGGACCGACCGTGGCCTTCCACTCCAGAAACTGGGAGATCTTGCCACGTGTCTACTGGGAAACCATTTTGTCATTGATTCAAATTTTTTGTGTCTCTTAAAAATGACACACTGAGAGAAGTATTCAGTAGCTTCTTTTTAATTGACTCTACTATGTATCTCGTAATATTTGAGGAGTAAAGGTCTTTTGAGACTAATACAGTGGAGCAAGTGTTGTTATGCTTGCTGTAAGGAAACTGCCTTTTCCTAATTGAGTTTGAATGGGAAGTATCCATGTTTCTGAAAGTAATCCTGGCTTCACTATTGTAGCTGTAAATAGTGTATCCTTCTGAGCTTTGCCTTGACTCTATTAGACAGATACATGGCAATGAAACTTGAGAAGGTGGAAATACTTCCCTTCCAGTTCAGAGCTCTCTGCTGTGGGTTACTTGTTGCATTGTGTTACGTGGCTCTTTCCTCAGGCAGCAGGAATGCCGGGTCTCATGTGGGGCTGCCACGAGACTCACCATGCCCCTGCCAGTGCCTGTTTATGCAGTCTGAAAATGTGTGATTTAGAGCTTTTTCTACTACACTTTAGTCGGCCTCCTGTGAGTCCCTACTCAGGGTAACAAGCATTCTGGCTATAAAACATTACCTTCCCATGGGCAAATGAATGATACTCACGGCCTGCACTTGGAGCTGCAGGTCATTTTTCTCCTGCAGTAGGGCCACCATTTTCTCCTCCAGCTCCTTCCTCTTTGCTTCAGACTTTGCTAGCTCTTCCTTGGTTTTCTCAAACTCTTGTTTCATATTGGCCATCTCCTTCTCCGATTCTGCGCTCTTCAGCAAGGGCTTGATCTTGAAGAACAACTTCATCCAGGGCCAGTGCTTCACATTCATGAATGCACGAACATTATACTGGATACAGAAGATTGAGTCCCTGAAGTAAAATTCACATGGCTATTGCATACTGTGCTGGCAGTGAATTTAGACTCAATTAGCCAAGTAGTATGAGAACATGATATGTGAGTGAGAATTGTCTACCTCCTCTCCACCATTTTCCGATACTCCACTCTCATCAGGTAGCCCCTGCACCTGGCTTGTGTCATGGTCATAATCTCTGCTAGTTTCTCGTCTCTCATCTCCTCCAGCAGACCTATCAGCCCAGCTTTGAAGAACACCTTGAGAAAGGGAACATTGTCACACATCAGTCTCAGGTAGTGCGTAACACAGGTACACAGTGATGGAACACAAGACTTGTTTCTACCTTAGTGTGACCAAATCTGTACTGGGTGTGGTCCACATCAATGGACCCAAGAAGCTTCTCTGAAGCCTTCTTGCTGTCCATGAACTGACCTTCTGGAATAGCACTTGCATTAAGCACTCTGTATCTGTAGGAGAAAGCAGAGCATGGAGAAATCCACGTTACTGAAACCTGCACTGAGGCAGAGCCTCACAGCCTCCTCAGCAACAGCTGACTGTCTGACTCAGTCACGTCATGTGTTAGGGACAGTGAAAGCACTTTTACCTTTGCTTGAAGTCAGCATACAGGACTCTGCTGGGGAATCCTTTCCTGCAAATTCGGATTCCTTCCAGCACGCCATTGCACCGCAGCTGATGCAGCACCAGCTCGTGTTCCATGGCACCTAAAAAATACCACCATTAGTGACTTCTCCGTTGTCTGATACTCACCAGAAGAGCTTCTGGGACTTTTTTTTCCTCCTGTTGAATCTGCTTACCTGGTGTTTTTGTTTCATTTGGGATGATGCATCGTACAAAATGGGGGTGAGTGCTGCGCAGATTTGTCATCAGCTTGTTTAAATTTTCCTGTGAGAGTACGAGATGAAGTTTAGATTCTAGCATGTAAACAGTGCATGCTTAGATAGGATGTGCATTTAAAAACTGGATCATTCATTGTCTTGACTTATCAGAAATGCATGCATATTTTGGTGTAGACTATCTTCAATAAATATGAATGAGAGTCTACTCAGGGAATTACAGAGCTGTCTTCTCATAGCAGTTCTACTCAATTCCTTTTCTATTTTGTAGATATTTTTAATTATGAGGTTGTGAATTTTCCCTTACCCGGAAAAGGGCTGAGACAGTCTGGAAAGATGAACCCTTCTTCTTGCCACCCTTCTTGCCACCACCAGCAGCCTCTGCAAAATTGAAGAAAATGACCCAATGCCTATAACATTGTCTTTGAGATTCCACTTTGTACAATACAAATGCATGGAAATGGATTTTACAGAGCTTACCTGCTTCCCCACCATAGTTCGCAAAGAGTAAGGCCAATGTCTTCAAGGATGATTTCTGGTACAACCCAATGACAGTTTCGTTCAGAGGGTCCTTGTTCTTCTCCAGCCAGCCAGTGATGTTGTAGTCCACCGTGCCAGCGTAGTGCACCAGGGAGAAGTGAGCCTCAGCCTTGCCTTTGGCAGGTTTGGGCTTCTGGAAGTTGCTGGACTTGCCCAGATGTTGGTCATAGAGCTTGTTCTTGAAAGAGGTGTCAGTTGCCTTGGGGAACATGCACTCCTCTTCCAGGATGGAGAAGATGCCCATGGGCTGGAAAGTACCACAAGAAAGGTAGAGAAAGGTGCTAATGATGGGAAGCACGTGCTATGAACATCAAAGGTAGCAGTGTGCTGCTGGAAGCATCTCAGCCTGCATAAAGGCCTAAGTTTATCAGGAGTTATACAAAGTTAGGGAGCTTATTTCTGCCTTTTCTTACCTTCCTGCAGCATCTTATGGAACTTAAAGAATGTCTGTCAGATCCAGGTTAGAATTGGCAGTAGAATTGGAGGGAGAAATGATAAACAGAAAAAATAATTGGGAAAATTGCTACAAGGGTCTCAGTTGTTTTGGAAAATTGGATGAGAGGATATTTATTTTCCAAACTTGTGTATGGAGTTCTGATTTGAAACTTCAGAGGAAAAAGAAAGGAGACTGACTCCAGTTTGTTTTAAAGAAGTGTGTTGGTGCAAGTCCAGGCTATATTTCCCATGCTTGAAGAGCAGGCAATGAAGGATTGATGACACAGGTTTGAATTTCCTCATTCCTCTTTGCCAGACTGAAACAAGTTTCAGTGCAAAATGTTTTGTTTAACTGGCATTGACTGTCTGACTGTGAGTTCTTTCTGAGCTGAATCTGGCTCAGAAACATCACCAAACTCCAAAATACATTGCACACTTGTAAGGAAAAGGTACCTTCTCAATGAGCTCAATGCAGGCAGCCAGGTCCATCCCAAAGTCAATGAACTCCCATTCAATTCCCTCCTTCTTGTACTCCTCCTGCTCCAGCACGAACATGTGGTGGTTGAAGAACTGTTGCAGTTTCTCATTGGTGAAGTTGATGCACAGCTGCTCAAAGCTGTTGAACTGCCCAAAGCAAGGAGAGGTTGTCAAGGTGTGGCAAACACCACAGGTGTTTGCTAGTGTTCTCCTGGTGCTGGTTGATCTTCCCCAGCTGAAACAACACTCCTAACCATACTGTAACAGCATCTGTTTCCTTAGCAGGACTTCTATTCTAAAATGTGCTGTCCATAAAGGATTTTATTATTATCACTTGTGAAATCAAGATATTGTAACACTTCTTTTTTTACTGTGTTACTCAAAAGCAGACCCATCAGTAACCTTAGCTGCAGCATTGTGTAGGTGTCCCATGTCTGACCTCCGGGAGAGTGGAAACCTTCTCAGTGACCCACCTGAGAACGTCCCTCGGATCAACAGGCCAGGGGTTTCTCTGCTGTGCCACTGAAGTCCTAACATCATGACTCCAGCCACAACACAGGAAATATGCTGTGAACTTTCCCATAGCACTGCCCTTGGCTTTCCCAAGAGCATCCACACCTTTGGCCCAGGTCCCTCTGAGCCTTAGTCCTAGACCTGTCTCTTTGTTTGCTAAGCCTAAGACATTTACAAGCTCGGAGACCAGGTGTGTGTTAGTAAAGCCATTTGAGGGTACTACTGCGACAGAGAAGAGGGAGAGGTTCTAGAAATCTGCAGATGAGGAGGATAAAACTCTGAATCTTCTTAAAAAGAAGTGTGTTTTCTAATCCTCATGACCCCTCCCTCGCCCTCCCTTGACCATGGTGCCAAGTGCTTGTTCCTTACATCAAAGATTTCAAAGCCAGCAATGTCCAGGACACCAATGAAGTACTGTCTGGGCTGCTTGGTATCCAGCTGTTGGTTGATGCGAATAACCATCCACAAGAACATCTTCTCAAAGACAGCTTTTGCCAGGGCACCTACTGCATTGTTCACCTAAAGTAGAAAAGAAAGGACTGCAGTTACATCCCAGAGTCAAAGAAGAATGCTCCAGCAGACCTGTTGGAAAAGTGGCTTTGCAGAGAAGTTCCTTGAAGTCCTCGTGGCAGAATTTTGACCGTGAGCCAGCAATGTGCTCTGTAGCCATGTAGGCAAATGGCATCCTGGGGTTCATTAGGAACAGTGTGGAGAGCAGATTGAGGGAGACTGTCCTCTCCCTGTACTCTGCCCTCATGAGGCCACAACTGAGGTACAATGAGAGAGTCCAGTGCAGGGCTACAAAGATGGTCAGGGAACTGGAACATCTTTCTTAGGAGGAAAATCTGAAAGAGCTGTGTCTGTTCAGCCTGCAGAAAATATGACTGAGAGGGCATCTCATCAATGCTTACAAATATCTCCAGGGTGGGTGTCAAGATGATGGGACCAGACTCTTTTTTGTGGTGCCCAATGATAGCATAAGGGGCTACAGGAGCAGACTGAAACACAGGAGGTTACATCTGAGTATGAGGAGAAACTTCTTTCCTTTGGTGGTGTCAGAGCACAGGTACAGGCTGCCCAGAGCGGGTGTGGAGTCTCCTTCTCTGGAGACATTCAAACCCATCTGGACCAACACTGTGTGATCGGCTCTGCTGACTCTACATTAGCAGGGGAGGTTCAACTGGGAGATCTACAGAGGTCCCTTCCAACCTCTATCATTCTGTGACTGTGAAGAGTCCTTTCAAACCAAGGAATTTCATCCTCCAGATTTTACCTGTTCCACAGTTTGACCTTTGGTCACATATTCATTCCCAACTTTGACTCGGGGGTAACACAGGGCTTTGAGCAATTCAGCTGAGTTCAGGCCCATCAGGTAGGCAGCCTTGTCAGCCACTAGAGAGGGGGGGAAAGAGAGAGAAACATTTATTTTTGGATAATGTCTAGAATTTGGTCAGTGTGGACAGCTCTTCCACTCATGTTCTAGAAATGGAAAAGCTTTGGTCTGGCCTCAAACAGAAGGTCTGGAAAGCAATGTAAATCAGGAAGCTAATGATGGCCTTCTTGGAAAGCAGATGTTTGGAGGTTTTCCAGAGAGAGAGAGATCTTGTGTTGAAGTTCCCCCTTTCAGGCTGTGTGTATTTGGGGAGAGTTCATTGGATAAAATTAAGGTATTTCCCACAAACAGGGAAGCACCCCTGCAGTTAGACAGACAGTGAACAAAGGTGCTTTTCCTCAGCATTGTATGTGGCAACTCAGGCCAACAAAGGCCTCTCTTTAGAGGTTAACATATCATCTCCACAAGCAGAGAAGTTCTTTGAACAAGTCCATTGCTCATTCTGCTGGTACCTTCTGTGCCATCAGGCTCTGCCTGCTCCTCTCGTTGTTTCTGCTTGAACTTCAGATTCCCGTAGTGCATGACGGCCCCTGTCAGCTTGTAGATGGCAGTCTTTTCATCAGCAGTGAAGCCCAGGATGTCAATGGCACTCTGCAGTCAAAACAATCAAGTAAGAACATTGCCTAAAATCCTGAACAGTCACAGTACAAATATTTCTTTCAAGTACTTACGTCTGTAGCCATCAGTTCCTCCTGGTCATCAATGCTGGGAACAGTGACCTCCCCTTGACTCACATAGTGGAAATCAAAAGGGTTGGTGGTAACGAGGAGCATGTCTGAAAGCAGCAAGAGGCAAGACACAGGTTTTGCCAAGCAGGTAATAGGGTGAACTGTTACTCAGCAATCATCCTCAAAAAGTCATCATGATCCTTCCTACCAATTAGCTCCGGCTTCTTGTTGGACATGATCTGATAGAAGATGTGGTAGCTTCTTTCTGCAGGGAGCTGGAAAGTGACTCTGGACTTCTCCAGCAGATCTGGCAAGGAAGGCAGAAGAGTCAGGCACAGGAATGCACATGGAGGTGGGAATTTGGGGAGGAATGGGATCAGGCCAGGAGAGTCTCTTACAAGTTTCAATGTCTGCAGAAGCCAGTTTGCCTGTGGCTCCAAAGTGGATTCTGATGAATTTGCCCTGTTAAGGAGAAGCAGCAGCATTTCAGCCTGGATGGGTTCTTCTGACATCTCCTTTATGAGGGATACTGCCAGGGCCATCACTTGTCTTGGAAAGAGAGGGAGAGATTTTGTCCAAAGCAACAACTTACAAAGCGTGAGGAGTTGTCGTTCCTCACGGTCTTGGCGTTTCCAAAGGCCTCCAGCAGTGGGTTGGCGCTGATGATTTGATCCTCAAGCGTTCCCTGCGGGATGATAGATATTGCTGGTTATCCTTTCCAAAAATCATGTCAGGAACAGACAAAAGCTTTGATTCAAGCCAGCATCTATTAATTTACCTGCATTTTGCCGGGCTCTTCCTTCTTCTTCTCCCCACTGGCTGCAATTGTTGCAAAGTACTGGATGACACGCTTGGTGTTCACAGTCTTCCCTGCACCGGATTCTCCGCTGTCAAAGCAAAGAGAGAAGCAGAGAGCGTGTGGTCAGGCAGGAGATCCCCTGGCACCGGGCAGCCCCGCAGGGACCCAGCAGGGAGTGTACGTACGTGATCAGGATCGACTGGTTCTCGCGATCTGTGAGAGGCGGAAACAAAGATATTATAAATATGTATTCTAAATAGCCTGGATAAAAGATGACTTACAGAAATACTGCCATAAGACACAATACCCAAACAACAGTGTGTTATTGTTCAATTTTCATAGTATTCTCTTCTTACTGCTCTGAATACTACACTATAAAATACACTAATTAGGGAGAAACGAGGAAACAAGATGTATTTAAACAAAGGAAAATATACCTCTCGCTTAATCACGTTAAAAGTTTTCACTATATTTCTTTCTTATTGCTTTCATCTATATTAATGAATGAAAAAGAAGAATGGTTTCTGAGGTGGAGGAGGAAGTATCAATTATACAAGCAGGTTTCACTCTAATGTCTAAGACTGCTTCCTCAGTTTTCATAAAACCACCACAGGAAGCCTTGGCTTCAATATTGAATCTCCCTTCCCTTTACATCAAATCTTATTTTCAGAACTCCACCCTAGTTACTTTCAGCCTTGCAAAGCAAATCATTCAAAGAACAATTGTCTCAACTAGGAAGAAAACAGAAAATTTGAAGTTTATCCAAATTTCTGTGAAGGGAAATCTGACAGTGTATTCAGTGATAAACCATATGCTCCCAAACATCCTGCTCAGTAAATTCTGACATTGATTGTTAGAAACATGATCTCAATTATAGTGTCCAGTAAAGAGAATTTTTCCAGCAATCAGAGAACATCCACCCTCCCAACACTATATAGCTGAACTATTTTGCAAGTCAAAGTTTTTTTTCTCTCACTCTGCAAGTGTTCACAGCTAAATAATTTTAAAGAAAACCAAACCACTCACCAGTCAGCATGAACTGATAGGCGTTGTCAGAGATGGAGAAGATGTGTGGAGGGGCCTCACTGCGCTTCTTGCCTCTGTAGGCCAACACCACCTCCGGGTTGTACACCGGCAGCCACTTGTAGGGGTTGACGGTGACGCAGAAGAGACCCGAGTAGGTCTGCGAGGAAGGGACACAGCACGTTGCCTTCCCCTGAGCCTGGCAGAGCAGTTCTCCCAGCTCCCCAAAGGAAGACTGCTGCTGGTACTTACGTAGATCATCCAGGCTGCATAACGCTCTTTGAGGTTGTACAGCACAGCGGGTTCGTGGAGGTGGGTCATCATGGCCATGTCCTCCACTTTATCGTACTTGGGAGGGTTCATGGAGAAGATTTGATCTTCCTTCACGGTCAGAGTCTGTCAAGAAAGAGAAACTGATATGTGTCAGCTAAGAGCCCAGAGTGGGAATTAAATTGTGTTCTCAAGCCTTGCATTTTACCCACCTCTCCAGCTTCAGTCTGGACAGTGACCTTCCCTGATTCCCTACTCTGGATTGTCCCTTTCACAAAGGATTCCTTAGGATGCACCACAAAGACAGATGACTTGGCATCGAAAGGCTTGTTCTGGGCCTCGATTCTCTCCTTTTCTGACTTTCGGAGGTAAGGAGCTGCCTCCCCAAAGGCAGCCATCTCAGCATCCGCAGAAGTCATGTCTGCACTTTATTGAAGACACGTCAGCAGACCACACTATGGGAGAAAAGATACATAGCATCAGTGATCTGAATGTACTTTGTTTGCAAGGAGACCTTTTCTAATGATTCAAAATTAAGCACACACTAGAATACTAAAACTAGCAAAACTGATCTTTTTTTGGTTTAACGATTTAAACCCAAAAGTTAAAAATCTTTTTTTCATCCCTGAATAATACAGAATAACCTTCTAAAAACAGCTGTTTTTTTCTTGTGACACTGTACAAATCGTACATTTGCTTTACAAATTCTGCAGTGTCATATTTGAGAATATGTATGATGTTAAGGGAATCTTCTTATTTTTAAGTAAACTTAGGAAAAAAAGTACGAGTATAAAATAAAGAAATGCCTTGAAACCAGATGGAAATACTTATTTAGAATCCAATTTCAGAGATAAGAATACACTGCATAATATACAATAAAGGGGGATGAGTAATTTCAATAAATCACTACACCCTGCACACTTACCTTGAAGCTTTTCTAGGAGACAGGGCAGAGCACTGCAGACACACTTTTATAGAGTCTGTTTGGCAGATGCTTTAGATTCCTACTCTTTCTTCGGTCAAAAATTTTTTTGGCAAACATTCTTTGGCAAAACATTGTCTGGCAAACTTAACTAAGGGCATAATTGTCATTTGATTTGACCAGATATATTTAGAAATGTTTTGTATCTTACCAATGATGTGAATGTATTGACTATAAATAATATGACAAGAGACTGAAGGAGAGAATCTCAATTAGTCAAGGCACTTAGAGAACTTGGATGTAGGACTTATGGATTCCATAGCTGCATTTCCAGTCATTTCCTCCTGCATGTCTGTTCTGCAACTCTTCCAGATGATTATGGAGATGACATTAATGCTTGATATTCTGGGGTTAATGAAGAAATGCATTACAGCAGGAGATAAACTGTGTGAATAATCAGAAACGTTCTTGTTAAATGAATCTACCTCTTATGTTCATCTAATATTTGAAATGAGAGAAACAAAATTTATTAAAATTTAAACTCCTACATATGAACATCTTGGGAACTGACATGCAGCCCAAGACAAAGAAAAAAATCACGTTCTTTTTTTCTAAACTTTCCTGTTGAAAGACACAGTACACTCAAATATGCAGTAAGTACAGAGCTGAGTAACTATAAATGTGCAATATTTAGTGACTAACACTACACTAATCAACAAAGATTTTACTGTACCTCCACTTTTTGGTACGGATTTTTAAGAACATGATGGAATAAAAAATGCAGAGTAACCTTCTAAACAGATAAAGCTTGTTCCTCACATATCTACCCAAAGTCTACATTTGTCCAGCACTCCCATTACAATTATTTTGCATGCTTGCACATTCACACAGGTCCAGCAAGAAGAGCTATCAACACAGTCCTGCTTGTACCAAAGCATTAGACGTGGCAGAGCAGTCCTGTGCTGTGCTGGAGCCCTGAGAAAGAGGGAATTTTTTGGTAGTCCTGGGGAGTGACTGATCTAGGAAAAGGGCACTGTCACTTAAGCTGCTTTAAATACTGTCAGATCTAAACACGCCCTTCTCCTGGTCATTGGCACTTGGTTATTAAAAGAGCTCAGTGGATAAAGCTTGGTGAATAATGCAGGGGCAAGGTCGGAAAATAATGCCTGTGATCCAAGGTAATATCCAGTGCCAAAGCACGGGCCTGTGCATGAAGAGCTTGTTCCAAGGAGGGCTCTGGCACTGCAGCACCCACTTTTCTGAGTACAAACCCGGAGCTCCCCCCTGGGCTCCGTACACAGGGCACGGGGAGGCTGATGGAAAGAGGGGCCCAGAAGCAACCAGTGGAAAAAGATGAGTGCAGGGGGGCATCTGAAGTCAGTCCTGCCTCTCTGGGCAATCTCTGACTCCCATGGACAGGCAGAAGTTAGAGGATAGAATCACAGAATGGCTACGGCTGGAAGGCACCTTAGAAAGATCACCTAGTGTAATACCCCTGCTGTGGGCAGGGTTATCTTTGACTAGATCAGCTTGCTTCAAATCCCACCCAACCTGAGCTTGAACGCTTCCAATGATGAGACATTTCCAAATTCTGGGGCCAGTCTGTTCCTGTGCCTCACCAGCCTCATCTTAAAAAATGTCTCCCTTACATCCAAGCAGAATCTACCCTCTTCAGTTTGAAACCTTTGCCTATTGTCCTGTTGCCACAGGTTTGGGCAAGTCTTTCTCCACCTTTCTTAGAAGCATCCTTTATATATTGGAAGCCCACAATGTGGTCTCCTCAAAGCCTTCTCACTTCCAGGCTGGACAGGCCCAGCTCTCTCAGCCTTTCTTCCTAGGACAGGTGTTTCAGTCCTCAGATGATTTTTGTGAACCTCCTCTGCACCTGCTCTGGCAGGTCCATGTCCTTCTTGTACTGGGAGCCCCGGAGCTGGCTACAGTAGTTCAGGTAGGAGTCTCATGAGAACAGAGCAGAAGGGGCGAATCACCTCTCTCTGCAGGGCTGCTCTCAATCCAGTCATTCCCTTGATATATACTGATGGTGGGATTTGCCTGACCTAGGAACAGGACCTCGCACTTGGCCTTCTAGAACTTCATCAGGCTCACATGGACCCACTCTTCAAGTCCATCAAGTTCCCTCTGGATGGCGTCCATCGCACTGCTGTATCAACAGTATCACTCAACTTGGTGTCATCTGCAAACTTGCTGAGTGTGCATTCATTCCTACTGTGCATGTTGTTAATAAATATATCAAACCTTATTGATCTAAAAAAAAAATCCTTGAGGAACACCACTGATTTCCATTTGGACATTAAGCCTTTGACTGGAGCTCTTTGGATATGACCATCCAGTCAATCCCTTTTCCATCTAATAGCCCATCCATCAAACCATAACTCTTCAATTTAGTGGCAAGAATCTTGTAGGGCACCGCATCAAAGACCTTACAGAAGTCCAGGTAGATGGCATCAGTAGCTCTTCCCTTGTACACTGATGCAGTCACGCCACTGTAGAAGGCCACTGCATTAGTCAGGTACAGTTTACTCTTAATGAAGCCAGGTGGGCTGTCACTAATCACCTCCCTGTGTTCCATAGACTTTGACATATTTCCAGGCAGATCCTGAATCTTAACAGTCACTGATACAGGGTTGACTGGTTGGTAGTTCTCAGGGTCTTCCTTACTACTCTATTTAAACAATAAGAATAATTCCAAGGATGAAAATAATTTCTGTCCCACCTTACCCTGTGTGTAGCTAGAAAGTGGTGGAGGAGGTTGTCCCTTGACAGTACGTTTCTCTGGTTGAGTGCTAACAGCATGAATGTATGCACTGGCTACTTTTTGAAGAAGAAACTGCAGTGGCAATGGGGGTCTATTTGGAACTTTTGTGCTCAGCAGGAAAGTTGGCCACTGTCTGTTAACAGCTCTGCATTGATACCTTAGTCCCCAGGTACACACAATGGTAGCTAACATAAACAGTTACGGATGCGTGGGGGTGTTTTCTATGTGGTGGAGCAAAACGTACCTTGAAAGGTTATTGCTGTCATTCCAGTAACAGTCAGGAAGGTTACTGAAAGCAAGCAAAGCTGACATTAAAAAAGCCATCCCCGTGGGATTTGCAGCATGCTGGTGTTATTATCAGCCACGCTCTCTGGATTAGCAGAGCGTGCCTGTAGGGATCAGTGCACTCTGTGAATCACTGGTGGATCGTGTGACATGGAAGATGTAGCTTCAGGCTAATGTGTAGCAAGGCAGAATTGGTTGCTGATGTGGGAGCTACAGCAGAGGAGGGATGTCAGTGTGTCACCAAAGCATCCGCAATTCCTTCCTTCTTTCGTTCCTTCCTTCCTTCCTGATTTTTTAATTTGTTTCACAGAGCAGATTTGCTGCTCACAGGCATATTGAGATGGTGTCTGGCATGGATGCTGTGGTATGCCACTTCTTAGGTGAAAAACAGAAAGATACTGTAAACCTCCATTGAGCAATGGATAGGGATTGTACTTCTTTGGCACTGAATCCAAGTTGCTTAGAGGTGAAGCACATGTGCAGAGACAAAGCGTGTTTGAAAACACCCACCGTAAGAAGTGCAGCCTCCAAATGGTGCTGTCAGTTATGCTGCAATTATTTGCTAGGCATGCTGTGAGAGCCATCACCAGACCTCACGGGACATCTGACAGGGAATGCCCAGCCTCCACTTCAGCACTGTCTCTTCAGACAGCAGCTCTCTGTGTAAAAGGAGAACTCCCAGGAATGCTAGCCCAAGCTGAACAGCAATGCTGGTACCCCAATCCTTTGGAGGAAACTCCTCTTCCCTGCCTGTCTGCTAAGACATGGATGAGTGCTGGAGCCTTCATATGGTACAGACACCATTTCTTTCTTCTTCAAGAAGCCTGTTCATTCAGGCTGGGCTGCACTTGAATGAGTGTCCGAGTTGTACAGCTACTCAGATGCCTATTATGTTCTCAGCTAAAGTCTCCGGAAGCAATCACTGCTGGGCAGTGGGTGCTGGCTGAGAAGGTGGCCTTCCAAATGCCCTTTCCATCACCCATCAAAGCCACTGGAGGGCTCCGGCTACAGGGGGTGTGAGGAGGGGAACAGGCCTCTTGGGAAAGAACAGGGAAGGAAATGGGTTAGAAACGAAGGAATGATGGAGACATGTCACCAGATACCCCGCAGCCATAGTGTAAGGGTGCTCTGACAGTGCTTGCATTCCCTGTCCTGAGGAGATTTCCTGATCACCCCACTGAAGGCTGCTGAGGACACACCTTTCTCCCCATGAAGTTTGTAGTTGGCAAGGTCTGAGTTTCACCAGAGAGACGGGAACATTGTTTGAGCTCTAAACAAGTAGATTGGGGAAAACGTATCTCTCATCTTCTCCAACTCAAGCTGTAATGGCCACTTCACTTGGCCACAGCTTTCCCAGGCAGCACAGATATATATTACCGCTCTTCCAGATAAGTCTTTTCAGCTCTCTGAGATGTGTCTCCAGTTAGCCAGTATCTTGCAGGGTGACTCATAGGGTCCCAGAGCAGAGCCATCCCATGATCCCACACTGCTCTTCATCTTACACGTTACGTAAGCTTGAACTTACTTCTTTAGGCTCTGGTCACAAAGGCTTCCTATGTGCTAGACTGTGTTTCCCCAGCAGTACCGTGCCTATCTTGGGGCCGTGCTATTGGCATGGTAAGGGGAGTGCGGTATACCTGTTCTGCAGGAGGTGTAAGAACACAGTCATGAGACCCTAAGGGCAAGGCTCATGTCTCAGGTGATTCCTCTTCTCCATGGGATTTGTGACATGGAGCTCAACTCTGCTCGTGGAGCTGGCAATGTTCCTGGATTTTGTTCAGTGGGATTCACCGGTCTCTGTAGAACAGAACAGATGAACTGAGCTTCCCTGACAAACTTGTTGGTGAAAGGGATTTCCAGATTCTGTTGCTGGTCCTCTTGATTGTGCTTATTACTGGAATGCTACTTTTGTGCTTGGAAGAGACAGTGTGCTTTTTTGTATTCAGATTGTCATAGATCCATGATGCTCTGCAGTCTGTATGGGAAGATGCTTTATGGGGTCTTATCAAGCGATGATTTCCCCACTTTGCATCAGCACTTAGCAAGTCCTGACTTGAAAAACGGCATGTCAGGGGAAAATGGCTGCTCTTCTCCATGTATGGCAGCAAATCCCAAGTCAACAAAAAGTAACCTTCATTGTCTCATTCAGTGCTGTTTTACTTAGATGGTTATTATTTGCTATACTCAATGGGCATTCTCCACCACAGATTCATCAGTACATAGGACAGATCAAAATTTGTTGACAGTGGTGTAATAAGTAAATGCTTTGGGTTTCATAATGTAAGTTTAAACAAGTACATGCTTATAGTTTATAAGACATTCCTCAGAATCTGTCACATAAGTGTTTCAAAGGTACTGATGAGCCTAGGAATATTTTCAGGGTGTTTTAGTGTTAGAACAGCTATTGGATGTTTTCCTTCAATTTGCCAATTTTATTTCCTCCCATTTTATTTTTTGTCATTATGTCCTCTGAAATCGCTTGGTTGCCCTTTCCTCCTCTGGCTCCTGGGCCTTGTGTTATTTTTAGCGAGTGTAATCATAGTATCATGTGACCATAATCGTCATTAAGCTGTGCAAAAAGACAGTGAGTGACACGGCAGCTCAGCAGCAGAAGGCCTGATGTCCTTGTGTTTCCTGCCTTACCCCCAGTCACCAAAGATCAGCAATCCCTGGCAGACTTTGCTGGGCAGCTCTTCTCCATACTTGTAGCTGTCAGTAGTTTGGCTGCTGGTTGATGAGTGTCAGTATTCTGAGCAGTATACTCCCTGCCTCTCAGAAGTTTCTTCAGATATGTAAAGATGAAGCACAGCACAGATTTATTTTGTTTCATAATATTAACTAGGAACACTGGATTTTCTCAGTGAGCTGTATGCCCAGTAACATGGAGCTGATGAACTTCCAAGCTCCCAGAGCAGAGGGAGGTGAGGGGCACAAAGCTGTCGTCCCACTGTAGCCCTGCTCTGCTTCTGTGTGTGAACAGTGAAGGCCTAGATGGACTTTGCTTGGGTTCACAGTGCTATTTTTACATCCACTTCATGGGGGAAAATATTGTGACTGCTTTTGTTTTGAACCAGCATAAAGATAGGCCATGGGAGTGACTCCTGTATACTTAACTGTGCAGAAGGTTTCCTCTGAGGCAACCTCTCTTATCCTGGTGGGGAGACTATGTCCCAGGAGAGGATGGTGAGAGGCCAGGGTTCTGGGTTCACACAGTGTCTTCTGACTTCACTCTCTTCTTCATGCATGATGAGGGAGAGCACACCCAGGTCTGTTGCTGATTCTCAGTGTTTGAGGCGGAGAAGGAAATGTGCCCAACTGAATCTTTCTGAGAGAAGAGGAGCATCTTCTAATTTTAAATGTGAACAACTGCACTATGCTATAAGATGGCAATTACAACACATAGCAATGCAGCAGGAGGAAGATTCAGTAGTTCACGTGTTGAATACCATTATGAGTTATTAGAGGAAGATTATCCCTATAAGCAGACATGACTGGTGTGCAAGGTTTTTCCTAGGGAAGTACACTCCACGAACAAAGCACCCTTTGCTCAGTTTTAACCCAGTGTGTCTCAACATCAGCATTTTTTCCCATGGCACATATGCTGACCTTATTTCAGGCCCATGGCTAAAATTTTTTGCATGCTTGGTAAAGATTTATACAGTTTGAAGGAATAAACCAGGCTCTCTCCTGGCTGCTTCTCACTCCAAGGTAGGCTATCATTACCTGCTGAGCTGGTTATTTTGTGCTCAGGTACCAAGAGTGGTGAAATACACACCTTGGTAGAGCACACAAAGCAAGGCAGTGCCACAGCACATCTGTTTACTTATGCTGGTAGAAAGTCCTGACCTCTAGCATGTGCCTCCATTTCTTATCAAGGACAGAACAGGAACTGAACAGCTTCCAGGACACATTCCAACAAAGCTACTGCCTGTTACACTAAGGAGAGAGGCATAGTAAAGGACCTAGTATATAATGTACTAGTCCTTCTGTGACCACATCACCTTTGCTGCAGTGTGGTTTACACTATTTCCTTTGCTACAAGATTATCATAGGAAGGGCCTACTATGCTCCAAATGGAAACTGCATGCAGCAGCAGACACAAGGCTGACCTCTTCTATTTGACACTGGCATGACTTGCTGGGCTATGTTGACTTTGGCATCATTCTGATGACTCAAGCTTCCATGGTAGAACCATCATGTAGCAGAGGACAGTGCAGGTTCTATAAAGCAGGATTTCAAAGTCTCAGAAATTTATGCTTGTATGGAGTAGCCCTGCCATTACATATAACCAGGATACCCAGGAAATGCTGTGTCTCATCTAAGCTTTACCCAGTGCCACCTGAAGCCTTGCAGAGCCCTATAGATGTGGTTGTGGATGGGATTATAGAGTCATCCTAGAGTAGCAGTGGTCTTGGAGACAGGCTTGAATATGCAAAGCTCAGCACAGAAACCCTGCTGCTATGGTAGAGCCATTCAGCAGGCCAGAGTGCTTGATGAGCTCTGGTTCTTGATGAGGCTGGACCTGGGAACCAGGTAAGGTTAAGTTATTTGGATAATGCTGTTGTGTGCATGCAGGTATGGAGCTATCAGTTGTAAATTGCCAGCAGTGTGAGTGTCCCTTTGGAAGCCAAGCACATGTTCAGAGAGCACATGCTGACCACTGTCAACCTGCAGGGCTTCTCAGGGACCTTCACTTCCCAGGAGCTCCACTAGCAAGCCTTCCTTTGTAACACCATGGTGAATAAAGTTTCAAAGATTTCAGGGACCACCTGTCTCAAGCTTGAGCACTGCAGGCTACACCTGGGAACTGCTGACAGCTGAGCAGATTTTTACTTCCTACACATCCCCTGCACTGCTCTCTGCTGGGGCAGGTAGCCCCATGGAAAGTGCAATCATAGCTGCAGCTCGAATACACAAGTTCTTATCCTTAAGGACTCCTAAAGTAGTATATGGTTATGCAAAAATCCAACTGCACAGACGACAGGTAAGTGAACTCATTAGAGCTATTAAAAAACCTCCCTCCCACTTCTCTGGTAAACAATCCTGTAAGTGTCTTCACCTGGGAGAGTCCAGTAGTGTTGTTACTCTGGCAAGCCCAACATCTTCTGCATAGAAACAGTGGAATTCAATAGCTTTGTTTGTCCCAGTGTTCCCTTAGGGTGCCTGATTTGATTGGTGTGTTCTAACTGGCAGCATAATTTTCTACCCTCAAAATCCACTTCAGGTGGAGACTGTCCTTTCTGCCCCTGTCCCATATACAGAAATTCACAGACATGCCGTATGGGAATATAGTAGAAGATTTGGTAAGCAGGTTAGTTAAATGTAAATACGCTCAAGTGACTTGTCTGTAGAAAAAGCACATACATCACACTAATTGTTTTACTGACCTTGTGTGCTTGACGAGTAGAACCCCTGTGTTAGATAAGATAGGCCTGTGAGAAACTCCAGGCACCTCATCACTATGGCTGAGATTCCTGCTTTGTTGTGAGAAAGAGCAGGAGGCTGTGCCTGCCTGAAGTCTTCAAATACAGGTGAGCTTGGCGGGCCCGGTGATCTTCCAGCAGGGCTGAACTTAAAAGCGTCTGCATCCCCACCTGTGTCACCTCTGCCTGGGAGCTTAGGTGCTATTTCAGAGATCCTCCAGTAGAGAGGTAACTAAAATAAAACTTGCTCTTTGCAATGGATTTGTGGCCTCTGGCTCTTCTTGCGATGTGCCTGCGTATGTGTACACACATGCTTTGTACAGTGCCCTGCTGTTTGGTTCACTTCTCAAGAAGTAGGTGTCCAGGACTCCATGCCTGTCCCCAGTCCAAGGAAGGAGTCTGTTTCTCTGGAGGGACTAGAATGGAGCTGGGAGTGAGGAACAGTCCCTGTACAGTTCAGGCATGCATCCAGCAGTTCTCTACTCCGAGTTGCCTCAATTTTCTCTTTTTTCCCTGATACTTGCCAACAGGGAAGTGTGTTGTCTGTCCACATATGAAATGCCACAAACCCCAGAGGTCCTGCTGATGCTTGCCTGCACATTTTAATTTCCTGTTGGCTTTCTCTTGGTCATTGCAAGATCTCATTAGACCTAGGGTCTTCTTTTGCACAAGTGCCCCTTTTCTCTGTGAAATGAGCAAAAGTTGAGTAGTACACCTAAAAGTGATACAGGTGCTGGGTGGAAGCACACACTTCTTCTTGATGACAGTGAATAGAGAATCCATGCTGCTACGCAGGATGCTGTTGTGCAAGTCTGCACTTTTTAAAGGATTCTCAGCCTGCAAATGAAGGGCTATTTAAGGCAACTCTCAGTTCAGCAGATCAGAGTCACTGTCTCTTCAGCACGCTATGCCATACCATCTCCACTCCTATCTGTTGTGCCCTGCTAGGCCCAGTGCTCAGTGCAGGAACCACCTCCTGCTTCAGACACCAGCACGCACTTGACATAACTGGAAAGAGGCTAACTGTCAAAACCATTCAACATCAACACATACTCTGGCCTTCATAATGTGCTTCTTGTTTTCTCTTCATTGTAAGCTGTTCTTCACTCATTTCTTTCTGCCTTGCATCTGGTTCAGTTAGCATTCATCTCTCAGCCAGAGCTCCTTCAAACTTCTTGGCTTCTGAGAAAATTCTCCAAGATTATCTGGTCTTCCTGTAAATAAGGGACAGAAGTTAGCTCAAAGCACAGAGCTGTAGGTGCTATGAAAATAGAAGCTTAGGTAGACACCTCTGTGTATGTTTTTCTTTTAACATACCATGACACTCTCTGCATGTCTTTCACTCAGAGGTAACATGTAGTGCATAAGAATAATGCAGCTGAGATGGCTGATAGACCACATGAGAATACAGATTTGTACATGTTCACTGTGCCTCTCTTGTTCAGATCAGGATCTGAATGAAGGAAAAAATATTTAACAATACTCTTCATTCTCTCCACTGCCTCCAAAAAAAAAAAATGGCATGATATGGCCTTATGAAGTCCCCAGCACCTCTGTGAAATTCTGGATCCAAGATGTGTAGGTGAAGGTAATAGTAATCAGATTGAAAGGAGAAAAAGATGCATAATTGTGGGGTATTAGTGAATCACCTAAACAGTGCTGTGTCTGTTGTAAATTGATTCTCTTCTACATCCTTTTCACTGGCAAGAAAAATTCATTATTAATTAAAGTTTTCACTGCCCATGAAATAAAAGCATGTGCAACACATCAGATAGCTAAAGGACACAGGCTAAATATACAGCAATAGCCAGAGATTAATGGGAATCCATAGCTAAGTAGGGTAACAAAACTAGCAGAATGGAGAGTGAGAAGAACCTACTCGTGTTCTGTATGCAAAGGAAACTACGGTCTTTATTGTCTACACACAATTGCAAAGACAAATTACACTGCATAAGAAAGAGACCAAGAGGTTCACATTTTGTGCATCCCTCCAGTCACTTGTCTGCCTCAAGACATCCTCACTCTTCTTCTTCTATTTTTTTGCTGTGAAACTCCCGACTCTTGACTCGGAGCTTGTTGACCTGCGACTCTGCAATGTCAGCCCGCTCCTCGGCTTCCTCCAGCTCGTGCTGGATCTTGCGGAACTTGGAGAGGTTGACATTGGACAGTTCCTCCTGTGTGGGGAGAGGGAGTTGTTGATGAGGAGCCCAGGGCAGGGCTTTCACTCCTGCTGCAGCTCGGCCTTGTCTGGCTGCGGGATTTCACAGGGCTCCATCCCCCACCCACTGACGCTTACACACAAGCCTCACACAGACCTCCTCCTCCCTTACTCAGGACCCCACTAGAACAAGCTTCACCACTACTGTGTCACTCCTGAGGAGCTAATTCATCACTTGGGTGTGTCATTTGGGTCTTTATTCTGCCACTATTTGCTGCCCAACTATCAGTGTGTTTTATTAGGTTGAGAAAGACCCTGAAGCCTTCTGCTGTTGATCAGCAGCAGAGATGCATGAATTCCTCAGTCACTGGATGTGGCCCCTCTGTTTGTTTAGTCTGACCTCCTGTATAAAACAGGATACAGAACTTCCCCACATTATCCCAAATCACACGGTGCCCAGAACTCAGCGAGGCTTCATGACACCATAGTGAAATGGCGTAACCAAGAGTGTCTGAGTGTTTGTCTCATGCTCCTTTTCTGGTGTTCAGAGTCAGCTCAGTGAGCAAGCTGCCCTGATAGAAGGTGACTCTTGTACATTCTCCAAACAATACTCACAGCCTCCTCGGCTTGTCTCTTGTAGGATTTCACCTTCATTTGCAGTTTGTCCACCAGATCCTGAAGCCTGAGGATATTCTTACGGTCTTCCTCAGACTAAAGGAGTTGACAAACAAGACAGAGAATGAATTATTTGCTTTCCATGAAGTAAAGTTAACAATTCCCCTTGGGGATGGCGTGTGCAAAATTCGACTTACATTGAGAAAACTCTGTCAGTCCAAGGAGACCTCCTGCCTTACCTGGTAGGTCAGCTCCTTCACCCTCCTCTCGTACTTGCGCACACCCTTCACGGCTTCAGCGCTGCGCTTCTGCTCAGCATCAACCTCCCCTTCCAGCTCCCGCACCTGCAAGGACAAGCCCATCTTTGGAGCTTCTTTGATGGCTGCTTATGTGACATGTTCACTCATGTACAAAGAGCAGCCCTACGCACTCTGGCCTCCAGCTTCTGGATTTGCTTCTTGCCTCCCTTCAGGGCCAACTGCTCAGCCTCATCCAAACGGAGCTGTAGGTCCTTCACCGTCTGGTCCAGGTTCTTCTTCATCCTCTCCAGGTGGGCAGTAGTGTCCTGCTCCTTCTTCAGCTCTTCTGCCATCATGGCTGCCTGATGAGAGCAAAGGGTCAAGTCCATTTGGGGGCTGGACACAGTTTGAAGGAGAATACATCCAGCATCAGCAATGAAAGGAGACCCCAACTCACATCTGTGATGGCCTTCTTGGCCTTCTCTTCAGCATTGCGGGCTTCCTGGATCGTATCCTCCATTTCACTCTGAATTTGAGTAATGTCTGTTTCCAGCTTCTTCTTGGTGTTGATTAAGCTGGTGTTCTGTGTAACAGGAAATATGTGGTTTGTACTGTTAGACCTAATGCCTCCACTTGAAGAGCTAAAAGTGTGTGTATAGGTTATGAAAGTCTTTAATGCAACAGCCACAGCAGCCAAGCAGACAGGCAATAATGTGGCATGACTTGTCAAGTGTTTACATAGTAATCATTTACAAGGTGCATAGCAATCTCACTCTTTGTTATACCTTTTTGATGGGATTAGTTTCCAGTCGAGTGCCTGACCTGAGTATGGAGGAGCTGCACACGTTCGGTGGCATCCAGAAGCTCCTGCTCAGCCAGTTTCCTCGAACGCTCCGTCTGCTCCAGAGCTGCCCGTAGCTCCTCAATTTCAGCCTGCAACAGGTTTGCTCTGCGCTCCACCATGGCCACCTGCTCCTTCAGGTCCTCCTGTGTCCTCAGAGCATCATCCAAGTGTATCTGGGTATCCTGAGAAAGGGACAAGAGAAATTACAAAGGTACCAGTGTGTGCTTGCATGACAAAATATTCAGGGGTGTCATCTCTCTTTCATAGCTTTGCTGAACGGACCTTGAGCACTCCCTGGGTGTTCCTCAGGTTCTTTTGTGCCTCTGCAGCCACGCGGTTGGCATGGCTCAGCTGGATCTCCATTTCATTCAGGTCTCCCTCCATCTTCTTCTTCAGCCGCAGGGCTTCATTCCTGCTCCTGATCTCAGCATCCAGGGTGCTCTGCATGGACTCCACAATTCTGAGGTGGTTTCTCTTCATCTGGTCAATCTCCTCATCTTTCTCTGCTATCTTCCTGTCAATCTCTGACTTCACTTGGTTGAGCTCAAGCTGGAGGCGCAGGATCTTCCCCTCTTCATGTTCCAGGGAGGCCTGGACAAAGTCAGCAGGAACAGTGACTTAAACCATTGCTTGCTTCCTAAGTCATCACTTAAGCAGTACTTCTTGAAATCTAGGCTTGCTTTCCTGCCAGCTCTGCAGATAACTACTCCCATACTTTCCATCTGGGCCCCATTTCCCAGCACTGTGTGTACCTCAGCTTCCTCCAGAGCAGCCTGGATTTCAGATTTCTCCTGCTCAATCTGCTTCTTGACTTTCTCCAGCTCATGAATCGCCTTTCCTCCCTCTGCAATCTGCTCCGTGAGGTCGGAAATCTCCTCTGTGGGAACAAACACCAATGGCATGGTCAGGCAAAGAGCACAACGGGAAGGGCCCTGTCACACCAAGGTGACAGACATCCCTGCCCACCTGCAGGCACAGACCCATGTGCAGCAGTGCGTAGTGCTGGACAGGAGAAAGCCCTGCCAGGAGCAGAGGGCCGGGCACTTACGCTGCAAGTTCTTGTTCTCCCGCTTCAGCGTTTCCAGGTGGTCCAAGGACTCCTCATAGGCATTCTTCATCTTAAAGAGCTCCGTGCTGAGAGAGCGAGACTCCTTCTGGGAGGCTTCCAGCTCAGCCTGCGTCTCCTCGTACTTCTGCTTCCATTCTGCCAGGATCTGAAGAGAAACCAGGTGTGAGTTTGGATGTGGCCATCAGGAGGGGATGCTCTGCCCAGGAACCCCACGTCTAGAGCCCAAAAGACCTTGTCAAAGTTCTTCTGCTTCTTATCCAGAGCTGCGCAGGCAGCGTTTGATCGCTCCACATCAATCATCAGGTCCTCCACTTCATTCTGCAGCCTCTGCTTTGTCTTTTCCAGGGAGGCACATTTGGCATTCACAGCTTCAACATGTTCCTCTGCCTCCTGCAGGCGCTGTGCCAGCTTCTTCCTGGCAGGAGATCAGCACAGCTCCAGGTTAGAGCTTAAGGGTCTACCACATCTGTGTCATGACACCTTCTGAGTATCTGGCCTGTCCTAGCTGTTCTAGCTCAAGGGTTCCATTTGTGCTTCCAATCTCTTTTTCCACAGCATGCCTATCCTCTCCCTCCCGGCTTCCTCCCCTTTATGGCAAAGATGGTCTATTCCTGCCTTGGTCTCACCACTGTTCTAACCCAAACTTAGAGACTCCTATTTCCCTTGACAGCCTCAGTCTTCTCCAGCCATTCAACATCCCACTTCCCACATACTTGGCCTCCTCCAGCTCCTCCGTGCGCTGAATAGCGTCAGTCTCGTATTTGGTTCTCCACTGGGCCACTTCGCTGTTGGCCTTGGACAGCGCACGCTGCAGCTCCCCCTTGGCTTCCTGCTCCTCCTCATATTGTTCCCGGAGCAAGTCACAGTCGTGGCGAGCAGACTGCAGGGCGTGGGCCAGGGCGTTCTTGGCCTGTGGGAACATGGGGATTGGTAACCTGGATACTTGTCTTGAGATGACGCTTGATAGTGATACTGTCAAGAAATTACACATGACACTCAAATTAAGCAAATACAAAGCTGGGAGCTACTGCAGCCATCATCCATGTGTGCTGGCGGATCACATGTCTTAGTGACAGGGGCTCTGGGAACAGTCGTCTAGTGTTTCTACGTATGTGTCTGCATCCGGTCTTAGAGAGTATCGACAGATTCTCATGACTTCCATCATCAAAATCATGACACTTCCTTTCCTCTGTAGCCTATGAGTTGTGGTATGTGCATTACTGGAATTCCCTCAAGTACTACGTTAGTTTGGGTAAAGAATATTGAACCAGTCTGGATGACAGACAATTCTCCAGATACATTTAGGGATGATGTAGACTGTGTACAGCAGGGTGCTTGCAGACCTTTATTTCTTCTTCTAGATGCCTCTTGAGTTCCTCAATCTGTTGGGTAAAGCCTTGCTTGCCCCTGGACAGCTGAGAAATCAGAGCATCCTTTTCCTCCACCTGGCGTGAATATTCACCTGGGAAGAGGAAATTGAAGAAAGGCAACTAGACTAGTATTACTGTGAGAGTTTCTGCCTGTAAACCCATTTGATCAGGAGCGGCCTGGAAAGGTTTTAGCAGCTGTCACACTGTACCATGCGCTATCCTCACTGAGTGCAGGTTGTCCCATTGTACCTCAGGAATGAGGATATCTCACCTGATTCTGTCTGCAGACGAGCTCTTTGAGTATTGAGGTCATTGATCATGCGCTGATTCTGTTCCTCCTTTGTTTTAATCTCATTCAGCTGGTCTTCCAGAGTGCGGCACATCTTCTCCAGATTTGCCTAGGTAGAATACACATGGAAAAAAAGGAGATCAACACCTGCACTCTCATTATTCTAACAGCAGGGATCTTTTTAATGAGAATGTGGCTGGTAGATGTAGACTATGAGCCAGACCTTGGCCCCGTGGACATTCTCTGCTCCAGTTCCATACCTTGGCCTTGGAGACAGACTCCATGTTACTGGCCAAGTCATCAATCTCCATCTTCAGCTCGCTCTTCTCCTTCTCCAGCTTCTGCTTCACTCGCTGCAGGTTGTCGATCTGCTCCCCAAGCTCAGCTGTGCTGTCCGCGTGCTTCTTGCGCAGGGCGGCAGCCGTGGCTTCGTGCTGCAGCGTGGCCTCTTCCAGGTCACGACGCATCTTCTGAAACTCTGCCTCACGCTTCTTGTTCATCTCAATCTGAGCTGCTGTAGCCCCTCCTGCTTCTTCCAGGCGCTCGCTGATCTCCTCCAGCTCCCTGGAGAGGTCAGCGCGATGCTTCTCGGCTTTTGCCCGAGAGGTTCGCTCGGCCTCAATTTCCTCCTCCAGTTCCTCAATACGGGCCTGTGGAACATTAGGGACCCTTCACACCCAGTCCTTCCTCCTACCTGATGTGTTTCCAAAGTTCAGAAGGGAATGAACAGAGACTTGCCTGAAGCTCCTTGATCTTCTTCTGTAATTGCATGCCCATTGCTTGCTCATCCTCTATCTTGCTCTGGATCTGACTGATTTCAAAGTCTTTCCTGTGGGCAAATCAAAACATGTTAGAGATCAGGGAAAAAAGGCAAGCACAACCAGCCCAGCACTCAGGTGTCCCACAGCCACACTTACTTCTTCAGTTTCTCATCCAGCTGCTGCTTATCATTTTCCAAGTCCATTATGGTGTCTTGGGCCAGCTTCAGGTCTCCTTCCAGTTTCCTCTTAGCTCTCTCAAGGTCCATGCGCAGTTTCTTCTCTTGCTCCAGGGAGCCTTCCAGCTAAAAAGAACAAGACCCTCAGCTCATGACCAGTCAGGTCTAACTCCATACCTGTCCTGTTCTTGCTGTATGGCCATGTGCTCACATCGTCCACTTGCTGCTCCAGCTTGGTCTTGGCTTTGGTCAGCGTGTTGACTTTGTCCTCTTCTGCCTGCAGGTCATCCAGTGTCTGCTGGTGGGCCTCTTGGAGGGCTTTCTTCTCTTTTGTCAGCTTAGCAATGGTCTCGTCCAGGCCTGCCATCTCCTCTGTCAGGTTTTTCACCTGTTGATTTTAAGAAAGTGCTGAAAGTCTGTGTAGATGACTTGAATGCTGATACAGTGATCTTTTCACTTTGCAGTCCTTAACCAGGAGCTTGTTTTTTATTTGGACTGCCTAGCTTCACCACTCTGATGCTCCAAACCTCACTTTGTTTTGAGGATACCAGGCTGATATGGGAGACATCTGTCCCTTCATCCTTTATTTGACTCCCCGTGTGTGTACCTTGTTTTCAGTGGCATGTTTTTCCTTCTCCACTTTGGCCAACGTTAACTCGAGGTCATCAATGTCTTTCTTCAGTTCTGAACATTCATCCTCCAGTTTTCTCTTCTTGGCTGTCAGCTCAGCATTAATTTCTTCCTCATCCTCAGCCCTTTCAGTCACCTCCTTAATTTTGGCTTCCAGCTGGATTTTGGTTTTGATGAGCTGGTCACATCTTTCCTCAGCATCAGCCAAACTATCTGCTTCCTGGTGGAGAGACACAGATTTTAGGGGTTGTAATGTTTTGAAGTTTCTCTGCTCTGTCTTTTTTATCCCTGAGTAGGCACGCGTTCATACAGGACCGACCGTGGCCTTCCACTCCAGAAACTGGGAGACCTTGCCACGTGTCTATTGGGAAACCATTTTATCTGCTATCAACATTGATTCCAAATTTTTTGTGTCTCTTCAAATTGTCTCACAGAGAGTGTAGCTATGAGATATCTCATGCACTCACAAACACAGCACAACACAAGAGTGGTCACTTCAATTACTAGTTTCAGCAGGAACAAAGGCTTGGAGTCCTTTTCCCTGACAGGAAAAGTACTTAGTAGCTTTTTAATTGTCTCACCTTATAAGATTTGGGAAATGAAGGCTTTTCCATCTTTTGAGATTAGTTTATTCGAGAAAGAAATTTATCACCTTTCTGCATGAATTGAAATTGCTGAAAGACCAGCAGTGTCTTTGCCTTTGCTATCAGTCACCTCTGTGCCTTCTTTCCAGCCCATGCTGAGCATTTACAGTGCTAACTAGTTGATCACTTCATTTGGTGTGAAGAAACTGCCTTTTCCTAATTGAGTTTGAATGGGAAGTATCCATCTTTCTGAAAGTAATCCTGGCTTCCCTAGTGTAGCTGTAAATCGTGTATCCTTCTGAGCTTTGCCTTGACTCTGTTAGACAGATACATGGTGATGAATGTTAAGTAGGTGGAGATATTTCCCTTCAGTTCAGAGCTCTCTGCTGTGGGTTACTTGTTGCCCGGTGTTACGTGGCTCTTTTTTCAGGCAGCAGGAATGCCGGGTCTCGTGTGGGGCAGCCACGAGACTCACCATGCCCCTGCCAGTGCCTGTTTACGCAGTGTTAGAGTGTGCGATTTAGAACGTTTTCTACTACACATTATTCAGACTCCTGTGAGTCCCTGCTCAGGCTGAGAAGCGTTCTGGCTGTGTGACATTACTTTCCCAGGGAAAAATGAACAGTGATACTCACCGCCTGCACTTGGAGCTGCAGGTCATTTTTTTCCTGCAGCAGGACCACCATTTTCTCCTCCAGCTCCTTCCTCTTTGCCTCTGACTTTGCAAGTTCCTCCTTGGTTTTCTCAAATTCTTCCTTCATGTTGGCCATCTCCTTCTCAGATTCTGCGCTCTTCAGCAAGGGCTTGATCTTGAAGAACAACTTCATCCAGGGCCAGTGCTTCACATTCATGAATGCACGAACATTATACTGGATGCAAAATATGGACTCCCTAAAGTAAAAGTCACATGGCTATTGCATACTCTGCTGGCAGTGAATTTAGACTCAATTAGCCAAGTAGTATGAGAACATGATATGTGAGTGAGAATTGTCTACCTCCTCTCCACCATTTTCCGATACTCCACTCTCATCAGGAAGCCCCTGCACCTGGCTTGTATCATGGTCATAATCTCTGCTAGTTTCTCGTCTCTCATCTCCTCCAGCAGACCTATCAGCCCAGCTTTGAAGAACACCTTGAGAAAGGGAACATTGTCACACATCAGTCTCAGGTAGTGCGTAACACAGGTACACAGTGATGGAACACAAGACTTGTTTCTACCTTAGTGTGACCAAATCTGTACTGGGTGTGGTCCACATCAATGGACCCAAGAAGCTTCTCTGAAGCCTTCTTGCTGTCCATGAACTGACCTTCTGGAATAGCACTTGCATTAAGCACTCTGTATCTGTAGGAGAAAGCAGAGCATGGAGAAATCCACGTTACTGAAACCTGCACTGAGGCAGAGCCTCACAGCCTCCTCAGCAACAGCTGACTGTCTGACTCAGTCACGTCATGTGTTAGGGACAGTGAAAGCACTTTTACCTTTGCTTGAAGTCAGCATACAGGACTCTGCTGGGGAATCCTTTCCTGCAAATTCGGATTCCTTCCAGCACGCCATTGCACCGCAGCTGATGCAGCACTAGCTCATGTTCCATGGCACCTAACAATACCACCATTAGTGACTTCTCCATTGTTTGATACTCACCAGAAGAGCTTCTGGGACTTTTTTTTCCTCCTATTGAATCTGCTTACCTGGTGTTTTTGTTTCATTTGGGATGATGCATCGTACAAAATGGGGGTGAGTGCTGCGCAGATTTGTCATCAGCTTGTTTAAATTTTCCTGTGAGAGTACGATTTGAAGTTTACATCAGCAAATGAAAGATCTGCATCCCTGCATCTGCATCCCTGCTTCTATTGAATCAGATTATACTCAATTATACTCAATTGCAACATTTCCATATTAATATATGTTTGTGTTCATCCATCTTTCATTGTTGAACATTATTATTAAAAGGAAATACAATGTGGTTACTTTGCCATCATAATTTATGATTTACAAAAACTTGAATATTACTCCGAGAGACATGGCTTTGAAAGTCATGAACAATTCCTTATGCTTGTGCTCCTGTATCAATATATTGGTTGCACTTTCATATATGAGAATCAAAAAGCCAGGCTCTCTGGTTTTCAGGACTGCTTAGGAATTGTTCATGCCAGCAGTATTGAAAATATTCAGAATTCAAAAATCTCTCTTTGTTAAAACATCCTGAACTCTGTGCAATATCTGATAGAAACTGACCTATGTCAATATAAAAGTTAGCATAAACCCCACAGGTTTATGAAAAAAGATCTGAGTGTCAACCTCCTCGACTATTTCAAGGAGTTTTCATTTTGATATTTTAATAATTCCATGTTAAAAAAAAAAAAGAAAGGAAAGAAAATTTACCATCATTTAAACCGAAAGAATATTTACCTACAGTACATAATCTTCTTCAACCTCTTGCTAAAGGTCCTCAAGAGTTATAAAGTAACTTTTCACATTTTAAATTCCCTCCGTTCAAGGAAGAAGAGACAAAGTGACTAAAATACATACCCGGAAAAGGGCTGAGACAGTCTGGAAAGAAGAACCCTTCTTCTTGCCACCCTTTTTGCCACCACTCTCTGTAAATCAAATTAAAATATTAATGTTGAACATTGAATTTCAGAACAGAAAACAATTTTTAAACCTTTTCCTATTTGATTTCCTGTTAGCTTCTTCCCACATTGAACATGCAGCTTTCACAGAGCTGACCTGCATCTGCTCCACCATAGTTCGCAAAGAGTAAGGCCAATGTCTTCACAGACGATTTCTGGTACAACCCAATGACAGTTTCATTCAGAGGGTCCTTGTTCTTCTCCAGCCAGCCAGTGATGTTGTAGTCCACCGTGCCAGCGTAGTGCACCAGGGAGAAGTGAGCCTCAGCCTTGCCTTTGGCAGGTTTGGGCTTCTGGAAGTTGCTGGACTTGCCCAGATGTTGGTCATAGAGCTTGTTCTTGAAAGAGGTGTCAGTTGCCTTGGGGAACATGCACTCCTCTTCCAGGATGGAGAAGATGCCCATGGGCTGGAAGACATTACAACAGACAAGAAGCAGAAACAGATTGCTTGGTTGGAAAGAGGCTAGTGTTAAGACAAAAAGCTTTGTAACTAATCAGAAGATAATGTTGCTTCTGTTCTTTTCTGGACAATATGTCATAGAAAATTAAGTGAGATTCATAATTTTCATCCTTGATATTTTACCTTTACTTTTGGAACTACTCTTTAATATTTCTGGCAACATTACAGATTACAGAAATACAGTGCCTGGAATCACAGAATGGTTTGGGCTGAAGGGACCTCTGGAGATCCCCCAGTCCAACCTCCCTGCTAACGCATGGTCACTAGAGCAGATCACACAGTGTTGGTCCAGGTGGGTTTGAATGCCTCCAGAGAAGGAGACTCCACACCTGCTCTCGATAGCCTGTTTCAGGGCTCTGTCACCCTCAAAGTAAAGAATTTTCTCCTCATACTCAGGTGAAGCATCCTTTGCTTCAGTCTGTGCCTGTTGCCTCTCATCATATCGTTGGGCACCACTGAAAAGAGTCTGGTACACCCCCTTGACATCCACCCATGAGATATTTATAAACATTGATGAGATTCCCTCTCAGCTTCTCCAGGCTGAACAGACTCACCTCTCTCAGTTTCTCTTCTTAAGAAAGGTGCGGTAGGCCCCTAATAATCTTTGTAGCCCGGATTTTATTCCAGACATGAAAAAATTCTTTATGTATCCCTTAATAACTAGAGAATTCTAACATTAATGCACCTGAACAGGAAGGATACATTGTACACTTGTAAGGAAAAGGTACCTTCTCAATGAGCTCAATGCAGGCAGCCAGGTCCATCCCAAAGTCAATGAACTCCCATTCAATTCCCTCCTTCTTGTACTCCTCCTGCTCCAGCACGAACATGTGGTGGTTGAAGAACTGTTGCAGTTTCTCATTGGTGAAGTTGATGCACAGCTGCTCAAAGCTGTTGAACTGCCAAATGTAAAAAAAGAAATACAACTTTTTCAACATTCAGCCATTCCCACAAGGCTTTTCCCTGTGTTGTTCTAATCCTTCATGTGTCTCTTCAGATAAATACAAAGCCCCTTCCCTTTCTGCTCTGCCAGGAATCTTTCAGTGGGATTGTACAGGGATTCTGAAGAGAGAAAAGACATCTAATAAATTGTAATGTAGAGATTTTTGTTTGTTTGTTTTCATTCCATGTAAAATGAATTTTTAAATTATTATAATTATCCCTTATCCCTTAGGAATACCTTAATTCTTAATCAAATTTAGTAAATAACTTCAACACACTTTCTCCCATCAGAACAAATTTATTACTAGACCCTGCCTCTCCCAACACCCCAGCTACGAAGACTGTCTGTATTTAATACTCAAATATTTTTCTGCTTTTAAGATAGTGGCTTTAGATATTTCCAAGCCCTAGTATGGAAGCTTTTGGGGTTCTTTCACCAACAGCATGAGTATTTCTAAAGCCTTTTAATATTTCCCATACCTTTGGCCCATGTAACTTTGTCACAGATTTCTTCCTTTTTTCTTTTAACTAAGCTTGATATTCTGTGGTATTTGTTTCTCTCCTATTAAGATCTAAAGGTTGAAAGGGCCAATCTCTTTAATAGTGAGATTTCTTGATCACTGTTTTTTACAAAAATCTGACTCTTCATGAAAGAAGTCTTTGAATTTTCTAATGCCCATTGTCCCTTCCATGAAGCTGTTGTGAAAACTCTGTTCCTTACATCAAAGATCTCAAAGCCAGCAATGTCCAGGACACCAATGAAGTACTGTCTGGGCTGTTTTGTGTCCAGCTGTTGGTTAATTCGAACAACCATCCACAAGAACATCTTCTCATAGACAGCCTTTGCAAGAGCACCTACAGCATTGTTCACCTTAAACAAAGGAGAAATGCAGAAAAGTCATTGCTAAGAGAAAATCAGGGAATTTTATCTGTCTGAAGAGAAATTCTGAGGTACAATGATGTATTCCTAGCAACCAATGGTTTTACCTGCTCCACAGTTTGACCTTTGGTCACATATTCATTCCCAACCTTGACTCGGGGGTAGCAGAGGGCCTTGAGCAGGTCTGCTGAGTTCAGACCCATCAGGTAGGCAGCCTTGTCAGCAACTGAAACACAAGAGAGACAAAGAAAACATTTTTCTTTGTCCACCACTGGACAAGGACTGGATTGATCCATGGGTGTGTGTCAAGAAATGACATCAGCATTCAAAATTCTTGACTGCAAATCTTTTAATCTAGTATTACAGCAAGCATATTGAATACAGAAAAGCTGTGAAAGAAAATACTGGTTGTTTTGGAAAGTAGGTAGTTGTCAGTAAGAAACTTATCCTTTAATACTTTAACTAAATTTATAAACTGAAAAAATTATTTTCATAATGTTCACTTTAAGAATACATGAAGATTACAACTTGGCATGTCGGTTAAGACCTAAGAAAGCTCTTAGATTTAAACAGACCGTGTTCTACGCTACTGATAGAAGTACAAAGTGTTCCAAAAAGATGGACTCAATTTCAAAGACATAGTGATTTCAAACTGGGTCCATCTTTTTGAAACAGCCTCTAGGCACATGCCAAAGCTTAATCCATACCCCATGTATGAAAATAGAGAAGCTGCCCTTTCAAAAATCTTGTCAATAACCTCTACATGCTAAGTGAAAAAATACATTAAACTAGCCCATCAAAAAGTAACTGAAGTAACCCATCAGTAAGATATTCCAGGGATCAGAAAGTCAGGTTCACAGCCTCATGGACATTAAAAAAACATTACCTGGTTTTCACTATATAAAAAATAAAAAACTGTAGCTTTTGTCCTGACTGAAAACAAAAGTATCTTCCCAAAACTGATTTATTTATTAAGAGGTCAAAGGCTAAGGACCTTCTGTGCCATCAGGCTCTGCCTGCTCCTCTCGTTGTTTCTGCTTGAACTTCAGATTCCCATAGTGCATGACGGCCCCTGTCAGCTTGTAGATGGCAGTCTTTTCATCAGCGGTGAAGCCCAGGATGTCAATGGCACTCTGCAGTCAAAACAATCAAGTAAGAACATTGCCTAAAATCCTTAACAGTCACAGTACAAATATTTCTTTCAAGTACTTACATCTGTAGCCATCAGTTCCTCCTGGTCATCAATGCTGGGAACAGTGACCTCCCCTTGACTCACATAGTGGAAATCAAAAGGGTTGGTGGTGATGAGGAGCATGTCTGAAAGCAGGAAGAGGCAAGACACAGGTTTTGCCAAGCAGGTAATAGGGTGAACTGTTGCTCAGCAATCATCCTCAAAAAGTCATCATGATCCTTCCTACCAATTAGCTCCGGCTTCTTGTTGGACATGATCTGATAGAAGATGTGGTAGCTTCTTTCTGCAGGGAGCTGGAAAGTGACTCTGGACTTCTCCAGCAGATCTGGCAAGGAAGGCAGAAGAGTCAGGCACAGGAATGCACATGGAGGTGGGAATTTGGGGAGGAATGGGATCAGGCCAGGAGAGTCTCTTACAAGTTTCAATGTCTGCAGAAGCCAGTTTGCCTGTGGCTCCAAAGTGGATTCTGATGAATTTGCCCTGTTAAGGAGAAGCAGCAGCATTTCAGCCTGGATGGGCTCTTCTGACATCTCCTTTATGTGGGATACTGCCAGGGCCATCACTTGTCTTGGAAAGAGAGGGAGAGATTTTGTCCAAAGCAACAACTTACAAAGCGTGAGGAGTTGTCGTTCCTCACGGTCTTGGCGTTTCCAAAGGCCTCCAGCAGTGGGTTGGCGCTGATGATTTGATCCTCAAGCGTTCCCTGCAGGATGATAGATATTGCTGGTTATCCTTTCCAAAAATCATGTCAGGAACAGACAAAAGCTTTGATTCAAGCCAACATTTATTAATTTACCTGCATTTTGCCGGGCTCTTCCTTCTTCTTCTCCCCACTGGCTGCAATTGTTGCAAAGTACTGGATGACACGCTTGGTGTTCACAGTCTTCCCTGCACCGGATTCTCCGCTGTCAAAGCAAAGAGAGAAGCAGAGAGCGTGTGGTCAGGCAGGAGATCCCCTGGCACCGGGCAGCCCCGCAGGGACCCAGCAGGGAGTGTACGTACGTGATCAGGATCGACTGGTTCTCGCGATCTGTGAAAAGACAGTGTGTTCTTACTACTGCTGAACTGCAGAGAAACCAAAGGCTATAGAGAAACTAAGTATGAACTGAAGCTTCGTTAACAGTGCAGGAACACTGGATAGCAAATTCCTAATTAAAATGCCCTGGAAATGCAGCACTTAATCCTTCTCAGGATTTTTTGAAGTTGTCTGAATAAACAAATTAAGTCTTATTTGGATATGAATGTAAGATAAAATATACTATCTTTTTTTTTTAAGATAATGCTCTTTAAATCAAACTTGATATTTCTATGTATCAGACAAAACCAAAAGCAAATATTATTTTGTAATGTCAATATAATTTCAGTGACTTTAAATATGTAACGTAAAATGAATTAAATGTTATTAATATTTGATTCCATGCTTCATTTTAAGATAGAGAACCAACACTCCTGTAGCCTTGCTAATTCTGCTTTCCATAAGACTTTTTAATCCATAACTGCAAAACTTGCCTCCACAACATTACCAGTGTGTTTTCTCTGCTATTTATCTCATTTAAGGATGGGGATACTAGCTTACTCAACTGACACATATGATGTAAACATGACTCCATATATTTGAAAATTATCTGCAGAGAAAATGAAGATTTTTCCAGAATTGCACACTACAGTACGATTTGAAGAGCTGTCAATCAACTCACCATTTAACATGAACTGATAGGCGTTGTCAGAGATGGAGAAGATGTGTGGAGGGGCCTCACTGCGCTTCTTGCCTCTGTAGGCCAACACCACCTCCGGGTTGTACACCGGCAGCCACTTGTAGGGGTTGACGGTGACGCAGAAGAGACCCGAGTAGGTCTGCGAGGAAGGGACACAGCACGTTGCCTTCCCCTGAGCCTGGCAGAGCAGTTCTCCCAGCTCCCCAAAGGAAGACTGCTGCTGGTACTTACGTAGATCATCCAGGCTGCATAACGCTCTTTGAGGTTGTACAGCACAGCGGGTTCGTGGAGATGGGTCATCATGGCCATGTCCTCCACTTTATCGTACTTGGGAGGGTTCATGGAGAAGATTTGATCTTCCTTCACGGTCAGAGTCTGTCAAGAAAGAGAAACTGATATATGTCAGCTAAGAGCCCAGAATGGGAATCAAATAGTGTCCTGCAGCCTTGCATTTTACCCACCTCTCCAGCTTCAGTCTTGACAGTGACCTTCCCTGATTCCCTACTCTGGATTGTCCCTTTCACAAAGGATTCCTTTGCATGTACCACAAAGACGGATGACTTGGCGTCAAAAGGCTTGTTCTGGGCCTCAATTCTCTCCTTTTCTGACTTTCGGAGGTAAGGAGCTGCCTCCCCAAAAACAGCCATCTCAGCGTCTGACGACATGGCTGCACCTTATTGAAGACACGTCAGCAGAAGACTCTGAGGGGGAAGGAAGATACTTCCCATCAATTAGACAATAGTTTTCTGTGCCAGTGATGAAATCTCTTACATTTTCTACCTTTACAGTATTTAAACTAGAATATCATTTTCAGTAACAGTTACTAGTATATTAATAATTGGAAATAAAAAGATCCCATGGAAAGCAGATTGAAAATTCCAGCTATCAGAAGCAAACCCTCACTTCTGGTTATCAGAAGCAAGCAGAATGCAGTGAGGCATGTAGAATGAAGAAAAATTGCTGTCTCTGCAGTGCTACAGAACCCATACACTTACCTTGACACTGTCAGTAAGAGCAGGGCACAACAGTCTCAAGGAGGTTTTATAGAGTCTCGTATGCAGATCATTTGGACCCTTCCTCTTTCTTCGGTCAAAGCATTTTTGGCCAACATTCTCTGGCAAAACATTGTTTGGCAGACTTACCTAAAGACATAATTGTCATTTGATTTGGCTAGATATAATTAGAAATTTTTTCTATCTTACCAGCTACATGGCTATATCTACTATAAATAATTTGACGAGAGAATTAAGGAGGGAATCTTGATCAGTTAAGGCACTTAGAGAACTTGGATGCAGGACTTAAGGATTATGCTGACATATTTCTGGGTGACTTTCTGATCCATCCAAGATAGATTGTTTGTTACGTAGTTCTGCAACAATTCAAGCTATACAATGCAGGTAGTGGCACTTTTCTTATTCACATGATGCAGTGAGTTTTATGAAGAAGTATTTGAAAAATAACAAACAAACCTACAACTCATTCTGACTAAAACCAAGGTGTTTTTCTTGATAATAGAAAACCAGGAATATAGCGTAACTCAAATTCCTGCAGGGACAATATATCAGCTCTTGAAATACAGCTCATGTATAGAGTGTTTGAGGTGATTTCCAGGGTCTTAAGATAAACACAAATGCTGATGGAAATAAAGATATTATGAAGACAAACATAAAGGTGTATTATTTTTAAAATATTTCATATTTGAAAGATATATCATTTCCCAGAAAGGTGAGGTATCTGAAGACATTCTGCATGTCCCTAATAATAAACAAGGAGTTGAAAATTGTTGTGGCATCTACCACATAACATGTAAGAACAAAAGATGGCTTCCGATTTTAACAGTGAAAAATCACAGCATCCTGTGAAGTGTAACAGTGTTTTTAGTTGAGCAAAAAGATAAAATTCCTGATTTACAGAGTTCATCCAGAGGAAATATATAACAACTCTTACTTGAGTTGTTTCAAATTGTGTCAGATCTAAACAAATTCTTCTTCTGGTCATTGGCATTTTGTTTATTTAAAGAGCTCAATGGATAACACGTCCATGGATGGTGCATTGATCTGATCCAATACCCAGCATCAGGCAATGTTCTGTGCTTGTAAAGCCCATTCCAATGAGGGCTGCAGCACTGCAGTGCAGAGTTTTTGGAGCCGAAACCCAGAGCTCACTGCTGAGCTCCACGCTCAGGGCCCGGGGAGGCTGATGGAAATGCTCTGCACCCTGCCCGGGAGAGCCTGGAGCCGGTGGGAAACAGCGAGACAGGGGGACATCTGAAGTCCTGCCTGGGAGGACTCCCTATGGGGAGCAGCACCAAGGGGTGCTGGTCGGACCACCTCCCTCCAGTGGGAACCAGAACACAACTGTGATCCAAGGGGCTCTTGCAGCTGAGTCCCGGGGTGCTGGGGTGACATGTGGTGTCCAGTGGCTGTCGGTCCTGGCCGAGGAGGGGACAGAGAGGTCCTGGCAGCTCAGAGCTTGGGGTAAGAAAGATCATGCAAGAAGAGCAAGGGATGGCTGAGGCTTCTCCCAGGGTGTGAGAGTTGGAGGTTCTACCCCCTCAGGTTGGGGACTGAAAATCTTTGACTTCCCAGTGGCCAATGACAAAGCCAGTCTTCTCAGCAGAGCTCTTCTGGGTTTTGCTGTTGTGCTGTGCAGGACCCAGCTGTGTGACAGGCAGGAGTGAGGCACTTGGCCAGGCAGCTCTGGGTGTGCAGTCAGCCGAGGGAAGGCTTGGTTTGAAAAGGAAGCAGCCAGTGAGTGAAGTGTCTCCAGGTGTGCACACTCAGCTGTGCTTTTGGGATGGAGGGCTTGAATTCAGCATCTGCCCTGCCCTCATAAGCCAGTGTTAGAAATCTAAAACATTTTTTGAAAGTTTTCTTAGACTTTGACAATGGAAACGTTTCCCATGTGAGACAGCCTATCAAATGGAAGAGGAATTTTTCCTCTCTTACTTATCTCCATTACTCCTTCCCCACTCTCCCGAACAGTACAGTAGGTCAGTAAATGGAGTTCTTAGATCAGCTAGTCATAGGATTATGAATCACCAAAGGCAGTATAAGATAACTAGCATTTAGATCTTTACAGGACTAGAAGGAAGGACTGTACAAGTGATGTGGTCTATTTGGTTAAGCAGAGTAACCCACAGAGAATGAACAGACATTTTTTAAAATCCAGATATGGGTTGCTAAGGCTGCACGGCTCACTCTCCTGAAGCTGTGCATAAGCAGACCCAAAACCTTCAGTAGGCTCTTAGAGACATGAACTCTGTTACTGACAGTACTACAACTTGGACCAATTAATGTCGTTACTTTCACATCCTGCTTCAGCTTGCAGAAGACCTTCAGAAAGGCTAGACTTAAAGCAATATATCAGAGTTCCCAAACAGACAATCAGGAATTTGCACACATACAGCTTGGTTACAAAGTTTCCTGAAAATGAGTAGTAGTGTTTCTTCTTCATGAGAGAGCTTAAACTATAAGATCTATAAAATATGACCATCAGGATTTCACTATGCATTTTTTACTAAACTAAAATTAAGAGATCAAGACTGTCTGTGATTTGCCTAGATAAAAAATAATCAGCAAAGAAGTATAATTGAAAATGTATACAGGCCTGCCAGAGGAGGAAAACAATTGAAACTAGCTGGGGATTTTTTAATATGTGAGTTCTTGCTCTAAAATATCTAAGTATTACTGGGGAAGAAAGGAGACGTAGAAATTACCTTCTCAGTCCCTCCACACGTAAGGAAAGTGTCGCTTATCTCCTACAGGAAGGACCTGAGCAATCACTAGTACATAAGGGAGTATTTCCAGGGATTGTAGTTAGTTGTGAGCAGAGACTCATGGATCACACCATATAGGACCTTCACATTCTGTGCATCTAAATTGTCTGGCAACTAGGCACTACAAAAAAATACATCCATTTGATTTGTCGTTTTAACTTATGGTGAGCACTACAAGTTGAACTTAGATGGAGTGAGATGGCTGTAACTTGTGCATAAGACTAAGGAACTAACCAGACATCGAGTGGTGTAAGGGCATCTGACATCTGCTTGAATGATTTGATATGAAGACATATCAGCAAATTTTTTAAAACTTTCATCCGTGTCCTGACTGAAATTTTGAGGAAATCACTGAGGTATTGTGTATTGTCAGGGACGCACACCCCAAAAAATGGGTATTTCCTGTCTGTTCTCGTTGCTCTGGGATTACAGGTGGTGAGCTCCACCCTCACAAGCAAACAAGACCTATAATAATCTGATTAGGAGACAAAAGAACCTTGCTCATGTGGAAGCACTGGAAGATTTCCACAGGAGCTGGACTCGTTTAGATGCGTCCATCCAGTAAATGCACCAGCCTCGCCAGCAGATACAGACAGCTGTTAAAATGAAAAGTGTAAGACCCTTCATAGGTCCTACATAGGCGGAAGTCTCTGGAATCAATTGCATAGAGGCGCACAGTGCTGCTCAAAAAGGAACAAGCTGTTGTTAAATGGAAGATTAACTTTCAACTGAGCTCCTTTTACCATTTGTTCTCTCAAACATTGTTTTACAACTGAAAGTTTAAAATATCATGTCAAGAAATTGGTACTGATTCATTTTTTGGGATATTTCTAAAAGTTAGCAAAATTCATTGTATGGTTGCAGACTTATGGGTTTGCCTTTTTCCTTAACATTCTAATTATGAAGGTTCTTCAAAAATGTACTGGCCTTTGAGGTGTCCTTACAGGCTACACCTACTGAACTTGTCTATTTTTCTGTTAGTTTGGTTGTAAAATTAAGGTGATTGCAAATTTATCAGGCCCATCAAGGATAGGGTTGAACAGTAAACTGCTCAGTGCTTAGCATTAAAAAATTCAGTGCAAATAAAATGAATGAAAGTATAAATTCAGTAAGCCCTGCTGGAGAGAACAGTAATTAAAACCTTTCCCTCAGTGTGAAGAAAAATAAGACATATTTAACACTTAAAATTTCATTTGAAAACTGTAATAGCATGCAATTTTATTTTTCCAATTCTGATCCACCAAAAATTCCCTGCTTTCCACAGATGCTATTAAAATAAATATATTTTAAGCAAGAAAAAAAAATATTTATAGTAATGACAGCTGTGACAGAGTATGTGATGTTAATCACAAGATAGACTTGAATTCCCAGCACAGGTTTAGAAAGGAAAGACCTTTGCCACTTGGATTAGATTTGAAGATGTTGCAAAAGAAAAAGAGATCAGAAGACAATACATGTGAAAGAGAGTAAGAGGAAAAGAGTTTATTGTTTCTTTGCCAGTGAGAATGTCTGTGTATGATTATCATTTGTAACCATATACTCTAATGTTTCTTTCTAGAGACTAATAATGATATTAATGAAAGGTCATAGGAAGCTTATCCTTGAAAGCCCATGTTCTATAGGAGAGGAAACTTCTGCAAAGAAAATCATGGCGTTTAATCTTCTAGCCACTCCTATGAGTGCCTGTGAAAACTTCTGGGCTACACAGCATTTCTTTGCTACCTTTCTGAAACATTTACGGTATTTAACAATGGGCAGCTATTGGAATGCTAGTTCTTGGTAAAGGACCTGCTGAAAAAAGACACAACCTTAATGCGAAAAAAGAAAATTAAATTGATCCTGTCCACTCCTAACTTTCTCCTCATCCTGTTACTGTCTCTGCAGGGCTGGAATCCACTGCAGCTGAAAGCAAAGCACAGCACAGTCAAAAAGAGAAAAGGCAGAGGGAGGGCAGTGTCTGGATAAAGAATGTGCTGGACAAGGTGCTGCAGTGCTGACATTTCCCGTGGAGAAGAAGAGACTCAGGCATGCTGAAAACAAAACCATCTTGAGAAAGTGATCAGGCAGCTGCCTCACCCTCTGCCAGCCCTAAAGATATGACTTCTCCTCCATCAGCCTCTGTGGTAGCAGACAGAGAGAAAGAGAATACCTAGCAACACATCACAGTCAAAGTGAAAATACGTACATAGACACAAATTTCCAGCCTATGACCAGGCAGAATCTCACATGGAGTTTTACTTTTAGATTTACATTGTGATCTGGAGACTTGAGTATATAACATTCCAGTGTAGAAGGAGATTTCACAGCCTTTTGTCCATAGGTTTCAAGGTGTTCATTAGTGGAAGAAACCTTATGGTCAGTGTTCAGGTGTCAGAAGCTCCTGCCAAAAATAAAACTAGGAAAAAAATTATCACAGGCCCCAAATCTGTATATAGCACTCACCCATTCTGTTCTACAACTTGAAAGATGTGACTGAAGCGGGACACTGCTGATTTCTTACATTCAGCTAGGAATGTCTATACATCTTCTCTAGGTTAAATCTTACTATAAACAGGTCACCCAATGGCAAACATCGAATTTCAGTACAATAGAGAGTAAATTGTGAGGTCCCATTTTTCCTTTTATTACAGTGCAGCAGTGTAGTTCTGTGCAATTTGTCATTTTTACACGGTCATTAAATACCTTTGGCAGTCTCATTAGCTTCCACTTTTAACTAAGTTTCCCAGCCAGTCCAAACAATTTCACATGTCTTGGGGAGATTTGTTAAATCACTAGGTCATCCGCCTCACAGGCAGTAGGTTAGGAAGTACTAATTTATAGATTCACTCCAGTCATAAAGGAACCTCCAAAAGTTGGGTAACATCGTGCCTTGTACTGAAAAATTGTGACTTCTGAGTTCTGTCATGTAACTTTTCCTGGAGATTGGCTGCTGTGGCATTTATTTCTTACTGACTGTATCTTTGGAGAGCATTAATTCAAGCCAGTAAGCATTAATAGATTCCAATATAACACTGATTGTACTTGTATGATGAACATGTCCTCTGATGTATGCCTTGCAAGATTTTATTGTTTATACAGTGGCATGGCAAGGGGAGGGCACAGGTAGAAAGAGATTCAGGGGGATAACAAGATGCACTGCAGAGTGAAATTGGGTGTAGATAAGTACATTACTACTGCCACTAGATGAAGATTAAAACCATGACTCCAAGTGACATACTTATCTCCCTCTCAGCATGGAGCTCATAGGATAAAGCAAACAACCCCTCCCAGTGAGCCCTGGGAGACTGGAGAGAGCTCAGTGCTGCTCAGCTTCTGCTCCGGTAGGAAACCTCCTCCTGTGGGTCGATGGCCTGGAGAGCAGAGTCACGTCCCACACAGACAGCAGGGTCTCCTGTGCCTGGGGACAGGTCACTTCGGCTGCTCCTCTTCAGGTGATCGAGGTCCCTGATGCCACAACCAGGAACTGGGAGGTGCTCAGGGCCTGGGAGAGACCAGGAATGTCTGCATGTATGTGCTGCCTTCTGACAGGCCATGGGCCTGCATGAACTAAGCCCGGCTGCAGCTAGGAGAGCAGAGGTGAAGTGCATGTGTGCCTGTCCCACCCATTGCATGAGCAGGGAAAGGGTTGGCATGCAGTGCAAGGAACATCCCACCAAGGACAGGTCACGGTTGGGTGCGTGAGGGCAAGAAGAATCAGTGGGGAAACTGAGATGGGGTAATGCAGGATAGGGTATGTAAAAGAGGAAGAAAAAATTAGTTATGAGCCTCTGTGGAGTGACAGATCATGGAGAGAGAAGATGCAGTAATGTGGGTGTGTCGTATATGTGAAGTTGATGCAGCAAAAGTTTTGCTGGAATGGAAAGGACTTGAGCTGACGTCAGCTGTCACACCTATAGGAATCCCAGAGGCAAACTCATTAGAGCATGATTCAATTCAGAATAGAGTGGAATGTTCTTTAGTCACTGATTAACACTCTCTAACATTTCTTTTTCAGTCTCAAAGAGCAAAAATTACAACATGAGCTGTTTCCTTCGGAGATGAAGATTGAGAATTGTGATGAAATAGTGTCCCATTCCATGCTGATTTGTAAGACTGCTGCAGTCCCACATTTCTTACACATACACCATTTTGGAGTGAAGTGCATTTTGTGTTTATGACACGTGGGAGTGCAGTGCAGTCTGTGCAGTCCCACCTTGTGAGAAGTTGTCCTGGCACCTAACTTAATTGCAACAAAGTCAAAAGGCAGGTCAGGGAAATGAGAAATTCTTGCTGAAACTCTCTCTATCTTTCTGTGAAATGTCATTTCAGTGTTTCTTTGTGACTCCCTCACTGAGAGGCTGGGCCTCAAGAGGTTTCTGCAGAGCAAACGCAGCCAAAAGTGCTTTCCTACCAGGCCATAACTACATTCATTGTCCTATAGGTATATAGACAGAATCATATTCAGACTGTTTGTGGAAGGCTATCGTCCACTTTGAGTGGTTGGAAATGTCAAGCACAAGTCAGTAAGAAACATCTCATCACATGATTTTCAACAAAAGCAGCTACTACTATTAAAATACCACAACTTCCAGAAAATCCTGTTGAAGATACAAGTGGCTGCCTTCTGCACTGGGCTACTCAGGCACAACTCTAGGGCTGCAGGTTAACTTCAAATTTGATCTTGGGACATCTGTATCAAAGAAGGCCTCCCCTGCAGATGTTCATTGCATGTGACAGCTGTCACTAGGGACAACAGATCTGGCTGGCTGGGTAGGAAGGCATCAGTTCCAGCAAAAGGAAGAGCAAAGCTGAGGTAGAGCAAAACGAAAGAAAAAAGGCATTTCACCTGCCTAGCACTCTGCTCCCAAGAAGTAACCTCCTCGCCTCCCACTTCAAATATTTGACTTAAGGCTGGTTCCTACTGACACATGACAGAAATCCTGCATCCCTTCATTTTCCACAGTGAACTTGAATGGCAGATCTAGGGAAACAACACCAGAACAGCTCTGACCTCTGAAGAGCATGGGGACTATTGACTGGCAGCTCACAATTCATTCCCTCCCCACTTGCCTCTGGAGACCCATGTTAGAGGAGCTGTGTCCAGACTGTCTGTGTGTCACTGGACACCTGTACCTCGTGTTCATACCATTCGGACGTGCCCATTGCAGGAAACAGCTAGGTTTCCATAGCAGAAGTACACAGTAAATATAAGGTCTGTGTCTAATACTTAAATTCCTTTGCTAACAGTCCCTGAAACATATTAATGTTCTAATATATACTTATGGAAAACAACATTGAAAGGTTTGTCACTAAAAAAATTGTAACAGCTGATCTTTAGTCATGCCTTTCAAGTTAGGATGTTGATTCTTTCCAGAGACTAACTGCAGTTCTCCGCTAGACATGGCAGCATGAACCTATGTCACTTTGTATCTTGTCCTTTCTACTAAAACAGTACAAACAAATGACTTTTAAAATTTGCTGAGGGCTCAGAGTGACTCTGACAGAATCTCCGCTAACCTCAGAGTATATAGGACCGAAAGCATATAAATACAATTCTCTCTGCCCTGTGTATCTTTCTGGGACAAGCCCTTTTCTCCAGTATAGGTTTCAGATGTGGGATTTTTAGTTGTCTGGGTTCAGCAAACTCTGCAAACCTTTCCAGTCTGTTGGACATCCTTCTAGCTGATACTTTTGAGACCTGACTGTGTGCCTGCTCCCTGCTATTCTGAGCAGCCTGCTGCAGGCTCCTGCATTAAGATCTCTTCATGCACCCCTGTTCTCCCCTTCGCTCTGCAAGTTACCTCTCATCTTCCTGTCCTGTTTAACTGCTATCAGCTAAGGTCCAGTCTTCCCTTCAGAAGACTTCGCCTGACCCACATTGAAGCAGCCAGGACAAGGCTTTCCCACCTCCTTCCCAGTCACAACCTTTTAACAAATACCACTCCATTGATTGCAGTGGAGGGCAGCAATATATCAGCTTTTCGAGGGACATCCTGATATTTCATCAGTTCCAATGTTTTGACAATACATTACAGACACATACAGCCCGTAGCCTCCAGAAATTAAACACAAAAATGGGCATTACAATTAGACTTTGTAAGTAAAACCTTTAGGCTGTTCAGTCTCTATGAGGTCTTTCAAAGACATTTAACTGAAATATCATCTGTTGTGCTTTCATCATATTTTATGATTATTTTTAGACTGCAGGGTGGCCAGCACGCATTGCAGTTCTGTTGGTCAGGAACTTACCACTTGAGAAGGTTATTTGATTTCCATTGAAGGAAACAAGAGGCCTAGGATTCAGTGTAAGACATTTACCACAGAACATTTTGAATAAATATTGAGACAAAAGTGTACTGTACTGTCCTGTTCTACACAGAAGGATGATCAGCTTCCATAATGACCAGAGATCCTGGAGTTGCATTTTACACATCCCTGTTGCTTTACTCTGGATCACACTTCCTCTAAATGTGGATAGTCCAGGAGTTCTCCACAGATCAACTAATGTTTCGTTCTTTTCTGTGGAGTGGGTAAAACATAGGGTTTGGTCACTGGTTCTTGACAAAATACTGGTCACCTGTTCAGATAACCAAGTGATTTCCAGGTGATGTGTGAATAGACTGAGATTAGTTGTATAAGATGTTTTCTTGAGAAATCCATACTTCATAGCACAAAATACCCTTTCTCCAAAGTTGCTATGCAATTCCTTTGCATCCCAAGCACTTTCAGATCTAAAGCCTGTCTATGCAAGTAAAGCTAAAACTCTTAAGATTTAAACATTTTAAATAATTCTCTCCATTCTGATTATAGAAGTAGCTTAGTTTCAGTAGATTGAACCCAGAGAAACAACACACCACCACCTAATCCAAATGCTACAGCTGGAATACATACACATTTCTTCTTGTCATGAAAACAGGTTATTTAACACATGGTTTTAGGAAGTGGACAGAGTTACTAGAATAATTTTTTGAGGGAACGAGACTGCTAGGATGTGACAAGCCTTTAACTAAAGGAATCAAATTATCAACACGCAACAAAATAGGTTGTCCTATAATGCTGAATGGCTCACAAAACACAAAAATAAGCACCCAAGTTTCTGTTTAAAAATGAAAGATGTTCAGTATTTTTTACTGTTTAGTCTTAGTTTTTACACTAATCTTGAAAAAAATTCTTGCTGGGATTTGCAGCTTGCAAAGGCTGTTCTCAGCTATGCTGTTAATATTTATAAAACATGCCAAGAGGTAACTTGGTGCCTGTGGATCCTTAATGAAAAGGCTGACACGGAATGTGTAGCCTCCTACTGAAGATCCCTGGGTAAAATAAGACCTCTCAGGAATGCTGGCATGAGACAAGCAGAAATGCCGGAACACTGATTCTCTGGTGCAAAGCTCCTCATTCTGACACTTCTGCTAAGATGTGGCTGGATGCTGGATCATGGAGATGGTAAGGACAATTTTCACATAAAACATTATTTTAGTTCTACTGAAAGGTGGGCATTGTGTTGAATTAAATGGGACGTGATGAGTGCTTTCTCTGCTCCTGGCATAGCGTATCTAGTCTGGGGGATTGTTTGTTGTTTATCTGGGTAAGACTTGTCATTCAGGGATTTGAGACATCATTCTAGATGAGCAGTGCTAAAAAGCATGGAGTAGCAAAGGAGTTAGGGATTATTTCTGGGGAAAATCCAGTCATAGGCCTAACAAATAAAAGACTAACTAACCTGGTAATATGTAAGCTATGTTAGGCCAGTTACTGGTTTGGCTATTGCAAAGACAAAACACAAGTGAGATAAACTTTGTGTCTGTTGCTGTTCAGAACCTGTTTGTATCTCAGGCCAGCTATGAGTGGACTGAGATGGCCTTGCTGTCTTCTGATCCTGTTCCTTTGATTGGAGACTGATTTCTGCCATGTTTGATGCAGTTGTTATTTGACCTCACAGCAGGGGGAAAAAAAATGTGACTTTTGCTTGGGAAGTTTCAACAGCAGATTTTAAACCCAGGAATGTCTTTACTTTGCTCTGATGACACCTAAGTAGCTTCCCACTGAGTAAAAGTCTTGCAAAGAGAAGTGAAGAGGGATGGCAAAATCAGCTAGACATTAGAGACTCTGAACACATAGCACTTTAAGATTTAAAGAGTAACAGCTCTTGAGTGTGCATGAGATTTCTATGGTTACTGAAATTCCTCCTATCTCCACAGCAAATGTCAGAGAAAGATATGTGAGTAGTAGCCCACGGCCAAGGAGGTGACATTCAGGATGCCCTTTCCATCACATGCCGAAGCAGCTGGACAGCTTCAGTTACAGAACAGGTGAGTGGGGCGGGCAGGCTCTCAAGACGATGGAAGGGAAAGGAAAAGATAAAAAGAGTTGGAGAATAACATGAAAGGAGAAGAAATAAGGACAGCAATATAAACTAAAATCACCAGACTCTTGATTAATTGGCATGTCTCTCTGTTGACAGTACATCTGTGAGGGAAGCAGGGAGAGGTTTTACTATGGAGACAGATTTGTTTAGATTTTCGCAAGTAGCTTTTTGTTGCTATAAGTGGTTGTTACAATTATATCCAAAACTTTTACCTATTATCTTCATGAAACAAGAAAGACTTCTGAAAATTAGAACTATTTACATAATGCAAGGCATTCTCAAGAGCAGAAAGAGTCTGAAGTATTCACACCATGTGAGATGTTTTCTATTGGTAATCCTCACATTCATTAGTTACAATGAAAAAGAGGATTCTCAAAACTTGCTTTCAGGTTGGAGAATAATAGGATAACACTTCTTACTGGAGGATGGGATATATTAGCATTCATGCAAAATTAGCCTATTTTAATATTAGCCTAACCAGCTAAAAGTGCAATGGCCTTTTGTCACTGCCATGCCAGGTAGTACAGACCAGTCCCTTCGGCCCCCTGACAAATCCCTCCAGTTGGCCATGTGTTCCTGAAGCACGGCTCTCAGAGCAGAGCCATCCCATGACCTCACACTGCTGTCTGGCTCACACGTTAGCTAAGCTTGGACTTTACCTCTTTGGATTCCAAGTCCAAAGCCTTCATGTGTGCTGAACTGTATGTCTCCCAGCAGTACCATGTTGATATTGGGGCTGTGCTGCTGCCATGGTGGGGCTGGGGGGGTGCGTGTTCTGTGGGAGGTGTAAGAGCACTGTCATGACACCTGAGCAGCAAAACTCAGGTGCTAAGTGATTTCCTGCTTGCCCGGGGTTTGACGGGGAGCTCACGGAGTGAACTGTCACCAAAGAGTGTCTGACAGGAAATGTCTTCAACCATTTGTGCTACTATTGCTGGAACACTGCTCTTGCACTCCGGAGATCCCCTGCCCATCCCCATATGGGACAGAAGCTCTGCTCTACTTGAGCCCATTAACTGCATCTATTTTAAACTTTTTTCTGAGAGGTCCTTCTTCATGTCCGTTATGAACCAACATCTTTTTCAGGACCTTTGCACTAGTACTGATCAGATGACAGTTTAAAAATAGAGCATCAGTGTTAAGCAACCCCTGACCTCCTCACATAGCAGATAATCACAAGCCAAGAAAAAGAAAACTATACTTTCTTACTGGTGTTCTACCTGTGTCTTAATAAGGTAATAGATCATATTCTCAATAAATCTGCACTGTCATTCAAGCACAGGACAATATCAAAAGATGGCTTTAGGAAGAGCACAACTTGACAAAGATATTTAGTTCAGATTGAAAATTACAGCAAGTTGCAAGGATCCTAAAAAAATAACCTGCGCAATTTAACATTCTTTAGACTGATGTGATCTCAAAATCCTAAAGAATACAATAATTTTCAAGTAAGGCAGATCACATATTTAAAGCATTTCTAAATTATGGTAAATGTTTTTATGATTCTATTTCGTTCAAAATATATTTTCTAAACTAAATGTACTGTTTCTTTTTTTCATATTATTATCAATCCAACCCACTGAAATATTACTTTTTTCCTATTAGAGCAACAATAACATCCAAACACAAATGTAGACCAAAAAATGCCTAGAAATCTTCAAAATTACCAAGATGTCCTTTTTTTTAATGTTTACTTATGATACATTATAATCCTCACTTCCTTTCCTTCTCAGTTCAACAGACATAAACCATGTATTTGTCCATCTCATCTAGTCTTTTCCAAAGTAGTTTTCTTCTCTTCATAAAACCTCCTTCTGAAAATTTGAGACAATTGCTCCAGTTTCATAGAGCTGCTTTTAATCCTGATCCCATTTCGCCTGCCATAGTGGTTGAATGCTCCTCTCCCACAAGCTCTCAGGCCCTTCACAAAGTCTGCAATGTGACAGCCATACAAGGTAACCACAGCAGGTAGTCATGATAATCATAGAATCATTTAGGTTGGAAGAGACCCTCAAGTTCATTGAGTCCAACCATAACCTTACTCTGGCATTAAACCATGTCCTTAAGAGCCTCATCTCCACATCTTTTAAATGCCCCCCAGGGATGGTGACTCCACCACATCCCCATGCAGCCTGTTCCAATGCCTGAAAACCCCTTCCGGGAAGAAATGTTACCTAATATCCAACCTAAACCTCCCCTGGCACAACCTGAGGTCATTTTCTCTCGTCCTATTGCTTACTACTTGGAAGAAGTGGTGTGGTTCAAATAGCAGCTCATGTGGCAGATATACGGTGAGGTTCCCCAGTGTGGAACTGAATGCCTTTGCTTTAAAAGCCAACAGAAATCCCAGGAGGAGATGCCCAACTGCTCTTTACTGGCCATTATGGATCTTATCCCAGAGGCTCTTGGCCCTGGAGACCCAGGTCTCTGGCAGGTTCATGCCAGGACAGCCTGTTACTGTCTCAGTAGCTGTATCATGAAGGAAATGTCACATTCTGGCCACAGGTTCCTTGGAGGGAGATCAGCAGAGCCAAGGGCATGAAGCACAGCTCGCCTAAATAAGGCAAGAGTCTGTTCTTGGCCTTCCAATGCCTTCTTCTGCTGCAGTCATAGCTAGCTCATTGCTACATGCCAGGGCAGAAGAAGAGTAGGGCACTGCAGATGGAGGGCACTTCTGTGCCTGCAGCCTCAGACAGACACTCCCAGACTGGACCGTCCCCTCTGGGACAAGGACCTTGTCTTTGGGGGTGGGTGTCACCCACCTCCTGTCTCACCTGGGGTCTGCACGTGCTGCCACTGTGTAATTAGCATTAATTGGATGGGGAATCTTTGAGCATGTCTTCATTCATGCTTCGTGTCAAACAAAAAAATGTTATAGAAGCAAATCTTCCTGTTGTCCCACACTTTGGTTTGCAGGACAGGGGTGCACCTCAGACAGGTATTCACCTCTAGCGACTCTCACCTGCTCTGCTCACTAAGGGAGAGACAGCCTGTGCTATAAGTGTGTGTTAGTTACTGACCCTCATTCTCACAGCGGCCCTGTCTCCCAGAGAGCCGGTCCTGCTGATATGTCCCTGAGGGAAAATGGACTCTGATGTGTGATTGCTCTCACCCCAGACCCAGGCTTCCTCTGCACGAGGAAACCTCAAGACAGAAGAGTCAGATGTGAGAGATGAGGGGCAGGATTTCTTCTTCACACTGTAGTCCTGCTCTGTTTTTGTGTGTGAACAGTGAAGGTGGGCTTTGCTTGGGTTCATAATGCCATTTTGGGAATGACTTATCTATACTTGAGGCCGCAATGGGCTTTCTTTGTTGTCCTTGCTGGCCTAAGAGTCTATGAGGTCCTCATCTGTGGAGGCTGGATCTCCTGGTCATCCTACAATGGCTGAAGGTGATCCAGAGCCCTGGGCTTCTCCTGGTACCTGCCCAATGAAGGCCCAGCCAGATCACAGCTGTCAGAAGAGGTGCTACAGTTGCTCTCCTTAGGCTTCTCTACCAGGTGTGTGGTAGAGTTGGCAGGGCCATTGGTGCTGCCTGTTGTTCTTTTGATAGTCACACACTTCCGAGCCCCTCCATGATGCCATTTCTGGGCAGAGGGTCCAGTGTAAATGAGGCTCTGCACATTGACGTGTGGCTGCTTCTTTCAGCTCAAAGTCTTTTCTTTCAGCATTGATGACCCTACCCAGGCCTTTCTTGATCCATTCCACCTGTCTTAGTTCTGTCCCAGAGGTGAACACATGAGACTGGCTGACCCACCTGCTTGGATTTCAACCTTTCTGGTGTGATTCAAGCATCTTATTGGGCCAGGAAGTTTCCACAGCTTTAAAAACACCCATTAAAAGCTTTCATCTGAGAGATAATTTCCTCACAAAACAGGACTACTCTTTCCAGCAATTACTCTTAAAATTACATGAGGTTTAGCCAAGACTGATGTGCACTTAACCAGTTTACCAGGCTAGTTACTGGCCAGCCAGCTTTCCTAAAAGTTTTCATTCAAAACAAAAGCATTTCAGGGGAAAAACCGTTAGACAAAGAAAGCCACACCTGTCTCACTCTGAAGGTAGTCACCCCTCATCTCCTAGAGGCCTAGCAGGCTAGTGGTATGGTTGCCCGTTACAACAGGACAAGCGTAATAGTCTTAAACTAAAAGAGGGGAGATTCAGGCTAGACGTGAGGAAGAGATTTTTTACAATGAGGGTGGTAAAATACTGTCCCAAGTTGCCCAGGTGGTGGATGCCCCATCCCTGGAGACATCCAGGCCAGGCTGGAGGGGGCTCTGATCAATCTGAGCTGGGTGCAAATGCCCCTGCTCATGGCAGGGGGCTGGAATAGATGACCCTTGAAGGTCCCTTCCAACCCAAACTAATTTATGACTCTCTGGTTTTTAAGTCGGGCCCAGTCGCCAGCCACCCAGAGGACTCACCTGGGCGGCTCCATGCTGCCACCCGCTGGCAATGGCTGCCTTGAGCAGCGGGCCTGTCAGCTGCTGCCTGCTGAGCTCCCGTGACTGACAGGAGCCTGCTGGAGCCCCAGCCCAGAGGAAAGCTGATGGGGCCTGTGCCCTTAGAGCAACAGCCAAAATGGTGAGGCCACAGCCACTGTCCCAACCGATGTCTCTGGGCCTTGGGTTCCTCTGCCTGATTGCCTGTGGTGACAGTGACACCGACTCTCCAAAGGGCCAGTGCAGGGAGGCTGCAGGCAGAGCTGCGTCTCCATAACCACCAAGTGACAGCCACCGGCCTGGCCAGGGGTTCACGTGCAGCCCTGGGACTCCTTGGCCCTTGATGGATCTCTGGTGGACAGCCCGGCTACCTTCCCTCAGTGAGTGCAGTGAGAGCACAGCCGGAGAAAAGGGACATGGCCTTCTGCAACGCTGCTGAACCTCAGAGCAAGCCCAGCCCTGTCTTCATCCTCACCCAGACAGGGATTCAAGGAGACATAATTGCAAATTTGTGCTCTTTCAGAGCTACAGCCCAGCCTGCCTTTTTCAGCTGTTGGTGTCCAAGAGAAGTGTTGCCCCCATCCACCCCAAAATGAGCTGACCCCTGGAAGTACCTGGGCAGCTGCTGTGTTCCCCAAGGGGCAGCACATCCCAGGGGGGCACGGCGAGCACCCAGACGCTGGGGTGGCACAGCACCATTGCACGGACTCTTTCTTTCTACTCTTACCAAGGAGAGAACACTCGGGGCTGCTTCTGATTTTTAACATTGCAGCTGAGAAAGGAGCTGTGCTGCAGCAAGTGTCTCTGGGATAAGAATAGCATCTGCCGTCTTAGGACACAACACAGTTGTCCAGCTCCTACATGGCAGCACGTTGCACTGAGATATAGAAGGCAACCTACCCCCCGAGGAATGTCTTGGAGTGCTATTAGTGGAAGCACGTCATCTGCACAAACAGGCCTGACCCCGCGCAGGAGTCTTGCAAGAGCGGGACTATTTTGAGCTTTTGGCAGTGAGGATGAAGGGAGACAACTGATGGGCTGCTCCTCCTGACACACACAACCTCCAAATCTCTCTGTGGCCTTTTCTTCTCCTCTGGGAGTGACTCTGGTGAAGGCTGATGGGCAATCTGGTGGGACCTCAGAACCCAGAAGGCAGGGCCAGGAGGGAGCTGTGAATTTTCTGGGGACATTAGTCCAAGTCTCAGTCCCATCAGCACAGCTCAGCCGTGTCCTGCCTGAGGGTGTGCACCTGTCCCTGAGCTTAGGGTGCATGGCTGCTGCTTCATTTTCAATGCCATCCTGGAGAGCCAGAGAGATACCAGTGGGTGTGTGACTCTGTGCAAGTGAAACACACAGGAGGCTGGAGGAAGAAACAGTTGACTTTGCAACCCAGAGTCTAAAGAAGGCTGGTGTAAGTCAGAACAGACACATTTATAGCTACGGTGCAAGAGCTGCTGCTTCAGTGACCTGCCTGTCGTTTCTCACCAATGCCCTTTGTGACAGATCTTTTGTACAAGTCAGCACAGGAACTTACCAGTGTGCCCAGGAGCCATCAGCCTGCTCACTCCTCTTCACGCCTGCCTTCTTCTCTCTTCCCTGTGCCTGGCTTTGCTGGCTGCAGTTCCTTCATGCTGATGACACATCCTCAAGCTTCCATGGTGCAGGCAATGTGAGACAAAGGGCAGTGCAGCGTCTGTAAAGCAGGATGTCAGAGAGTCTCTGAAGTTTATGCTTGTCCAAGCCATCACAGCTGACAGGGATACTCATGGAAGCTGTGTGCCATCCAGAGTCTGCCCAGTGCCACTCAAGCTTTGGGGAAGCCTGCAGGTGTGGCCAGAGATTCTTGAGCCACTCAAGAGGAGCAGGCAGCTCCTCAGTGAATTTAGGGGGGCAGGGCTCACCACAAGGGACCCTGGCTGTGGGGGCAGATGAATGCATGCTGTCAGGCAAGGCGAAACTGCAGGGGATGAGGAGGGATGAACAAGGTTGGGAGTCTGCTAGGGAGCCACAGGAAAAGTTGTGCAGTGTGAGGAGAAGGGAGCACCAGGCTGGCATCTCTGCAACATGTTGGGTGGCTTTCTTAATGTCCTTGTGATTGAAAACTGAGGTCTGCTCTTAAAGAACCATCTCCCATTGCTTTCTTCAGAGTGCACTGACAGAGGTTCTGCTCGCCAGCACTCGCTAGCAGAACTGGAACCAGGCTGGACTCCCTTCTGAGAGCTGGTGTCCTGTTGAGGTTGCACCTGGGAGCCAGGTAAGGTGAGAACCATTTTGGATTTTGCTGTCACAGGCCATGCAGATGTTGGTTGCAATTTCCCAGCAGAGTGAGCATCTGACAAAACCTCTGGCATTGACTTGTACAAGCTTAGAGCAAGCAGACAGTGTCAGTCCTTACCACTTCCCATCACCCCAAGCAGCTCCACTGGCAAGCTCTCTCTTGAAAATGTTGTAAGCAAATCAATGTGGAAAGCATTCAGGGGCTACCTGCCTCAGGCTTGGGGACAATATTTTCTGCACAGCCTGTGTCCCTTCAGCACACAACACCAGCCCCACTCCCACCTTTGTGGCCCTACTAGTGTCAATGCTTCACGGAGAGCCCACCGCTGCTTTTGAATATTAGTGCTTGTACAGTCAACAGAGGTGGACATGTGTGGACTGTCTCAAGCTTTCAACATCAACACGTACCTCAGCCTCTGCTCCTGAGTCTGCTTCTTGTTTCCTTCTAGTGCCAGCAGTACCTCACTCCTCAGGTGCTGCTCATGTGTTTCTCATTCACTCCTCACTGGTCTGCATCAAGGGCTCCTGCAGCCTGGACTCAGGTGGGCTGTGAACACTTCAGACAGGAGCAGAGCTGCAACAGTGAGTGCAACTGTGTAAGTAAGCTGATATTGCTGAAAGGATTTCCAAATTAACTTAATAGCTCTCAATTACCACTAACCTGTGTTTGAATCACTGTATACATGGTCCTGCAGTCTTTGAGGTTTCTGAGAAAATTGTCCAAAGTTGTGTGGTCTCCCTGAAAATAAAAGACAGAAGTTACTTGGAAGCTGAGAGCTGTAGTTCCTGTGAAAATGAGAGCTTAGGCAGACATCTGTGGGCGTGTCTTTAACATACCTTGGCACTGTCTGTGTGTCTTTCACCTCAACTAGAGTCAAGGTGTAATGCATTGAAATAATCCAGCTGAAATGGCTGATAGAGCCCCTGAGACTGTGCCCACTGTTACTCTGCTGTTCCCATCAGGGTCTGAACAAAGGAAGAAGTGTTTGACAATTTCCTCTTCCCTTCTTCCCTCATGCACCTTCATTCTTCCCAACAATATATTGTCTCTTTAACCTGTAGATAGGCTAAAAGCAGGGTATGGGTATGTGAGGAAGGAATGGAGGGGTACACCCATCAGTTTTCTTTTCTTGCCTGAGGCAATGCCACAGGCAGCCTGTTGTGTGCGAGGTGACAAGGCTGACCTTTGAGGTGACGTGCTAAGGAGGTGAGTTGGTGCCACAGAGTGTGCAAGTAATGGGCCCCAAGGGTCAGTCCTTCCAGTGTGTGGCCCCAGGCAGGACTCTGCATTTTGTCCACTGCAGAGAAACCAGGAGCAGGTGGTGGCATCTGAGGAAATGCAGGGTAAGAGAGATGGCATGATTTAGAGACACTGTTGATGTGTCGTAACAGTGGTCTGTGTGCCAAAATTTGTCTCTGCCAAGGAACTGCTGGTCCTTCATGGTGCTTCACCGTGACTTCGGAGGGCTGGAGTGCCTCACCTATGAGGACAGGCTGAAAGAGTTGGGGTTGTTTAGCCTTGGGAAGAGAAGGCTCTGGGGAGACCTTATAGCAGCCTTCCAGAACCTAAAGTGACCTACAAGAAAGCTGGAGACTTTTTACAAGGGCATGTCTTGAACAGGACAGGGGGGAATGGAAAGAAGGTCGATTTAGATTAGATTCAAGAAAGAAGTTCTTCATTATTAAGGTGCTGAGGCACTGGAACAAGCTGCCTAGAGAAGTTGTGGATGCCCCACCCATCCCCGGAAGTGGTCAAGGACAGGATGGACAGGGCTCTGAGCAACCAGGTCTGGTGTCCCTGTCCATGGCAGGGCATTGGAATTAGATGATCTTTAAGGTCCCTTCCAACACAAACCATTCTATGATTCTATTATAACTTGCTCAGGGACTAATGTTCAGGGTTTGTGACTGCCAGAATCACAAAGAAAAGCAGAGAAAGGAAGAAGGAAAGAGGTCACCCTCTCTTCCCTCTCAGATGGGAAGTAATCTGTGCTGAAAAGACAGTAGGAAAAGGAGCTGCTGGAGATGTCAGTAGTCTCCACAGAAATGTCCAGCCTCTGAGTTTACAGGTCCTCAATTCAGAGGTTGCATTAGCTTCTCCCTTCCCACAGCCAGGAAAAGTAAGAAAACTTGTGCTAAAATGCAATACCCCATGCTTGATCAGAAAAAAAATAAAAAAGGCTGCACTGATCGTAGTGTGTATGCAAAGGAATCTACAATCTTTATTCTCTAGACATTGAGACACTGAGGTGGGTACAAAGACTAATTACAGAAGAAAGTGACCAAGAGCTTCACATTTTGTGCATCCCTCAGGTCACTTTTTTGCCTCATGACATCTTTACTCTTCCTCTTCTATCTTCTTGCCATGAAAATCCCGGCTCTTCGCTCGGAGCTTGTTGACCTGCGACTCTGCAATGTCAGCCCGCTCCTCGGCTTCCTCCAGCTCGTGCTGGATCTTGCGGAACTTGGAGAGGTTGACATTGGACAGTTCCTCCTGTGTGGGAAGAGGGAGTCAGTGGTGAGGAGCACAGGGCAGGGCTTTCACTTCTCCCACGCCTTGGCCTTGCAAGGCTGTAGCTGTTCTCCAGGGGAAAGTACAGACCTTCTATCCCTCACCCACTAGTGCTGACCCAGAAGCTTTACACAGATCTCCTCATCCTCCCTTGTTTAGAATACCACATCCAAACTAAAACAGCATTTGAAAGGTTAGCCCAGTTCTGCCCTACAGAGGATGGACAGCACAACAGTCTCTCTTTCAAGCTGTTGAGAAAAAGCTGTTTGGGCTTCAGTTTGTTATTCATTACACTCAAAATTTAAAGCTAAGAAAAAGCAGCAACACCAAGAAAGTACATGTATACACCACAAAGGTGAGTTTTTATGGTGTCCTTATGGAGGAAGTACCTGACCACTCTTGCCACTCCCCACTAGGTGGACAGACCTTCTTCTTTCTCCATGACTGCTATGAGAGCACTGTCAGGTAACTGCACATCTCCTTTATCTTCCATAGCCATTCAAGATCCCCCACAATCCACCCTTCTCTTCCAGTAACTATATAATCGCTTTGACTTAAGGAGGACATTGCCTTGCAGAATAAATTAAAACTTATTTCCAGTTCAGCAGATGAGCAAAGCATCTCTGTCTCCTGTTCTGGCTCAGTGTCCTAGCTCTGCACTCTCTGATGTAAACTGAAGAACTCAGAGGAGATCAGCCAGTTTTAACCCATCTATGTCTTTCTCACAAGCCATTCACTCACCATAGGACAGCAAAACCTGTCTGTAATGGGCTGAGCAGGAAGAAACCTGACTCAAAAATTTATCAGCTGAGAGGCTGTTTGTGACCTGGATGTATCAGTGTGTCCTCCTCTATAAAAAATATGGCAGGACATCCCTTGGTTTATCCCAGACAGGAACATGGCCAAAATAATGCGGTGTCAATCATACTCTCAGGATTCAGTTCCTAGAGTTGTTAATTTTCTCATGGTGACCACAACATTCATGCTTTACAAGGAGGAATTTCTTGTAGGCACACACTAAACTGTTCCCAGATAACTGACCTTTCTTTCTCTGCATTTTTTTTTTGCCCATATGACTCAGAAAGTTACGTTTGTTACCACTAAAAAACAATACTCACAGCCTCCTCAGCTTGTCTCTTGTAGGATTTCACCTTCATTTGCAGTTTGTCCACCAGATCCTGAAGCCTGAGGATATTCTTCCGGTCTTCCTCAGACTAAGGCAGTTGACAAACAAGAGAGAGAATGAATTATTGGTTTGCTGTCACACAAAGTTAACAATTCCCCTTGGGGATAGCATGTGCAAAATTTGACTTGCTGTGAGAAGACTCTGTCAGTCCAAGGAGACCTCCTGCCTTACCTGGTAGGTCAGCTCCTTCACCCTCCTCTCGTACTTGCGCACACCCTTCACGGCTTCAGCGCTGCGCTTCTGCTCAGCATCAACCTCCCCTTCCAGCTCCCGCACCTGCAAGGACAAGCCCATCCTTGGAGCTTCCCTGATGGCTGCTTATGTGACATGTTCACTCATGTACAAAGAGCAGCCCTACGCACTCTGGCCTCCAGCTTCTGGATTTGCTTCTTGCCTCCCTTCAGGGCCAACTGCTCAGCCTCGTCCAGACGGAGCTGCAGGTCCTTCACCGTCTGGTCCAGGTTCTTCTTCATCCTCTCCAGGTGGGCGCTGGTGTCCTGCTCCTTCTTCAGCTCTTCTGCCATCATGGCTGCCTGATGAGAGCAAAGGGTCAAGTCCATTTGGGGGCTGGACAAAGTTCCAAGGAGAACACATCCAGCATCAGCAATGAAAGGAGCCCCCGACTCACATCTGTGATGGCCTTCTTGGCCTTCTCTTCAGCATTGCGGGCTTCCTGGATCGTATCCTCCATTTCACTCTGAATTTGGGTAATGTCTGTTTCCAGCTTCTTCTTGGTGTTGATCAAGCTGGTGTTCTGTGCAAAGAGAGAGTTCAAGACCTGTGTTCTGAGGTCTGCAATACCAAACCTACAGCCTGAGCCAAGTCTTTACTCTTCAAGCTTGGGATTCAAACTCTGGAACGCTCTTTAAAATGGTTGCTTACAAACTGAGTGTGGGCTCAGGTGATGGGCGCTGAGCACCTTTCCTTCTGGACAGCAGTAGAGAGGCCATTCTAGACCACTACCCTGCCCAATCCACTGTTACGCAGCTGCCCTCTGTGTTTGCTGTGTCAACACAGCTGCTTTTGGTACCACACCCTTACCTGGCTATGGAGGAGCTGCACACGTTCGGTGGCATCCAGAAGCTCCTGCTCAGCCAGTTTCCTCGAACGCTCCGTCTGCTCCAGAGCTGCCCGTAGCTCCTCAATTTCAGCCTGCAACAGGTTTGCTCTGCGCTCCACCATGGCCACCTGCTCCTTCAGGTCCTCCTGTGTCCTCAGAGCATCGTCCAAGTGTATCTGGGTATCCTGAGAAAAAGACAAGAGAAATTGCAAGGTGGCAGCATGTGCTTGCATGACAAAACTGTCAGAGATGTCTCCTCTCTTTCAGCAGCTTTGCTGAACGGACCTTGAGCACTCCCTGGGTGTTTCTCAGGTTCTTTTGTGCCTCTGCAGCCACGCGGTTGGCATGGCTCAGCTGGATCTCCATTTCATTCAGGTCTCCCTCCATCTTCTTCTTCAGCCGCAGGGCTTCATTCCTGCTCCTGATCTCAGCGTCCAGGCTGCTCTGCAAGGACTCCACAATTCTGAGGTGGTTTCTCTTCATCTGATCAATCTCCTCATCTTTCTCTGCTATCTTCCTGTCAATCTCTGACTTCACCTGGTTGAGCTCAAGCTGGAGGCGCAGGATCTTCCCCTCTTCATGTTCCAGGGAGGCCTGGGCAAGTGGACACAAGCATTTGTAACATCGATTAAGCTACTGCTTGCTTTCCAGGTAACTGCAGCACATTTCGGGAAATCTCAGTTGGCTGTGCCCCACCGATGGAACAGAGGCGCAACAAGCAGGTTTTAGCCCTATTTCTCCATTCCTCCTATTTTTATGCAGACACCAGTGATTATGAGCCTGTACCTCAGCTTCCTCCAGAGCAGCCTGGATTTCAGATTTCTCCTGCTCAATCTGCTTCTTGACTTTCTCCAGCTCATGAATCGCCTTTCCTCCCTCTGCAATCTGCTCCGTGAGGTCGGAAATCTCCTCTGTGGGAACAAACACCAATGGCATGGTCAGGCACAGAGCACAACGGGAAGGGCCCTGTCACACCAAGGTGACAGACATCCCTGCCCACCTGCAGGCACAGACCCATGTGCAGCGGTGCGTAGTGCTGGACAGGAGAAAGCCCTGCCAGGAGCAGAGGGCCGGGCACTTACGCTGCAAGTTCTTGTTCTCCCGCTTCAGCGTTTCCAGGTGGTCCAAGGACTCCTCATAGGCATTCTTCATCTTAAAGAGCTCCGTGCTGAGAGAGCGAGACTCCTTCTGGGAGGCTTCCAGCTCAGCCTGCGTCTCCTCGTACTTCTGCTTCCATTCTGCCAGGATCTGAAGAGAAACCAGGTGTGAGTTTGGATGTGGCCATCAGGAGGGGATGCTCTGCCCAGGAACCCCACGTCTGGAGCCCAAAAGACCTTGTCGAAGTTCTTCTGCTTCTTATCCAGAGCTGCGCAGGCAGCATTTGATCGCTCCACATCAATCATCAGGTCCTCCACTTCATTCTGCAGCCTCTGCTTTGTCTTTTCCAGGGAGGCACATTTGGCATTCACAGCTTCAACATGTTCCTCTGCCTCTTGCAGGCGCTGTGCCAGCTTCTTCCTGGCAGGAGATCAGCACAGCTCCAGGTTAGAGCTTAAGGGTCTACCACATCTGTGTCATGACACCTTCTGAGTATCTGGCCTGTCCTAGCTGTTCTAGCTCAAGGGCTGCATTTGTGTTTCCATTCTTCCCTTTTTCCATAGCACACTTTTCCTCTCCTACCCTATCCCCCCTTTACAGCAAAGATGGTCTATTCCTGCCTTGGTCCCACCACTGTTCTAACCCAAACTTAGAGACTCCAATTTCCCTTGACAGCCTCAGTCTTCTCCAGCCATTCAACATCCCACTTCCCACATACTTGGCCTCCTCCAGCTCTTCCGTGCGCTGAATAGCGTCAGTCTCATATTTGGTTCTCCACTGGGCCACTTCGCTGTTGGCCTTGGACAGCGCACGCTGCAGCTCCCCCTTGGCTTCCTGCTCCTCCTCATATTGTTCCCGGAGCAAGTCACAGTCGTGGCGAGCAGACTGCAGGGCGTGGGCCAGGGCGTTCTTGGCCTGGCGAGAAAATGGGATTGGGACAATGAATTGCCCATGTGATAACAGAATGTTAAGTTAGGGAAAGCTGTTGTAAACTCTCTGAATCTGCCATTTTAAGTCAGCCGAAGGAAAAAAGGGACATTGATTCCATGTTCTGAGTATCTCCTCATCACTTCATTCATCAGAATCTAGAATGTTACTTCAGGAGAGAACAAGGGTAAACTCTAAACGATAACTATAATACAAAGCTGGGAATTGTTGCATCTTTTAAAATATGTTCTAAAATTTCAGCTTCCATTATGCAAAAGTATAATAAGAAACACAGATTTTTAGATATACCTCAACCTTTTCTATATGCCAATTCCATCAGAATAAAGACCTAAGGTAGTACTTCCGTGTCTCAGTAGCCATGTTGGAGGTGATGCCCTCCTTCAACTTTTCTTCCCACACTATAGAGGGAGATGTGTCTATCTGGTTTGAGCACTCCCAAATTAAAATTACATGGCTCACATTTCTTATTTTGTCTGAGAGCAGGAAACATCGTGAAAGGCAATGGAATCTGAATCCAAAGTGAAACCCCCTAGAGGAAATATCTGTACCTTTATTTCTTCCTCTAAATGTCTTTTAAGTTCCTCAATCTGTTGAGTAAATGCCTGTTTCCCTCTGGATAGCTGCGATATCAAAGCATCCTTTTCATCCACCTGGCGCGAATATTCACCTGAGAAAGATAGATTGTAATTTAAAAAACAATACTAAACTAAAGTGTCCTTAAAGCACTGTATAGTAGCTTACAGAGTGTGGACCATTTATGTAAAACATCACTCTTTTTCTTCTCATCATTGACTAGATGTTGTCCCATTCCAGAGGGGCATAGGGTGTGTTACCTGCTTCTGTTTGCAGACGAGCTCTTTGAGCATTGAGGTCATTGATCATGCGCTGATGTTCCTCATCTTTTGTCTTAATCTCACTTAGCTGGTCTTCCAGAGTGCGACACATCTTCTCCAGGTTTGCCTACATGTCAAATACATGCAAGGAAAGGGGATTGTCAATAACTTCTTGCATGTTGTTGTCATGATGGAAAACAATGCAACTATGTGAAATAGCAAAACGTAATCAGAAGGTTCAAAATCATTTATCAGGTCATGTATCATAGAGCAGTAACCTGCCAGAAGCTCTGTACCTTGGCTTTGGAGACAGACTCCATGTTACTGGCCAAGTCGTCAATCTCCATCTTCAGCTCGCTCTTCTCCTTCTCCAGCTTCTGCTTCACTCGCTGCAGGTTGTCGATCTGCTCCCCAAGCTCAGCTGTGCTGTCCGCGTGCTTCTTGCGCAGGGCGGCAGCCGTGGCTTCGTGCTGCAGCGTGGCCTCTTCCAGGTCACGACGCATCTTCTGAAACTCTGCCTCACGCTTCTTGTTCATATCGATCTGAGCTGCCGTAGCCCCTCCTGCTTCTTCCAGGCGCTCGCTGATCTCTTCTAGCTCCCTGGAGAGGTCAGCACGATGCTTCTCGGCTTTTGCCCGAGAGGTTCGCTCGGCCTCAATTTCCTCCTCCAGTTCCTCAATACGGGCCTGTGGAACATTAGGGACCCTTCACACCTGGGCCTCCTCCTACCTGACCTGAGACTGGGAGAGAGAGGGGAAGGAACAGAGACTTGCCTGAAGCTCCTTGATCTTCTTCTGTAATTGTATGCCCATTGCTTGCTCATCCTCAATTTTGCTCTGGATCTGGCTGATTTCAAAGTCTTTCCTGTGGGTAAATCAAACCATGTTAGAGATCAGGGAAAAAGACAAGTGCAAGCAGCCCAGCACTCAGGTGTCCCACAGCCACACTTACTTCTTCAGTTTCTCATCCAGCTGCTGCTTATCATTTTCCAAGTCCATTATGCTGTCTTGGGCCAGCTTCAGGTCTCCTTCCAGTTTCCTCTTCGCTCTCTCAAGGTCCATGCGCAGTTTCTTCTCTTGCTCCAGGGAGCCTTCCAGCTAAAAAGAACAAGACCCTCAGCTCACAACCGGTCAGGTCTAACTCCATACCTGTCCTGTTCTTGCTGGATGGCCATGTGCTCACATCGTCCACTTGCTGCTCCAGCTTGGTCTTGGCTTTGGTCAGTGTATTGACTTTGTCCTCTTCTGCCTGCAGGTCATCCAGTGTCTGCTGGTGGGCCTCTTGGAGGGCTTTCTTCTCTTTTGTCAGCTTCACAATGGTCTCGTCCAGAGCTGCCATCTCCTCTGTCAGGTTTTTCACCTTTGGGAAGAAGGGAGCAAGTGCAGATTTAAAAAAAAATATGTTTAAAACTTTACACTGTATAAAAGCCAGAGGTCTTTTCTGGGAGAGTGACAGGTTCTGCCTCATACCTTGTTTTCGGTGGCATGTTTTTCCTTTTCAACCTTGGCCAGTGTTAACTCAAGGTCATCAATATCCTTCTTCAGTTCTGAACATTCATCCTCCAGTTTCCTTTTCTTGGCTGTCAGTTCAGCATTAATTTCTTCCTCATCCTCAGCCCTCTCAGTCACCTCTTTAACTTTAGCTTCCAGCTGGATTTTGGTTTTGATGAGCTGGTCACATCTTTCCTCAGCATCAGCCAAAGCATCTGCTTCCTGGTAGGGAGACACAGATTATCTTGGTTTATTTTTTGAACTTTTCATGCAAGCATGTTTTAAACTCTACCCTGAATTTGGATTCTCCTCAAATAACTTTATTTTCTTTTTCTTTTCCTGGTATACATTATACAACTTCTCAGTTGGAAACAATATCAGTTCCTAAGCTTTTTTCTCTCTCCTAAGAATCTTTCACAGATGTGGTAGGAGTGATAATTTCTCATTTACCTAGAGGAGAAAGCTCTCAGAGACATTTCTATTCACAAACACAGTATTCAGTATCTTTCCTTTTGCAACTGAATCCTTATGGACTCATTCTTGTGTTGGGAGTAAAGGCTTTGGTAGTCTCAACAATAATTTAATACAAAAATGCTGTCTCTAACTGTACTGAGACTGCCACTTGTGCAGGTGGCATCTTACCCTTGTAAATCAACTATCTGTGTGTCATCCTTTCTGTGTTTGGTGTGGCATATGCTGGTTTCAGCTGATTACCACATCATCTTACTCTTCGGTGGGCTTTTGGTATAATGATTTTTTATTGTCCTAAATGAATTTCAAAGTTAAATATCTTATAAGAAAGTCCAATGAAATGTTTATTTTTTTATCCATATACTAGGCAAAATAGATATGACAGGGTTGACATTTTCTCCGGGAATGTTTAAATAACTGGGGTAGTTAAGTACAGGGCTCCGTTTTTAGTTGGTAATTTAAGTAATTTAATGAGTGCGCTAAGATGATTTTGTAAAGTAACATTTAAATAGCAAATACTTCTGTAAATATTTTTAAGTAGTACTGTATTTTGTGAAGTGCTCTGTGCCTACAATGTTTGTAGGACTGTGGTGGTAAAATTATTAATATTTAAGATCGAGAAGTCTGGCTAAGAAGATATCCTTACCAAAAGAATATTCCTTTCAACTAAAAGCTACCAGTCCATGATTGTTTCCAACTTCCTGCTTCTCAGGTAAGGTGATACTGGGTGTGCCACTCCTATAAGCTCCACCAAGAGCCAGTCTCTCCATATTGTCATGTTATTTACTGTTTGATTCCTTAGAACTGTTGCAGTTAGCAAGCTACTTAAGTAAAATATCCCTCCCAAGGAAGAATACCTAGCTTTGTTAACACTGAAAAGAGTTTTTTTCCTCCTGACTTTCTTTTTTTCTGATACAGTATACAGAACCATAGAATAATAGAATCATCTAGGTTGGAAGAGACCCTCAGGATCATTGAGTCTAACCATAATCTAAGTCTGGCACTAAACCATGTCCCTAAGAATTTGATCTATATGTCTTTTAAATCCCTCCAGCAATGGTGACTCCACCACTGCCCTGGGCAGCCTGTTCCAATGCCCGACAGTCCTTTCTGTGAAGAAACGTTTCCTAATATCCAACCTCAACCTTCCCTGGTGCAACTTGAGGCCATTTTCTCTCATCATATCACTTGCTACTTGGGAGCAGAAACCAACACACTCCATGCTACAGCCTCCTTTCAGGCAGTTCAGAGATCAGAAGGTCTCCCCTCAGCTCCTGTTCTCCAGCTGAACCCCCCAGGTCCCTCAGCCGCTCCCATCACACTTGTGCTCCAGCCCCTCACCAACTCCGTTCCCTTCTCTCAACTCACTCCAGCACCTCAAGGGCTTTCTTGGCATGAGGGGCCAAAACAGAATCCAGGATTCAAGGTTTGACCTCATCAGTGCCCAGTACAGCAGATGGTAAATGCCCTGGTCCTGCTGGTCACACCAGTGCTGGTACCAGCCAGGATGCTGGTGGTCTTTTTGGCCACCTGGGCATGCCCTGGCTCATGTCCACCTGCTGTCAGCCAACACCCACAAGTCCTTTTCTGCCAGGCAGCTTTCTGGCCACTCTTCCGTGAGCCTGAACTGTGTCTCTGCAATCAATTGGCAGAGAACAGAGGAGCTCTATGAAGGTTCTCTTAATGTATTTATAGTTAATAAAGCTTCTGTCAGACCTGTTCTAAACTGTGCCCCCCAGACTGGGGACCTCAACATAAGTACACTTTGGAAAGATAGCTTTAAGTGGAAAGGAGCATTCTATTAGTAAACATAAACTCTTAGCCAGAACCCTCAATCTTAAATATTAGTAATTTTACCCACACAGGATATGTCTTGTAGTGAAACTACCATACAGTGCATGGCAGAAAATCCAGACTAGAGATGCAAAAAAACTACAATGTTCAAAAGAAACAAAAACCTCTGCTTCATTATAGATTTTATTTATGACCTCAATTCATACAAGTCTAGAGCATACCAAGCTCTTTTGTGTAATCAACACAGAGGGAAGAAGAACTCCGTCAGATGGTGTGACTTTTTCTCAGAAAGAGAAACACTGTGTCTATATATACTTAGACTAAGCAGAAATTTGAAGCTGTATTTCCCAGTTAGTGAGTGAATGATTAACCACTAGTTATTAAACAAAGAGTGGATGGCTTTTCCTGTACCTGAATTCACAAGTACCACTTTCGACTCTGGCTTGCATTTACACTCCAAAATGAATTCATTGTTCTGCATCCTGATGAGATGGAGATATCCCCTGAAGGACTCACCTGCTCAGAGGCAAGACTCTGCTCTGGGTATTTCATGTTGGGTAACTATATCTGCCTTCTTCTTCAGAAGGCAAGAGCACTGACTCCCACTCAGAGCTCCATGCCTCCTTGTACTGGCTGTCAGAGTGCTCACCAGAGCACTGACAGACACTTGTTTCCTCAACTTTACATACATACGATTGATAATTCACCAAATATCTGACTTTTGGTCTTCTATAGTCTGACCTTCTGATGGCAATAAACTCACCGCCTGCACTTGGAGCTGCAAATCATTTTTCTCCTGCAGCAGTTTCACCATTTTCTCCTCCAGCTCCTTCCTCTTTGCCTCAGACTTCGCAAGCTCTTCCTTGGTTTTCTCAAACTCTTGTTTCATGTTGGCCATCTCCTTCTCCGATTCTGCGCTCTTCAGCAAGGGCTTGATCTTGAAGAACAACTTCATCCAGGGCCAGTGCTTGACATTCATGAATGCACGGACATTGTACTGGATGCAGAAGATGGACTCCCTGAAGCATAATTAAAATGTACATTGAATATTTTCAGTTCGACAGACGTCAACACTTTCCCCCAAGTACAGTGACATTAACTGAAGATGTACCTTCTCTCCACCATTCTCTGGTACTCCACTCTCATGAGGAAGCCCCTGCACCTGGCCTGTGTGCGGGTGATGAGCTGTGCCAGCTTCTCATCCCTCATCTCCTCCAGCAGTCCCAGCAGCCCAGCTTTGAAGAACACCTTGAGAAAGGGAAAGTTGCAGCACATCATTGTCAGGCAGAGCAAAGCACAGGCACACAGGGGGTGAAACAAGAGCGGGTTGTACCTTAGTGTGGCCAAATTTGTACTGGGTGTGGTCCACATCGATTGACCCAAGAAGCTTCTCAGAAGCCTTCTTGCTATCGATGAACTGTCCCTCTGGGATGGCGCTGGCATTAAGCACCTTGTACCTGTGAAAATAGAAAGAGGGGGATGAGATTATTTTTCCACAGCCAACATGCTCAAACTACTGAACACTGCCAGCTCATATATGGCTGTTGTTGAACAGAGTCCAGCTTGAATGAACCTACATGAGTGAACCAACATTGCTTTTAACGACACAGAAAATTGCAGTGCTCTTACCTCTGTTTAAAGTCAGCATAGAGGACTCTGCTGGGGAAACCTTTCCTGCAGATTCTGATGCCTTCCAGCACGCCGTTACAGCGCAGCTGGTGAAGTACCAGTTCATGCTCCATGGCACCTACCGATTCAGAGCATAAATGAATACCATAGTTTGCAGTGCAAAGGGGAATGGCTTTATCAAAGGAAGTTCTTTTTCTGCTTGAGCATCTTACCAGGTGTTTTTGTTTCATTTGGGATGATGCAACGGACAAAATGGGGGTGAGTGCTCCGTAGATTGGTCATCAGCTTGTTTAAGTTCTCCTAGAGGGATCAGGGAGTAATGTGAGTTTTCTGCCTCCAGTGACTGATGCATCAAACCCGTGGTAAGGACTTTATGATTCTCAAAATAAGCTGGGTTTCAGAACACTGAGGTAAAGCCATATTAACCAAATATTTCTATTATTTGAAGATACTGAACACTATTTTTAAAGACTGAAATACTTCTAGGTTGCTACTGGGCCAGTGGAAACTAATATAAAAATTCACACTTTCACACAAAGTAAGTAACTTACAGGTTTTTCATGTTTTGCTTTCTAATGTCAATGTACTTAAGTTGAAGAAGTGTTGAGGTTTTTTTCAAATAAGATACATATCTCCTTGGAGAATGTTTATAAGGAGACTCTCAATTCCCCAACATATCAACCTCACAGAAATGCAGGAATGCTAAAATTATAGTGCTAGTCTGACCCAAAGACATAAAATGATCTGATTAATATCCTATTTTTAAAAATGGCATTAGATTTCCATGATCATGGAAGACTGTATGCTTAGTGTTGAACATGACATGTTAGCAATATCAAAATTTATCCTGGAAAACATGATGTGGAATTTGAAAAGAATTTTACTACTGTCACAACAAAGCAAAATAGCCTTTTCAAAATTAATATTAGCTGTCCCCATTTCTTAATATTACAAAGAGATAACAAACACTGTGCTGTACCCGGAAAAGAGCTGAGACAGTCTGGAAAGAAGAACCCTTCTTCTTGCCACCTTTTTTGCCACCACCACCAGCCTCTGAAAATGGAAGAACACCAGAAAAAAAGTATTAAAATATGGATGTTACATATTGGGCACTACAGAATAAAAAACGACTTTAAATGTTTAGTATTTACTGCTTTAATTCTGTGTCAACATTGTCCCACATTGAAAACACAATTTTCACAGAGCTGACCTGCATCTGCTCCACCATAGTTTGCAAAGAGTAAGGCCAATGTCTTCACAGACGATTTCTGGTACAACCCAATGACAGTTTCGTTCAGAGGGTCCTTGTTCTTCTCCAGCCAACCAGAGATGTTGTAGTCCACCGTGCCAGCGTAGTGCACCAGGGAGAAATGAGCCTCAGCCTTGCCTTTGGCAGGTTTGGGCTTCTGGAAGTTGCTGGACTTGCCCAGATGTTGGTCATAGAGCTTGTTCTTGAAAGAGGTGTCAGTTGCCTTGGGGAACATGCACTCCTCTTCCAGGATGGAGAAGATGCCCATGGGCTGGAAGACATTACAGCAGACAAGAGGGAGAAACAGATGAGAAAGGAGACATCACTTGGTTGGAACATTGCTGGAGTCAGAAGAGAAAGCTGTTCCCATGCACTTCATGGCAATAAGTCAGAGAAAATAGACTAAGGATCAACTTTTTTCAGTGTTGCTATTTCATTTGAACTTATGTAAATGCCTTTGCTGACAAAAAAAATTGCAAGTACGACAATGCAAAACAGTATCTGAGAGGACAGATAGAGATATAAATCTTCTTTACTGATAGGTACTTAGTGAACATAACAATCTTTTATGTAACTGCATTTATAATCTGGAAATGAATGCTCTCACCAAAACTCCTGGTATCGGAGTATGATCTCTAAAAGCACTTCCACCCTGTTGCCACTTTCAACAGCATGTATTTGAAAAAGCCAGAATATTCTCACATGCTTTTTATGTATGCCTTTTGGCAAGTATGGAAGGTCCAACAAATAAAACACTTGAACAAGAAGGATACCTTCTCAATGAGCTCAATGCAGGCAGCCAGGTCCATCCCAAAATCAATGAATGTCCATTCGATTCCCTCCTTCTTGTACTCCTCCTGCTCCAGCACGAACATGTGGTGGTTGAAGAACTGTTGCAGTTTCTCATTGGTGAAGTTGATGCACAGCTGCTCAAAGCTGTTAAACTGCCAGATATAAAAAGACATGCAACGCTCAGCAATAACAGCAAGGTGTTTTCTTGTACAATCCTAATTCATCATGGTTGATACTTAAAATGTAAGGCCTCTTCCTGTGTAGTTTTGCTTTGCTATCTCTCTAGGATAGGCTTTGTATTTAGAAAAGAGAGACTGTTTCAAATTCTCTGTAATTAGGAGATTAGTTTTCTATATTATTATTTTTTGCAGGATTTAAAAATATTATTCCAAAAGCCCTGCAAATAAGTGTAGGAACATTAAAAATGTGTCTTAATATTTCCTTTACTCTCTCTTGTCCTTTTATGAAAATGCTAGAAAAGTGCTTCCTTACATCAAAGATCTCAAAGCCAGCAATGTCCAGGACACCAATGAAGTACTGTCTGGGCTGCTTGGTATCCAGCTGTTGGTTGATACGAACAACCATCCACAAGAACATCTTCTCATAGACAGCCTTTGCCAGAGCACCTACTGAATTGTTCACCTAAAGCAAGGAGAAACGTTATGAAGTTGCTATAAACAGCAGAGGAGAATCAGCAGGAACCAACAAAGCATGTTCCAGGTTACTACATCTTTCCTACCTGCTGCACAGTTTGACCCTTGGTCACATATTCATTCCCAACCTTGACTCGGGGGTAGCAGAGGGCCTTGAGCAGGTCTGCTGAGTTCAGACCCATCAGGTAGGCAGCCTTGTCAGCAACTAAACACCAGAAAAGATCAAGAGAGGAATAAATATTGGACAATTCCTAAAATTTTGGTTTTGAAGGACTGTCTCAAAAGTAACAGCAGCACTATTAAAAAGTTGCTGCTAAATGTCCAAGTCAAATCTACAAAGCTATTTTCTCTTGTCTTCAGGATTCAGAGTTTGCAACACATTTTGAGCTTCAGTTTCTACAAAATATTCAAGAGAACTCATTGCTTTCAATCCCTTTTCAGTCAAGAGTATGGGACTTCACATTTCCTAGTTGTACAGGAAGAGGATTCATCACTTAGAGAGCCAGAGGCATGGATTGTACTGCCTGCTGTGACAGAGACTAATCAAATACACATCTCACTTCAGAGTTCCTCCCAAGAGGTCAGGGTGAACAGGAACACAGTCTCCCATCCTGTTAGCGCTGAACTCTTCACTACTCCACAATACAGCAGAGATTGCAACATGTATTCCAACAAAAGTATAACTAATAATGTTACAAGACTTGCCATCCATGCCTTCTGACTTCCAGGCAGTGTACCATTTTAGTAAATATTTACAGAGTAAAGTTATATGTATCATTAAATCAGTTACATGTCTCAACTGTAATCTAGCAATTGAACAAATATTTTCTTAGTTTGCACATCCAAAGCCTGAAATCTGCCTAAGTCCTTCTTTTGGTGACAAAGAAAATAACTTTTGGACAGTTTGCTGAATCTGCTAATACCTTCTGTGCCATCAGGCTCTGCCTGCTCCTCTCGTTGTTTCTGCTTGAACTTCAAGTTCCCATAGTGCATGACGGCCCCTGTCAGCTTGTAGATGGCAGTCTTTTCATCAGCAGTGAAGCCCAGGATGTCAATGGCACTCTGGCAAAAGAAACAGTAAAGTAAATGAATACGTACCAGGGCTCCTAACAACCATATGACCTGTTTGGTAAATTACTTACATCTGTAGCCATCAGTTCCTCCTGGTCATCAATGCTGGGAACAGTGATTTCACCTTGACTCACAAAGTGAAAATCATAAGGGTTGGTAGTGATGAGAAGCATGTCTGAAAGCAATAAAAGGGAAAAACAAGCTCACTTTAGCTTTTCAGGTGACACAATGAGCTATTGTCCAGTGATATTCCTTCAGGAAACTTAGTGATCTTCCTACCAATTAGCTCTGGCTTCTTGTTGGAGGTGATCTGATAAAATATGTGGTAGCTTCTTTCCGCCTTGAGCTGGAAAGTGACTCTGGACTTCTCCAGCAGATCTGGCAAGGACAGTAGGACAGAGTTAGCACAAGAACTGGGGAGGATTGGAAGGAATGGGATCAGGCCAGGAGAGTCTCTTACATGTTTCAATGTCTGCAGAAGCCAGTTTGCCTGTGGCTCCAAAGTGGATTCTGATGAATTTGCCCTGTTAAGGGGGAAAATGTTTTCAGCCTGATTGCATTTCATTGCTATCTCCTTATGTGAGAATACCAGTAGCCCATCACTGCTGTTATAACGAGGAGGGATTTTGTCTAAAGCAACAACTTACAAAGCGTGAGGAGTTGTCGTTCCTCACGGTCTTGGCATTTCCAAAGGCCTCCAGCAGTGGGTTAGCGCTGATGATTTGATCCTCAAGCGTTCCCTGCGGGATCATAATTACTCAATTACAATGTTTAGTTGACATGGTAATTATATGTTGAGCATGCAGTCTGTTCTTCCTGACTCACCTGCATTTTGCCTGACTGCTGCTCCTCCTTCTTCTTCTCCCCACTGGCTGCAATTGTTGCAAAGTACTGGATGACACGCTTGGTGTTCACAGTCTTCCCTGCACCGGATTCTCCGCTACCAAAGCAAAGAGAGAAGCAGAGAGCGTGTGGTCAGGCAGGAGATCCCCTGGCACCGGGCAGCCCCGCAGGGACCCAGCAGGGAGTGTACGTACGTGATCAGGATCGACTGGTTCTCACGATCTGCGAAAAGACAGAGATAAGAAAGCTTTTCCAAGTGCTCATTAATAACAAAGAATTGAAAAACTAGATAAAAAATATGAACTGAAGCTTTCAGAGTATGCTGGGACTGAAGACAGTGAAAAGCCCTGGGAATTCTCAGTGGGTACTTTGATGCTTCCAGCAGTACTTCAGGTATAATCAATTGGATCAGTAAAGACATCAGAGTAGCTTTTGTAGCATTATGCCTTTCAATATATTGTCTTCTCAACAGGCTACTTATTTCTCCTTTATTAGTCTTAACTAATATGTAATGAAAATATTGAGGTTGGGTTTTGACAAAACATAAACTCTTTGTAAGTTAAAATTTTCTTGAGTAAGCTTACAGAACTTTGGAGGTATCAAGAACAACAGAAATATGTGACCAACTTCTCTCACTGCTTTTATCTCATTTTTTTTTAATCGCTATATATACAGAAATTATGTATTCCTGAGATCATACATAGGCAAGGTAAATATTTCATTTTTATATTATGCGTCAATTTCCCAGCTTGCAATCAAAGAACAGGAAAAGATCTAAAATCTTGCACATCTTTGATTTCAGTGGCGAACATAGGGAAGAGAAAATAAGAGGTGGAAGGAAGTGGAGAAAGGAGAAAGGACTGTTTTAAAGACATTCACTTTCAATACTAAAACCTTTATTTTTTCCCTTGATGTTTTCTGAGGTTTACTTTTCACTGTGAGATCATACACAGATCATTAAAGGCTGTATATAATTTAGACCATGCGGTCACCTTTTCCATCATGAATGCCATTTTTATAATAATCAAAGAAATTATGTTCCTGTTCAATGCAAACGTACCCTGTTTTACTTGTTAGCAGTGACACTTACAAATTTGAATTGAACGTATAGACATCATTTAAAGGGTATATGTGATATAATTTTACTCTTCAGTCACCAACTGAGACTAGTTTAGTGATTAAGGTACATCAGTCTATGCACATGTGTAAGATCACATTACAGTCAGGAAAGTCTACACCAGAAATAGGTCTCTTCTTTACAGTGAATTTACTCCTTCTACATTATTTTCATTAAGTCCAGGTCTTTATTGATTCTAGTGTGGTAACAGACACTCAGTTCACACAGACCATTACAGTCAAGTGCATTAATCTTCCATTCCATGCATACAATATTTTAACTGTTGCACACACAATATTTCCAGATAATCTTCTGTATTTCCCCCTGCAGATAACTCATTATAAGAGTAGTTCAAAGAAAATCAAGCAACTCACCATTTAACATGAACTGATAGGCGTTGTCAGAGATGGAGAAGATGTGTGGAGGAGCCTCTTGGCGTTTCTTTCCTCTGTAGGCCAACACCACCTCCGGGTTGTACACCGGCAGCCACTTGTAGGGGTTGACGGTGACGCAGAAGAGACCCGAGTAGGTCTGCGAGGAAGGGACACAGCACGTTGCCTTCCCCTGAGCCTGGCAGAGCAGTTCTCCCAGCTCCCCAAAGGAAGACTGCTGCTGGTACTTACGTAGATCATCCAGGCTGCATAACGCTCTTTGAGGTTGTACAGCACAGCGGGTTCGTGGAGGTGGGTCATCATGGCCATGTCCTCGATTTTATCGTACTTGGGAGGGTTCATGGAGAAGACTTGATCATCCTTGACGGTCAGAGTCTGTCAATGGAAACGAAAGATCCATGTATATCAGCTAAAATCTCAGAGTGGGAATCAAATGCAGATCTGAAGCTTGCATTTTCCTCACCTCTCCAGCTTCAGTCTTGACAGTGACCTTCCCTGATTCCCTACTCTGGATTGTCCCTTTCACAAAGGATTCCTTGGGATGCACCACAAAGACAGATGACTTGGCATCAAAAGGCTTGTTCTGGGCCTCAATTCTCTCCTTTTCTGACTTTCGGAGGTAAGGAGCTGCCTCCCCAAAAACAGCCATCTCAGAGTCTGAAGAGGCCATGTCTGCACTTTATTGAAAGCACGTCAGCAGAGGGATCTGGTGGGGGAAAAAAATTGTTGTTCATCACTGAGAACAAGAATATAATCTATGTAAGTGAGAAAACTCATTTAGCTAGTAAATAGCTAGCTAGTCTTCCAGAAGCAACCACTGAAATCCACTTTGATTTTAACTTAAAGCGACATTAACTCCCACTCATGGCTGAGACTCAGTCTTCTAAAGCACTTGGCCTTGTATACCATAAATAAAATATCTTCTGCATATTAATTACAGTTTGGCAACTCACCTTGATGAATTCTGTCTAGATTTGAGGTCTTTACCTAAATGAATCTACAGACAGATAAAATCATTCTGTTCAGGTCCTTAATTATGAGTGATGAATCTTTGAGTACTTTCTTGTTAAAAGTATTAACTTGTGTGTTAAAAATGAAAAATTACTTCACTTTTTAGATCTTCCTTATTTTCAACAGTCCAGCCTAAGCAAAAGCCGGCAGAATTATAGGAGTATTTATGAAGAGAACTCATGCAGTGGTATCAAAGTCCAGCCTTAAACTGTAGTCTAGGAGTGCATTATTCAGGGTGTTACCTTTGAAGAAAGGCTTCTGTCCTGGGAACTGGTCAACCCTGTAAAATAAGAACAGCTGTTGTTTCCTATTGCTTCATGGAATTCCAGAGGCAAATTATAGACTGAAGATACAGACATGCGTTGAAATTATATTGAATATTTTTGTTCACATGGGCACTTGCTCATGGAAATAGCTGCCAGAGGCACGAGAAATAGAATGGAATATTGCAAGGGCATTGTCCTCTTTCTTCAGGCTCACAAAATGCATGCACTTACCTTGAATCCTTCTGTGGAGACAGGCCAGCGTTGTCCCTGGGAGATTTTATAGTGTCTCGTCTGCAGATGCTGCAGATGCTCCCCCTTTCTTCGGTCAAAGCATTTCTGGCAAACCTTCTTTGGCAAAACATTGTCTGGCAAACTAAGGACATAATTGTCATTTGATTTGAATGATATAATTAGAACATTTTATATATCTTACTAACTGTGTGAATACATCTATAAATAATTTGTCAAGAGTGTCAAGGAGAGAATCTAGACTACTCAAGGCACTTAGAGAACTTGGATGCAGGGGCTTATGGTTCCTATTGCTGGCTTTCTCAGTGATTTGCTGCTTGACCCATGGTAGTTTGCTTGGTATGTTTATGTCACAACTTTTCAACCATGCAATGGGGTTGATAACATATATGATGCTTTAGAATCATGCATTGAGAGGAAGAGAAAAACTATGTCAAAAAACAGCAAATAAATGTTGTTAAGAGTCAACTTTCAGTGATATTTTCTAAAAAGTAAAAATTCAAGATGTATTACAGCTGAGTTTTCTGTACATAGGACACTCTCAATAACTGGGTGGGTATGAAATACAGTGAGTTGGAAATCTGAACCCAAGTAATGGGAGGCTCTACATATTGAAAATGAACTCTTGAATAGCTTCCTGAGCTGACTTCTGAGGTATCAAATTAAAATATACCCTTGTGTATGCATAGATTTTTTTTTGCATATTTTATTTAAAAAGTGAGGCCCCAAGAAACTCTGCTATCTCACTGATCACACTCCTATACTTCTTACTTGCGTTTGATGTATCCTTGTTCCTATAATTGGCTGCATAAATAACCAGTTCCCTCTGTCAAATCTGAAGCTCCATAGGTTCCCATGGCCCCTCCTACCCACAGCTCCCCAAATGCACATGCCTTACCCTGCTATGCCTGTACACACAATCACACATATCACCTCATTATACAGTTCCAGATACTACGTATTCTGATGAAACCTCAGTCTAGAGCTGCTGTGCCATCAAAATATTCAATGTTTACACATTTACAGTCCCAGAAAAATCTAACAATACAGTACTGGTACGAGAGCATTAGAGGTTGTAGGCAGTCTTGTGTAATGCTGATGGTATGGGAAAATGAGATTTTCTGGTAGCCCAGGACACTAACTGATCTAGTTTTATGAAAAGGTGTAATCACTTAAACTTCTTCAGATCCTCCAGATTAAATACATTATTCTGGTCACTTGCATTTCAGTCATTAAAATACCTCAGTGAATAACAGAGAGAAGAGGTTAGAAAAACAATGTCTGGAGTCTAATGTAATATACAGCCTTGTGCTGTAGGAGTCCTTTCCAAGAGTGCTCTGGCACTGCAGCACTCACGTTTTGGGCCCCAGACTGGAATCCAAACCCAGAGCTCACTACAGACAAGTTATAGAGACAGTCAAATATCTCAGAAAGCTGATCTTTTGACATTGGATAGGAAGAACTGCCCATTACCAAAGGACAGTGTGGTAATTTTCAGTTCTTGTCTAGTGAAATATAGTAATGTGGAGGACATTTAATATCTGATTTGAACATGCAACCTTCACAAAATAATTCTTCAGAAGGGTTTAGAGATATATAAAGGGTGAGTGTCAGAAGGATGGAGCCAGGCTCTTCTTGGTGACAACCAATGATAGGACAAGGGGTAATGGGTTCAAACTGGAACACAAAAGGTTCCACTTAAATATGAGAAGAAATTTATTCTCAGTGAGGGTGGCAGACACTGGAACAGGCTGCCCAGGGGGGTTATGGAGTCTCCTACTCTGGAGGCATTCAAGACCCGCCTGGACACCTTCCTGTGTAACCTCATCTGGGTGTTCCTGCTCCGGCGGGGAGATTGCACTGGATGAGCTTTCAAGGTCCCTTCCAATCCCTGACATTCTCTGATTCTGTGAATAGGGGCCTGCGGAACTTCGCTATATGTTTAGCTGCCAGTCACATATCCTTTGAGAAAGACAAAGCAGTCAGTTACCGGGAACATATACTGACAACAGCATTGTTTTCCTTTTTGGTTGAACTGGAACAGATCGCACTCGAGGTGGAAACTGTAAAGCTGAATTCCTCCAGGTTTTGCCATGTCCAGCACCAAAGTCCTGTGTTAATATTGCTCCATGCTCACCAAGTCTCTCCTCATTTCTTAACAGCTGTCATCTCAGGACAGTAACACCAACTGCAGTTAAGAGAGTACTACCGGACTGCTAAAGCAATGAATGTAATTCTAATAGAAGAACACAACTACTGCATGCAGAAAGGGCAAATGTTATTTTGGGTTGTAGTGCCAAAACTGTATTTGTGGACGCTCTCAGTGAATGCTTCATGAAACCACTAGTTAGGGTGTGAAGGAAAAGCAGTGTTGATTTACCTGGTTTGAATACAGCTGTGGACACAGATGAAAATAAAGCCGTTTAAGAATTTATCTATGGCCATACATGTAATATAACATCCTTGGATGAGTTTAAATAGCCCCAAAAAATCCAATATGATTGTGTTTATAAAACACACAGAAATAAGGAATCAAAGGGAAGCAGTTTTAGTAGACTGAAGACCACGTAATGATACCAACATAGAGGTCCAGGGCAAAGGTATGCTAATTATCAGAAAAGAACTGATAAAATGCAACAGTCATTTCATCATAGAAACCAATCGGGTTGATTAAGCATGATTACTCTGTTAAATACATGTTGGCTGCTCTTCGTTATCTTCTTGTCCTTCATATCCTTAGCAATAAATACCAAGAGGACATAGTCTGTCATCCTTCAAATATTAATAAATAAAGTGAAATGGAGCAGCTTCCAGTTCCACTGAGCCTTCTTCCTGACTTTTTTAAAGACGGGTATAATATTAGCCTTTTTCCAATCATCTAAGATCTTTCCTATGTGTTGTCATTTTTCACCAATTATAAACATAGACCTTGCAATTCCATGGGCAAACTCCTTCAGCATCCTTTGATGAGTCACACCCAGCCCCATGGATACAAATACATCCAGCTTCTCTGAGTAACCCCAGCTTCACTAAGTAGTAGGTTAGGACTTCCCCACTGTTGGGTATCCCTTTCCTTCTCAAACTCCCTTGGAAGATGCAGACAGGGACAAGCTTTGCCCATGAAGACTGATGCAGAACAGGTGCTGTATACTTAACTGCAGTAGACACATATATTCTCTGAACTCCCTTCTGCATCATCCATAAAGAAGTCTTATGCTTAATATCCTTAAGTGCCCAACAATTATTTATATTCCTATTTTGTTGCCAGTCCTTGGCTCCACCTCTTATATACTTTTGTGTTTTAGTTCATCAAGAAGTTTGCTGCTCAGCTAAGATGAAATTCCCAGTCTCCCTGCACAATAAGGTAGTTCATTCCTGAGGTCTCCATAATTTTCCTTTAAACCCTAACCATCTCTCCTGAGCAGTTGTCTCTTTCACAGCTTCTGCCAAGTGTGTTCTAACTAGCAGTTCCCTGAATACAATGAATTCCGGTCTTACAAAGTCTAGAGGGCTAATTCTGTTGCTTACCTCCCCAGCTCTCCACTAGATCCTTCACTCAGTCATCATGAGGCTGCTGCAGCTTGAGCTGCCATCTGGGATCGTATTTATCACTAGTTCATCTCTCCTTCCAGTACTCAGCATTGTCCATCCAGTATTTGCATTAGGATATTGGCATTAGCACAGTCTAAGAACTTCTGGCATTGCTTGCCCAGTGCTCTTGCCCTCTCAGCAGATGTCTATATGGCTGAAATCCTCCCAAAGGCAGAGAAGACTTCTGCCTTTCTACTAGTTGTAGAAATCCTCCTCCACTACTTTCTCTTGGCCGGATGGTCTATAACAGACCCCATCTCAACATCCCTCATTTTTCTTCCCTCTCTGACAAGATGTCTACAGTTTCACACTGGGGCTTTGGACAATGAAGGAGCACTTAACATAAAACATAAATTCTCCGTATCTTCTTAAGCAGTCCATACCCTCCCGTGACCATGTTCCGGGAGAGCACACTATCCCACCATATCTCTATGATTCTGACCATGTTCCCCTTCTCCCTTGCAAAATTTTCACATTTGCAGCTATTCCTCTGTCACTTCTGGTTTAAGTCCTCTTCCCATGATGAAGCTGATTTCAGATGCTTGTCATCAGGTTAGGAGTCTCATTGCAAAGACCACTTTCCTTCTTAGTCCTCAAATACAGATGTCCAAAAACCTAGAGGAACTCAAAGGTGATGCTGATAAGCTTCCAAACATGGTGTGAAAGCTCCTATTTAAAAATCTGTTTGGATGTCACAGGACTGACAGATGACTAATGTAATCCCACAGTATTAAAAGAGCTTATGGGAACTACAATGCGGTAAAGCCGATGGCTATAATGGACAAATCCATAGAAATAATAATATAGAAAAAAATTAATGAACACAGGAAAAAGGTCTTCCATTCTGTATTTGTAAAGAGAAGTCTTACTTCACCAATGTGCTTGCTTCCTTGAAGGCCAGATAAAGCATGTAGATTTAATTACAAAGGCTGCATCTGTAATGCTGAATAAATCTGCTTCTGAGTGCGTTCTCTGATATCAGGTAAAATGACGCAGGATGCCTTGCAGCCAGCACTCGGTGCTTTTCACCACCAGAATTGCCTGGCTGCATGAGCACTGCATAACCTTTGGCCTGGGTCTCTGGTGTTTAGTAAATGCCTACTTTCCCTTTCACACCAGCTAAATAAGATCTAAAGCATAGCTTCTCCCCTGAAGGTTTTAATAGGTGACATTAAATGATGGCATTGGAGGGAAACTGCAGCACTGGCATCTGTGTCCAAAAAAAATGGGGCATTAGCTGTGAGAGCAGTTTTCAAAGGTAAAACTGTTTGGACTAGATTTGGAGGGTGGACTTGGCAGTGCCAGGTTAATGGTTGGACTCAGTGAGCTTAAAGATCTTTTCCAATCAAAACCATTGTGTGATTCTATTATTAGAAACAGAGGAGGAAACTAAAAAGATTGGGAGGTCAACATGGGAAGTTCAGGGGAAGTTTCAGGAAAAAACGAGACTTAAATTTTTATCCTTTCCTCCACATGTTCTTTCTGGAATATAAAGATTATATCAATCCATATTTACAGGCAAACTAACTTGAGGAATTTTCTTCCAAAGATATAAAAATCCTGGTCATACGAACACTCAGACAGGTATCTTGTAAAATGTTCTGGGATACACACCATCTGCTTTGGATTTAATTCAAAGAGATTATTGGTCCCACGCAAGTGAAAAAAATTTTGTGACATGGCCTGTTGGGCATTCCAGCTTCTTGCAAACAAGTGCTCTGTAATTTGAATTACCACATCCAGACTCCATACAGATTTAGCTCCACAGTTTTCAGTGAGTTAGGTCACAGAAAACTGGCTGATTTCCTCTGTCCAGGACACCACCTCTCCTTGGCAAGAGGGATCTGCTGAAAGAGGCAGCAGTATCCTTATGCAAAACAGAGGGAAATGGATCCTGCCAGCAACTGACTTTCTGCCACTTCTGTTTCCATCCCTACAGGGCCTGGAGTCCACTGGGACTAGAATCAAACCACAGCACAGTCAGAAGAGGCAAAATGAGAGAAATCCCTGGGTACAGATGGTCCTGCACAGACATTTGTGCTGGAATGATGACATCCAGACATACTGAAAATGGACTCCATCCCACTTTCTGTAAGTCCCTAAAATGTGATTTCCCTTCCTCTGTGTTCAGTAAGCATGAGCTGGGGAGAAAGAAAGGTGCTCATGAGCACAGGTGAAGTGTGAATGTGAAGCACTCTCAAAGGCTCTTGAGTTTGTGCCCCAATGCAAACCTCAGTTTCCACTTTGCTTCTTAGAGCAGCATCATCAGCCTTGTAACCTGTCTAGTTAGAAAGAAATTCCAGGTCCAGTATCTCCATGTCATTGCCATGGAACCACCTTCAGACCTCCTGCTTAGGTCCTCCACTCCTGCCCTGGACTGAGCTGACCAGGACCTCCTAGCCAGTGACAATAACAGGAAAAGCAGCATGGTTGAAAGCCCCTGGCCTCCATTTCAGTCTCACTGGTGTTTGAGAAACACCTAAAGCAAACCCAGTTGGATTATGTGGAAATCAACCAGTTCAAGAAGGCACCTTCTTGGGAGTCAGTACACGTGGCGTAAAATTTAACCTTGACAGCAGTGAATTTCAGTACAGAAAGGTAGCTGAGTTGGTGAGCTCCCATCTAAGCCTTTGAAGCAGCACAGCCTCAAGGTCACTTTCACACAGTTCATGCTTTCACAACAGCATTGGGTACCTTTGTTACTTCTTTAGATTCCTTTACCATGCAGCTATTGTAGATTTCACAGATGTTGTAAGGTGGTTTGTTCAAGTCAGATGGGCATCCAGTTGGTGAATATCAAAATCGAAAGTCCTCATCCATGGAATCTCCCCACTAAATGGAGGGTGCTTTCTGAAACATAAGTAGTTTCCTCCTTTGCGCTGAGCTTGCCCACTGTTGAATGCAACTTTTCCTGAAGATTAGCACCAATGGTATTAAACTTTTACCTGACCACAAAGGTGGAGAGAATGTATTCACATAAGCAATTAGCAGGAGATATGAAGATGGCAATAATCTCACCCTGTCCCTTCAATGTCATGTCATCAGCAGTTACGTTGGCAGGAGGCTTGGCAATTTTCCTCTTGTCCTAAAGGAGCTCGATGCAGAAGAAGCAAAGCAGCCAAAGACTGCCCAGGGCAGCAGACTGCAGCTGTGACCAGGTAAGCCCACCTGTACTCTTCCTGGTGCACAGCATGAAATTCATGGTCTTCTCACCCACAAGCAATCTGTAAGCCTCCTATGTGAGGCCCATATTGTCCATTTAAAAAGAGATAACTTTGTCTTGTAGATCAATGCTATGTCTTCTGCAGCATTTGAGCTGTGACGAAACCCAAGGATTCTGGAGTCCATACATGGACTGACAAGAAGGGTTGTCAGAGAAGATTTTGAATGTCCCAATACCAACTAAATAGTAGATAGTCTGCCTCACGGGATGCATGGCATTCAGGAATTTGGGATTAGCATTTTGCTCTTTCTGAGAATGCCTGCCTAGTGGGAAAGGTAAGACCCAGCACAAAGAGCAATGAGTTCAGAGTACAGCACAGAAGCCCTAGTTACCATGTCTCCAAAACAAAGTTAGTCCCACTATTAACTACCTTCTGCCAAGCAGCCCCATGGAAGGAGTGTTTGGCTATGAAGTGAGAGGTGTCTGTTTGTCACTCTTGTCAGCAAAGGAGGGATATGCATACTCAACATCCTCCCCTTGTCTCTGAGAGCCTGGTCCTTTACCAGTAACTAAGGATGTGTTCTGGGTGGACGCACTGTCCTCAGCCCTGTCTTGAAGCTTGGCCGCTCTGGAGCCAGACATTCTGACCCTCTTTTGAGTTAAGTCCCCTTGCCATGTCAACAGTTGTCTATAAACACATATGATACATATTACTAAGAGAGATAAGAAGTTGAGAAGATAGTTGACAAGGTTCTTTGCTGAGGTACATTTCTGAAAGTATGCTTTTTTTCCTTGGGCTGGTCTGTTACGTTTGCGTTAGGACATTTATATTTCTCTAGTAGGTTATGAGGGTTTTTTATGAGATTTAACAGCTTTTTCTGCTAAATCATCCAGCAGCATATTGAAGACTCCTTTCACCAACCTGAGAATTTTAGCTGAGAAGCTAAATATCCAAAATTAATTACTTTCTCCATATTGTCTACAATGTAGTTTATGGTGAGACAAGCAATCAACTCTCACTTATCAGACAGGGTGAGAGATGCCCTGATCGGTAAGACAGATCAGTTTATTTGTGTTATACAGAAGCCACAGAGCACTGTGCAATCTGAGTTACATGAGCAAAGTGCCTGTTCTGCAGAGATAATCAACAAGTAACTGGATCCATTCAACAGTGCTTTAGGTGTTTAGGTGGGCTGTTGTTCAGGAGGAAAAGATCTAATTAAATCCATATTCACACATCTGCATAGACCAGATCCTGAGCTGAAACCCAGGCTGGACACTAGATCATGATGTAGATACTTGCAAGGTATTGTAGGCAGAAAGCTCATTCTGAGCCAGGGTTACTTGCCCTAGTTAATTGCTGATGAGGTCTCCAGGTGTTTCTGCAGAGGCATTCCAACAACCTCACATTTCTGCGAGTACCGGCAGCAGGGAAGAAATTATTGAGCCTGAGAAGCAATTTTCTGCCCTCTTTTTCTGCTTTTCTTTCTTCATACTCTAGAGTACTGAGACGCTGCCTTCATCTCGTTCATTTCCCCTGTCTTTTTCTAAACTGTTTGACATTATGCCCAGCATAGTGACTGGCAGCCTTTGCCTAAGCCCATCTCTTAGGTATCAGTTGGTATTTGCAGGAATCTTAAAAAAAAGGATGTTGTTTCAGCATGGATTGCCTAAATTCACTTCCACTGGGAAATAAGTGTTTAGCATCAGTTTCCTTATATTCCAGGGGGAAAAAAAAATGTTCAGTGCCTTGATTCTGCCTTAAAAACACATATGGCAGTGTGAGACCTAGCTACTAAAAGACCACTTTCTTGTCTAATGCTTTTTCTCGACAGATTCTGTAAGTTAGAGTAGAATAATAGCACCCCTCCCCCTCCCCCCCCCCCCCAAAAAAAGGCATCAATTCTATTATTGAATCAAGGTATTAACATATATCACTTTCCAGGTTAAAAAAATAATCACCCCAAAACAGGAGAGGTTGTGATAGTGACACACCCTTTCCCAGGAGACAGAAAAATCATGTAGAATGAAGCTACACTTAGGACTCTAGAAAGACCAGTGATACAGAATGGAGTCTGAAGTTCCCTGACTTGCTCATGGTTTTCCCAAAACAAAGAATTCAAATCACTTCTTACAGGATTTTCAGCTTGTAAGAGCTGTTGTTGGCCATACTGGAATTATGATAGAGCCTGCCTAGGCAGATCAGTTTGTTTGGTAGCTTCTGACAGACAGTCTGACAGAGAATGTCCAACCGCTGCTGTAGCAGCATTTCTGCTGCCCTCTGTGTAAAACGAGAGCTCACAGGAATGTCAGCACAAGACAAACAGAAATGTCAGGATGCTGCTCTGTAGCAAAACTGCTCCTCCCTACACTTGTGGTAGGATGTGTTCGGACACTGAACCCTGGAGATGGTAAGAGCACATTTCCCATATTAAAAGGTTATTTATCAATTCAGGTTAGATCTGCTAAGGTGCATGCTTTCAATGTTACCTGCAGAATATTTTTAATTTGTCATCTGGTTAGGAAATGTGCCATTAAACTAACATATCTGATAAATATGGCTGAAGGAATGGGCTGAGATAATTCCTGGAAGCAATAAGTGATTTCCCAGGAAGAACTGCTGAGTATCATAATTAATGAGACTTAAAACCTGCAGGTTGAAAGCCAGTGTGGGCCATCCATTCTTTACCATGGCAAATGTAAGCAAAAACTTCTGGGTCTACACTTGTGAGGTCAAGCTGAAGTCGCAGGTTGGCCATGGGAATAATGACCTTGTTATGCCCTGTCCCTTCTGCTTCAGAATCTAAGTTCTGCAGATCGTAATGTAGTTGTGATTTACCTTCACTACATGTCAAGGAAAATCAATGTGTCTGTCGTGGGGGGAACTTTGATGACAAATTTGTTGCTAAGTATCTTACCACAGCATGGTATTCTTGGAAGTCCTCAGAATGAGTTAACTGAATAAGAGAGGCAAATAAAACCCACAATTTGGGATTAGAGGATGGACAGCATTCAAATGTGCACCACAGGTGCACCATTACTCACACATCTCCTGTCTCCACAGCTAACATCAGCAGAAGAGATCTGGGTAGGACATTCTGGCCAAGGAAATGACATTCAGGATGCCCTTTCTATCACCCACCAAAGCAGCTGAGGAGCTCCTGTTACAGAGCAGGTGAGTGGGGTGGGCATGTTGGGAGACCACTGGGTAGAAAAAGGTAATTGAAACAGCAAGCAGCCGGAAGAGGAGGAAGGAAGGGGAAGAAAAATAAAGTAAGGAAAGGGTATGGTACTAACCCCTGCAGGCAACTGTAGCATAACCTAAAATAAGCTGTACTTGTGAGATCAAAGGTCCATGTAGCCCAGCTTTCTGTCTTTGAAAGTGATGCCCAGCAAGGAGCGGCATCTTGCCTAAGGGAACGTGGAGCGGCACTTCTCTAAAACTCTCCTGACTCCCTGTAATTTGTATTTATAGAAGTCCTGAGCAGGACACGATGTCTGGATATTAAACAGCTCATGGTGGATTTTTAATTGCTTCATTTGTCCACACACTTTTCAAACCCATAAACTGTTCTCTGAACGTATGGCAAGTTACTGTGATCCTCTGCTGCGGCTAACATAGAAAGCTCCCTCCAGTTCAATTCACTTTGTTATTGTCTTTGACTCAATGTTACAAATATATATCTTCTTTGCACTTCATCCAAATTTTCATATAAAGTCACATATTTGAGGAAGTAAAAATAAACAGCAGAGAGCATCTCCCAGGTATCAAGGCAGACTATGCTAACCCACAGTACATATTTATACTGCAGCAGGATATTTTTCTTGTAGTATTTTCAAGGGAAATTATTTCCAAACACTAAGGCTCCTATCACTTCAGAACTTCACCACAGCCTCCTATATAACATCAGCAGATAAATTTCCTTGGTGCTCTGCCTAATAGTTTCCTTAATTGCTCTCCGCATCCATCCGAGATGCTGAGGGAAGCATATAAGAGCCTGATCCCCTTGGAGACCAAATCAGCTGTGTAAAGGAGAACAGCTCCAGCAGAAGACAATGACAGTGATGTGTCACCAGACAGCCAGCAGCCAGGGTGTCAGCATGCTGGTGGCCTGTGTGGGAGATGAGCATCTGGGGGTTCTAATAGTGCTTGCATCCCTTGTCCTGAGGAGATCCCCTGCTCACCCTGCAGGGGTCTACTAGGGACAGACCTTCTGCTCCATGTGGCTTGTCACAAAGTACTGGGAAAGTTAGAAACATAAAATCTTTTAAAATGGAAAAGACCTTCAAGATCATCAGGTCCAACCGTTTACCTAACAATACCAAGTCTGCCACTACACCAGGTTCCTAAGAACACCATCTACCCATCTTTTAAACACCTCCAGGGATGGTGACTCAACCACTGCCCTCGGCAGCCTGTTACAATGCTTGACAACCCTTTCCAAGAAGAAATGTGTTGAAACCTGGAATTCAAGACAACTAAAGCACGTAGAAACTGGAGATAGGACCTCTTTCTGCAGACCCTTTTCCTGGGTGTATGGCAGATTCATTGGAAAATTCATCGAGAATTCAGCTGTTAAATTTAGCTTTATTTCCTCAGACTCTTTGTCAAGACATTACTTCCTTTAATACAGAATACTTTCAAAACATTCTATAACTGGAATAGTTAGCTCAGGATATACAGATGTCCCTCTAGCTCAGGAGTTCACAGATCTGAGATCCTCTGCAGTGGGGAAGAAGTTTTGTTGGAACATATGCACTGTATCTATTTTAAACTTTCTCTCCAAGATGGACCTTTATGGCCACATTGGAGCAGTGTTTCCCCCATGATTAGTCAGTACTTGTCAGCTGACAAGCAGCCCAACTCCACAGTTTGTCAGCACAAAAGGCTATCATTCTGCAGCTATGGCAATAAATATCCAAGAAGAAGGAATCTTTGGTTTCCCTCCCCTTGCTGTGCTATTTGTGCCCTAGTAATTGTTCATAATTTATGGTCTTCTCAAGTGAATAGTACTGCTAGTTCAGCATGAAAGAAAACCTGAGAATGTAACTTTTTTCTGCGTGCTCTATCTACATGTGGTGTATCTTGTTTCAGCTACCACATTGCTATAGTTCTTATATTTTACAAGTTAAAGAATTCTGAAAAAAACAGTCTCATAATAGGTCCATAAAAATAACATGAATTAAAGGGTGTTTACAGTGTTTCTTAAGTTAACAGCGAATTATTTATCAGTTTTGAAAAATCAGTGTTTTTACATACCTTCTAATGTATTCCCCAAACTAACTCTGTTGTTCAAGGAAGCAAGTAAACAGAACCCCAACATGAGAATTCTTTCCAATGGGGAAAAAAAGGAAGCTTTTAATAGATAAAAATAATATTTCAGATATTAACACTTCTACATAATTCTGCTAGGTATTATGGGGCAAAGTGGGATATATACACCCTCTCAGAAATTATAGCACCTTTTCCAGGTAGGATCAGTAGCTGACTATGAAATGTAAACATAAAAATAGACATGACGATCATCACAGTTTCAGTTGTAAGAAAGCTATAGATACACTTGATAATTTTCTATAAAAGTGCATATGACACCAGCCATACCTGGACAATCCCTGACAGATGCTTGTTGAAAACAGATCCTTAAAAGCATAGGCTAAAGGAGGCCATGCAATATGATAGATACTCTGTTGGACCATACAGTTTTTCTCGTGCAAATATTTCCTTAATATTTACTCCAAATCCTTTTTACTTCAAACTAAACAGTTATGATACTGGTCATATAAACCTAAATGTCTCTTAACGCAAACCTTTATGATTTGACAAAATTATTTTTAGACTCCCACACCCAGTCATTACTTTTCTTGTCTTTGGACTTAAAAAAATGAAGCTGCTTCCATACCTTTTCCTAAGTCATATTCTTTATATTTATCACTCCAGTTCCTCTCATTGTTCTACAGAAAGATTATTCTTGCCTCAGAAGAGGTCTATAAAATGTGCTCTACTCAAATTAAGGTAGAATATCACTAACATAACCTATTTCTGAGAAAGCAAACATACACATCATGTACCATAGAAAGAGTACTTACACTAAAATTTGCGATAATTACATTTACCATCATTAGAACAGTTTCACATTGTGGAGCATGTATAAGCTTGTACCCCAAATTCCTTTTCTCAATGGCTCAGATGACAAACTCAATACATTTCCCTGTTGGATTTCCCAAGGTATTTTGTTTCTTTTCATTGCATTTCCCTCTAAAAGGAGAGATATTCTGCTCAGTTTTCCAGAGCTACTTTTAAGTCTGGGCCCACACCCCCCTGGCAAAGTGCTTCAGTGCCCCCTTCCCAAAAGACACAACACCTGTGGCTGCTCCTTCCAGCCCAAAGTCTTTCCTTTCAGCACTGATGACCCCACCCCCCTCCAGGCCTTCCTTGATCCATTCCACCTGTCTCAGTTCTTCCCCAGCGGTGAACACATGAGAATGGCTGACCCACCTGCTTGGATTTTAACCTTTCTGGTGTGATTCAAGCATCTTATTGGGCCAGGAAGTTTCAGCAGCTTTAAAAGCACGCATTCTTAAGCAAGGCCTAGTCGGCAGCCACCCAGAGGACTCACCTGGGCGGCTCCATGCTGCCACCCGCTGGCAATGGCTGCCTTGAGCAGCGGGCCTGTCAGCTGCTGCCTGCTGAGCTCCCGTGACTGACAGGAGCCTGCTGGAGCCCCAGCCCAGAGGAAAGCTGATGGGGCCTGTGCCCTTAGAGCAACAGCCAAAATGGTGAGGCCACAGCCACTGTCCCAACCGATGTCTCTGGGCCTTGGGTTCCTCTGCCTGATTGCCTGTGGTGACAGAGACACCGACTCTCCAAAGGGCCAGTGCAGGGAGGCTGCAGGCAGAGCTGCGTCTCCATAACCACCAAGTGACAGCCACCGGCCTGGCCAGGGGTTCACGTGCAGCCCTGGGACTCCTTGGCCCTTGATGGATCTCTGGTGGACAGCCCGGCTACCTTCCCTCAGTGAGTGCAGTGAGAGCGCAGCCGGAGAAAAGGGACATGGCCTTCTGCAACGCTGCTGAACCTCAGAGCAAGCCCAGCCCTGTCTTCATCCTCACCCAGACAGGGATTCAAGGAGATGTAATTGCGAATTTGTGCTTCTGATTTTTAACATTGCAGCTGAGAAAGGAGCTGTGCTGCAGCAAGTGTCTCTGGGATAAGAATAGCATCTGCCGTCTTAGGACACAACACAGTTGTCCAGCTCCTACATGGCAGCACGTTGCACTGAGATATAGAAGGCAACCTCCCCCCCGAGGAATGTCTTGGAGTGCTATTAGTGGAAGCACGTCATCTGCACAAACAGGCCTGACCCCGCGCAGGAGTCTTGCAAGAGCGGGACTATTTTGAGCTTTTGGCAGTGAGGATGAAGGGAGACAACTGATGGGCTGCTCCTCTTGACAGGAACAACCTCCAAATCTCTCTGTGGCCTTTTCTTCTCCTCTGGGAGTGACTCTGGTGAAGGCTGATGGGCAATCTGGTGGGACCTCAGAGCCCAGAAGGCAGGGCCAGGAGGGAGCTGTGAATTTTCCAGGGACGTTAGTCCAAGTCTCAGTCCCATCAGCACAGCTCAGCCGTGTCCTGCCTGAGGGTGTGCACCTGTCCCTGAGCTTAGGGTGCATGGCTGCTGCTTTATTTTCAATGCCATCCTGGAGAGCCAGAGAGATACCAGTGGGTGTGTTACTCTGTGCAAGTGAAACACACAGGAGGCTGGAGGAAGAAACAGTTGACTTTGCAACCCAGAGTCTAAAGAAGGCTGGTGTAAGTCAGAACAGACACATTTATAGCTACGGTGCAAGAGCTGCTGCTTCAGTGACCTGCCTGTCGTTTCTCACCAATGCCCTTTGTGACAGATCTTTTGTACAAGTCAGCACAGGAACTTACCAGTGCGCCCAGGAGCCATCAGCCTGCTCACTCCTCTTCACGCCTGCCTTCTTCTCTCTTCCCTGTGCCTGGCTTTGCTGGCTGCAGTTCCTTCATGCTGATGACACATCCTCAAGCTTCCATGGTGCAGGCAATGTGAGACAAAGGGCAGTGCAGCATCTGTAAAGCAGGATGTCAGAGAGTCTCTGAAGTTTATGCTTGTCCAAGCCATCACAGCTGACAGGGATACTCATGGAAGCTGTGTGCCATCCAGAGTCTGCCCAGTGCCACCTAAGCTTTGGGGAAGCCTGCAGGTGTGGCCAGAGATTCTTGAGCCACTCAAGAGGAGCAGGCAGCTCCTCAGTGAATTTAGGGAGGCAAGGCTCACCACAAGGGACCCTGGCTGTGGTGGCAGATGAATGTATGCTGTCAGGCAAGGAGAAAATGCAGGGCATGAGGAGGGATGAACAAGACTGGGAGTCTGCTAGGGAGCCACAGGAAAAGTTGTGCAGTGTGAGGAGAAGGGAGCACCAGGCTGGCATCTCTGCAACATGTTGGGTGGCTTTCTTAATGTCCTTGTGATTGAAAACTGAGGTCTGCTCTTAAAGAACCATCTCCCATTGCTTTCTTCAGAGTGCACTGACAGAGGTTCTGCTCGCCAGCACTCGCTAGCAGAACTGGAACCAGGCTGGACTCCCTTCTGAGAGCTGGTGTCCTGTTGAGGTTGCACCTGGGAGCCAGGTAAGGTGAGAACCATTTTGGATTTTGCTGTCACAGGCCATGCAGATGTTGGCTGCAATTTCCCAGCAGAGTGAGCATCTGACAAAACCTCTGGCATTGACTTGTGCAAGCTTAGAGCAAGCAGACAGTGTCAGTCCTTACCACTTCCCATCACCCCAAGCAGCTCCACTGGCAAGCTCTCTCTTGAAAATGTTGTAAGCAAATCAATGTGGAAAGCATTCAGGGGCTACCTGCCGCAGGCTTGGGGACAATATTTTCTGCACAGCCTGTGTCCCTTCAGCACACAACACCAGCCCCACTCCCACCTTTGTGGCCCTACTAGTGTCAATGCTTCACGGAGAGCCCACCGCTGCTTTTGAATATTAGTGCTTGTACAGTCAACAGAGGTGGACATGTGTGGACTGTCTCAAGCTTTCAACATCAACACGTACCCTAGCCTCTGCTCCTGATTCCGCTTCTTGTTTCCTTCTAGTGCCAGCAGTACCTCACTCCTCAGGTGCTGCTCATGCGTTTCTCGTTCACTCCTCACTGGTCTGCATCAAGGGCTCCTGCAGCCTGGACTCAGGTGGGCTGTGAACACTTCAGACAGGAGCAGAGCTGCAACAGTGAGTGCAATTGTGTAAGTAAGCTGATATTGCTGAAAGGTTTCCAAATTAACTTAATAGCTGTCAATTACCACTAACCTGTGTTCGAATCACTGTATACCTGGTCCTGCAGTCTTTGAGGTTTCTGAGAAAATTGTCTAAAGTTGTGTGGTCACCCTGAAAATAAAAGACAGAAGTTACTTGGAAGCTGAGAGCTGTCCACATCTGTGGGTTTAACATACCTTGGCACTGCCTGTGTGTCTTTCACCTGAACTAGAGTCAGGGTGTAATGTACTGAAATAATCCAGCTGAAATGGCTGATAGAGCCCCTGAGACCCTGCCCACTGTTACTCTGCTGTTCCGATCAGAGTCTGAACAAAGGAAAAAGTGTTTGACATTTTCCCATTTCCTTCTTCCCAAAAATATATTGTCTCTTTAGCCTGTAGATAGACTAAAAGCAGGGTATGGGTATGTGAGGAAGGAATAGAGGGGTACACCCATCAGTTGTCTTCTTTTTCTTGCCTGAGGCAATGCCACATGCAGCCTGTTGTGTGCGAGGTGACGAGGCTGACCTTTGAGGTGATGTGCTGAGGAGGTGAGTTGGTGCCACAGAGTGTGCAAGAAATGGGCCCTAAGGGTCAGTCCTTCCAGTGTGTGGCCCCAGGCAGGACTCTGCATTTTGTCCACTGCAGAGAAACCAGGAGCAGGTGGTGGCATCTGAGGAAATGCAGGGTAAGAGAGATGGCATGATTTAGGGGCACTGTTGATGTGCCGTAGCAATGCTCTGTGTGCCAAAAATTGTCTCTGCCAAGGAACTGCTGGTCCCTCATGGTGTGGTGTACTTCTGATAACTTGCTCAGAGACTGTTCAGGGTTTGTGACTGCCAGCATCTCAAACAAAAGCAGGGAAATGAAGAAGGAAAGTGATCACCTTCTCTTCCCTCTCAGATGGGAAGTAATTTGGGCTGAAAGGACAATGGGAGAAGTATTAAGAATATGTGAGGGCAGGAGCATGACAAGGATCTGCTGGAGATGAAAGGGAGCACAGACTGGACTCTCAGTAGTCTCCACAGGAATGTCCAGCCTCTGAGTTTACAGGTCCTCAGTTCAGAGGTTGCATTAGCTTCTCCCTTCTCCTAGCTGGGAAAAGTAAGAAATCTTGTCCTGCAATGTAATACCCCAAGCTTGATCAGAAAAGCAAACAAACAAACAAAAAAAATCAACAACAAGCAAAGAAGGCACTGATCGTAGTGTGTATGCAGAGGAATCTACGGTCTTTATTCTCTAGACATTGAGACACTCACTGAGGTGGGTACAAAGACTAATTACAGAAGAAAGTGACCAAGAGCTTCACATTTTGTGCATCCCTCAGGTCACTTTTTTGCCTCGTGACATTGTCACTCTTCTCCTTCTATCTTCCTATGAAACTCCCGGCTCTTCGCTCGGAGCTTGTTGACCTGCGACTCCGCAATGTCAGCCCGCTCCTCGGCTTCCTCCAGCTCGTGCTGGATCTTGCGGAACTTGGAGAGGTTGACGTTGGACAGTTCCTCCTGTGTGGGGAGAGGGAGTTGGTGGTGAGGAGCCCAGGCCAAGGGTTTCTTTCCTCCTGCATCTGGACCTTGAGTGGCGGTGGGACTTCCCAGGGGAAGGCCCAGGGCTCCGTCCCCCACCCACCACTGCTTACACATAAGCCTCACACAGACCTCCTCATTCTCCTCCTTTTAGAAGACACATTGTAAACAGAACGCAACAGGGTTTGAACATAATTCTGTCCTGGAATGTGGGAAGGAAACAAACTGGATAGCTGGATATCAGATTTTTTTAACTCTGGAATTAAACCTTCAACTACCTCTGCAGACAATGAAATGAGGTTAGGAATTTGTAAGAGACAGTGAGTCCATGAGATCTCCTCAGTGTCCATCTCACAGATGCCCTTATCTGAGTTCAGAAGTCCTTGTCTGTACTGAACCATTTTCAAAGAAGCCATGCTCGGGCATTCACTGTAGGACTTCCCTTAGTTCATTTCTGATTGCAGCATACCCAGAAAAAGGCACAGTGTCCTAGAACAATTCTAAATGCAGTGTACAATGTGGTGTGGGAGAGTACTTCTAAACACCTTCTCTGTCTGCTGAGACTTCCCTGGCACCTCAAAAATCCAAAATGTGCAGTTCCCTTTAGTAGGTAACCATATGCTGTATCAGAAGTATTTTTAATGCAACATTTTATGTGTTCCTAGGCACAGAATTCTGGAGTTTTGGCAGGTCATTTATTTCCACATAACTACCAAATGTCTCTGAATTGCAAGGGTTAACAAGCATCTTTTGTAAAGATAGTTATAGGAATTGCAGAATTCTGAAAGTATGTTCTTCTCAAAACTTCTTAATATATTACAGTTCCTTCCTACAGTCAACTTTGTTGTTCTAATGCAAAAAAGGGTAGGTACACTTGCCCTCCTCATTACCCATCTTATTCACTCATTTATTTCATGCTCAAAGCCTAGGCTAATTTATAAACATTTCAAAGAACTCACACTTCATTAGTGCCTAGTGATACTATCAAGTTTTCTAAGATTAATTTACTCAGCAACCATGCTACACACCTAGAAAATTTTTTGCCAAGCACTCAGAGTGATACTTACAGCCTCTTCAGATTGTCTCTTGTAGGATTTCACCTTCATTTGCAGCTTGTCCACCAGATCCTGGAGCCTAAGAATATTCTTCCGGTCTTCCTCAGACTAAAGCAGTTGGCAAACAGGAAAGACAGTAAATTGGTTTCACGATGACATGAGTTGGGATTCCACTGGCCAATGAAGTGCAAAAATTTTTACTTCCCGTGAGAGGGTATGTCAGCCCGCAGAGGCCTCCTGCCTTACCTGGTAGGTCAGCTCCTTCACCCTCCTCTCGTACTTGCGCACACCCTTCACGGCTTCAGCGCTGCGCTTCTGCTCAGCATCAACCTCCCCTTCCAGCTCCCGCACCTGCAAGGACAAGCCCATCCTTGACGCTTCCCTGATGGCTGCTTATGTGACATGTTCACTCATGTACAAAGAGCAGCCCTACGCACTCTGGCCTCCAGCTTCTGGATTTGCTTCTTGCCTCCCTTCAGGGCCAACTGCTCAGCCTCGTCCAGACGGTGCTGCAGGTCCTTCACCGTCTGGTCCAGGTTCTTCTTCATCCTCTCCAGGTGGGCGCTGGTGTCCTGCTCCTTCTTCAGCTCTTCTGCCATCATGGCTGCCTGATGAGAGCAAAGGATCAAGTCCATTTGGGGGCTGGACACAGTTTGAAGGAGAATACATCCAGCATCAGCAATGAAAGGAGCCCCCGACTCACATCTGTGATGGCCTTCTTGGCCTTCTCTTCAGCATTGCGGGCTTCCTGGATCGTATCCTCCATTTCACTCTGAATTTGGGTAATGTCTGTTTCCAGCTTCTTCTTGGTGTTGATCAAGCTGGTGTTCTGTGCAAAGAGAGAGTTCAAGACCTGTGTTCTGAGGTCTGCAATACCAAACCTACAGCCTGAGCCAAGTCTTTACTCTTCAAGCTTGGGATTCAAACTCTGGAACGCTCTTTAAAATGGTTGCTTACAAACTGAGTGTGGGCTCAGGTGATGGGCGCTGAGCACCTTTCCTTCTGGACAGCAGTAGAGAGGCCATTCTAGACCACTACCCTGCCCAATCCACTGTTACGCAGCTGCCCTCTGTGTTTGCTGTGTCAACACAGCTGCTTTTGGTACCACACCCTTACCTGGGTATGGAGGAGCTGCACACGTTCGGTGGCATCCAGAAGCTCCTGCTCAGCCAGTTTCCTCGAACGCTCCGTCTGCTCCAGAGCTGCCCGTAGCTCCTCAATTTCAGCCTGCAACAGGTTTGCTCTGCGCTCCACCATGGCCACCTGCTCCTTCAGGTCCTCCTGTGTCCTCAGAGCATCGTCCAAGTGTATCTGGGTATCCTGAGAAAAAGACAAGAGAAATTGCAAGGTGGCAGCGTGTGCTTAGATGACAAAACTGTCAGAGATGTCTCCTCTCTTTCAGCAGCTTTGCTGAACGGACCTTGAGCACTCCCTGGGTGTTTCTCAGGTTCTTTTGTGCCTCTGCAGCCACGCGGTTGGCATGGCTCAGCTGGATCTCCATTTCATTTAGGTCTCCCTCCATCTTCTTCTTCAGCCGCAGGGCTTCATTCCTGCTCCTGATCTCAGCGTCCAGGCTGCTCTGCAAGGACTCCACAATTCTGAGGTGGTTTCTCTTCATCTGGTCAATCTCCTCATCTTTCTCTGCTATCTTCCTGTCAATCTCCGACTTCACCTGGTTGAGCTCAAGCTGGAGGCGCAGGATCTTCCCCTCTTCATGTTCCAGGGAGGCCTGGGCAAGTGGACACAAGCATTTGTAACATCAATAAAGCTACTGCTTGCTTTCCAGGTAACTGCAGTACATTTCAGGAAATCTCAGTTGGCTGTGCCCCACCCCTGGAACAGAGGTGCAACAAGCAGGTTTTAGCCCTATTTCTCCATTCCTCCTATTTTTATGCAGACACCAGTGATTATGAGCCTGTACCTCAGCTTCCTCCAGAGCAGCCTGGATTTCAGATTTCTCCTGCTCAATCTGCTTCTTGACTTTCTCCAGCTCATGAATCGCCTTTCCTCCCTCTGCAATCTGCTCCGTGAGGTCGGAAATCTCCTCTGTGGGAACAAACACCAATGGCATGGTCAGGCACAGAGCACAACGGGAAGGGCCCTGTCACACCAAGGTGACAGACATCCCTGCCCACCTGCAGGCACAGACCCATGTGCAGCGGTGCGTAGTGCTGGACAGGAGAAAGCCCTGCCAGGAGCAGAGGGCCGGGCACTTACGCTGCAAGTTCTTGTTCTCCCGCTTCAGCGTTTCCAGGTGGTCCAAGGACTCCTCATAGGCATTCTTCATCTTAAAGAGCTCCGTGCTGAGAGAGCGAGCCTCCTTCTGGGAGGCTTCCAGCTCAGCCTGTGTCTCCTCGTACTTCTGCTTCCATTCTGCCAGGATCTGAAGAGAAACCAGGTGTGAGTTTGGATGTGGCCATCAGGAGGGGATGCTCTGCCCAGGAACCCCAGGTCTGGAGCCCAAAAGACCTTGTCAAAGTTCTTCTGCTTCTTATCCAGAGCTGCGCAGGCAGCATTTGATCGCTCCACATCAATCATCAGGTCCTCCACTTCATTCTGCAGCCTCTGCTTTGTCTTTTCCAGGGAGGCACATTTGGCATTCACAGCTTCAACGTGTTCCTCTGCCTCCTGCAGGCGCTGTGCCAGCTTCTTCCTGGGAGATGGTAAGCACAGCTTATAATTGGGGAATAAAATAGGCTTTGTTTTTTCTTTTTCACTACAGTACTGAAATGCTTGACAGTATTTTGTGCCATGCTCATGGTGCAGTGCATATTCCAGACAGTCATTTTTCTTCCAATTTCCTTTCCCCAGGGTCTAGCTGGCCCTCTGCCCTCTGTACACACCACAAATTGCCTTTCCCCTGCATTCATAATCATGTATCCTATTCTCCTTGTGTTTTTCAAAACTAAGCCATTTATAGCACTTATTTCTCTTCCATATAATTCCTCCCCAAGCAAGTTGTACACTTTTGCCTTTCATTTTATCTGTTGTCTCTTCAAAATTCCATTCTAGGTTTCTGCCAACCTTCCCCACCTTCCCCACGTACTTGGCCTCCTCCAGCTCCTCCGTGCGCTGAATAGCGTCAGTCTCGTATTTGGTTCTCCACTGGGCCACTTCGCTGTTGGCCTTGGACAGCGCACGCTGCAGCTCCCCCTTGGCTTCCTGCTCCTCCTCATATTGTTCCCGGAGCAAGTCACAGTCGTGGCGAGCAGACTGCAGGGCGTGGGCCAGGGCATTCTTGGCCTGATGGTAAGAAGATTGCCATAAGTAGTAGGTGCATGCTGGGAAATTTTCTCTTAGTGGCACTTTGCCGTTGCAATATATCCCAGAGAAATAGTGATTAACTGACTACATGAAAAAGAAATAAAAAACAAGGTCTCATATGCTGCCAAAATCCATGAGTCCTGCACTGACAGGGCCTAGATTGCATGACCTAATACAAGTTTTAAACTTTTAATTAGATCGCCTTTTGAACTCTTGAACACTGCACCAAAAAAACCCAAAAATATCTTCACCTTTATTTCTTCCTCAAGTTGCCGTTTCAGTTCTTCAATCTGCTGGGTGAAAGCCTGTTTCCCTCTAGACAGCTGAGAAATCAAAGCATCCTTTTCGTCCACCTGGCGTGCAAATTCACCTAGAAACGTTTGCAATGAAGAAAACATTTTAATAGTGAAGAGAGTCATTTCAGGGATTCTTCCATTTCTAAACTAGAGATGGAATTGCTGTACCAGATTCTGTCTGCAGACGAGCTCTTTGAGCACTGAGGTCGCTGATCATGCGCTGATTCTGTTCCTCCTTTGTTTTAATCTCATTCAGTTGGTCTTCCAGAGTGCGGCACATCTTCTCCAGGTTCGCCTAGGTGTCAATCACACATAAGAAAATTGACTTAATACCTTTATTCTGTCTTAGTTAAGAAAAATGGAAAATGTGTCCAGAATGTGTGGTTTACATATCTGGGGAGTATGTGTACATGCCCACAATTCTGTATATTAGAGTTAAAGGAAAGAGTTATAACCTGATAATAGTTAATAAGAGAATAATAAACACAAAGACTACATTGTTTTCAAATTTCTAATAAAAGTATTTGTGTACCTTGGCCTTAGAGACAGACTCCATGTTACTGGCCAAGTCGTCAATCTCCATCTTCAGCTCACTCTTCTCCTTCTCCAGCTTCTGCTTCACTCGCTGCAGGTTGTCGATCTGCTCCCCAAGCTCAGCTGTGCTGTCCGCGTGCTTCTTGCGCAGGGCGGCAGCCGTGGCTTCGTGCTGCAGCGTGGCCTCTTCCAGGTCGCGACGCATCTTCTGAAACTCTGCCTCACGCTTCTTGTTCATCTCAATCTGAGCTGCCGTGGCCCCTCCTGCTTCTTCCAGGCGCTCGCTGATCTCCTCCAGCTCCCTGGAGAGGTCAGCGCGATGCTTCTCGGCTTTTGCCCGAGAGGTTCGCTCGGCCTCAATTTCCTCCTCCAGTTCCTCAATACGGGCCTGTGGAACATTAGGGACCCTTCACACTCAGGTCTTCTCCTACCTGACCTGAGACTGGGAGAGAAAGGGAAAGGAAAAGAGGCTTGCCTGAAGCTCCTTGATCTTCTTCTGTAACTGGATGCCTAGAAGTTGCTCATCCTCGATCTTGCTCTGGATCTGGCTGATTTCAAAGTCTTTCCTGTGGGCAAATCAAAACAAGTTAAAGATCAGGGAAAAAAGACAACCATGGCGCAACCAGCCCAGCACTCAGGTGTCCCACAGCCACACTTACTTCTTCAGTTTCTCATCCAGCTGCTGCTTATCATTTTCCAAGTCCATTATGCTGTCTTGGGCCAGCTTCAGGTCTCCTTCCAGTTTCCTCTTAGCTCTCTCAAGGTCCATGCGCAGTTTCTTCTCTTGCTCCAGGGAGCCTTCCAGCTAAAAAGAACAAGACCTTCAGCTCACAACCGGTCAGGTCTAACTCCATACCTGTCCTGTTCTTGCTGGATGGCCATGTGCTCACATCGTCCACTTGCTGCTCCAGCTTGGTCTTGGCTTTGGTCAGTGTATTGACTTTGTCCTCTTCTGCCTGCAGGTCATCCAGTGTCTGCTGGTGGGCCTCTTGGAGGGCTTTCTTCTCTTTTGTCAGCTTCACAATGGTCTCGTCCAGAGCTGCCATCTCCTCTGTCAGGTTTTTCACCTTTGGGAAGAAGGGAGTAAGGGCAGATATTAAAAAATTCTTTAAAATTTCTTTCCTGGGATAGTGACTTCTTCTGCCTCATACCTTGTTTTCGGTGGCATGTTTTTCCTTTTCAACCTTGGCCAATGTTAACTCAAGGTCATCAATATCTTTCTTCAGTTCTGAACATTCATCCTCCAGTTTCCTTTTCTTGGCTGTCAGTTCAGCATTAATTTCTTCCTCATCCTCAGCCCTCTCAGTCACCTCTTTAACTTTAGCTTCCAGCTGGATTTTGGTTTTGATGAGCTGGTCACATCTTTCCTCAGCATCAGCCAAAGCATCCGCTTCCTGGTGGGAAAATACCATTTTTAGGGATTTGTTTTTTGAGGGAATATTATGTTTCCTTCATAGTTTAAAGTCCTGGATAGCAATTTTGTAGTTAAAACTTTGGTGTATGTTCCAACAGAATTAAATATAATAGAAAATTGATTTTATATTGTTGGTTTTGAAGCAGCCAGTTTTGAAACATTTCATTTTAAAATGAAATAAAATGATTTTCAGTCTACATGAAGCTCCAGGTATTTACATATTTGTGCAAGGTATATAATCAAATATCATCCCATGATATCAAACATTAGAACAAAGTACATAAATTTGGGTTTAATCAAAAGAATGTCTCCCACATTTATGAAGTTCTGAGTGATAACCATATGACAGGATACATATAAATACTGAAGTCACAGTTATGCTTAAATCATGGTTGTATTTCTCTTTTTTCACTCTACTGCATTTTGGAGCAACCGTTTCTGGTTTACATTTAGATCACCATGGCTCAAAATGCTCAGCATCCAGCAGCTTTGGCTTTTCTATGTGAAACCCTCGTCAGATCAGAAGAAAGAGAGTTGCTGAAAGAATTGTCTCTAGGCTTTTTTTGCAACAGATGTCCTATGTTATATTTTGTCTCAATTTTCAGTCTAACAGAAATAATATGAAAGAGAAATTATAATTTTAGCAGTGAGTGGATTTTTTCATCTTTTTACAGTTTAAGATTCTCTATAAAAGGGGGCATGTACATTTTCCTATATGCCACATACTCTGCATAGTATTAATTTGAAGATACAGTCTTTTCTGTTCTATGAATGATTTAATTTAGAAACCACAGCATTACAATACCACAGGTGTATCACATAATGTTATGCAGTGATTCTGAATAATTTAGGAGGGCAAGTGAAAATATTAAATCCTATTTTCCCTGAGTTAGGTCAATATTATGACATGGTGATGTTGATTGTTCAGATGCAGTTTAACTGTCTGTAAATGACTGAGACCTCAGCATAACAAATGGAAATGTCTCACTTGTAATATCTTGCCTACAGCCTCCTTATTGAAGCTAGTTATATTTTTAAGAGCAATACTTAATGAAATACAATTGAATTGAATTGAATTGTAATTTCTATGTGTCTTTTGAAACCGTAAATGTAAATATCAGCCTGATAGTCACAGTTCAGTTAAGATGAGGCATGCTGGTAGTACTCACCGCCTGCACTTGGAGCTGCAGGTCATTTTTCTCCTGCACCAGTTTCACCATTTTCTGCTCCAGCTCCTTCCTCTTTGCCTCAGACTTCGCAAGCTCTTCCTTGGTTTTCTCAAACTCTTGTTTCATGTTGGCCATCTCTTTCTCAGATTCTGCGCTCTTCAGCAAGGGCTTGATCTTGAAGAACAACTTCATCCAGGGCCAGTGCTTCACATTCATGAATGCACGGATGTTGTACTGGATGCAGAAGATGGACTCCCTGAGAGGTGAGTCAAATTAATATTAAATATTAATATTAAATATTTAGACCATGGTGATACAACAAGCCAAATTCAGTGAATCAAATCTGAAGAAATGTCTACCTCCTCTCCACCATTCTCTGGTATTCCATTCTCATCAGGAAGCCCCTGCACCTGGCCTGTGTGCGGGTGATGAGCTGTGCCAGCTTCTCATCCCTCATCTCTTCCAAGAGGCCTATCAGCCCAGCTTTGAAGAACACCTTGGGTAAGAACATGAAAACAGGTGCAGTGTATGTGATTGTTGTTCAGTGTAGCCCAGTACCCTGTCCCCCATGGCAGATAATATGGGAAGTTAAGAGAAAGAGCAAAGGCACAGACAATGTATGTAGCGACAGACCCTCTTTTAAATCTCCAAGTGTCCAGTTATCTCCAGTTGAAGGACTATAATAGCCAGACATTTGGCTCTCTTTTCATTAACCCTTGATTCTTTTATTCAAGAGGTCTATTCTTCAATTAGGAACCCTTAATTAACCCTTAATTAACCCTTAATTAATTATCCTATGGCAATGAATTTCAATTTTATTCAAGTGTTAAGTCAATAAGTACTTGGCTGCTTTCTTTTAAACAGGCTATTTGATCATTTCACATACTATCTGGAGGATCCAAGTATCATTCTCAACCCACACAAATCAAAAACACATAGTACTTGAAACAAACAGTTCTTGTACCTTGGTGTGCCCAAATTTGTACTGAGTGTGGTCTATATCAATTGACCCAAGAAGTTTCTCACAAGCCTTCTTGCTGTCAATGAACTGTCCCTCGGGGATAGCACTTGCATTTAAAACTTTGTATCTGGGGGAGAAAATGGAAGGACTTGCATTGGAATTGATGATCTTAAGGGTCTTTTCCAACCAAAATGATTCTATGATTCTATGAATGTAAACAAGGTTTGTTGTTGAGACCTGTTGACTGGTACACTGCAAGAAAGAGTCTAAGAACTGTTGAGAACATAACACTGCTGCTACACATAAACTTTAGAGAAGGCTTTAGTTACCAGAGGTGAAACTTAAATTTCATAAGCTACTCAAGATGGACAAAATGACCCAGTTAGGGGAAGAAGTCTGACCTCTGTTTAAAATCTGCATACAGGACTCTGTTGGGAAATCCTTTTCTGCAAATTCTGATCCCTTCCAGCACGCCATTACACCGCAGCTGATGAAGCACTAGTTCATGCTCCATGGCACCTAAAATTCAGAGCACAAATATATACTATTTTCTATAATAAAGAGGGGAAGAGCTGCTGCATACTGAAAACTGTCTGTGTGTGAGTCTTACCAGGAGTTTTTGTTTCATTTGGGATGATGCAGCGTACAAAATGAGGGTGGGTGCTTCTCAGATTGGTCATGAGCTTGTTTAAATTCTCCTGGTAGAGTCATTAACAAAGTTTATATTAGTAAATGTTATTTCCACCATAAGCATCAAGCCTACTGAAAAGAGATATTGAGATATCAGACAAAAATTAGCTTGCAGAATCCTGAACTGAAGCCCCTGCACCAGGTTTTCTGACTTCTACAGATCTTTGCTGTTAATTAACTTAGTGTATAGTTATTTTGATTAACCTGTTAAAAACATCATACTCTTAAATATACAATGTCAATACTTTTTACTGACTGTAGTGTAATGCTTCCATGAGAAACTATATCCATCTTCCATTGGATGTAACCATAAACTTTCATCTCTATGAGGCAGTTTGAAGAATAATACAGTAGGTAGTAAAGATGGTCATATGGAGCACACCACATAGAAACTTCCTATATTCCCCACTTAAAACAAAAGGAACAAAAAGCTGAGGTTTATATGTCTAGATTACCTGTTTATCTTGTAAAGTAAGATGAGGATAAGGTGAGAGGGATCCCAGCCTTGTCTTGTAATTAATAGCTGTATATTTATTTATAAACATTTATTGCCTAAAAGTAGTGGGGGGAAGCAAGTGCCTCCAGAGGACATCTCAGACTATGTAAATTAAGCAGCCAAAACATTAAGATGGCTAAACACAAACCTGTCTAAACAGTATGGTTAGTGGAAGAAAGTTTGAAAACATAACAGAAATGCAACCCAAATGCAGCAGATATTGTTTCTCCTACAATATCACCTCTTAAAGTGTTATGACCTGCAATTGTAGGCTTATAGCATTGTTTTTGACTGATACATGCTGGCAATACTTTCCCACTTGCTAGTTCGGGGCACTACAGCTAGGACTATTTTTCTTGGAGCATATACACACATTCCCATGTGCTCTTTGAGAGCACTGGCTAGAGTCTGTCAGGTGATCAAGAATCATATGACATCAGATCTGTAGAAAAATTAGGCTATATCAAGAAAACAGTCCTAAATGAAGGATGAATATGGTAATAAATAACATCAGGAGAGACTCGGTATTTCACCTGGAAGAAGTGTATGGAGCAGCCGGGCAGAAGGACTTGGCTATGACAAAGAATGGTCAAGTGTCTAACATCTTAAAAATCCAGAACCCTAGGAGTGGTGATATTTCAGCCATAAGAGATTGATCCCTGAATTATGGAGAAAAACTAGAGATATAAATTGAGTAAATAGGTCACCCTCTAGACCAGTGGGCAGAATGTTGTTAAAGGGCAATAAAAGGTTCCGAAGTCAGAGGTGGACATCTGAAGGAAATCTAGTATATTTTACATGTATTTTAGAAATTTTCTGTATGGCATCTTCTGCTTGGAAACATCGTCCTGGGACAAGTGGACAAAAAGAAAGGTTGTGCATTTACTGGAATGGAGCATAAATAGATTACGGTAGATTTCTTCCTAGCACAATATGGCCCAAGAACTTCAGGTTCTTTTAACACAACTAAGCCAAAAAAAAAAGATTGGCCATTTTAAATGGTGGATTTACTCCTCATCTTAGCAGGAAATAGTGAAATCTCTACTGTACCCGGAAAAGAGCTGAGACAGTCTGGAAGGAAGAACCTTTCTTCTTGCTACCTTTCTTCCCAGCACTAGCCTCTGCAAAATTGAAAAGAAATTAATCAGATTTTAGGTGTTTGTTTTTTCCTTTTATGATTCCTTTCTGTAAACTGTACATCAGTAAAAATAAGGGATTCATAGAACCAACCTGCTTCAGCTCCACCATAATTGGCAAAGAGTAAGGCCAATGTTTTCAGTGACGATTTCTGGTACAACCCAATGACAGTTTCGTTCAGAGGGTCCTTGTTCTTCTCCAGCCAGCCAGTGATGTTGTAGTCCACCGTGCCAGCGTAGTGTATCAGAGAGAAGTGAGCCTCGACCTTCCCTTTGGTAGGTTTGGGTTTCTGAAAGTTAGCGGACTTGCCCAGATGTTGGTCATAGAGCTTGTTCTTGAAAGAGGTGTCAGTCGCCTTGGGGAACATGCACTCCTCTTCCAGGATGGAGAAGATGCCCATGGGCTAGGAGAAATGCACAAGGGAAACACACTGTAATTTAGTTTTCAGGGCAATAATTACCTTCACCTAGATTGAGTAGTGGGACACAGACTGAGATATAAATCAGAAAATATTATAATTAAATTACTTTTTTGCTAGAAAGTGAGATTAAACGTTGATACTTAGATTTTTTAATACCAAATGAGTCATAAAGATTAAGAGAAATTCATTTAGTTTGTATTGAGTACCTACTTTATAAAATCAGAGCACTGCTTCCTTATCCAGAGGGACTCAAAGCACACACAGATGTGTTAGACAAATTGAACATGAGCCAGCAATACACCCTTGTGGCAAAGGCAGCCAACTCATCCTGGGCTGCATTAAGAATGTTACCAGCAGCTCAAGAGAGGTGATCCTTCCCCTTCTCTCTGCTCTGCTGAGAAACATCTGGAGTTCTGTGTCCAGCTCTTGGCTCCCCAGTACAAGACAAATGTGGACATAGCAGAGATAGCCCCATGACAGGCCATGACTGGAACGTCTGACATACAAGGAGAAGCTGATAGAGATGGGACTATTCAGCGTGGAAAAGAGAAGGCTCTGGGGATCTTATCAATGTGTATAAATATCTAATGGGAGGAGGTAAAGAAGACAGAGCTAGAGGTGTCTAGTGACAGGACAAGATAGGACAGACATGAATTGAAATAGACAAAATTCTATTTAAACAGAAGAAAAGTTTCTTTACTGTGAGTGGGGGCAACAGTTGGAACAGGTTCCCCAGAGTATCTGTGGAGCATCCTCCCTTGAACATATTCAAAATCCAACTGGACATAGTCTTGAGCAACCTGCTCTAACAGACACTGCTGTGACCAGGGGAGGTGGACTAAGTGATCTCCAGAGCTGCCTTCAAACCTCAGCAGTTCTGTGATTCTGTGGTTCTAACTATTTATCATCCTTCCAGCCACTGAACTTCCCACCCATGTGCAGTGCAACCGCCTTCACATGGACAGTCAAAGGATGCACGTCTAAGTGCGACTCTGTGCTGACAGTTATGTATGTCCATCCTCTAGGTCAGTTTTCCGAAGATATAGATATTCTACCATACAAGCACAAGTCCGTTAGAGCTGAAAGGTGAGGAGGACACGCTGAGCTGGAAATTGACTCTAGTTGTTTTGGAAGAGCAATCTTATTGTGAGTTTGGCGATCTTTTGACCCTTGAAAAGAGATCAGTACGGACTTGCTGAGAGAAAGCTGTGTGAAATCTCTTTCATGTCTCACTTAACAGAAAAAATAAGCTACACAGCAAGGTATTTTGAATAACAAAAGCTGAATTTTTGTGTATGAACATAGATGATCTGTTTGAAAAATGAGACGAATTAAGTATAGAATTTCCATGTGTGTAATGCATTTGAACAGGGAAGATACCTTCTCAATGAGCTCAATGCAGGCAGCCAGGTCCATCCCAAAATCTATGAATGTCCATTCAATTCCTTCCTTCTTGTACTCCTCCTGCTCCAGCACGAACATGTGGTGGTTGAAGAACTGTTGCAGTTTCTCATTGGTGAAGTTGATGCACAGCTGCTCAAAGCTGTTGAACTGCAAATAAAATAAGAAAGACCTGTATGTACAACATGCAACAATCTCATCCTTTAAAAATAGGGAATGCAGTTATCTTGGCTTCTTCATCAAGTCTGTGCATTTCTCCAGTCTGCCTTATGTCTACGTAACGAAACAGAGAAATACATCAAATCAGTTGTCCACAAGGAATTATTTTTTTCATTGATAAAAATGTGAAGATAAAATCTGACTGCTGTACAATCTGAGACTAAATTATAGGGAGAAAAAAAAATGTTCAGTCTATTGTGATATACATGTTTTTACACTTTGTCCTTGATAATTTAAACCAAAGAATTTTTCTGACTGGACCATTCTGCACTTTTGAATTGGCATATTTTAAAATAAGACCGGTGCTTTGAAAGGTCATTTTGTGCTTCATGACAAAAAAAAAAAAAAGGCAAATAGCTAAAAATAATTATATAATAGTATTATATCTTCTTCAAGAATATATCTCACAGAGATCTAGTTGCCACTTCCAAATAGCGCATACCAAGTCTTTGTTACTTACATCAAAGATCTCAAAGCCAGCAATGTCCAGGACACCAATGAAGTACTGTCTGGGCTGCTTGGTATCCAGCTGTTGGTTGATACGAACAACCATCCACAAGAACATCCTCTCATAGACAGCTTTTGCCAGAGCACCTACGGCATTGTGCACCTATAAGAAAAATAAACGTCTGGAGTTACCATACAGAGCAGAGGAGAATCAAAAGGTTCTTGATTCAAAACATGTTTCCAGGTTAACACATATTTCTCACCTGCTGCGCAGTTTGACCCTTGGTCACATATTCATTCCCAACCTTGACACGGGGGTAGCAGAGGGCCTTGAGCATGTCAGCTGAATTCAGACCCATTAAATAGGCAGCCTTGTCAGCAACTAAAAAGACAGAAGAAAAAGGAAGAATTTAGTGCCAAACAGACTTTGAATCTTGGAATATTCTCTAAAGGCTGCACAGTTTAGACTTGTGTTCTTCGAAATCTTTTGATAGAATCTTGGTAACATCAAAGTCATTGTTACACATATTAGACTTTTCAATAAGAATTTTTAAGTCTGAAAATCTTCACTGAAGCATGTAGAAAATTCTCCTGGCACAAAATTGAAAGCTGCAGCTTGCCAGTCTGAATATTTGTAGCACATGTGTAGCTCAGGAGTTGCAGTGACAACAGTCAAGTACGGTCTACATTCAGGTGATCAAAAACACCCAGTGTTTAGGGTAGACACAGAGGGGATATCTCTCTTCTCTTTCTGAGCTTTGGTTTCTAATGTTCTATAAAACTCATTGGTTTTCATACTTTTACCTATGGTACGTCACACCTTCTGCCTAGTCCTTTTGAAGGAGGAACCATTGCTCAGATACTTGGAGACAGCAGTTGTAGGTCATGTGCCAACACAGGAGAGGAATCAAATACACCTCTCACACCAGAGTTCCCTGAGTGCCTGACAGATGCGGGTTAACACAAATGGTCCCTCATCCTGTTACACTGAACCACTTGACTATTTCACAATTGCAAGCCATATTTCAACACAGGTGTGACTAATAGTGTTACAGGAGGGACATCCATTGCTCATGACTCCCTGGAAGTATAAAAAGGACAGTCTAAACTGTTGATTGTTCACAGCATAAAAAAATCCTGAGCTCAGAGAACTTATGTATTGATAAGAGGACAAGAAACAGTTTTTTGGGCTCATAATTTCCTTGGATCCTAAAATCCAACAAAGAATAACTTTCGCTGTCTTTCATATCCATAGTGGCTTACAGAAAGATTAATTATCAAGTTTGATAATACCTTCTGTGCCATCAGGCTCTGCCTGCTCCTCTCTTGGTTTCTGCTTGAACTTCAAATTCCCATAGTGCATGACGGCCCCTGTCAGCTTGTAGATGGCAGTCTTTTCATCAGCGGTGAAGCCCAGGATGTCAATGGCACTCTGGTAATACAATCACCAAAGTGAAATATTTGCGTGTTCTGTGATGTATGACCTATGCTTGCTGACCTTTTTTGTAGGCTACTTACATCTGTAGCCATCAGCTCCTCCTTGTCATCAATGCTGGGAACAGTGATTTCACCTTGACTCACAAAAGGGTAGTCATATGGGTTGGTAGTGATGAGGAGCATTTCTGAAAACAAATAGGTCCATGGGTTAACATTAATTGTTTTTGTAATGTAGTTAAATGTTGCTCGGTGATTGTCTCCACAATGCTGTGATGCCTCCTACCAATTAGCTCCGGCTTCTTGTTGGAGGTGACCTGATAGAAGATGTGGTAGCTTCTTTCCGCCTTGAGCTGGAAAGTGACTCTGGACTTCTCCAGCAGATCTGGCAAGGAAGGCAGAAGAGTCAGGCACAGGAATGCACATGGAGGTGGGAATTTGGGGAGGAATGGGATCAGGCCAGGAGAGTCTCTTACAAGTTTCAATGTCTGCAGAAGCCAGTTTGCCGGTAGCTCCAAAGTGGATTCTGATGAATTTGCCCTGTTAAGGAGAAGAAGCAACATTTCAGCCTAAATGCATTTAATTGCCATCCCCTTATGTGAGAATACCACTAGCCGATCACTGCTGTTATAAATAAGGAGGGATTTTGTCCAAAGCAACAACTTACAAAGCGTGAGGAGTTGTCGTTCCTCACGGTCTTGGCGTTTCCAAAGGCCTCCAGCAGTGGGTTGGCGCTGATGATTTGATCCTCAAGCGTTCCCTGCGGGATGATAGATATTGCTGGTTATCCTTTCCAAAAATCATGTCAGGAATGGAGAAAAGCTTTGATTCAAGCCAACATTTATTAATTTACCTGCATTTTGCCGGGCTCTTCCTTCTTCTTCTCCCCACTGGCTGCAATTGTTGCAAAGTACTGGATGACACGCTTGGTGTTCACAGTCTTCCCTGCACCGGATTCTCCGCTGTCAAAGCAAAGAGAGAAGCAGAGAGCGTGTGGTCAGGCAGGAGATCCCCTGGCACCGGGCAGCCCCGCAGGGACCCAGCAGGGAGTGTACGTACGTGATCAGGATCGACTGGTTCTCGCGATCTGTGAACGAGACAGAATTAAAGATGGTGTTATGATGTTAGTGGTTGACTTGGGTAACGCTGAGCTGAATGACAAGTAAAGCTGTAAATGTAAGTTAGGGATTCTTCAGAAAGTCCGAGAGTAGTAATCCAAGTAGTCCAAGGGAAGCCAATTCCCTGCCAGGTCCTAGCAGCAGTAAGTACAGACCCAAATGGATGCATAGCACTCCAAGGCACGTGGTCCTGAGTCAAGCTGTGCATCCACCTGCCCTTCAGACAGTTCTCATAATGAAATCTAATCAAACTGCCTAGTTGCATTCAAAATGGTGGATTACATGGAATAATTTCTTCTTTCCTGTCAGTGAAAGGAAGTAGCAAACTGTGCCAAGTACTATTTCTGTAGTGGGAGAATGAAGAATTTAATACAATAAAGTGTAAATAATATACATTCCTGAGGCCATGTGTGCTACTGGGTCACTTTCACTTGAAATGAATTCCTGCATAACTCAATCAAGTGCTCAGTCAAGCATCTTGGCGGTGTTTTTAGCTGGCTTGTCACATGCTCCAGTGAGATCAGTGGGGCTTTTCAGTTTAAGTTGCTGTGAGGGAGGTCAAACACTCACCAGTCAGCATGAACTGATAGGCGTTGTCAGAGATGGAGAAGATGTGTGGAGGGGCCTCACTGCGCTTCTTGCCTCTGTAGGCCAACACCACCTCCGGGTTGTACACCGGCAGCCACTTGTAGGGGTTGACGGTGACGCAGAAGAGACCCGAGTAGGTCTGCGAGGAAGGGACACAGCACGTTGCCTTCCCCTGAGCCTGGCAGAGCAGTTCTCCCAGCTCCCCAAAGGAAGACTGCTGCTGGTACTTACGTAGATCATCCAGGCTGCATAACGCTCTTTGAGGTTGTACAGCACAGCGGGTTCGTGGAGGTGGGTCATCATGGCCATGTCCTCCACTTTGTCATACTTGGGAGGGTTCATGGAGAAGACTTGATCGTCCTTGACGGTCAGGGTCTGCCAGGGAAATGAAAGATCCATGAATGTCAGCTAAAACCTCAGAGTGGGAATCAAATAGTGTCCTGCAGCCTTGTTTTTCACTCACCTCTCCAGCTTCAGTCTTGACGGTGACCTTCCCTGATTCCCTACTCTGGATTGTCCCTTTCACAAAGGATTCCTTGGGATGCACCACAAAGACGGATGACTTGGCATCAAATGGCTTGTTTTGGGCTGCAATTCTCTCCTTCTCTGATTTTCGGAGGTAAGGAGCCGCCTCCCCAAAAACAGCCATCTCAGCGTCTGACGACATGGCTGCACTTTATTGAAGGTGCGTCAGCAGAGGATTCTAATGGGGAGGAACAATATGGCACTGATTATTTACATCTATTCCGTACAACTGGGATAAACTTTACATCCTGTGTCTTTGTTTCTCTTCAGACTCTGAGTATTTGCAACACCTAACATGAGCTAGCTGAAGACTAAATTTTTACGTCAACTTAGAAAATAAGAGGCTTTAATTGTTGTAGTCTAGGTCTTCAAACATTTGAGAGAGCATTTCAGAACTGTGGGTTTGGTGCTTTGAGAATACTGTGTCTGTAATAAAGAAGTGAATTTACTGAACAAGTTTTTGTAAGATATCACTATAAGGAATGGAAATACAGTTAGGACATTTTGATAAAAGAATGAACAGTGAAGTAACATTTCTGGAAACGGTAGTGTAGGTGACCTACAGTCTTGGAAAACATTGAACCTGTGGGACAGTTACCTATTAAATATAATGGTAAGAGAAAGGAGGTGAGAAATTAATGAATTTTGCTAAGGAAGTTGTCAAACGAAATTGTAGGCTTTGTGACCTTTTAATATTCTGCCACAATTAAATTTGTTGTATGCATTTGTCATTCTTCAGTACAATATCTAAATAATTTCAGCCCCAAAGTTCTGACTTGGGTGACATAACATTCAAGCATTGAAGTTGGATTTGCCAAGCCTGTATTAAGATCCCAAGTAAATACTTACACACACACACACACAAACACACAAACCTAGGAACAGGTGAGTTCTCAAAACTTTTTAAAAATAACAATATTTTTTTCAGATGCTTTATTAAACACGTAGTTAGCTAAATTTACCCAACTGCACTTGAAAATTCTCCAGCTGTGTTAGTAAAATCTATTCCCTCTTCATTCATTAGGTAATATGTATGTGTATATATATATATATATATATGTATGTATATATATATATATGTGTTTTTTTTTTTTTTTGTCTGAAGCAAGAAAATGGATATCTAAGCAAGCTCTGGCATTTTACAAAGATGGTTAGAAGATCTGGATGTTCAGGTTATTTATTAATTCATGCATTCTCAGGTAGAATGCAGAATTTTGCACTTTTTCCTGCTCTGCTCATCTTGGTCCAATTATGCTGTCATAGCAAAGATGGGAAGCCAGCACAGCTTGATCCTTGTCAGGTGAGTTAAGCAGAAATGCAGAATTCCCCCATGGGGATTTTCTAGTCTGCCATCAGTGGCCAGAGACCTCAAACACAGCCACTTGAAAACCTTGGGCACCCTACTACCTTCTACGTTAATCACACTAGGTTTGAATTTAGGGTGAAACAGTGATCCTTCCAGAAATCCCACCTGAAAGCATCTTCCTCTGCCCTCTAAGGATTAATAAATCAGGTTCTTACCTCCTGTGACACCCGATGGGTGGCTGGCAGGCTGGCAACTGGTCAGTACTGCAGAGCAGAAATGGCAACTCCCTACTTGCTGCTGCACAGAAATCCAGAGTGAAAATGTGCAGGTGCCTTGAAAGCAGATTTAAAACCTGAGCAGAGAAATTGAGTGCCCTCCTGGAAACGGGCTCTGGAGGCAGCAGGAATGTTGTGGCACAAAAGGGCACCATCCCCTTCCTGCGAGCCTGTGGCCTCATACACTTACCTTGAAGCGTTCCGTGGAGACGGGGCAGATTTGTCGCAGGGACGTTTTATACTATCTAGTCGCAGATGCTACAGATGCCTACTCTTTCTTCGGTCAAAAAATTTTTGGCAAACCTTCTTTGGTAAAGCATTGTCTGGCAAACTGAACTAAGGGCATAATTGTCATTTGACATGACTAGATATAATTAGAAAATTTTGATGTCTTACTGACTATATGAATACATCTTCTATAAACAATCTGACAAGGGTGTTAAGGCGGGAATCTGGACTAGTCAAGGCACTTAGAGAACTTGGATGCAGGACTTATGGATTCTATTGCTGGCTTTCCCACCGACTCACTGTATGACCCAGGGTGGATTGCTTGGTATGTCTGCACTGCAGATACCCCAGCTGTACAATAGATAAAACAGGATGTTAAAAGATAAAATAGCATTATGCAAAGCTCTTGGCAGTTATGCTGGTAAAATCCTGAAAGCACAAGTGCAGCTGTATAACAAGGGTCATGGGCACAGCAGGATGGCCACAGCAGCAGTGAGAGGCTGGCTGCTACCTGGGCTTTTCAGCTGGTGTCTCTGACAGAGATGTGAGCCGGCTTTGGGGATATCAGGAAGAGTGCACGCGTACACACACAAAGAGGCGCATGCATGTGTGCCTCTCTGTACACAGTTCAGATTGCATATAGGTGGGAGATTCTCCAAGCAATGTTGTTGTGACCCTGTGCACCACCGTGTTCTGCTGAGATTTCTGATCTGCAGGTCAGTGCCAGCGAGCAACAGATGCTCCCTTATTTTGCTGGCAACTTTTTAGCTTATCCAGGTGTTCCTGTGCCTGTAACAATAGTAAAGATAACCTGATCTAGGAATAGTCCCAATGGTTTTTCCTCCCTACAACTGATAGAAAAATCCTCTGGTCAGCCATAGCTATACAAATAATTGGACGTATGCCCAAACGCATCACCTCAGCATGCAGTTCCAGATGCTCTGCACCCAATACATCCTCAGTCCAGCCCTTCCATTTCATCACAAATATCTTCCATGCTTACACATTCGCACAGTTCAGAAGAAACACAGTGACACCTTTGCCAGAGCATTGGGGTGGCATGTATGGCTGTACAATGCTGGTAGAGTGGGGGGAATAGGGATTTGCTGGTAGTTCCAGACAGAGATTGATCTAGTTTTAGGAAGGGGGCACTGTCTTGTGAGCTGCTTTAAATTCTGTCAGATTTAAACACATTCTTAGAATAATTTTGGTCGGAAGAGACCCTCAAGATCATCAAGTCCAAACATAACCTAACTCTGGCACTAACCCAGGTCCCTAAGAACCTCATCTATGTGCCTCCTAAACAACCACAGAGATGGTGACACCACCACTGCCCTGGGCAGCCTGTGAGAATGCCCGACAACCCCTTCCATGAATAAATATTTTCTAATATCCAATCTCAACTGTCCCTGGCACAACCTGAGGCCATTTCCTCTTGTCGTATCACTTGTTCTTGGGGAGCAGAGCCCGACCCCCCCTGGCTCCAAGCTCCTTTCAGGCAGGTCAGAGATCAGAAGGTCTCCCCTCAGCTCCTGTTCTCCAGCTGAACCCCCCAGGTCCCTCAGCCGCTCCCATCGCACTTGTGCTCCAGCCCCTCACCAGCTCCGTTCCCTTCTCTCAACTCACTTCAGCACCTGAAGGTCTTTCTTGTCGTGAGGGGCCCAAAACTGAACACAGAACAAAATTGAACACAAAACTGCACATCCTGAACAACACAACAGCAAAATCCCAGAAAAACTTAACTGAGAAGACTAGCTTTGTCATTGGCCACTGAATATTCAAAGCTTTTTGTTCCCCAAAGTCAGGTGAGCTAGCCTAGCACACTCAGCTAGAAACTCCATATAGCGCCTGGTCCACCCTGAAGCCACTTGTCCCAGCCTCACAGCACTGCAGGAGACACATTTGCCACATAGAGCTGAGAGCAGGGCCCCACAAAAAAGCAACAGTAGCTGTTTAATACTTAATCTGCTGCTACCAAAGGATGCTGCCTTTACAGTGCAGATGTTACAGCTTCCCTGCGAACAAGAGACCAAACCCCTCTCCCCAACCTGAGGGGAGAAAACCCCCAGCTCTCACACCCTGGGAGAAGCCTCAGCCATCCCTTGCTCTTCTTGCATGATCTTTCTTACCCCAGGCTCTGAGCTGCCAGGACCTCTCTGTCCCCTCCTCGGCCAGGACCAACAGCCACTGGACACCACGTGTCACCCCAGCACCCGGGGACTCAGCTGCAAGAGCCCCTTGGATCACAGTTGTGTTCTGGTTCCCACTGGAGGGAGGTGGCCCGGCCAGCACCCCTTGGTGCTGCTCCCCAGACAGGCAGGGCTTCAGATGTCCCGTCTCGCTGTTTCCCACCGGCTCCAGGCTCTCCTGAGCAGGGTGCAGAGCATTTCCATCAGCCTCCCCGGGCCCTGAGCGTGGAGCTCAGCAGTGAGCTCTGGGTTTCGGCTCCAAAAACTCTGCACTGCAGTGCTGCAGCCCTCATTGGAGTGGGCTTTACAAGCACAGAACATTGCCTGATGCTGGGTATTGGATCAGATCAATGCACCATCCATGGACGTATTGTCCATTGAGCTCTTTTAATAAACAAAATGCCAATGACCAGGAGAAAAAGAAGAAGAAGAAACTTTGGAAGAAGGGGGAAGGCAACTCAAGAGCACTACAAGGATGTCGTGAAGTTATTCAGGGAGAAAATTAGAAGGGCCAAAGCCCAATTAGAGCTGAACCTAGGTACTGCAGTAAAAGAGAAAAAAAATGCTTCAGTAAATACATCAGCAACAAAAGGAGGGCAAAAGAAAATCTCTACCTTCTGGTGAATGCAGGAGGAAACATAGTGACAGAGGATGAGGGAAAGGCTGATATACTAAATGCCTTCTTTGCCTCGGTCTTTAATAGTCAGACCAGTTGTGCACAAGGTACCCAGCCCTGGAGCTGTGAGACAGGGATGGGGAGCACAATGAAGCCCAAATAATCCAGGGGGAAATGGTTGGTGACCTGCTACACTACTTAGACACACACAAATCTATGGGAGCAGATGGGATCCACCCAAGGGCTCTGAGGGAGCTGGAGAAGGTGATCACTAAGCCACTTTCAATTATTTATCAACAGTCCTGGCTAATCACAGAGGTCCCAGTTGACTGGAAGTTGGCAAATGTGATGCCCATCTACAAGAAGGGCTAGAAATAGGATCTGGGGAATTACAGGCCTGTCTGTCTGACCTTGATGCTCGGGAAGGTCATGGAGCAAATCATCCTAAGTGCTAGCACGTGGCACATACAAGACAACTAAGCCGTCTGGCCCAGTCAGCATTGAGCTTATGAAAGGTGGGTCCTGCTTGACCAACCTGATCTCCTTCCATAGCATGGTGACCTGCTTAGTGGATGAGGGAAAGGCTGTGGATGTTGTGTACCTAGACTCTAGTAAAGCTTTTGACACCATATCCCACAGAATTCTCCTGAAGAAACTGGCAGCTCATGGCCTGGATGGGCATACTCTTCACTGGGTAAAGAAATGGCTGGATGGCCAGACCCAAAGAGTTGTGGTGAAAGAAGTCAAATCCAGTTGGGATTTGGGAGTCAAATCCAGGGCTCAGCATTAGGGTCAGTGCTTTTTAATATCTTTATCAGGGATCTAGATGAGGGGATTGAGTGCACCCTCAGTGAGTTTACAGATGACACCAAGTTGGGTGGGAAAACTGATCTGCTGGAGGGTGGGACGTCCATACATAGGGATCTGGATTGGCTGGATCATTGGGCTGAGGCAAATTGTCTGAGGTTCAACAAGGCCAAGAGCTGGGTCCTGCACTTGGGTCACCACAACCCCATGAATGCCACAGGCTCAGGGAAGAGCACCTGGAAAGCTGACTGTTGGAAAAGGACCTGGGGGTGTTGATCAACAGCAGCTGAACATGAGCCAGGGTGTGCCCAGGTGGCCAAAAAGGCCACCAGCATCTTGGCTTGTATCAGCACTAGTGTGGCCAGCAGGACCAGGGCAGTGACCATTCCCTGTACTAGGCACTGGGGAGGCCAAACCTTGAATCCTGCGGTCAGTTTTGGGCCCCTCAAAACAAGAAAGACATTGACGTGCTGGAGATGTTTAAAAGATGTATAGATTAGGTTCTTAAGGACATGTTTTAGTGACAGAATTAATGGTTGGACTGAAGGATCTTGAGGGTCTCTTCCAACTAAAATGATTCTATGACTCTATGTGGACCCAGCTGTGTAACAGGCAGGAGTGAGGCACTTGGCCAGGCAGCTCTGGGCGTGCAGTCAGCCGAGGGAAGGCTTGGTTTGAAAAGGAAGTGGTCAGTGAGCTGAGGAGTCTCCAGGTGTTGACAGTCACTCAGCTGTGCTTTGGGGATTGAACTTAGCGTCAGTAGGTCTCCATAAGCCAGTATTAGAAACCTGATGTATTGGGTTTTTTGAAAGTGGCCCAAATCTCAGAAGAGGGTTGTGAAGCAGGGCACAGCAATGGAGAGGTTTTTATCCAGATGGCTTTTGAGTATCTTGGAGGATGGAGAGTTCACAATGGCTCTGGTAAACCTGTGCCAGTGCTTGGTCAGCCTCACAGAGAAAAAGTGTTCCCTGATTTTTCAGAGGGAACCTCCTGTGTTCCAGTTTGAACCCTCTGCCTCCAGTCCTGTCACTGGGCACCACTGACCAGAGCCTGGCTTCAACCTCTGTGCCCCCTCCCTTCAGGTATTTATATACATTCATGAGATCCCCCCTGAGCCTTTTCTTCTCCAGGCTGAACACTCCCATCTCCCTCGGCCTTTCCATGTAGGAGAGATGCTCCAGTTTCCCAGTCGTCTTAGTGGCCTTTTGCTGGACTCTCCAGTAGCTCTGTATCTCTGTTATACTGGGGAGCCCAGCACTGGACACAGCACTCCAGGTGTGGCCTCCCCAGTGCTGAGCACACTCCTCATGCAGCCCAGGACACCGCTCACCTTCTTTGCAGCAAAAGCACATTGCTGACTCACGTTCAACTTGGATTTGGAGTCACCAGGACTCCCAGATCCTTTTTTGCACAGCTGCTTTCCAGCTCGTCAGCACCCAGCACATACTGGTGCAAGGGGTTGTTCCTCTCCAGGTGAAGGGCTTTGCACTTCCTTTGTTCTGTTGGACCAAGCATTGACCTCTGAGTTTTGCCCAGCCAGTGCACAGTTGTGCACTCTCCTTTAACACAGAAAACACTTAATGGCCATAGCAATTGCAGAATCACAGTCTTCAAGCCTTACAGCTGTGTATACCGGTATTACTAATTGACTTCACTAAACCATGTGTGGACTTCCAGCTAGAGACCCTTTGTGACATTAAAGCAAAGCAACTAAAGTGCACAGGCACCTCTACATGCTCTGCATACAAGCAGGGTGAGATGCCTGTAGGTCCAGTAAAATGTCCAGAGAGGCAAGAATGCTGGCTCAGAGACCAAACCATTTGCCATCTACTTCAAGCATGTGGCCTTCACCTCAAATATTGAGGTATCCAGTTCTCTGAAGCTAGTGTCTGCTTGATCCTTGGAGGAGAATCTGGATGGTAGGACTACCAGCCAGCAGATCCTGTTCTGATAGTGGTTCTGGCCCGCTCTGCCTGAAGCTGCTTTCAATACGGGGCCATAACAGACATGTGGAAATAGGCATCCTGAGGCTGAGGGGTACAAGCTTGCGACCCCATGCAGTAGAAGAACTAGCATCTTTATCTTGAAGGAATTAATCTGGCAGCTTTCCTATCACCAGAAATAATCACCATATTCCTTGACAGACAGGAATGGCAGCTATAGAGCTATTCCACTGAAATAAGAAGGAGCAGGATGCCTGTCCCCAGAGTCAACAGGAAAGGAACTTTCTGCCAACCTATTGTCCTTGATCTGAGACTGCCAACCTTGGGCTCTGCTAGTCTAGTCATACTATATATATCTCTATCTATCTCTATCTCATCTATATCTATATATCTATATCTATATCTATGTTTACCTCCTTAGGAGGGAAAGCAACCTTGAGTACAGAAGAACGATATAGAATTTACACAGGACAACTCAGAAAACCGCAGATGATCACATCCTACGAGGAAGACTGGTAATGCTGCCTGATTGCCCAGGGTGTAGAGAGGCTGCAGGACATACTGTCCCATCTAACCCTGCATCATGTGCTGGAGGTGGCCCTACTTTGGCTGAAGGTTTCTGTGGACATATGTAAATCCACAGTGTGAATATATATGCTGGCTGAAGTTAATTAAGAAGCTGTTGTTACTGTGGATCCCTATTTTGAATACCAGTAAAAACCCCAAAGTTAGCATAATGTGGCTGTGGGTATGTGGGCTTTGCTTGGTATGTTGGAGTGAAATCCCTGAGAGGTGCTTGGCACTAATCATGCAAAAGTCTGAAGGATTACTAAAATCTAGCAAAATTCTCCAGAATGTTGTGTATGGAGATGTGACCCTTATACTAAGAACAGTTTGCATACTGAGTTCAGCTAAAACTCACATTAAATAATCCTATCTCCACCATGAAGCAGCATTTACAGATGACAGCGAGTGTATGTGCTTACTCTTCTGTCAGCTGCACTGTTACACAATAATAATCCTGGTGGCTTAGACCAGCAGGGGTGAAGGAGCCTGACTAAATTCAGCACTAAACAGTCGAGTGCCATTCAAACTGAATATCAAGACTATTCTAGCAACTTCTCTGGAAGAACAAGCACTAGAAAAACTTTCAGACACTCAGAACAAGAAAATGTTAAAACATAGACAACTTTCACGTGAAAACTCTGAATTTGGATCAATTTCCTTTTTTTCCCCTTTTGCATTAACCAAATAAAACATGGACAACAAGAAATTCTCATTCAGTGTTTTCAAGTAGATGTTTTTAAAATATCTCTTTTGAAAGCCATTATGAACTAATGCAGCGGCAGCATGTGCTGTGAACACGGGTGGTATGTGAACTCTCAGTGAATGTCTACAGGGAAAATACATCTGACAACTGGACTAAGTTTGTGGAAACTCAAATAGGAGGCAGGAGAAAGTGCAAAAAGTTTGGGAGAATAACCCAGCATTCAGTGTCTTACTGTATGATATAAAGCTCACAAAAAGAGAAGTGAAGTGTTTGATCAGCTGGCACGAACATCCCTGAAAAGGATTCTAATCTACCGAGCATCTGCTTTGGATTTAATTTATAAAACTCATCTGTCCCACCAAACTATCATTTTTATGACACTGGCATTGTGGCTTCTTACAAATCTTCTCACAAAGAAGCTGTCTCTAATCTGAAGTAGATTATCCGAATTTCACTGTAGTTCATCTCTGTAGATCCCAATAAGTTACATCAGGGAAAATTCCGCCCCGTTTCTCGCATCCAGGCACAGCCAAGGAGAAATCTGTCCAGGAGGGGACCTGTTGAAAGAGGTGCAAGTGCCTCAATGCAAAAAAAAGAGAATGCAATGTTTCCTGCCAGCCACTAATTTTCTTTCAATCCTATATCCATCTCTGCAGGGCTGGACTTCACTGGGACCAGAAGCAAACCACAGCACAGTTAGAAGAGGTGGACTAAAAGCCATCTCTGGACACAGACTGTTCTGCACAGCAACGTGGTGTTGGCAAGGTGCACATTCCCTGTGAAGGAGGAAGGATTCAGTCATGCTGAAAATAGACCCTTCTTGAGACAGAGATCAGGCAGCTGCCTCCCTTTGTGCCAGCCCTTAAGATGTGTATTTTCTTCTCCTGATCCCTGTGGTTAGCTGAGAGAAAAGTATTGAGAAGGTAATTTTTAGCTAGGCAGCACAGCCAGACCAGAGAAGGGGAAGTGGCCACAGGCTGCTGTGTGTTGGCTACTGGGAACATCCTTCTCATGTATGTTCAGGGTAGTCAAGCCCATGAACTGGAAACACGAAAAAGTAACTGTATTGCAGAAGGCTTTGGAGTAGGAAAATAAATCTTTTATCATGGTCTGGTGATCGCAGCCTTTCGCCCTGAGAACTACTCTCAGGCCTCCTGCTCCTCTAACTAGAACAGGCTGCCCCCAGGAGGAAGGACTTTGGGTTTGTGGTGGATATGAATATGAGTGCTCTCACCACAAAGAGGAAGAACTAAATACCATGTGGTGTTAGAAGTGTGATCACCTGGTGGTAGGAAGGTATTATCCCTTTTTCTTGGCACTGGTGAGTCCCCATCTGAAACGATTTATCCAATTTTAGGCTCCCCAGTTCCAAAGGGATGTGAACTAATGGGAGAGAGTCCAGCAGAAGACTAGCAAGATGGGCAGGGGTCTAGAAAACTTGTACCATGAAGAGAGTGTGATGGCATGTTTAGTCTGAGGAATAAAGAGCTAATGTACATGAGAGGCAGCTACAAAGACAATGTGCCAAGCTTTTCTGATGAGTTGCAGTCAACGTAACAAGGGGCAATGACCACAAATTGTTGCTCGAAAGTCCCCAGTTAGACATTATAGGAAAACTCTTGACTATTGGGTAATGCAGAAATGGCATAGGCTATCAAGAGAGGTTGTGGAGCCTCGGTCCAAAAAGCTTGGCTAATCAAATCCATGACTGATCTGACCAACATCTGCTTGAAGAGGGAGACTGAACTAAAGATACCCAGATGTTCCTTCGCAACAGCATTTCTGTGGCTTTAATGTAGAGGTTTCCTCTGTGATGCAGCACATCACACCAGGAAGAAGTTCCACCTGCTGAGGAGCAGCAGGGCAGGCAAAGTACAGGAAGGTCCTCTTGTTATCACAGGCTGGACACATTCACGATGGTAATTGTCCGCTGGTAAGCATGTCCCCAGCCCTGTTACAGGAATTTAGGGATCTAGTAGAAACCTTTTTCATTCTGAGTCACTAGGTACCATTTGTTAGAAAATGGGTGTATGATATAGTGAACAGCAGCTACCGTCACTGTTGTCTGTTATTTCTGACCATAAGGTAACGCTGAAGGAAGGAAGATCACATTATCTCCCTACTAATGGCAGGGAGGTTAATCTAGATGATCTTTAAAGGTCCCTTCCAACCCAAACGATTCTGTGATTCTGTGTGATTCTATGAACGGCTGTACTGGATCAAAGCAACATGTAGAGTCTTACACCTGAGACATTTCTCATCATCCCAATCTCCCCAGATACCCCGTTCTCCACACAATGTCCCACCCATGTGGTGAAGCCTTCTCAAGCATAAACCACCTCAAGCTGGTGAAAAATGTCATGTGACTGGAGCAAAAGCAAATAAGGCACACATGGGAAACCATAGTGACAACAGCAATGTGTTTTCTGTGTCACTGCCAGCAATGGGAGACAGAAGCACAAACACATTCCCATGATCTCTATATGAAACCTAGAAACCCTTTGGTCTCACTGACCTACCTGTCCCCCTGCACGGAGCCTGTAATGCTCATGGGATACAGCACACATCTCCTTTAACAGGAGTCTCCTTGCACACCCTCCCAGTGAGCCCTGGGAGACTGGAGAGAGCTCAGTGCTGCTCAGCTTCTGCTCCGGTAGGAAACCTCCTCCTGTGGGTCGATGGCCTGGAGAGCAGAGTCACGTCCCACACAGACAGCAGGGTCTCCTGTGCCTGGGGACAGGTCACTTTGGCTGCTCCTCTTCAGGTGATCGAGGTCCCTGATGCCACAACCAGGAACTGGGAGGTGCTCAGGGCCTGGGAGAGACCAGGAATGTCTGCATGTATGTGCTGGTCTCTGAGCACACATCAGAGCTAAGCTGAAATGAAATCAGCCCTGCATGTGGTAGACAATTACTGGTGATTACTCTGCCCTGCTTCAACCTAACCAGCTTGCTGGGCCACTGGTCTCCAGACTGTCATAAAACGCTGCAAGTATTCCATAATATACAATTTATATACATCTTCTCAATGCTTATGTTTGATGTGTTACCAACTGTCTCTAAACACTATGTCACACTTCGTGACATGCAGCTTTGCTTGGACATGCTTCTGAAGTTAGGTTCCTCTCATTTATACTGACCAAATATGACCTGGTGTTCCGAAATTCAAATATTTTTGTCTATCTGCTCCATCTCTTACTTACTTACTTACTTACTTTCAGAGGAATTAGCATATATCTGCAGAGAAAGAACATCCTGCCTAGTCACTAGTATGAGACAAACTACACAGAACAAACACCAGTTTCACTTTGTTTTGGTTTGGTTTGTTTGACAAAACTCCCTCAGAAGGGTGCTATAGCACTAGGATGCTTCTTAATTGAAGGCTGATGCTGTTTCAAGCTATCTTCTCCCTTGCATTGCTACCTGTTACACGATAAGCAGCACTGGAGGAAAGGGTTTTTTAGCAGTTTTGGTGGCAGGCGTTGGGACCAGCCTGTTCCTGCAGAGGGAGGTGGAAGCGGCTGAGCTCAAACAGAGAACTGTAGGAAGATCCGCGACTTTCCAGGCTTGCAGCTGGTGGGATGGATGGGGACAAGCTGTGGCTGTGGTTTCTGTGCAGCTATTTAGCACTACCCACCGCTCTGCCTTCCCGCAGCGGTAATCTGGCGTCGCAGAGCTCTGGCATAGGCAAAGCCACTTTGCTGTCATCGTGACATGATTATTATCCCCTGCTTGTGAATGCTGCTGACTGCAGCAGGCTTTTCTTAAACAGTAAGGTTTTGTTTTAGTCCCTTCCCTTCCTTTCCCCAAGTCTCCAGAGAATTTTACCCCCAAATAATTCACTTTTCCAGCTGCTATACAAAACTTAACCTCAGCCCGTTTGAGAGGATATGGAACAGCAGCTGTGCATCCATCTGGCTGAAAACAATGAGGATCTGTAAGGCTTGCTCCACTGTGAGAAAGCCAGAGCAGAAAAAAAGCATCATGCAGAGATAGTCTCATAAATTTAAGAATAAGCAGACAGTCATAGAGCAAAGGCCTAGCTGGTATTTTGTGCATGAATGTACCTTGGATGCTTGGTGAAAATCCAGTTTCACTTTTTCCATACTATTTTTAATATTATGTAAGCATAGAATCTTCCCACCTGTTTGCTCCTTTCCCAAAGTGAGAGATCATAGTCTGGACAGCTCGTCTCTCCGGTGCTCTCATCAGTTCTGTCATCTTTCTCTGTCCCCCTCCTAATTGCAGAGGCCAAAACTGCAGATAGCAGGTGGTTTGTGGGGCTGGTACAGTGATTTCTGTTCTCAGTCGATCCTGATAATTCCTGGTACTCTGTTTGCCTTTTGTGGCCACCAGTGAGCACTGACTTGATGTTCGGAGGCAAATATTCACTATTCAGGTGACCTTCCTATCTCCTAGTCCTCGTCCTCCTTTCAGAGTCTGAATTTCTATAGGGTTTGGTCTATGTAAGGCCCAGGCTCACCGTATGGACAGAGAAGTTTATGTTCTATTTCGTCTGCATAAACAGTTTTTACAACTGATGATTATACAGTCTGCTTTCAGAAAAATGACAGTGGGTGAGACTCGAGCTAACAGACCAGTGGAGAGACAGGTAAAGCAGCAAACTTTTATTTGGGGGTGATCAGCTCTTCACTTAGTATCAGAGTTGTGCTGTTACTGAGACTCCTCATGTTCCCAGCAAAGATCAGCAGAAGAGCTGGCCGAGGAGATGACATTCAGGATGCCCTTTCTATCACCCACCAAAGCAGCTGAGGAGCTCCTGTTACAGAGCAGGGACTGGGGTGGGCAGGCTAAGATGCCTCCGGGTAAGACAAAGAAAAAAGAGAGCAAGTGGCAAAAGGGGGAGGGAAGGAAAATCAGGATTAGGTGCATAATATTAGCACTAGCAACAACTGCATCCTAAAAAAGAGGGCAATGAGGTGATGTCTTCTAGGCTGACACTCATCTGTGACAGATGATCTCACTTCTGGGCAGATTTCAGTGCTGCAAATGGAAGTATACTTGTACGGAATTCGTATTAACCTGTCCACTTCAAGCATTAGACTTTTCAAGGTTAAGACAGCCCATGGTTACCATGGAATTTTCTGAGTGACAGACTCACTGCAGTGAAGTTACCAACAGGATACTTAGCAGAATTTTCTAGTGGTATTTTCTGAGTTGAATTTTTAGGTTGCAGAAAAGTTCCTTTTGCATCCTTGGGAAATTTGTCAACAGCCTCATTATTTTATGTTGGCAGATAGATTTCCTTGGTGGTCAGCCTAAGCGTTTCCTCAGTTACATCTATCTGAAACAGGGAGGGAAGGATTCAAGCCCCTGCTCCCCCTGGACGACAGACCAGCTGTGTAAAGCAAACAACCTTATGTCACCAGCCAGCAGACAGGGGCTTTCACATCTCAGCCAGGACTGTGGCCTGAGAAAGTATATGCTGAATCTTCTGCAGCTCAAGATGCAGTGCCAGCTTCACTCCATCACTGCTTTGCTGAGCAACACATGTACATTGCCTTCCTTCCAACTCAGTGCCTGTTGCTCCCTGAGAAGTGTCTCCAGGTGGACGCTCTCTTGCAGGGCTCCTCACAAGGTCTCCCAGCAGACTCGACCCATGATCCCGCACTGCTGTCTGCCTCTTACCCTCGCTCAGCTCAGATTTTACCTCCCAAAGCCGTCCTGTGTGCTGAACTGCATTTGTCCCAGCACCACTGTGCTGAAGTCGGGGCTGTGCTGTTGGTGAGGGGGTCGGGGCAGGGCCTGTAAAACCACAGTTGTGAGACCCCAGTAGCAAATCTCAGATGATTCCTCCTCTCCCGGGGCTCCTGACAGCAGCTTACAGTGTGAACTCTTGAATTTGACTTTACTGACAAAGAATTTCTGAAGGGGAGTGTTTTCACCCATTTGCTCTACTATTACTGGAACACTGCATTTGAGCTCAGGAGATTCCTGGCCATCCATATGGGACGCCGGATCTATATGAGCCCATCAGCTGCATCTATTTTAAACTTTCTCTCAGAGATGTTCGTTTATGGCCACCGTGGTCTGATGTTTTTCTCAAGAACTTGGCACAAGCCCTTATCAGGTGACGGGCAGCCTCAGCCCACAGATAGAGTGTCAATGCAAAATGACCCTCATTCTTCATAAAGCACTGAGAAATTCATCATCCTCACATCAGTGTCCCACTTTGATCCTGATAATCCAGCAGGCTTTAGGGCAGTGGCGGTCAGTGGGGATTTTTTCCCAGCCTCTGCTCCTCCTGTGTGCATCCTCCCACAGCTCAGAACCACTAATTCGTTCCTTTCCCCATTACGTACCTATCCCTCCTCCCGGGAAGGGCAGGGGTGGCCAGCACCACGTGGAGACGCTTGGCTTCTGCTCCCATCTCCTCCACTTCTGGGGTGGTTGTTTTCTTTCTTGGAAAATCCTGCAAAAAATACATGCACGGATGGTCGCCACAGGCTGGGCTCACACAGAGTGACAAGCCAGGTCCCTGTGGGGTGGGCCACCTCAGCAGCTCAAAACGGGGCTCACTCTGCACTTACCATCCACTTACCAGAGAAAGCAGCAGCTTTCATGGCTGGTGGAGCCCAGCCCGGGCTGCCGGGGGAGCAGGATGGGGCAGCTGAGCTCTGGCCACATTCAGGGCTGGTGGTCCCTGCAGCCTTCAGCCATGGGGAAGGTGTGGCTTTTACTGCCTCTTGTACAGCTCGTGCTCCTGGGGCTGGGAAATGCTGCCTGAAGACGCTTTTTTCACAGTGCAGCCCACAACACGGTGCATGGGCATGGATGATGGGCCACGTGCCATGCGCACTAGTAATGAAACAACATAGCATTTCGATTTACAGATTAAATACAAAAAACTAAAATTAAGCTTTGCAAAGCTCTTTCAAGGTGGGTTATGAGTTAGTCACTTGCAGTAGTGACATTGTGGTGTTTCCCAGCAGTTTCGCCTCAGATTTCTTCTGACCTTTCTTCCCCATACCTGATGCTGTCATTTTTTCCACCCCCCCACATCCTCTACCATCTTATCACTTATCCCTTTTCCTCCCACGCGTTCATCTCACTTTCCTCCTCCCAGACTCCTCCCTGCACTACCCAGCACAACCTCAACCCTACCTCAGCCCTACTCTTACTCTTATTTCCACCCTCTCTCACTTACCAGTTTATTATGTTTTTTCTGCAATAAGAGTCGCAGGAAGGTGAGTTGAGATGCTCACATCACACTTAATACACTAGTGCCCCAGCTCTGTACTTGATCTGAACATGTTCATGGGCTGCTCCTGCTCCACTCAGCTGAGAGATGCGACTTTCTGAAATGCTGCTGGCCCTGGAGCAAGCACGGAGCAAGCCCTGCCCCTGCCTAACTCACCAGGGAAGGGATTCATGGATTGGGGCCTCTTGCTGATCAGCAAAATGGGCTTTGAAGTCCCAGGCATTGCTTTAATTTGTTGGTGTCCAAGGTGTTGCCCCCATCCACCCCAAAATGAGCTGACCCCTGGAAGTACCTGGGCATTGCTGTGTTCCCCAAGGGGCAGCACATCCCAGGGGGGCACGGCGAGCACCCAGACGCTGGGGTGGCACAGCACCATTGCACAGACTCCAAAGGGGCCACTCTTGATTTCTACTCTTACCAAGGAGAGAACACTCGGGGCTGCTTCTGATTTTTAACATTGCAGCTGAGAAAGGAGCTGTGCTGCAGCAAGTGTCTCTGGGATAAGAATAGCATCTGCCGTCTTAGGACACAACACAGTTGTCCAGCTCCTACATGGCAGCACGTTGCACTGAGATATAGAAGGCAACCTACCCCCCGAGGAATGTCTTGGAGTGCTATTAGTGGAAGCACGTCATCTGCACAAACAGGCCTGACCCCGCGCAGGAGTCTTGCAAGAGCGGGACTATTTTGAGCTTTTGGCAGTGAGGATGAAGGGAGACAACTGATGGGCTGCTCCTCTTGACAGGCACAACCTCCAAATCTCTCTGTGGCCTTGTCTTCTCCTCTGGGAGTGACTCTGGTGAAGGCTGATGGGCAATCTGGTGGGACCTCAGAGCCCAGAAGGCAGGGCCAGGAGGGAGCTGTGAATTTTCCAGGGACGTTAGTCCAAGTCTCAGTCCCATCAGCACAGCTCAGCCGTGTCCTGCCTGAGGGTGTGCACCTGTCCCTGAGCTTAGGGTGCATGGCTGCTGCTTTATTTTCAATGCCATCCTGGAGAGCCAGAGAGATACCAGTGGGTGTGTGAGTCTGCAAGTGAAACACAATTCCTTTGCAGCCAGGAGGGTATTCACCTCTTACCACCTGAAGATCTCTCTGAGTGGTTCTTTAGCATCATGCATGTTTGAGAGGCCCCTTTTCCTCTTTCTAGTCATCACAAATCCCCTCCTCAACTTATCCCCATCCTTTTAACAACCTCTTTCATATTGGTATGTATTCCTTTCATTCCAATTTATTTTTATGTCTCATTGATTTTTTATGTCTGTTTTATTTTCATTGCCTTGTGAAAAACAGATCTGGGGAAAAAAAAACCTCAGTTTCTCATAAAAGTTTTCCAGCTGGATCAGCTGTCCAAGTCAGTTTCCCTTGGGACTCCACATTATTCAGCTGGACCTATGTACAGCAGCAGTGTTAGCAGTCAGGAGCAAGTGGTTGGGATTAAATATGTATTAGGCAGTTCATGAAGTGCTGCCACTCAATGCAATCTGAGCCCCTTAAGGGATGGATTTGATACCAGCTCTTGGAAGAAGGCTCCTTGGCACAGTCCCAGCCTTCTGAGCCGGTCCCAGGCATGTCCAGCACTTCTGAGGGTGAAGACTCCTGTGGTTCCACTGACGAACTAAAGGCACAACTGTTTGTTCATGGGCAAGGTATTTTCCCATCAGCATAATAAATTAATCTGACTCCTCCTACAACCCCCAGCAGTCTGGCTTTGCCCGGCACCTCTGTAGCAGTTGTGCATCCCCCTGTGTCTGTCACAAGACAGTACAACTGGGTGTGGGAAGTGTGAACAGCCCCTCCTTGGCTGCTCACCTAATGGTCAGGCCGGTGATGAAGAGAAGGGCTTTTCTCCCCATCCTCATGCCACCTGATGAGGTTCTGGTTCCAACAGAGCAGCCTTGCCAGGTTGACACTCAACGGGAATCTCAAAACCTTCTCCGTGCTGTGGCGGGGTGTGTGATGGGGACGCGGATGGGGCTGTGTGCTCCTCGGAGGCTCTGCAGCGGCCGAGCGCTCCCGTTCGTCCTGCCCTGAACCATCACAGCTCAGCACGGACTAAGGTTCCTTGCAGTAACTTGAGCTTTGAGGCTTCCTGACCTCATGCGTTTCTTCCAATTTGTTTTATTCTTATTGCATGAAATTGTGACCAGCAGACCCTGAGCCCTGGTGTGTAGTCATACTGTCAGGATCCTCAGCTCCAAACTAGCCAGACTGATCCACGCACACGGCATTTTACGCCAATGGAGGCACCATGATCTCCAGATATGGTCAAGCTGGGGACTCAAGGCTGCCAGGTGGGATAGCCAGGCTCCCTCACTTGCCGTTCAGCCAACCTCATAGAGAGTCATAGACAAAGCATTAAACCAGAGGAAAGTGAATTCCCTTTTTGAAATGGGATAGAGCTCCAGTGGCTGCAGAAAGGAGCTGCTGGGGTGAGGGCAGAGGTTATCCTGCTAAAGCCACGTCCATGCAGACCCCCCATCCCCAGGGACTGCCGGGCTGCTCTGCTTTGCCAGGCAGGAAAGTCTCAGAAGACCAGGGACCGTATAGCTGGGGCAGGAGCAATCAGCAAACTTAGTACCAAAAGCAGGAAAGAGGGCTGGGAGGCGTACGTGACAAATGCCAGCTGATGCCTGGATACTCTGGAATGATTAATGACAGGGCCCTCATTAGAGCAGCCAGCCTTTCCTAGCAGTTAGTAATTTCCCATTGGTTTTGCACAGCTGCTCCTAAGCAAATTACAGCTGGTTTTCTACACATCTGTGAAGTGTTAACAGATCATTGTACTGTGCAATATTGGACGCTGTGGCCTAGGCTCAGTGACATGACTGAAGAGCAATGCTGGACTTCAGATGGCACCCTGGAGCACAGCGGCATGCACAGGCAGCTGCCCAGGACCAGCGCTGCTTCCAGGCACTGGGAGCTGACACCAAAGTCATCCCTTGGGAGAGCTGAAGAGCAGCACACCCAGATCTATCCCAGCTGGTGTGAAAAACTAGCATTCAATTCTGATTCCCAGAATCACAGGGCCCTTTTCAAAGAATCATGGAGTAAGGACAGGTTTGGGGAAAACTAATGGCTAGGCTGATTGAGAAGGTTTATGGAGTTCCAGGTTTCTCAGACAAGCTGAAGATCAAGTCAGTATCTCATGAGGTTGTTTTTTGGGCGAAGTGATAGGAAAGCTTGGGCCATTGCATAATGATCATTATCAAACACTCCTAAGGAAATGTGAAAACCTGTTTGTAACTAGGGCAGTAGTTTGGAGAACAAGATGAGAGGAAAAATCAGTAACCTCAAATCTGCCCAACCTGGCAATTATTCTGTTTATCTAAGACCTGGAATTTGAGGGCACTAGTTAATTATTTGAGCAAAACAGAGTCCTTGCACCAGTGTTTGCAGACAATCTGCTTCCCAGGTCTTGGGACAGAATGAACAACTCGATTGATGACGGCAGTCTCTGGTTTGAGAAGACAAACAAGGAAGTGCCACAGGCTTTACAGCACCTTGGCGTTTGACTCTTTCACAATGAACAGTTGTGATGGTTTGAAAATAGGAACCAAAGCACTAAATGTGATTGTCCCAGTGGGTTCAGAGAAATATCTGGGTGTGACGGTGGATTCATAGCGTGGGCCATCAAAATGAGATCTGTTTTCCTAAATATAATTGTAGATCAAATCCACTCAGAAGCTGAAAATGCTGAATGTATTCACTGTTACAAAAATCCCCATCTATATGAAAGACAGTACACTGTCTTTTTTGGAAACCAGCACGCAGCAGTAAGAACCCTCCATATCTCCACACCCATGTATAACTCTTCCATATTCAGTAATATAAGGTGGGAATGGATGGACTCACAGTCTCATTCCCTTGTGAAGTCTTGCTAACTCAGAAACACAGCAACTCATCAGTGTCCTGGAGTGTGAATTTGAGAAAGGACACAAGAAGACGTGGCTGAATGCAGGAGGTAAAAATGAGATGCCCAGCTTTCACGATCTCAACTGCAATGCCGTAATGCTCCAGCTATTAAAGGACGCCAAGGAAATTTTGAGTAACTGAGAGACCTCCTACCCCAATGTCAGATGCTCTAAATCTTGCAAACGGAAAAAAAAATATAAAAATTAAAATTAAAAAAATCACCAGTGGAATAAACTACCCAGAAAGAGCTGCTCTGCAGTGTGCTCCGACAACTCCAGCAGCAATAACCAGATCTAGATTTAGCAAGGAACCCCTGAGAGACTTCTCTTTGTGGCACTACTGTATGAAACTAAAAGGAACAGCACATTCCACCAGAGCTGTGAGGTGAGAGCCCAGAAAACACCCGCAGGCACTGCAGACACCGCCCCAGGGACCGTGAGACCTGCAGCCCCAGTCAATGCAGACACCTGCCTTTGAAGGTCAGGAAAAAGTTGCTCAAACATGACCATTGCAGCAGTAAGACTCAAAACAACAGTTTTGACCATGTTTAACAAAGAAAAAAAAAAGTACTCTCATCTGAACAGCAACATCCAGAGCACCTAAAGTTGCAGATACCTATTTTATTGACACTGGTACAGCAGCAGAGTGACAGTGTTTGTGTCCATAAGCAAATGGAAGATTGCTTCCTACCAGTGTAGCTCTAGCTACTGCAAATCCACAGCTGGAAAGATACTTTGTGTAAGTTCTAGTTAGCCCAGAAGAAGCTCATTTGTCACTTCTTAACACCACCTGGAAAGGAGAAGCTTTGTTTAATCCATACATGTCAAGATAAGCCTTTTGGTCCCTAAAATCACCTGTCTCGATGCACCATGCAGCCAGGACGTGCAGGTGGAGCCCAGGTCAGTGTCGCAGTGTCTGTAACCCTGGGCATACATCGCCACATGTCATGCGGTCAGACCGGTGCTTTACTGTTGCTGTGCTTAAACAAACCGCACCCCCGTCCTCCGGGACAAGGGGTATCCCAGCGTTTCCAAAAGGGAATGCAAAGCATGTAAGGGAGTAAAAGGATGCATAAATCCATGGGATCTATTCAAAGATTTAGGCAGTGCAACGTTCAATTTTCACGCCTCACAGAGCAGAATTCAGAATCCGTGCCAGGTGCCCAGGCTCCGTATATACTTCACAATATCTAAAACTGTAGCATATTGCAGAGAGAGTTGCCCATAGTCAGCATCTTCAACCTGCCTTTACCTTGGCGTACCCAAGAGGAGATACCTGAAATCTTGCCCCTGTCTGGGCTTTCAGTTCAATTTGACAGTCAGCATTCCCTCTGTGTGGTAACCTCATGTCTAGAGACTTGCTCAGGAACCTGGATTCAGCCTTCCAAGAGCTTCCCTGGGATCCTGGCACGACACCTCACAGGTACTGGGGAATCGAAGCCCTTTACATGGCATTGAGTGACTCACTGGAAGCTGCACACCAGCCTCTGGCAGAACCAATGTTGTCTAGTGAGTCTCAGGCCAGAGCCTTCAGGAGAAGACATGTTCTCCATAGCATCTCTTCCACAGTTAAAATGCTGTGTAAGAGGATGCTGTGGGTAAGCAGAAGGAGCCAAGGTTCTCCACCTCCTGGAAACATGCTCTAGGCACTAGTAATTTTTCCAAAATGTGGACTGGGGGTATTTTACCTCCAACCACAAACTAAGCCAGACTATTGCTGTCAAAAGGTGCTACATCTGATCACACCAGGAAAAACAGGCTCTAGATCTTGTACCAGTCTTGGGTTGGAGATACACAACTGCCCAGGAAGCTCAGCTAAAGACACAGTGCTGCTGCAGATTTCTCAATCAGACTGTTAATTCTGCCTAAGGCTCATAAAAAGCTTTTTTAGGAATGTTCAGAGTAAGGTTGGCTCATATTACTTTCACTTTATGAGACAGTTTCTTAAATCTGAGCATGAGCCAAAGGGCTCATGCTCAACACCAGAGCCTGAAATGCCATAGAATCACAGAATGGTTTGGGTTGGAAGGGACCTTCAAAGATCATACGGTCCAACACCCTTCCATGGGCAGGGACATCTTTCACTAGATCAGGTTGCTCAAAGCCCTGTCCAGTCTGAGCTTGACCACTTCCAATGATGGGGCATCCACAGCTTCTCTGGGGAACTTGTTCCAGTGTCTCACCACCCTCACCATAAACTATTTCTTCCTTATGTCCAATCTAAACCTACCCTCTTTCAGTTTAAAACCATTGCCCCATGTTCTATCACAACAGGCCCTGACTTCCTCTGTCTTCCCAAGCACCCTTTATATATTGAAAGGCCTCCTCGAAGTCTCCTCCAGGCTGAACAGTCCCAACCCTCTCAGCCTTTCTTCAAAGTCTCTTCCTTCCAGAACTGTCCTTTCTGAATCATGGCTATACCCACCAGCGAGGCACAAATCTACTGCTTGACTTGCTTGAGCAAACAGTACGAACTGCACAGCTGTCTCCTGCAATAAAGGCTTACCTTTGCAGAAGGGGCTTCTCGGGTTTTAGCTTTGAGCTTGTTTACTTGACTCTCAGCAATACCTGCCCTTTCCTCAGCCTCTTCTAGCTTATGCTGTGTTTTTCTGAATTTGGAGAGATTAGTATTGGCTTGTTCATCCTGAAATGGCAAAACAAAAGGAACTAAAAACCATCTGGCAACATGCTGGGGCAGAGAGCCAACTTTTAAATTGACAGTCCTAGAAAATGGTAAATAAGTATTTGCTTCTGTTTAGTGACTTACAGCTTCTTCAGCTTGTCTTTTGTAGGTTTTGATTTTCATCTGCAGTTTATCTACCAGATCTTGTAACCTCATCATGTTCTTCCTATGTTCTTCATTCTGTGGAAAGGGAATATGCAATTATACATCCTTGGGAGACAAAACATCAGCAGAATTGCTTTCCATTTATATCCACCTGGAAAGTAAGCTCTTTGACATGCCGTTCATATTTGCGCACGTTTTTCACGGCCTCCGCAGATTGTTTATGTTCTTCTTCCAGCTCAGCTTCTAACTCTCGGATCTGATGAATCAATCAACAATTGGCATGATCCCTCATTCAGGACTCAGAGAAGAAAGGTCTCTTAGGCACTCGCGTTCAGTGCTGGTACTCACCCTGGCCTCCAGCTTCTGGATTTGCTTCTTGCCTCCCTTCAGGGCCAACTGCTCAGCCTCGTCCAGACGGTGCTGCAGGTCCTTCACCGTCTGGTCCAGGTTCTTCTTCATCCTCTCCAGGTGGGCGCTGGTGTCCTGCTCCTTCTTCAGCTTTTCTGCCATCATGGCTGCCTTGGAAGGGAGATGACACAAGAAACTGGAAGAATGTAACAGAACAGTGCGTGCTGTGCACCACCTGAGGATTTATTCCTGGTTGCTGCCAACCATTCATTCCACTACATTTCCCACTTCTTTTTTTTCCTGTGAGATGATAGCGGCAGAAACAAAATGCAAAATAGGAGGGAGAAGGATGGGAAAAAATCTGCCTGGCTGCACACGCAAAACGTGGAAGGACAGAGGGTGAATGGTCTGTCTCACTGTACGGTCATTGCGGTGACGTCCCTTGACATCCAGATGCTGCGGGGCAGAGCAGAAGCCACAGCAAAGCTCGGGAGCAGAGCACGGCACAGCTGAGCGGCTTCTCCGCGTAACACACGGGAGTGTGGTGGAGCCTGGGAGCTGTGCCCTGCGATCGCCACAACGGCCTGGACAGCCAGTGTTACACGGCAGAAAACGGTTTCAAACAATCTATGCTATTTATGACAAAACTAGGATCTATTTTGCTCTCAAATATTTGATTCCTATACAATCAAATTAAGCATTTTGGTGAAATATTGAATGACGTTACTCACAAATAAACTGAAAATTAACAGGTTGCTTTGGCAGCAAAATACCTGAAAAAGTTTAAATTAAAAAATGTGAGAATAAAATAATGGCATAAAAAATTGTATATATGTGTGTGTGTATAATTCACTGTAATGCTCTATTTCTGTTTTATTCAAACAGACCACAAATGATCTCATTTTCTTCATTTTCATGAGCAAGTGGAGAATTTTTCCTTCTATTTTAACTCCAAATAATGTTTTTCAGTGTTAAGGTTTTATTTTGATCCTGTGCCTCAAAAATCATTAGCAGGTTGGGTCCCCCGATATACCAGCCCTATTGCCTGGCTGAGCTGCACTGGCCTCGCACAGGACGATATAGCACTGATTTTGAATGGAAACTCACAATTCTCCTTTTAGAAGTTCTTAAATAGGATTTTGAAAAGACAAGTGCTCAAATATATGAGACATTTTACTGGTTTCAATAGTGCTAGGGGGTTTTTTTGTATGTATGTGTCTGACATTTTACTGGTTTCAATAGTGCTAGGGGTTTTTTGTGTGTGTATGCGTGTGTTTTACATTTTCATGCAGCACTGGGGTTGTTTTAGACTGACTAAATCTGGACTTAGTTCATTATGATGACAACAGCCCTGAGAACTCATTTGTCAGCAGAACAAGTCCCCTGTTGCTCTAATCCTGCTCTGACAAGTAACCTCCTCAACCAGGCCCACAGACTGGATCTTTTTCCAGCTGGTGACCAGAGCATTTACTTTAACTCCCAACAGCAATGCAGTTGGGAAGCCCCAAAAATTTGAAGAGAAAAACAAAGTTAACATCCTCACATCAGTGATTGCCTTCTGTGCTCTTTCTTCAGCACTTTTTGTTTCATTAGTAATATCTTCCATCTCAGTTTGCATTTGGGCCATATCAGTTTCAAGCTTCTTCTTTGTATTAAAAAGGCTGGTGCTCTATGAAGGAGAAAAAGAGAGGCCTTGAGTGACTTTGGTCACTTCCACATGGACACCACAAACTACCATTTGTTCTTACTCTCTGAATCACTTGCCCAAAAAATATGTCTATTTTAGCAGAACAAACTACCTGGGTATGGAGGAGCTGCACACGTTCGGTGGCATCCAGAAGCTCCTGCTCAGCCAGTTTCCTCGAACGCTCCGTCTGCTCCAGAGCTGCCCGTAGCTCCTCAACTTCAGCCTGCAACAGGTTTGCTCTGCGCTCCACCATGGCCACCTGCTCCTTCAGGTCCTCCTGTGTCCTCAGAGCATCGTCCAAGTGCAGCTGCGTGTCCTAAATATGGAGAGTCAATTTTGTCCTAATTAGTTTCTCAGATGCTGTGCTTAAAAATAAATCAAGCAGAAAGGCAAACCAAGACCTTGAGAACTTCCTGGATGCTGTGCAGGTGTTTCTGTGCCTCTGCAGCCATGCGGTTGCCACGGCTCAGCTGGATCTCCATTTCATTCAGGTCTCCCTCCATCTTCTTCTTCAGCTTTAAGGATTCACTTTTGCTCCTGATCTCAGCATCCAAAACACCCTGCATCATCTCCACAGTCCCTTGATGGTTCTTTTTTAGCTGGCTGATCTCCTCATCCTTCTCAGCAATCTTTCTGTTGATTTCTGATTTAATCTGAGTCAGTTCTTGGTTGACACCAAGGATTTTGACCTCTTCATGCTCCAGAGATGCCTTTAAAAGATAAAAAATGGAAAAACAAACACAAAAAGAACATTTCAGAGAACACAATAAGTGTGACGTTACTCAGTGACTTCACACAAACTCCTGATGTTTGTGGCAATCGACCTTGCACACAGCCAGGAGAGAGAACAGAAAGCTGTTCAGACCGCTCTCTACTTTTTCAACTAATATTTAAAGTAACTCACCTCAGCCTCTTCCAGAGCAAACCGCAGCTCAGATTTTTCTGCTGCAGCTTGCTTTTTGGCTTTCTCAAGGTCTCTGATCATTTTGCCATTTTCAGTAACTTGTTCAGTCAGGTCAGCTATTTCCTCTGTGGGATAAGAATGACATCAGCCTGTGGTAGCCACACAAGCTCAACTCTTACGTTTTCTGACTGTTCAACACCTCTTTTGCATACCTGCATGTATACATATACATACATGCATACACAGTTGCGTATGTATGTACAGATAAAAACAGATACAGCCAGGATGACATAAACACAAGGGCATCGAGGTGGTCTCACAGCCCTCCTTACAGAGAGTCTGGAAGATCCCTGCATGTGTTAATGTCCCTGGACAGGCCATCAGGGTTACACTACAGCTCTTGTCATTATATGTTCACGGTGCATCTGTAAACTTCACTTTCCCAAGCTGCACAGCCTCTTGAGAGCACCATTTTATCTGCGAGTGGCACATAAATGCCCTCGATCTCACACCTCTGCAGCAGATTGTGGTGACCCAGGACACAGGCTTTATTGGCTTAATCGCTTTACAAACTTGCTCGACAATGTTTGGTGTGATATCTATATTCCCCACTAAAACTGAGAGAACAGTAATGACAGATCCCTGTAACGCAGTGCACCCAGCGCAGACACGTGTGCTTGCAGCACGTGTCTTGTTGTGGTGGAACTACGAGCAGTTAATGAGAAACCAGAGCCACACACTTACGCTTGAGAGTCTTGTTTTCCCGTGTGATTGTTTCAAGCTGATCTAAGGTTTCCTCATAGGCATTTTTCACTTTGAAGCGCTCTGTGTTCAGCGAGCGCGATTCTTTAGAGAGAGCTTCCTGCTCCAGCTGGCTCTCTTCACACTTTCTCTTCCATTCTGCCACAACCTGAAAGACATCATGTTTCATTTTCTGCTAGTACAGAAAACATCTTTATTTGTAGATAAATACCACAGTCTCTGAAAACAGAACAAATTCCTCTTGCTCTAGAGGGCTTATAACTGTTAGACTCAACTTGATTTCAGTATTGACTTAAGTAGGGAATATTAGTTTGGCCTTCTAGGAAGGTTAGACTTAAAAGATACTGTGCTCACTTATCACCTTATCAAAGTTCTGCTGTTTCCTGCCAAGAGCAGCTGCCAATGTGTTTGCTCTCTCTGCATCCACTGTCAGATCCTCCACTTCTCCCTGCAACTGCAAATTCGTCTTCTCCAAGAAGGCACACTTTGAATTCACAGTCTCTGCCTGCTGTGCTGCTTCCTGGAGATGCTGAGTGAGTTTTTTCCTTAAGGAATATAAATAAAACAAGTATATGAGTCAAAAAATCAGTGTATTGTGTACATAATTTAATAAGTAAAATACTATAATTTTTTTTAATTAAGCATATAAGCAAACACCAAAAGATAACTTAGGTCAGGCTACTAAAAGTAGGTCTATGTTCTGCACAATGTATACAACAACCAGACAGTTCGTCTGCTCTACCACATACTTGGCCTCCTCCAGCTCCTCCGTGCGCTGAATAGCGTCAGTCTCGTATTTGGTTCTCCACTGGGCCACTTCGCTGTTGGCCTTGGACAGCGCACGCTGCAGCTCCCCCTTGGCTTCCTGCTCCTCCTCATATTGTTCCCGGAGCAAGTCACAGTCGTGGCGAGCAGACTGCAGGGCGTGGGCCAGGGCGTTCTTGGCCTAAAAATGAGCCATCATATTATGAGCCATCTTAGCTGTGACCAGCAGGTGAGCCCATGACCTTGCACCATAAAGATATAGTCACTACAAAGGGCCAGAGGTCTCTAAGTATCCAGGCAGTTTTCTTCAGCTGCGACCAACTTTTCTCAGCTCTACCGCTAGAAAAGACCAGCAGTGATGCTTGTACCTTGGTATATGCTTTAGCTTTTCCTCCATGGGGCTATAGAAGAAAATCACAGATTGTGTTTTTAAAGTTAAAAAACATGCAAAAAATATATCCAAAAGTGAAACCACTTATAATGAGTCAGAGACCTCCTTAGCAAAGCACTTAAACACAACGTTCACTGAACACATCCTGCCCACTAGTAATTTTATTGCGATAGACTGTAGGCAATAATATTTACAAAGTTCAAGTGTTTTTTTAAATGAACTGAGGCCCTGACACATTTTGAAGCCTTAGCATGTGCTCAATTGTCAGCACTACCTTCATCTCTTCCTCCAGCTGCCTTTTAAGTTCTTCTACTTGCTGTGCAATTGCCTGTTTGCTTCTGGACAGTTGCAATGTTACGGTTTCTTTCTCTTCGAGTTGACGGCTCAGTTCACCTGTGACAAAAGAACACAAATTCCCAGTAGCGTCCAGATTAAGCATCTGAAAATATTCATATATAAATAATAATCAGTAACAGACAAGTGGAACCACACAACATTGGTTATGTTAGCAGTTGTTACCTTTGTGTATATACTTTTACCATTCTCATTGCATACATTTTTACCATGTCATATTTACTATTAGAATAATGCAGGGTTTAGTAACGAAATAACAATACAGATATAAATCTCCTCCAACACTTATCTATTTATCTCCTTCAGTGTTACTCCTGTTCTGCTTTAATCACGAGTTTTGCTCTTCATTCAAACTTCCACATTCCCATAATTAACCCACAATTCTCTCAGCTTTAACTACCTACATGCACGGCACTTAGTTTCTCTATGGTCTCAAACCCTCATTTCTCTTTCCTTTCTCATTTGTTACCCATTCTAAACTTCTTCTAAACTGACATTCATTTTTAAAAGAACATTAGGGCAATTGTCTCTAAGACTAGACGTTTCTCTCCAAGCTGTCTCACTCTTTCTATCTTATTCTGTGTTTGCTTCCCATTCAATTTTAGCATCTCTTCTACTAGCTAAACACTTTGATACTCTCCACCACTTTGCACAGGGTTAGTGAATTTCTTCTGCTTTCCTACCCATTACCAATGTTTATTTGACCTCTCCTTACTCTATTTGTCTGCTCTGGAAACTTCCTCTGCTGTTCACTTGCTGGGTTACTCTAAGCCTCTGGTCCTGCTTGGCCTGCATAGGGAACTTTGCCCTTTTCTTCCTTTTCTCCTAAAATCACTTCATGATACTTAGTAATATTCTGTACTATCTCCACAACTGATCCCAGGTAGGTTTCCCTACTTTTTTCCACAAAGGAATATACAGTGCAGTGTGTTTGGGCACCCAGTGCTACAAGCACCCTGCCCCACGGCTGCAGAGGAGCGGAGCTGCCGGTGCCCCAGCGGGACTGGGTGACATCGTATTTTGTCCTGCTCATATCTGAGCGACTCCGCATTGTCTCCCAGCTTATAGGTCAGTGTTAGTGCTGCCAATGCCATTTTTGCCTCACCTGTCTGTTGTGCAGTTTGACTTCAGGCCACAGAACAGTCCCTTGGTGTGTGATGTTAAACCTGGCTAAGAGGATTTACCTATTTAATTCCTACTTTATTCAATTTTGGAAGCAGATTCTAGAAGTGACACAGCCCAACCCAAAACTGTACTTTCTTTCTGTGGCCCAAGATCTGCAGCTATTTGTTTTACGTCCTCTGGTGTAATTTCTTTTAACGTAACAAGACTAGTTTGATCGGCAGCACCTCTCTGCCGTGGGACGGTGGCAGTGGATATGCTGGTATCAACACCTTCTCTTCTTTTTTCCATTCACATGTATTATCCCAATAGATGTTTTCTCCTGATTTGCATTCTAATTCTCCACCATTTTTTGCAATCCAGTAGCTCTTTTTCATTTTTGCATCCCGATCTGCATTTTGCAAGCATCTAATCTTAGTTTCCCGTTTCATGATCCCTTTGGAGCTCTCCCTTGCTCTGGCGTGAATCATTGTACAATATATTTTAATCCTTCAAAATGTTTCTGTTGTTTTTCTTTCTTTTTCTAAATTCACATGATTCTCTAATTCCAATTCTATCTCTTATTCCATTTTTTTAGCCACCAGATGATATTCCTTTTCTCTGCATGGAATCAGCAAGCTATGTCACATCATTCTGGGAATAACATTTGCAATTGGCATATGAACTTTAAAGTGTCACCCATGAACTCACTTCCTTTGATTTATTTCTAATGTTGTCTGTGCCTGTACCAGTTAGCCTGGAGGTAGAATCCGCACCATGGGAACAATTAGGTCTCCCTCATGGTACATGTTAGATGGTCTCTCTGCTACTGAAAGGCAAAAATATCCCCTCAGCATATCTTAGTGCCTTCCTTACCAGACTCCGTCTGGAGCTGAGCCTTTTGTATAAGCATCTCATTCACATTTCTCTGGTTTTCTTCACATTTGGCTTTCGTATCTCTCATCTGGTCTTCCAGGGTGCGGTACATTTTTTCCAGATTAGCCTGAAAGAGAGTAAGAAAGTGGAAATCACTCATGTGCATTGTACTGCATTAAATTCCCACCAGACAGAAATATTGTCAAGTATTTCACTTATAAAGAAACACCTTGGACTTAGTAATGGTCTCCGTACTACTGGCCAAGTCGCTAATCTCCATCTTCAGCTCGCTCTTCTCCTTCTCCAGCTTCTGCTTCACTCGCTGCAGGTTGTCGATCTGCTCCCCAAGCTCAGCTGTGCTGTCCGCGTGCTTCTTGCGCAGGGCGGCAGCCGTGGCTTCGTGCTGCAGCGTGGCCTCTTCCAGGTCGCGACGCATCTTCTGAAACTCTGCCTCACGCTTCTTGCTGAGTTCAGACTGAGCGCTGGTGGCTCCTCCAGTCTCTTCAAGTCTTCCACTGATGTCCTCAAGTTCATGAGCCAGCTCATCACAATGCTTCTCTGCTTTGGCCCGCATTGCTTTCTCACTCGTGGTCTCCTCTTCCAGCTCTGCAACACGGGCCTATATAATGAGGAAACAGCACATCGGAAATTAATAGGGCGACAGACAATTACATGTTTAGATTGACACATAATTGTCATAGTAGAATCCAAGCCCATAGCTTTGGACATCATAAGCAAAACAAAGTCCCTTCGAATTTTACTGTTTTACCATTGCAGGCAAAGGCTTACCAACAGGAAAAGACCTATGGATCAACTCATACTGACTTTAGATCACAGCTTTCTGTTGTGTGGAGAAAAACATTACAACATATAGAGGTATTTACTGTGGCTGGGTCAGGGATTTTCTCAGTTACCAACTATGGGCAAGCATCATTCATGCTACTATAGCTTAAACAAGCAAGCGGTAAAGATGAAGTAACTACATAAAGACTCTTGCCTGCAATTCTCTGATCTTCTTCTGCAATTGAATACCCGAATTCTGCTGTTCCTCAATTTTATTTTGCATCTGGTTAAATTCAAAGTCCCTCCTGGGAAGGAAATGGTTTTTTCAATAAAAAGAAAATATGTCCAGTTAAAAACAAATAGTAAATTTGTCACCTTTTTTTTTTTTACATACTTCCTTAATTTTTCATCTAAATGTTGTTTATCATTCTCCAGATCCACTATGGTTTCCTGCGCAAGTTTCAAGTCTCCCTCAAACTTCCTTTTCACTCGTTCAGTGTCCATACAAGCTTTTCTTTCCTGTTCTAAAGATCCTTCAACCTGTAACATAAACATATATAAAGCTGACTGATGGAACACCTGAAGGATTTGCCCCTTCTCCTTGTGTTAAACATGCTCACATGGTTCACTTGTTGCTCCAGCTTGATCCTGGCTTTGGTGAGAGTATTAACTTTGTCCTCCTCAATTTGCAGGTCATCCAGTGCCTGCTGGTGGGCTTCTTGCAGTGCCTTCTTCTCCTTGATTAACTTCACAATTGTCTCATCCAAACTTTTTGTGTCTTCAGTCAGATTTTTAACCTATTGTAAGGCAAAATGCTTGAAAGTTACAAATAATGTAGGGTTTTATAGAGGCAGTAAACTTGTTGCTAGACTATCAAAGAGACTTAATTAGTTGCATTATATGCTCAAACTATACAATCTCTCTGCTTATATATCAACACTCCTGAAGTCACAAAGCAATGCTGAACTTTCATTTTAATACATTTTTAGAATCATAGAATCATTTATGCTGGAAAATAACTTTAAGATCATTGAGTCCAACCGCTAACCCAGCAATTCCAAGTCCAGCACTAAACCATAGCCTGAGGTGCCACCTCTGCCTGCTTTTTAAACCCCTCCAGGGATGGTGACTCCAGCACTGCCCTGGGCAGCCTGTTCCAATGCCCCACAGCCCTTTGGGGAAGAAATTGTTCCCCAGATCCAACCTCAACCTCCCCTGGCGCAACTTGAGGCCGTTTCCTCTGCTCCTGGCTCTTGTTCCTGGGGAGCAGAGCCCGACCCCCCCTGGCTCCAAGCTCCTTTCAGGCAGGTCAGAGATCACAAGGTCTCCCCTCAGCTCCTGTTCTCCAGCTGAACCCCCAGGTCCCTCAGCCGCTCCCATCGCACTTGTGCTCCAGCCCCTCACCAGTTCCGTTCCCTTCTCTCAACTCGCTCCAGCACCTCAAGGGCTTTCTTGGCGTGAGGGGCCCAAAACTGCCCCCAGGATTCACGGTTTGGCCTCCCCAGTGTCCAGCACAGGGACAGTCACTGCCCTAGGCCTGCTGGCCACACCAGTGCTGGCACCAGCCAGGATGCTGGTGGCCTTTTTGGCCACACACTGGTTAATGTTCAGCCTTCATTGACCAACACCCCAAGATACTTTTCCTCCAGGTACTTTCCAGCCACTCTTCCCTGACACTGTAGCACTCATGAGGTTGTTGTGACCCAAGTGCAGGATCTTATGGGTTAGTTTTCCTGCACAACCGAGGTGACCCAATTATATGCCAGGTCCATAGATTTCCTTCTATAACATCGTGCTATTGTTCAAGTTACATCCTATTACGCACAGATCAACTATTACTAAAAGTACAAATAGCAGAACTAAAAAGTACCTTGTTTTCTGTGGCATGCTTCTCCTTTTCAGCCTTGGCCAATGTTAACTCAAGGTCATCAATATCTTTCTTCAGCTCAGAGCATTCATCCTCCAGCTTCATCTTTATGGCAGACAGATCAGCCTTTATCTCCCCTTCATCATCTAGTTTTTCTATTAACTCCTTCATTCTTATGTCCAGCTGGCATTTTGCTTTGATCAGCTGGTCACATCTTTCTTCAGCATCAGCCAAATTTTCACTTTCCTTTTTACAGAAAACAGAAATGTGTGTCATTGTCATGCATTGGACCTGACACTTGCAGAAATTACCTGCTCATTGTGCAATTGGAACATGAAATAAAAGAATTTCCACTCAGGCCCTTCCTAAACAAAATTGGTGTGATATGAGGAACCAAAAATGCTTTTAAATTACGTACAATCTGTACTTGCAGCTGCAGGTCCTTTTTCTCTTGCACCACAGTCACCATCTTTTCTTCCAGTTCTTTCCTCTTGGTTTCTGATCTAGTCAGTTCTTCTTTCATTCTCTGAAACTCTTCCTTCATTGTGGCCATTTCCTTCTCCGTTTCCACACTTTTTAAGAGGGGTTTCATCTTGAAGTACAACTTCATCCAGGGCCAGTGCTTGACCTTCATGAATGCGCGGATGTTGTACTGGATGCAGCAGATGGACTCCCTGAAATCAACAGGATCCATCAGCACTGTGGAAAAAAGCACCTTTTGAGAAACCAGACATCACAGAAGACACACACCTCTGGTTGAACATTCTTTTGAATTCAAGTCTCCTGAGGTAGCCCCTGCATAGAGCCTGTGTCTTTGTGATGAGTTTTCCTAAGCAATCATCTCGCATCTCTTCCAAGACACCTAGCAAACCTGCCTTGAAGAACACCTGCAATTGAAGAGAAAGCGATCAGTCACGTCTGGGCTTATATTTTAATGCAATGAGTGATTTCTCATTGTGTGGACAAGTTAGATGTTTACCTTGGTGTGTCCAAGTTTGTACTGAGTGTGATCTATCTCAATGGAAGACAGCAACTTTTCACACGCCTTCTTGCTATCAATAAACTGTCCTTCTGGAATGACGCTGGCATTCAGGAGGCGGTATCTGACAAAACGAAGGAAAAAAGTTTAACTGTTGGTATTATTTCAGTGCACAGGATGCTACAAGAACAGCTGTCACCCTGAAGAAACAGAGGAAGGCTGAGTCTGACTGACACTACCAGCCTTAAATAGCAAAGCAGTAAGAAGCAGGTCACTGAGACTGAGGGCATGGACAGTCTGTCCTTGGACCTGAGAGACCCTGCTCATCTGTGTCACTGTCATTGACACTAGTTTAGGGGTCCAGCTCACTGCGTGAGCTGTAAAATTTTAAAAAAATCAATGGATTTTAAGAATAGGGGCACTGCTGCAATTATCTGCTATGACCTTCTGTATAACACAGGCACACAGTCCTCCCAGTGCCTTGTTCATCCAGCTGCAACCTTGTGATTATTTTTTTTTTTAAAGAAATTTCAATTTTATTTGAAGCCTTCTAACCTTGAGACTGTCCCAGGTAAGCTATTCACCCTCACTGTAGGAAAGGTATAATTCACTTCTACCTTGAAAACATCTTTTCTCAGGTCCCCCCCTTGGACTCCTGATTTAAATCTTTTAGATGACAGGTTCTGGCATATTCAGAAATCTTTACACCTGTAGGTTCTCTATACTACAAACAAATCTTCTGGTTTCTTCAGTTAGTGCCCAAAATGCCACTTCTACCCTTGCCACTGTCCCTGCTCTCCAGGACACCCTGTTCGGTGCCGTACCTGTGATGTCATTTCTTTGTTCCTAGAGATCTGACCCTACGTTTGCCATTGTTCCAATACAACGTTGTTCCAATAGAACAAGTAGATGAGCCCAGGCTGATTGCCCTAAATTTAGAAAACCTTTATAAATGGCTTATTTGCATGGCAGTTCCTCAGTTAAAATTATTTGGTTGGGTTTTTTTTCTTAATGTATAAATTAATGTAGCTAAGGTGCTGTAGAAATGTTAGCCCTGTACAAACTGAGTGCGCCATGTGGAACTAATTTAGATCTCCTGCTGAAGTCTGTTTTGTTAATGTAGATACATTTGCCACTCAAGCTTTTAATTTCATTATAAAAGTGGTAGGAGATTTAACATAATTTTCTTTCAACAAAACCATTCTAGTTAGAATTATTAAAATGACATTGTACAAACTTCTACTAGATAGTGGTTAAATATAGGAGGTGGTATAGACCACCCTCCATATTTTTGCTGAAACATGCTTGTATCAAATTAGAGATTTAAACAAAGAATACCCAAACATTCTGATGAACACGAATGAAGTGAAAACAGGTTTTGCAATACAGTACTCGGGAAGGCATTAGGGTGGGCACTGCCCACACAGACCCTGATAATAGATATGTCTTCATACTTCCCATAGTTGTTAAATATTAAAATAGTCTTTTCCTAAGAACTGTATGATTGACTTGTTTAGCAAGACACTTCTCTCAAATGAATTGGGCTCAATGCAAACACAAGAATGTTATTACAGACCTTTGTTTAAAATCCCCATATAATAACTTGTTAGGAAATCCTTTCCTGCAGATTCGAATCCCTTCCAGGACACCGTTACACCTCAGCTGGTGCAGAACAAGCTTGTGATCCATCAGACCTGTGAAAGAGCAACATGGGGATATATTGACTTTCCTAGTATCAGTCAAGTGGTCTTTCTGCCAATTTCTAATCTATGCTTTATGAATTACCTGGGGTCTTTGTTTCATTGGGAATGATACAACGTACAAAATGAGGATGAGTTGTTCTCAAGTTGGACATCAGTTTATTCAGATTTTCCTGTAAAAAAAGAGATCATTTGCAAGCTCTGTATTACTTCAAGACATAATGCAAATAAATATTATTTGACTCTCACAAAAAAAAAAAAAAAAAAATTTAGAAGGTTTTCTTTACTTTTCTAGTGAATATTCTACAATTCGGTACAGGCATCAGCAAAGTAAATAGCTCCTAACAGTGGACACAAATGATAAACTTTTCTCCTGTCTCAAAATGAAAATGTGTCTCTAGTGGTTAGAAGCTATTAAACAGGTGCAAATAAATGAATGATATTCTGGGATAACAATACTGGACTTCCTTGATTAAATAAGCTATTGATCAAACAAATGAATGGGTTCATTTGTTGTTTTTATTACTTAGATATATTAGTTATGTATGTTTAAAAGATAACTGCGACACAAAACCAATGTTTGTCTATGACATCAGAAGTCATCTGCTCTGCAGGACAGGTTTTTAGCATTGCATTTCTTTAAGCATCCCATCCAATGATGACATACTGTGCGGATGGCCCATGCCACGGCCAGGTGGATGCTGCACTCCTCATCCTGCCAGGAAGGGCTGGGCCTGTTCCTGGCCCCAGGATATGGATGTGTCACAGCAGCATCCAGGCGCTGCAACATGTTCTTGGACCGTTTGTGTTGCCCACACTGACTGGAAGGCACTGGCTGTGCCCTGTACTCAGACACAACCTGGAAGGAGCCAGTTACAGCCAAATGGGGGAGGGATGCTCTTTGCACCAAAGGTCAAAGTCAAGACAGCTTTGTGAAACGGTGCAACCTGATCAAAGCACATGACTTCTCCACCATCATCCCACTGGACCTCATCAGCAAAGCAGAATTCAAATTAGCCTTTACCAGATCCCAAAGGCAACTTTCCACATTATCGTGTGGCAACAGAGAAAGTAGGAATGGTGAACTAGTGCAGACAGGTCTGACAGGACTGCCTCTTGGCATCTGCTGCAGCTGGTCCATGCTGTGCCAGAGAACACACCTACCCGAAAGAGTACGGAGACAGTTTGGAAGGAAGAGCCTTTTTTCTTAGTTCTTTTCTTCTGAATACCACCATCTTCAGCTGGAAAATGAGATAACAGTCCAGCTGAGGTACTGCTGTAGATCCCTTGGACAGCATTATAATGGTGCATCTAACACATAGAGCATGAGTACTGACTTGACACTGATTCAAGTCAGGTGATAGCAACAGTTGGAAACACCAGATAAGAGACATAATCCTCTAATCTTACCTTCATCTATGGAAGCAAAGGTGGCATAAAGACTGCATAAAATTTTCATAGATGATTTCTGGTACAGCCCCACAACAGTTTCATTCAGGGGGTCCTTGTTCTTCTCCAGCCAGCCAGTGATGTTGTAGTCCACCGTGCCAGCGTAGTGCACCAGGGAGAAGTGAGCCTCAGCCTTGCCTTTGGCAGGTTTGGGCTTCTGGAAGTTGCTGGACTTGCCCAGATGTTGGTCATAGAGCTTGTTCTTGAAAGAGGTGTCAGTTGCCTTGGGGAACATGCACTCCTCTTCCAGGATGGAGAAGATGCCCAAGGGCTGAATAGTAAAAAGGTGTTTCCAAACAAGATTAATTCAAGTTATAATAATATGGAGTGAAAGAAATGCTAAAGTTGAAGTACTGGTGGTATTTTATAGAGAATTAACTTGGGAGGAGCAGATAGGCAAGATTTTTCATGAACAGCTGGCAAGACATTCAGAAACACCAGATTTTCATAAATGGGGTTTTGAACTACTTAGACATTGGCAGGAAAACAAAGAAAGCCAAGCAAAAACTGTGCAGTAACTTCTAGACATATAGTAGTGACTTCTCCTTATCCAGAAGGAGCAAAACACAAGAAGACATGAGGCTTTCTAACATCTGAATTTAACAGAGAGGAAAACCTGTGGAGGAACCAATATACAAAGACAAAAGACAACTGGGGTAAATATGACAAAGAAATGACAATTGATAATGATGTGCAAGAAGGAAAGACAGAACAGAGAAGTAAAAGCCATGTCTTTTCAGAAGGCAAAATAGATTTCGAATCAATGGACAATTAACCACAAGGGTTATGTTTAAGGGAAGAGAGGAGGTAAGGAGACCTGGAAGCTTCACAGAGACTGTGCTGCAGACACTCAGTGCAAACCCTCTCAAGAACTCCTCCTAGATCTGATCTGTGTGACTGCACAAGCTACGTAAGAATCTCACCTTCTCAATGAGCTCAATGCAGGCAGCCAGGTCCATCCCAAAGTCAATGAACTCCCATTCAATTCCCTCCTTCTTGTACTCCTCCTGCTCCAGCACAAACATGTGGTGGTTGAAGAACTGTTGCAGCTTCTCATTGGTGAAGTTGATGCACAGCTGCTCCAGGCTGTTGAACTAATATTTGAATAAACGTGTTAATATTGTTAAACTGACTCAAATCAATCTATTTTGTAGAGATGTCAAGGCAAGGTCAGCCAGACTGTCCCTGGAGGGTTTTTATAAAAGCATACAGGATATATTATGGGTGGTTCAGGTTTTCAGAGAAGTTGTGCTGTGCAGCACATGGTTGATGTAACCTGCATGGGCGATATTTTAGGTGACCCCAACGTCATCAAATACAGATTCTGTGGGGAGGGAGACAGCAGCTTCACGGCTAGGCTTCTGCTGTTTCCTTTCTCTTACAAAGTGGCTGATGGATCTACAAAGGCAGAAGCAGCTTCAGAGATATTTGCCCTGTTTTGAGGAATACATTGGGGTGAGGAGGAGGAAAGGTCAGAAAAGGCAAACAAGAGGAAAAAAGCGTTTAAAGGCAGCCAGAAGTCTAAGAGCTCTATGTAAAACCAAACCTCAAAAATCTCAAAGCCAGCAATGTCTAAGACCCCAATAAAGTGCTGTCTTGACAGTTTTGTATCCAGTTGCTGGTTGATGCGCATCACCATCCACAGGAAGAGTTTTTCATAGACTGACTTGGAAATGGCATTCACTGCCTGGTGCACCTGCAGGGACATGGTTCACACAGCTGTGTCAGGGCACTGCTGGTGCATCACCAGAATAAAACACCCCTCCACCACACACACAGTCAGCCAGAGTGCACTAACAGGCCTTAATGGTCCTGAGCATCTTCAGCTGTGACCTGCACCCACCCCTGTCCCTTAGGGACAGGACAGTCCCTGCTGTTCCCTGTCACCCACCTGATCCACTGTTTGGCCCTTGATGACATATTCGTTTCCCACTTTCACACGGGGATAGCAGAAAGCTTTCAGCAGGTCTGCTGAGTTCAGGCCCATCAGGTACGCTGCTTTGTCAGCCCCTGTCAAATGAAAAGAAAAAAAGAGCTGAAAGACTTTCTTCTTAGCTGGGACAGACTGAATGTGTTGGAGCCAGCCAGAGCTCCCTCTGAAACCTGGCAAACTGGCTGGGTTTACCCCATCCACAAAGCCTGACCAACATTCTCACCTACTTTTCCAAACAGCCACGTAGGGCTGGTCCTCACAATGGAGTGGCTAGGTGGGGTAAAACCAATGAGTGCATTGATGATGGGATAACAGAGTGGTTTTTTCCTTCAAGCCACTTCTGCACAACATCACCCAAGCAGAACAAGTCTGGATGTGTTACCAGAAATGGTGAACACTCCAGTAACATGTCCCAGGCATAAGGGACTTCAGCAGAGCCATCAGGAATAAAATGGATGCAGAAACCGACTCTACAGGATGCGGTAAGCTGAACGTTGAACCTTCTTTTTATGTTCATCAAGGAACAACTGCTTCTTTCCTGGCAGACTCCTTGAATTTATAGTGAAAAATAGTATGAAAACAGTTGGAAATACATCCCTCCAAGCCATGAAGGTGTTACCTGCTGTGCCATCTGGCTCTGCCTGCTCCTCATGTGGTTTCTGCTTGAACTTCATGTTCCCGTAGTGCATGATTGCCCCTGTCAGTTTGTAAATCCCCATTCTCTCATTGGAGCTGAAGCCCAAAATGTCAATGGCTGCCTGCACACAGATAGATCAGCTGACTACAATGGTGCTGATAGAAAAAGCGATACTGTCTCTCCTTGCTAAATGTACTCACATCTGTGGCAACAAGCTCCTCCTGGTCATCAATGCTGGCCACAGAAATCTCCCCTTGGCTGATGAAGGGGTAGTCATACGGGTTGGTTGTGATGAGGAGCATCTCTGAAAAGCAAACAAAGGAGTAACAGACAGACCCCAGAAGTGAAAAAGGGAACAACAGCTCAGCAAGTGTTCACAGGCTCGTTTTCCATTTGCATCCCCAAACTCTTAGTTTTCTATTAAGAGACAAGAAAGACAGAGTAATGTCATTTATCTGCCTTCCACCGGATGAGCAGAAAGCCCTGGGCAGGTACTCAGTCCTCCCAGCCTAATATGCTATGAAGTAGGAGCTGAACACCCAGCACTGGTAGACACAGAACAAGGGCCATCCAAAGAAACAGCTTATAAGAAAAATACTTTGAGGTAAGACTCATACATGCTTATCCTCATATATGACATATACTAATGCATCCTGGATGCCCCTTGTACCCACTATGGTTGTGTGCTGGTGCACATAAATAATACCAACACGTGTGTTTCTCTCCATCTAACTGAGGCCAGAATTAACAGCTCATTTTCAGTCCTGAATCCTATGGCAGAGTAAGAGAAGCAGAGGTGTGCAGATGTGCAGTGGGGCTGTGCAGCATGCAGGAGAGGAAGCCCTCCATACATGGAAGATAAATCAGACATGCAGCGCCCTGGCACACAGCAGCCTCTCTAGAAAGGGAAGAGGGAAGTGGTGAATGTTGGGAGGGCATGTAGTGGGAGGATGGGGATAGGAGCTCCACTTTGGGAAATGTTCTGTGGATAGTTGGGAGGGACAGGCAGAGTGGAGTGAGGATCAATACAGTAGCTGAATATGTGGCAAAAGGGTTTGGGCCAGATGCAGGGCACAGGTAGGGTGTAGCATGGCAGTGAGAAGGGAAAAAGGTTGAAGGGGCTCTACTGGAACCAGGGAAGAACTTTTGCCCGTATGATGAAGAGTTCAGATATGTGGTTTGTAGATCAGGATGTCTCGCCAACCTGCAGCCAGGCAACTTCTCACCTTTTCATTGAAGACAATTCACAGGATCTGGCTTGTATAAGCTGGACTTTCCACAGCAGCAAGATGTAAGGCAGAGTAAATTAGCCACCCCCACACCTCACCCACACACAGGTTGCGTTAGAGCTTACCCATGGACAGTAAATTGGAGGTGGAGTAACCCCTAGTGTGACACTGTTATACAAAGACAACAGTGCTGTGCACAGGTTTGGCAACCCAGTCACCTCTAATAATGGAATACAGGTGACATAAACAAGCACATGATCAAAGCTTCTGTGCTTGGCACAGCTGGGGGCTTGTGACACATGGCCCTGGGCCAGCAGGTGCCACTGGACCCTATGTCACTGAGCTGATGCATTTAGGAAAAAGTTTCCCATATTGATTTTACTGTAAAATGTCACCAGGCTATGGCTGTCCTTACCAAGCAGTTCGGGCTTCTTATTGGAGAGGATCTGGTAGAAGATGTGGTAGCTTCTCTCAGCCTTCAGCTGGAAAGTAACTCTTGACTTTTCGAGTAAGTCTGTAATACGTATGTACACGGACATTTTTCAAGCTCTTCTTTACAGTAAAGCAGTAAGCCCCCCCTCCTTTACTCACAGGTCTCAATGTCACCGGAGGCCAGTTTTCCAGAGGTACCAAAATGAATACGAATGAATTTACCCTGGCAAGCAGACAAAAAGTAGTGGTCAGTGCAGCATTCTCAGGGCAACATGCCTGAGTGTTTTTCTCTCTTGAATCTCAGTGGCAGCAATTCCAAATCAGTCTGAATTATCTTAGATATTCAAAGATTGATAAAGGGGAACAGTTTGTTGCAGGCCCACACAGCTATGAGCAAGAAACAGCCGTAAACACATCAGCATCTGACAAACAACTAAGAAATTTCTCAGCAAAAACATTTCTCCCAGCTCAAGGGCCCTCAGTTGCAGGTAACAAGCAGGCAGACAGGATTAGAAATGCAGCAGGGCAGAGAAATATGACTCACAAAGCGCGAGGAGTTGTCATTTCTCACGGTCTTGGCATTCCCAAAGGCCTCCAGCAGTGGGTTAGCGCTGATGATCTGATCCTCGAGCGTCCCCTGTGAGAATATTTGAACCATTATTGAAAAACACCATGGGCTATGTGGTAGGAAAAAGTTACTATATTGTGGCTTGCCTGATGACATGTGCAGCCATGTGCCCTTCATTTCGGTTGTACAGTTTTACTGCAGCATGTCCTCAACTACAGCGCCATGAACCAGCACTGTGTGTAAATGGTGAATAATGAATTTTTCTCATATTTGGACTTTCTCCCATGGTCAGAGCTCTCATCCCTCAGCCACTTGGACAGTCTAGTCCATCTGAAGAAACTGGAGCTTAGGAAGAATCCTGGACACTGACCTCCCAGACCTGGTATCAGTCCAGATAAAGCTACATCTGGGCAGTGACAGTGGCAGCTCTGGTGGCTTGTATCTTTGTGGTCCTAACTGCATATCAGCCCTGGCCTTACTGCCTTCTGAGAGAGTGGCTGAAGCTACTCAAAGATATTCCACATATTGAGGTAAATGTTTGTCACTAGTGCTGTCCCCAGCCGCAAGTTGGTGACACCCTGAACTGCCCTTGTGCCAAGCCTTTCTTCCTCACACCTTCATGCAGGACCCCTTCTTCTTGGCCAGGTCCCCACTCGCTGCAATTGTGGCAAAGTACTGGATGACCCGCTTCGTGTTCACAGTCTTCCCTGCACCGGATTCTCCACTGATGAAAGAAAGCACAGAATGAAGAATTATCTGCCCAGTTTTCGTTGGAAACAAAGTTCAAAGTGACAGATGTACTTACGTGATGAGGATAGACTGATTTTCACGATCTGTCAAAGGGAAAAACAGCTGCAGTCAGACAAGCTGTAGGGAAAAGTGCTGGTTCTCAAGTAACCCAAGACCTGGAATCCATTGAAGGGAAAAGAAACAAAGTATCTGCCAGCAAAACTGCAAAGACATGTGGTCTTTTCCTCCTCCCCTCTTCTCCCTGCACTCCACGTCTTGTCTTCTCTCCTTCACCTTTGCTCCATCCTGCACTCTGCCCTTTGCTTCTGTCTTCACCACTCTCTACTTTCATTACTCTTTAATACAGGACAAGACTTGATTCAAACTAAAAGCATGTATTCTGGTGAAAATATTTCTTCTATCTCTGTTCTGGACCTACCTGCAGTTGCTTGAAGCCACATGCTGGTGTGCTGACTGGGGACATCCCAGATACTGTGTCCTACCCAACTGCCACCTCCCTTTGCAGTGGTTCCTGGTATGGTGCTTAGCTTAGTACTTAGACCAGAAATACAGAATAATGTGCAGTAAAACAATAAAAACCTGTTCTAAGAGACAGGGAAAATTGTCTGGAGCTGGTTTTGCATCACACATCTAATTCCACAGTACAATAGCCAGAGCTCAAGCAGATAATCTGCAACATGACACAACACAAGGAATTGGGGCAACACGCTGTATAAGATGGTAAAGGCAATTCAGCCCATGGCAAATAAGAAACGGCAAAAGCAGTGTTTCTGACACTTTTTTTTTCTGAGTCTGGTCAAAATAGAAAAGCTCACCAGTCAGCATGAACTGATAGGCGTTGTCAGAGATGGAGAAGATGTGTGGAGGGACCTCCTGGCGCTTCTTGCCTCGGTAGCCGGACACCACCTCTGGGTTGTACACCGGCAGCCACTTGTAGGGGTTGACAGTGACGCAGAAGAGACCCGAGTAGGTCTTCAGAAAAAAAACCAAACAAAACAGAAGAGTCACCGAGGTCCATCTCCTGGCAGCTGGATTTTCTCCTTTGCCGCAAGACGGGACTTACATAGATCATCCAGGAAGTGTAGCGGTCCTTGAGGTTGTAGAGGACGGCAGGTTCGTGCAGGTGGGTCAACATGGCTACATCCTCAATTCTGTCAAACTTAGGCGGGTTCATGGCATACACATCATCAGGTTTGACAGTTACTGTCTATAAATCAGAAGGAAGCAGTTAAGCTTGATTCAGCAACTCTCGATGCTTCTTCCATGTGTACACACAAACACAGAGAAGTAATAACATCAGTAAGGCTGCTCTAATTCAGATCTTTCTTTCTGTTTAACTGTGCAAAACAAGACATGGTTATTACAGCCCAGACACTGCTGCAAGCCAGGAACTTCACAACACTGGCAAATTTACAGGATATAAATTTACTGTCCTGGAGTTGCTACAACCACACAGACAGAATTTCTGCTGGACCAGATCTTTCTACGCATTATTGCTGCTGATGAAGTTCAAGCTGCTGCTGCTCACAGCTGCAATGGCCAGGGGCACAGCTGCCAGCACATCTGCCTTCCAGCCTGCGGGACTCGAACTGCGCAATGCCGGACAGACAGGGCAGCAGGAGCACAAGATTCCTCAGCAGCAAATCCTCCCTTGGAACAGAGTTGTTTCACTCCCGCCTGTTGCCATTCCTAATCAAACAAAGGCTCTTGTCCTATTAAACAGCTCCATCTACTGGGCTCACAGTCCTGTCGCACAGCCCCTGGATACGTTTGGGGCCAGTGGCAGATGTGCAGCAAAGCAGATGTAGACAGATGGCAGCAGCTGATCGTGGCCACATTGAACCAGGAAGGAGCTTGAAAATCCTGTTCTTGTTTCTCCAGATGGCTTTTCCCATGGCTTTGATTCGTTGCTTTTACACTGTAATTGCTGCTGCCAGGGGCTGGTCCAAGCTGACTACTCCAGTCCCAAGAGGAAATAGCATTACTGCAATCATATTTGATTCAGAAAGATTGAACACCATTCCCAAGCTCAGATCCTGACTAGTAGAATTATCTTGGGCTTCTTTCGACAAAGCAAGAACTACAGGCACTGTTTTCAAATGCCACTTTGTGATCTGTGTCCCTAAATACCTTTTTAAAGAGCTCCAACTCTTGAACAATTAGGATTCACAGAAAGTCCCTGTACAGAATAAGAGATTGTGCATTAACTGCTACTCACAAGACACAGCTGGGAGTTACCACAGAGGTTTCTAACATAATGCAAGTTTGATGCTCAGAAGAAGGCAGGAAGCTCTAGAATATTATGAATTATTAGAAAATAATATGTAGGATGTGTCTGTCAGTTTATTCAAACCTTCATTACTGATCACACCTCTTAAAAAGGACATAGTTGTACTAGAGCTGATCCAGAGAAGAGAAACAAAGATGGTCACAGGTATGAGACAGCTTTTCTATGAGGAGGGCATAACCTGGTAGGGATTTGGGGGTGAAAAAGAGATACTTTTGAAGTTTGCAAAGTCAGGAATGGCAGAGACCACCATGGCTAGAGCAAGGACTAATTATTCACTTTTTCTCCTTGTGAAAAAATAAGCAAAAATTACCAGGCTGCATATTGCAGAAACAGGAAGCACTTTACATATACTCTAATTTTAAACTGTGGAAATCTTTCCCACAGGACACTACAGAGGCAGAAAATGCAAATGGATCCGAAACGCCAGCCCCAGGAAAGCGGGTCCTTGTGCACAGCAGCCTGCAAAGCCCCGGCTCAGCCACATACCCCTGACTGCGCTGGGCTGGGGGTGACCCAGCCGTGACTGCTTTATTCTTTATTTGCTTTATTCTTAAAAAATCTGGTAGTGTCTGCTGTCAAGATGCTGGTTGAGGCAGTTCTTCAGGCTGCTGCAGTTATCCTTACAGAAGTTACCAGGGCACAAGTTGTTAAGACATTTCAGTGTTTTTGCAAGATTAACACCTTGGAGGCTCCTGTAGGAAACTGTTTGCAGCCAGTGATACTGATAATTTCACATGCAAAGAGGACTTTCAAAGGAGGGGCCTGCTTTGCTACCAGTAAAGGAAGGAATTTATCGGTAGACATGACAGTGTAAGATGACAAAGGGTTAAAAGCAGAGCTAGAGGAATGGTAAGACTGGCGAGGCTACAACGCGGCCTCTTTCAGAGCATTGCATGATCATTAAAGCCTAAACCAAGAATAATTATCCAACGGATGTCTTCAACCCAGCATCCAGAGCAATACCTTCCTCTGCAAGCTGTGCTGGTCCCAGTCAGAGGGCAAGGCTGGGCAGGGCAGATTTCTAGTCTAGTCTCATGCTTTCTGTGCTCCTTGCCCTCCCCGGCAGGCGGCCTGAGCCCTCAGTGGCGCAGGGAGAAAGGCCAGGAGAATGCACTTACTCTGCCATCCTCTGTCTCAACAGTTATCTTCCCATCCTGGGCAGCCTTGATCTTCCCTTTGGTGTACTCCACCTCAGGATCAGCCACAAAGCAACAGGTCTTGGCATCAAATGGCTGGTTCTGGGCTTCTGTTCTCTCCTTCTCTGATTTGCGCAGGTATGGTGCAGCCTCACCAAAAATCTCCATGGCAGCGTCTCTGCTCATGGCTGAAGCTGAAAGACAGGCCCTGTTGTGGTCCCTGCAGCTGGGCAGAGTGGAGCTGGACATCAACCAGCCCTCCCAAGCTGGGTGCTCTGAGAGCGGGTACCCAAACACCCTTCCCATCTCTTGAACATGTGCCATGAGGGCTTGGGCGAGGTATTTGTCTTTCAAAGCTGGAATGTACAAAAGCAAGGAAGAAAAGCTGCCACCCTCCATGGCCCCAGGGAAAGAGGATCCCAGCCTGAAGGAGCAGGAGGGCTTCCTGGGGAAGTGTGGCAACGGGGAGGGATTTCTGAAGGATTCACATAGTTATTAGTAAGGCTGAAGCCCTGAAGTATTTTTTCTTCCAGTTCTCCTCTTCATTCATGATTTCCCCCACCCGCTTCCCACATGGAGCCTGTCCTTGTCCTCTGGTAGGCAGCAACACACACGTGCCGTAGGACCTGCTCATGCACAGGGGAGAACAGGAACCTGCCCACAGCGAGCGCAAGGGAAGAGCCAGCTCATGCTGGACTGGGCAAGATACTAGTTTTCATGCCTTAAATTCTCACCTCAACAATCAGTTGACAGAAAGAAGGAAGAGGCTGACATCTCCGGTATCTGGAAGAGAAAGAGTGAAAGGTCAGACTCCAGCTCAGCTATGGCCTCTCCGAAGGTCTGATACTTCTCACCTATTGTGAGCAATCACTGCAGCTGAGGACCAGCGAAGTAAACTGCAGACACCAGTCCCTCCCTACCCAGGGAATGGCCCAGCGGGGAATCAACAGCACATTTCCCCCCACAGTGCTGCAGCCTTGCAAGGCTCCAAGCTCCGTGGCAGGAGCCCTCTGCCCCTCTGCCAGTCGGTCACCACACAGCCAAGGGATCAGGAGCCACCAGCAAGGGCTTTCTCCCTGACAGCTTTTATAGGCTCAGCCCCCTCCCTTAGCTCGGCCTCTTCCCTATATTTGGAAGGAAGGGATCGACATTCCTGCCTGCTCACCAATTCACATTCATTTTCTGCCATATACAGTATGTAAAGAAAGAAGACACTCTTTTTTCCCATTTTAGTAACTTCAGGACCTAACTGTGGTTTGTAGACTCTTTGTCATGAGAATTTCCTCTACTGTGAACACGCTCTCCTGACAGCTACGACCATGGTCAGCACCTCACTCATACCTGCTCTCACCTACATGTCAGAGAAAGGTCCAGAAGGGCCCTGCCCCACTGCTGCTGCTCACAGATCCCTGGGCAGAGCTGCACAGGGCAAGGGAACACAAAGCAGCCACCCGTGGGGCGGAGGGCAAGGCCACGGGAAGAGAAAAAGGTGACGAGGATTCATGTAGGATTGGTTATGGCAAATCTTGTGACTTCTGATCACTGTAGGGGTCAGGGAGGACAGGAGGAGAGGCTGCGACTGAAGTATGATGTGACAAACCATGGCAAAATAGAGGCTAATCAGAAAGGACAACATCCAAATCTAGCCAGAGGTGGACATTTTATGAATGTCAAACCCTGAATATGCTAGAGAAATTCAGCTTCGAATACCGCTATGGCTGCCTAGGATGTCCACTACCCTTGCTGCCAAAAGGAGCTGCAGAAGCCATGTCACATCGTGCTGTCAGGTTCGTACACACAGCTGATTGCAATTCCCAGGTGAGGATATTGGTAAGGGGACAGAGCAGCCACCAAAATGTCAGATACCAGCCACCTTTGCACACCAGTGAGGACGGTGCAGCTCTGCTCGATCCTGAGCACTGGTGACCCAGAGCACCACCTTTATGTGAGTCCCTGGGCTGTAGGCTTGGCCGTGCTTTCGGAAAGGCAGCGCGGCGTCTGAGGAGCAGCAGCCTGTGCAAGGATACGCTGCACCAATGCAGCTCTTGCTTGGGTAACACAGACCAAGGCCCGGCAGCAGGACATGGCCAGCATAGGCTCCGACACCCCTCTCCCTTCCCCAGAGCAGGGCTGTGCCACAGACATCCAGCACCATGTTGCCAAACCACCACCCAAGCCACTTGTAGCCTGTGTGTGTGCCCTGAGAAGCACAGGAAACCAGTGGGAATTAGCACGGAGGAAAAATAAGAATGTAAAATTCTCCAGCTCTGCAGAAGAGGTTAGAACCAGGCAAGACCTGGAGCTGAGCTCTCCCATCTCAGGGCAAAGGACGATGCTCAGCACAGCCACACTCCTGCTGGGTTACTCTCTGGGCCAATAACCTATGTCCTTGGTCACATATTTTCAACGAGATATTATAAAACCCTCACTGACTCTTGCAAAGATGATTTGTAAACTCTTGCTAAGATGATTTGTAAACTCTTGCTAAAGGGGTATGAACCCCCTTCACATGGGCTTTGGAGGGAGGCCTCCCAGTCCCAAGTGATCTGTTTGGCTGGTACAGAGCAGACAGGCAATGGCTGCAAACGTAGCTCACCTGGCAGGAGCAATGGGATCCTTCACACCTGTGCAGATAGAGGCAGCTCCTGGTGCATGAGTGGAAGAGCATCCTCTGCTCTGAGTCACCCCACTTGTTTTGGTCATCTTCTATCATTTCAGTATCACCCACTCACCCTTCATGTAGACACCCATCCAAGGCTGCAGCACCAGCTTTCCCTTACCAGAATGAAACCTCCATGACCTGTGGGAAGCCTGAAGCCTCCCCAAGTAGCTGCTGTCACCACCCAAAGCACCAGCCCCTGGAGCACCTGTGGCACCAGCGGCTGTGGTGTGGGGGACATTACCTCACCCTCGGACACAGTGCCTGGCCCTGCTGGTGTTTGCCCAAGGAAAGCTGACCCTCTGGTCTTGCAGGAGCGTCATTGTCACTGGTGTTTTGACAAACATGTTCCATGTTGCCCTTAATTTCATTTAAGGGCACTAAAAATGGACACCACAGCCACATATCTCATGAACCATGAATTCCTAGAATCCCCCTAAGCCTGGAGGATGAGGGAAAGCTTTTTTTAGCAAGCATCTCCTGTGATCAGCCCTTTGAACTCAGCACAGTGGATGTACTGTCTGCAAAAAGCCGAGATGCACCACACCAACTATCAGCTTTGTCCTGACACTGACCTGTCCGTGTGATTCGGGCAGGGCCTGTCCTGCTTCCAGCCGTGCCCAGGAGCACGCGGACGGACCCTGCTCCCCACAGCCAGCTGGAGGATCAGAGCACAGAGTACACACAGGCAGCCAGAGCCTCTCTCCCTGTTTTCCCTCCCTGGTGCCCAGCTGGGAGCAGAGTGCAGGAAAACAATTAGCAGTGACCCACAGGTATCCAACCAGGCACAGGCATCTGCTGAGCGCCACACCAGAACATACTGGACTGTTTAAACCCATTTGCACACAGCCATTGTCCCAAATGCTATAAATCAGGGCCAGACGGTTTACCCACAAACTGTGGTATCATTTCACGCTCTCCCCAGCCCAGCAAGGGTGGGTAGCTAAAAGTGATTATGATCTGTGAACTACACAACTAGCTACAACAGCCATTGCTATTACATACCCGCTATTTGAAAAGGCTCCCCTTCTAACAGAAGTCACATTCTATTTCTCGCAATTCTCCATCATTATAGGAAAACATTTCTCAAGATAATAATTGCTGTAAAATCTTATTAGAAAGCAGCCTGGAGCAAGGGCTGAGATATAAAAATGCACCTGTTACACTGCAAAGCAGGAATGGCAAGAGGCTCGGGGAGTGCAGGTGAATCTGCACATCTAAATGTTTTGGTTTGGTTTTGTTTTTTTGCCTTTGGTCTTAAAAACATGCATTAGATTTTTCTGGTTTAGATAAGTGTACAAACCTTTCTATCTTTAGACTTGTCTGTGCCTTGGAGCCTTTGAAAGTTTGACAAGCTATATGAATAGGAATGACAGAGCTTCATGAAAATGAAAATTACAAAGTGCCGTGATAGATCTAAAACTTAAATCTCTTTTTGCAAACAACACTGGGAGTAGAATGAGTGGGATGCTGCAGGTCTTTCAATCAAGGAAATTCCAAGCATATTCAGGGTTTGACATTCATGAAATGTCCACCCCTGGCTAGATTTGGATGTTGTCCTTTCTGGGTCCTCCGTTTCAGGGTGAAAGGGACTTGAGCTAAAGCTCCTTGTGCTGTGCAGGGGACTGTTAATCACCTCAGAAAGGCAATTCACAACCCCTGTTTGCTAAAGGGGATCTGCTTAGCCTGAGCTGAGTGATGGGGCTGAGCACCCAACCCTTCAGCATCAGTCCCAGAGCCTGTAATGGACTTCAGAGAGCAGAGCCCCTCTGACCGCACTGGCTCAGGTACCCCCAGCCAGGAAACAGGAGCCCCAGGGGATCTCCAGGTGATATCTCTCACCTTCCCAGAAGAAGTGGAGGCAGATGTTAAGACTCAGTGACAGAAGCAGGGGCAGCAGAAGGAAACATGGCTGCAGCTTGGAGGCTCCAGGTCTTGACGGGAAGACACCTTTCTACCAGTACCATGTCTGGTTTTTGGTCCTATTCCTGTAGAAAGATGTTTCTTATTGCACTCCCAGAGCTGAAGGACATCTCAACCGTTTCACCTAACCCCCAGGACTGTGCAGGATTAGTCTTCTGCCCACAAAGCCATGAGCTACACTGGGCTACACATAAGTGCCACCTCTGCACTTATGTAGGATCCTGCTAGTCCTCGGGAAAACCCAAAGCTTCATGTGCTGGGGCTGAGTGATCCAAGCAAGATGAGCGCAAGTCTTAGGCTTGCTGCTGTGAACCCACATCATCGTGGTCCACCACATCTCAGTTTGAGTGTCTGCAGCCCAAGAGCAAGGGTTTAACTGCACACGCATGTAAAGAGCAATGGCCCCCTTTAGTAGACATTTGGTAATAAATTGCACTAAAAAATAATTTAAGAAATGCTGTGGAGCAAAGGGAGAGATCAGTCGGTGAGGAGGGATTTCTTACCTTCTCACAATCCTGTAACCAATGCATGACCTCTTGGGAGCCATTGTTGCTGAGAGCTGGGGCAGCAGGATGGAGAGCAGCTGTGGGACAAGTTCCAAGCTGCACCGTCCCTGCACCGCTGCACGGCATCCGGAGCAGCGCCGGCACAGCCCAACATCAGCAGGTCCATGTACACAGCACTGGCGGGGATGGGACTACTGGGCCTTTCTAAAAGGAAGAGAAAGACTGGAGAGAGTTCAGAGGAAGGTGACAAAACTGGTGAGGGGCTGGAGCACAAGTGTGATGGGAGCGGCTGAGGGACCTGGGGGGTTCAGCTGGAGAACAGGAGCTGAGGGGAGACCTTCTGATCTCTGAACTGCCTGAAAGGAGCTTGGAGCCAGGGGGGGTCGGGCTCTGCTCCCCAGGAACAAGCAACGGGATGAGAGGAAACGGCCTCAAGTTGCGCCAGGGGAAATTCAGATTGGATATCATGGAAAGGGCTGTCGGGCACTGGAACAGGCTGCCCAGGGCAGTGGTGGAGTCACCATCCCCAGAGGGGTTGAACAAATGTAGAGATGGGGTTCTTAGGGACATGGGTTAGTGCTAGAGTCAGTTTATGGTTGGATTCAGTGATCTTGAGGGTCTCTTCCAACCAAGATGATTCTATGACATCCCAGAAAAGGATTAGATTTAGGCTAAGTCCCAGACCAGTGATACGCTGCTCCAGCGTCTCACAGGCTGAGGACAGTGAAACACTTTACTACCAAAACCTTCCCAGGGCAGTGCAGAAAGGCCCCAGGGCACACATGGAGGTGCACATCTACTTGCAAACAGCCCCGGGGAACAGCAGCTGCAGTTGTCTCTGTTGCTCCACGCTGCGGACAGCACCTGCAGACACAGAGCTGTGCTGAGGTGAAGGTCACCGGGGTGCTGTCACAGGGAGCTGCACTGCCTTGCAAGGCTCTCTAGTCCCGGTGTTGCCAGGGAGCTTTTATTGCTGCCCTTCATTCAGATAAGGGCACTCATGGCTCAACATAGCCCCACAAATTAAAGGTGGATTTACTGGTTGGTGTCTGTCTATTTTTGCACAAAGAACTTTGGGATAACAAGGAGGTTTTGTAAGCTGTAGCTGAGTAAGTTCCATGGCATGCTGAAGGAACCTACTTTATTAAACTAGTAATACACAGCTTAAAACACGGAATGAGCTGGCTCTTGCACAGAGACAGATGCGATCATTCCTCCCCAGGTCTCCCCAGCACAGATCCTCATCCTCCCAGGAACACACACAATCGATGCAGAGCTGCTAGAAGTCAGGGGCTAGATACTCCACAAGCAGCACAGCTTCCTTTAAAAAAACATCCGTTTCTGTTTGAACCAGAAAAGAATTTAGAAGATGTGGTTTGGAGGGGAAACAGTTAGCTTTTCACTTTTTGTTTTAGGCCAACAAACCTTAGAGCAACCCTCTAAAACTGACCTGCTTATCAGTTCACATCAAATAGCAAGGGCTGTGGCCATTCCCCTGTAGCACAACCCAGAATTTGTGCTTCGCTAAGTGCACACGCGGTGCCCCAAGGCTGAGCAGCTCCTGAGCAGCCCCAGCACACACTGTCCTGCAGTTACAGCTCTTGGGTCTTCCCGGTGAGCACCCTACGCCAGCAGGACGGACTGGAATGTCTCAGCTGCAACTGGCAACCTTAGCGCACCGTGGCAGGCTGTTCACAGCTCTGACTTCGCAGTGTCCCTTATTTTACCTGACTGAAGATACATCCTGACTTGCAGCTAAGTGTTCAGTGTTCAGCCTTCAGTTCATCCTGTAGTTCACCAGAGAGCACGCGAGATCTCTCATTCATCCCACAGTCCTGGTTACAGGCTGATGGGAGCACATCTTCATCATGCAGGGTCAGTGCCTGGACCACACCAGTCTGACCATGTGAGAAAGGCTCAGAAAATGCAGATATCCGCAAAGTTACAGAAGAAAAGAAGAAAGACCTACAGTACCTCAAATCAGACATAGCCTTGACCTAAGACAGGGATGAGCCAAGAGACTCATCAACCCCTGGAAGCACAGATGGCCAGCAGCACCATCAGGAAGCGTTTGAATAGAAGTGGTTAAGGGAGTTGACTGATGTTTGCAGATCTGGAGCCTACCAGGACACTGTACCTTGCTTCCAGACAGCAGAAACATCTATTTTTTTCCCCCCTCATGTGAATTACTCCACCAGATGAGGAGTTTGTTTGGAGGCAGCAGGTAAATCCAGTGCTGTGGGAAATACCTGCCCTGGAATTGTCCTGGACAGTCTCTCCAGGCCACAGCAAGTTGCTCTGGTTGGGGACAGTCACAAATTATTAAGGACACGACCATCATTCTGATACACCACAGGACTGCAGCCAAAGCACTGTGTGAACACATACGGCCCAGGTAGCCCTCCCCTCGCAAGCACAAGGCACAGGCTGAAGCAGGATATACGCTCCAAAAGCACCTGGCCCTGTGCTGGGACACAGCTCAAGCTCAATACAAGTGGAGAGACTGGCTGCTCAGCAGCTCCTCATCACAGAATCATATTGGTTGGAATAGACCCTCAAGATCATCAAGTCCAACCATAACCTAACTCTGGCACTAACCCATGTCCCGAAGAGCCTCATCTATATGTCTGTTCACCCCTCCAGGGATGGTGACTCCACCACTGCCCTGGGCAGCCGGTTCCAGTGCTTTACAACCCTTTAAGTGAAGAAATTTTTCCTAATATCCAATGTGAACCTTCCAAAACAAGCTGCTTTGAAACAACCACTGAGGAGCAGGCACTGACTGGATCAGGCCAGGGAGCCACATCCTCTCTGCTGCATTCGCCTGCTCCGGGCACAAGCAAGCTCATCAGCTGCAGCGCACATGGTTTTGGAGCTGGGGAGCAGATAAATCCCTGTGTCACAGGCCATTTGATCCAGGTCAGTTCTCCTTAAGATCAAAATTGGAGTTGGACTGAGCCCACTTGGCTATCATGGCAGGCACAGCGAGTATTTTCACACTGGCAGTACACATGTGACAGAGTATGGAAAAACAAAACCCGCTTTGGATTTTGCCCTGATGACTGTGGACTGATGCCCAGCCTGGCTCCCGCATCCTCCCAAGAGACACCAGCCAAGATAAGGCCTGGCTTTCCAGACAGGTTTCTCTTTTAAGTGCACAAGAAAAAAATCCAATGAAGAGGGGGAAAAAAAAAAAAAAACAAATGTGTTTGGAGCACATTTCTGGGCACAAAGAAGAAACAGTGACTGTGAACAGTCAGTGTGGATTTACTAAGAGGTAAAAAGGAGGTTGTAGCATGGAGGGTGCTGGTCTCTTCTCCCAAGCAGCAAGTGACGGGATGAGAGGAAATGGCCTCAAGTTGTGCCAGGGGAGGATCAGATTGGATATTAGGAAAAATTTCTTTATGGAAAGGGTTATAAAGCATGGTAACAGACTGCCCAGGGCAGTGGTGGAGTCACCATCCCTGGAGAAGTCTAAAAGGCATGTAGATGAGGTTCTTAGGACATGGGTTAGTGCCAGAGTTAGGTTACGGTTGGACTCGATGATCTTGAGGGTCTCTTTCAACCAAAAAGATTCTATGAAATCTCACCTGACCATCCTGATTGCCTTTCACGATAAAATGACCAGATATTTGAATGTGGGGAGAGAAGTGGGTGCTGCCTGGCCTCAGCTCCCAAAACTATCTGCCACAAGATTCTTGTGTCCAAGCCAGAAGTTTATGGTCTGGATAGATGAGGAACCAGATGGTTAAAGAACCTGGCTGGGCAATCAGAAGATAGCTGTTAGTAAGTCACATGCTCGGGTCGGCCCTGGGAGTTTTCCTGTTTAACACCTTTATCAATGACCTGGCAGAGGCAACAACACACGTGCTTATCAAGTTTGCAGATGGCAACATAGTGGGTGGAGCAACTGGTACCCTCTAGGTCTGAGCTGCTACCCAGAGGGACTCAGGCTGGAGGGATGGGCATGAAATTCAACCAGGACCAATACAAAGTTCTGCACCAAAAACATTCTGGGAACTGACCCAGAGAAGAATCTGAGGTCAAGATGGCCAGGGACCAGGAGCTGGTCATCACATACGGCATGAGGAGAGGCTGAGCGAACGGGGCAGTCTGGGAAGGAGAAGGCTTCAGGAGGACCAAAGAGCAGCCCTCTAATACCTGTGAGGAGGTTAACAAGAAGATGGAGTCAGGCTCTTCATCCTGGTGCACAGTGAAAGAACGAGAGTTGAAAGGCTGGTTGACATGAGAAATTCAAACTGGATATAAAAAAAAAAAATTGCTCTAGTGGGAAACAGTCTATAGAGAGTGTGTGTGTGTATATATATATATGCAATATAAGGAAATACAAGCCTGCTATGACAGCAGAGTCCTTGAGAAGTGCCAACAAAGGATACCATGTAGAGAAGTACAGCCATGGGAACATAAGACATGGGACAGAGACTTGGCCCTGGAGACTCCACAACCATAAACAACTCCTGAGTGGTCAAATAAACAAATACAGACCCACAGGTGTCAGCCATGAAAACCAGTTTTGTCCAGAGACCAAGTATCCAATGCCTAAAAATGCACGAGAAATGTAACATGGAGTCACACAATGGAAAAAAGGGAGCATCTTGTGGTGTGACTGACTTCATTACAGTTTAGTTGCACAGATACGAGGGATGCAGACGGTGTGCAACAGCAATTTACCATTATCCAGCAATCCTTCAGGAACTGGAGTCAATTTTTCACTTCTTCTTTCCTGCTGCCAGTAATAACTGACAAGAACCTGCTTAAGATCACTGTGCCAAGCAACCCACCTGCCTGGCCCCTCTCATGACCTTCTTGCACAAACATCTCCTTTATATCAGTTAAACCCAGCCCCTTAAAACCAGAGCATGCACGTGCCCCTTCTGGGCTCCCATCATATGCAAAACACCACCAGCACAGCAATTCAGGGGAAGACTCAAGGAAGCGGCCACGCTTTTACACGTGCTCCCCTGTGAAAAACTGAAAGGGCAATCCGAGACCCCAGCCACGCCAGAGGCCTCAGTCCCAGCAGGATGCACACGGGGCGGCAGGGCAGGATCCGCAATCCTGGCACATCAGTGAGCGCTGCTCTGGGAGATCCCCACCCCACCAAAAGGGACAGGTCCCCAGGCCAAGCCCTGTTCCTGGCAGAGGCCACAGTGTACATCCAACTCCAGCTACTCCTCTGTGTCATGGTCAGTGAAGGAAAATGGGCTTTAAACAAATACACCCCCTCTCTCTCTCTCTCTCTCTTAACCCAACAATCAACCTGCTGCATTTTTAGCTTTGAAATATTGGCCCTTTCCCATTCTTTTTGGAAGACAGACTTAGCTGAAAAGTATTATGATTCTTTTCAGTCCCTAAAGATTCAAATTACAGTATTGAAATTCATATTTTCTCCACAGGGTATCTTAAGCATGTGGGTGTAATCAGGAGAAGGACAAATAGACCTTAAGGAAGCAAAAAAAACATTCTCCCAGATCAGCTGCTCCATTTCTTAGTCACATTCCCACCAGGCTTTGTACATCAGTGTTTTCAAGAAACACCAAACAAAGAGGAAAGGACTTTTTAATATGGAAGCAGCAAGACAGGCTGACCAAATTCTCCCTCCACCCACGAGGAAAATATTCTGATTATTTCTGACTTGTTCAAAAGGAAAAAAAAGTATTTCCCCAAAAGAAAATGAACTGGTGTGCGAGCACCTGGACAAGAAAGCACGGAGTTAGTAGGTGACAAGAGTCAGTACTGTAAGGAAACTTCTGAAAACAAATCACCTCCAGGATTGTGGGAGAAAATAAAAGGCAAGTAAAGGCTCTTTAGAAACAATGCTGACACTGCAACCACTCCATGGAAATAACATTATTATTGCTACGGTGACACTTATCATAGACACTAATATTAGTGGTGACACCTTGGAATGGACACAGCTTCTAACTGACAGAACATCTGAAGTGTGACATTTCCTCTGGAAGCCACTCCTGTTGCCTACTGCAGTCAAGCCAGCACAAGGGGAAAAAAACTCCTACCTTCCTTTTCAGCTGTTTGAGTTCAATTCTACTACGACACCTTTTAAAACTCCCACTGTAAACTGATACAGAAAAATCCTTGCTGACCCTTAAAAAAAAACAACAAAAAAACCTCACCTTCTTTAAACTATCTAGCATTCAAGACACGCACACACACACACAAAAAAAATATCCTGAGACTTAGGGAATCTTCCTTCCTTGACATAGCTTTAGCAGAAGAGGGCAGTGGTGACACACTCCACCACAGCCACCTTCCCCGAACTCTCAGGAGGTCACCATAGCACAGGGCAGCAGACGTGGACCTATGCTCCTCTATTACATAACAACTCTGAAACAGGTTAAGTTTACTGTCTTGCAGGGTTTTAGAAAGACTGAAATTTACCATAGATATTGCACCTTTCCCCAGACAGGAATATTCTGTTCCAGTCCCCAGACTCAGAATAACGCCAGTGCTACCAGTAGGAACACGCATGGTCAGTTTGAAACCCTCGGGGACCCACACCAAGAACTTTCCTGTTTTGTCTCCCGTGGGTCATCCTCCAGGGTTCAGCCACCTTAAAAAAGCATATTCATCTCATGTATTGCACTACTATAAACACTACTTTCTAAACAGAGATAAAACTGAGCAAGAATATGAAGCTTGACCAGTACACAAAGTTCTGATGATATTCCATTCAAACCTAACACAGGAAAAATAAATTGCTTGTACAAAGCAATCTTTATTTTCAAATGCTGCACTGCATGAAATGATTGACAGCCCTGTGCAGGGACACAGATCCTCTTCATCCTTCGCACTTCACTATTCAGCATAGCACAATCAGGCCAACTATGCATAAAAACATCTATTTTCAACCCATTACTCATTTCCTTCTAAGGTAACAGCATTCACCTGGAAAAATCAGCAAGAATAAACCATTTCATTTCTGCATCCAAATGAAGATCAGGCACACTACAAGGCTGGTCCCGTGTGTGGAAGCTGCTGATGCTTTCAGTGCTCTTCATCTTCTTAACCCCGATGAAGGACTCTTAAGGCTCTCCTGCTTTTAACAGTGTAACTGCCTCTCCCAGAAGGCAAAACAATGCAGAACAAAAGAGGGTAGGGATCCTCGGAGAATGCCATGGGCACAGCTTTTCATCAGTGATCATCCTTCTCCAGTGACCATGCTTTGATGATGTCTCGCCAAGAGACACCAATTAACTTTAACAGTGATACACATGTATCCATACACATGTCCAAATGAAAAGTGTTTTCCATTGTTTGCTCCCAACAACGTTTCTGAGAAGTCCCAAATTTCATTCTGTAGCCTAGATCCCACTGCAAATAATATCCATTGGGAAGGCTTCACAGATTTTTAATAATGGTATTTTGCTGAAGCACAGTTGCCTTTCCTATTTGGAAAAAAAGAAAGTGGTGACAGGATCTTACACCTGTATGTTTCTGCTTTAACTCCAATGCCCAGTTACAGCCAAACCTAAAGGTGATGTTCATGTTAATCTTCGAAGACCTTGTGTTTCAGGATCTGTATTTTCTCATGTGTGCAGCAATAGAAGCAGAAATCTCAGTGCTTCTTTTATTCTGACCATAATATTCCACAAAGTCACCATCTGGCCCGAGGAGGTACATTATTATTGTGTGATCCACCTGCAAGAGAGCACATTGTGGCTGGGTAAAAACGATCCTGCACATCTCTCAAAGGCAGAAGCAACAGCCTGACAAGACTTCTCACCAAATAGCTAAAGCAAGATATGGAAAACGTCAGCAACCTCTTCTTGTTTGAGCCAAGAAAATAAATAGAGAAAACTAGCTGCATCCTCAAAACACATGAAAGAATAATACCGTGAGCAGACAAGTCTTCCCCAAGCTGCCGGCACCTTTCCAACAGCACAGACACAGCTGGGGCAAACCTGGGGGCTCAGGGGTCATTCCCCCTCATTTTTCCCACTTTCCCTCTACTTCTCATGATGCTCCATGTCCCTCACAAGGTATTCAAGCTCCTACTGCTAATATGATGTAAATAAAATATAAAAAGAGATATTTCATTAAACCAAGTTCACAGTCAGTGGAAACAATGAGACTAAGAGCATCACTGGGATGCAGGAGCTGCGGATGGAGGAGATGGTGCAGAGGGAAATACATGTGCTGGGGAGGGGCTCCCTCTGCTGTCAAAATTGAAATAACCTACAAAAATGTTCAATGTTTGAGGTACTCCAATTTGATTTATATAAATACTAACTCCACTGTAAATTTATTTAACATGCCACTGCAAGTACTGTCTGCATCTGTGACACCATCCTTATGGAGCAAAAGACAAAAATTACTGAAAATGGACGTCATGAATCTGCGACGGCTCAAGTGACTGCATCATCTCACTGAAGAAAAAGAACTGCAAAGTACTCATGCACTGAAAGTACAACTGTTTGAAATTGAGAAAATGCATAAATATTTCCAGTAACACAAGCTTAAAGAATGCATTAAACTTAATGGGATTTCCATCACTGAATGTTTCTCAAAATTATATAGAACTTATTACAGGGTCTTTCAAAAAGATGGGTTCAGTTTCAAAGACACAGTGATTTAAAACTGGGTCCATTTTTTTGAAACAGCCTGTATTTCTAAATGCTCATCTCAATGTTCTTTTCCAGTCAAAACATGCAGCGAAGTTCAACTGGCTGTAGTGGATCTCTTCTTCTTCATCCCCTCCCAGCAGCCTGCGCAGGAAACACAACCCGCCCCTGTACAAACATCTGTCTTGATCACCAATTGGCACGACAGGTCCGCGCAAGACATAATGAGGAAAAAAAACCAGCCTCACTGGAAGAAATGGCAGAGTAGTAATTCCCTGGATAAGCCTCAGGTTAGAACCAAACCAGCCTCAGGCCCCCCTCAGGCTCTCCTCTGCCCGTATTGTTTCACAGACCTGTGTCCTCCGGCCTCCCAGCCCCGAACATGCAGAGTTCACTGCCTGCAAAACCCAGCGCCCGGGACAGATCCTGAAGAGATGCAGGTTCACTCTTCCTCCTTGGCAGCACATCTGGAGCTCCCGGGCTGCTCCCCTGCTTCAAATCCACTGGCTTTTCTCCCTCGCCACCTGCCCTCCTCTCAGGCTCACAGCCCAGTGGGGTTCTCCCTGGATCCCGAATCCCTTTCTCCTACTTCATTACATCTGTAGTCATATTCTCCAGTCAGTTTCACCCTCCAGCCTCCCTTGAAGCTGCTGTTGTCTACTGAGTTATTTTCCAAGGCTGAATCCCTGTACTTTCCTTCACAGCTCAGCCAGAGTCCAGGTGGGGTTTGCTAGAATCCACATGTGGTTTTACTTCACAAGCAGCAGAACTCCTGTGTAGCCTCATCTGAGTGTTCCTGCTCTGGCAGGGGGATTGGACAAGATGATCTTTTGAGGTCTCTTCTGTAACTCCTTCAGCTTTTCTAGCCTCTTTCCATCATCTCTCCTCCACTTCAGTTCACTCATTTAGCATCAGATTCTACCGATTCTTTCCACCACATGAGCAGGTATCCTTTGCTGACCCTGTTCCTATAACTTATTCTTGCATTTCCACCAGCTTCCTTTCACAAATCTGATTTTAAGCAGTACCTTTAGACTGATTTCAGATTAATGCTAGATTGATTTGAACTGGTGTTGAATTTCTCCAGCAAGCTTCACTCCTCCATTCAAATACAGTATTCTGGACACAACTTCTGCAGCTATTGAGTTGTCACTGTAAGTGAAACCAAGTTCTTAACCTCTCCTTTCACACCCCTTTTAGTAACATAAAGCAGTACACATCACCAGTGTGATTCCATCTTCTCTCTACCGAGATCAGGTGCTGCTCTTGCTGTTTCTTTCTATGCACCACCTTTTTGTTCCACTGATTTTTTTGTCCCCTTGGATAATTTATTTGCTGCAGTTAGGTGGTTTTAAAAAACAGATTAATATACAATATTGATCAGAGCAAAACTGATCTGCTTCAGCATCCTACCTCAATTAGTGGCCAAAAATGGTTGCTTTAAAGAAGAGTACAAAACCAGCACCAAAAACATGCTATCTTCCTTTATTAACTCCTAGTTTCCAAACATTTTTAGCTCACAGGTTTCCTGAGCTAGGCAAGATTTCTGTACATTTCATAATCCTCAACTTTTTTTTTTTCCAAAGACTAACAATTCTCTCTGTGGACTCCCATAAGCTACCATTTGCACCTGTAGCGAGGGATCCCACTTCTCACAGGCTCACTACAACAAGAACCATCATCTTTCCTTTTGAAGCTGTTTTTAGTTTTCTCTGATGCCCTTAGTTGTGTAATGAAAAAATAGAAAAGATCATATAACATCTACCCTGACTTGTACCTACTTTACTCTTCCAGTCTGCTCAGGATGTGGCAGGTCAGGAAGGCTTTGGCAGCAGCTCTGAGCTCTATAACCAACCATGTTCCCTTCCAGTGAGATTTTGACTGCCCAGATTAGCATGACTTAAACTTCAGTTTCTCCCTTCACACTACTACTCTACGTATTTTATCCCCACTTTATTCAGCATTAACATGCTCTTTTCCACATCATATGACACAGAAGGAAGATCCCCACGGTATCTGCAGGAAGACTTGGCATCTCCCTAGTCTCCTGCCAGGAAAACCTCACTTCTTAGTGTCAGTTTGGTGAGAAATTAGTTGTTACTCACTTTTACCTCTCATTTCTCCCTCTTCCTATTGCCTTTATTTCCCAGTTCTATTTTCATTTTGGAGCACATAAGAAAACAACCAGACAAAAACATTACAGACAGAAAAAGTTCAAATTATTGTCACACCTGCTAGCTCATGTGCTATTCTGTAGGCAGGCCTGGGACTGGATGTTTTTAGAACGGGTTTCAGTGATGTTCTGAGCTTACAAGAGAGCACCTTGATTATGATCAAGACCTCTTAAAGCACAGCTTAACACATCAGTGCAACAGGGCTCTGCCATGTAGGACTTCAGTGCAGATTGCAACAGCTGGCTTGGGATTTTAAAATCTACATTCTGCTCTTATCCAAATGCTTTCATTAGGCAAAGGCCCTGCATTTACTTACTATATAATCGTTGTCTTCATCTTTGGGACCTTCACTGTAATATACACGGTAAGCTTTGGCAACTTGGTCAATCTGTGCCTTGGTACCAGTCAATCCAATCAGCTTTGGAGAAAATTCTAGATAGAAAGAAGACATTTACATGTTTTAGTGAAGAGTCCCATCAAGAGCGTCCTTTCCAGTGTTCTACATTACATGCTATAAGACATCAAGGAAGAAAAGAGTAATACCTTTAACATATCTGGCAATGGCTTCTTCGTTGTCCCTCTCAGGATCAATGGTGATGAAGAGTGGGGTCAGATTAGGCAAAGATGGAATTCTGTCTGTGACATTAACAATTATTATTTTTCTTAGAAAACTAAAACTCATTTCTCACCTCCCTTCAAACAAGCTCACAGACAAGCTACCATAACATCAATTCAAGCCCACCCTAAGTGACAAAAATAAAGGTCATTTTGTGCAGTTTAATGTATTTAATTTATGAATTAAGCAAATGCTGCGAAATCCGACACTCTGTGCTTGTGCTGGGTGGCAGCTACACTTGCAGCCTCTCAGTTGGAGACCCTGCCCTGCTTAGTAGAGAGGACAAACTGGCTCTGATGCAGAAAGCACTGTGGAGTGATCATGGCACAATGGTCGATACAACAAAAGCATGCCTGTGACAGTGGAGTGGGAGGACAGCTGAAGGTACAATGGAAAAAAAACCCTAATACACCCCACAACCACTTATTGGCAAAAATACAGTGCAATGGCACTTTTTCCTATAACCTGTCACCATCATATTTTATTACCAAGAAGTCCCTTGTTGCAAAAAGATCGGTGCTGTCATGCTCTAAATATCAGATTCTACTGACAGGCAGATTGATGTATGCATCACTTAGTAATTCATCCAACTACTCAATAGAGGTCAACAGCATTTTTTTAAAAAAAGATCATCAGTTATTACCATTTGCAAGATTTTACTGCAATAAACCCGGATCTCCAATAAAAAGGATGACTATGCCAACCGAATTCCCATACCAATCTCATCTACCACTTGAATCATTTTCTCCAGTTCATCAGGACAGATGTCAGGACAGTGTGTGAAGCCGAAGTAGATCAGCACCCACTGGCCGATGTAGTCCTTGCTGGTCTTGGGCTGCCCCTCGTGGCTGACGAGCGAGAAGGGCCCTCCCAGCAGTGGTTTCCCAATCCCTCGGTTTCGTTCCTTCTCCAGGTCTACAAAAACAAGAGAGGATCAAACACATCCATGACATGATCCACACTGCTTCCCCAGTGACCCTCAGGAGCCGTTGCACAGTCACGGCCCGGGGCGTTGAGACATCAAGATCTACCATCGTAGAGATGCCCAATGTGGACAAGGCTTCCAAAAATAATTCAACTTGGGGCAAAATCCAACATATTGCTAAACTCCTTTGAAACATAATAATCTCTATCATTGTCATCTGATCGATGCAGTAATGCTCAATGATAGGAGGCGGGGCAACAGGCACAGACTGAAACACAGGAGGCTCCATGTGAACATGAGCAGAAACTTGTTTGCTGGGAGGTGCCAGAGCCTGGCCCAGGCTGCCCAGAGCGGGTGTGGAGTCTCCTTCTCTGAGACATTCAAACCCCCTGGACCCACCTGTGTGATCTGCTCTGTGACCCTGCGTGAGCAGGGGTTGCACTGGGGGATCTGCAGAGGGCCCTTCAGCCCAACCAGCCTGGGATTATTCTCTCATTATATTTTCATGTAACAGAAAAATTAGCATCCTTTGCAAACTGAACATAGCCTAAAAGCTGTAATCTCTGATTTTCAGCATTAAAAACATGACAACGACAGCAATAGGCAGTTACCGCAGGGACACACACACAATGTGAGAGGACACCCACATGCACAGAAAATCCCACCTGTGTCTGCGCTGCATCGACTGGCAACATCAAGTACAATCAAACACAGCTATTCCCAAAGCAAAAGCATATTTAAGAATTTTAAAACTCTTAATCTTGAAGGGGTGGGTTTTTTTGAACGTTTGAAAATTTTATATAGCATTTATATATACACAGGTGCGAAGCATGATGTCATTCGGCGGGATGCTAGAGTGGGTAAAATACATCTGAATACAAACAACCCCTCCTCTAAACACAAAACACGGCGCCCCCGCTCCTCTCCCGCCGGTAACACGGCCGGGCCGGTCGCGCCGGCCACGGGCCGGGGAGGGGCCGGTTCTCCTCCCGCACTCACCCTCCTCCTTCTGCCGCTTCACCTTCTTCATGGCGGCCAGCAGCCCCCCGCAGAGCACGAACGTGGCCGCCAGCGACCGCCACGACACCAGCTGCCGAGGAGAAGCCGGTTAGTGACTGGAAAGGCGGGGGGGAGGCGGGGGACGGCGCGGGCTCCCCCGCTGTGGAGGGACGCGGTTCCCTCACTCACCCGCCTCTGCGAGCCCGCCCGCGGGCCGCTGCCCGGCGGCAGGCGGGACAACGGGCGGCTGCCGGGCGCGGGCAGCACCGCCCGGCCCCTCCCCGGCCGAACAGCGAGGGACCAGGCCGCGCTGCCCGCGCCCGGCAGCCGCCCGCTCAGCGCCGCCCGCCAGCAGCGCAGCGCCGCCGCCATCTTGCCGCCCGCTGTCCCGCGCCCGCCCCTTCCGGCCCGTCAGCCGGGAGCGGCCGCCATGGAGGCGGCGCCAGCGCCGCTCTTCGCCTTCGGTGTCATCGCGGACATCCAGTACGCGGACGCGGAGGACGGATACGACTTCAGCGGGCACCGGCGGCGGTACTACCGGCAGAGCCTGCAGCTGCTGCGGGACGCTGTGGAGGCGTGGGCAGCGGAGAGGCCGCCGCTCGCCTTCGTGCTGCAGCTGGGCGACAGCATCGACGGGCTCAACGCCCGCGGCGGCCGCGCCGGGGCGGCCCTGGAGCAGGTGCTGGCGGCGCTGGGGCGGCTGCCGGTGCCGGTGCATCACACGTGGGGTAACCACGAGTTCTATAACTTCAGCCGGGCCCGCCTGGCGCACACCGGCCTCAACAGCCGTCCCGCCGGGGCCGCCGCGCCAGCCGGTGACTGCCAGGCCTACCACTTCAGCCCGGCCGCGCGCTTCCGCGTGGTCGTGCTCGACGCCTATGACGTGAGCGTCCTGGGCAGGGAGCCCCACAGCGCCCGCTACCGAGAGGCCCTGCAGCTGCTGCGGGAAAAGAACCCCAACGAGAGCCTCAACAGCCCTGCAGGTACACCCAGCTGCCCCCCGGGGCTGAGCCTCCGCTTCCCAGAACCGTGAGGCGGTTCCCCTGGGGGCTGAGGTGCGTGCCCCATTTCTGCCCATCGCTTCTACCGCCCTGGTCCTAGCGGAGACCCGGTCAGTGGGTCTCTGTGCAGGCACGGGCGATGCTCTTACACCCGTGCTGGTGCTGTTGTTTTGTTTAATGTTGTGCTGTGTGCCCTGTGGTAGCTGAACAAAAGGCAACCCTTGCTGCAGCTGCTATTGCAGAGCGTAATGCTCACCCACGAGTGCAAATCCTGTGTGTGCAGCGTGACCAAACCCCCTGAAAATACAAGTAATTTCCCCTGTTTGTCCAAGGAGGCTGGAGTTTTGATCCAAGAGATACAAAATTAAAAAAAAGGTTATGAAAGTAAAACATCTTGTAAGCAGATGTACGTAAGGCAAGCAAATAGAGGAGCCGCAAGAGCTGTGTGCAGCTATGCCTAACCACCTTCTTCATTGCAGGACTCAAAGAACCTCAGTTTGTGGAGTTTAATGGAGGATTTAGCCAAGCCCAGCTGGACTGGTTCAATGAAGTCCTCAAGTTCTCTGATGAAAACCAAGAAAAAGTTGTAGTTATGGGTAGGTGGACATGGGGGATATATGGGGATACATGCCAAAAAAGTTACACAGTCAATGTATGTTAGCTGAGGAAAATACGTAGCAGATTTGTAGCTCCACAGAGGTGCAGTTGTAACCTGTGAAGTAGGAGAATAGCAACTCTATTTTACACTCAGGTGAGGTATCTGTGCACAGAGGTCTGAGTTTCGCTGCAGCTAAGGCAGAATTTGGTTATGCCTGAAGTAACTCTTCTGCTTCTTTCCCTCAACTGCAGGTCATCTGCCCATTCACCCAGGTGCTTCAGACAGCGTTTGCCTAGCCTGGAATTACGAAGATGCCCTTTCGGTCATACACTCCCATCGGTGCGTGGTTTGCTTTCTCGCAGGGCACCTGCACGACGGTGGCTATTGCCTGGACTCTCATGGAGTTCATCATCTGACTTTGGAAGGGGTTATTGAAACTCCACCAGAAAGCAACGCCTTTGGGACTGTTTATGTCTATGAAGATAAAATGATACTGAAGGGAAGGGGCAGAGTTTCAGACAGAGTTATGCATTTCTGCAAATGGTAAGCAAATAGAAGTTGCTCTTCTTCAGGAAGAGTCCGGACAAAAAAGCAGGGGATTCAGCTTATTATTTGCTTGTAGGAAGATGTGCACGGCTGATCCTTATAGCTTTAACTCAAACATTTTTCTCTTGGATCCAAATTTCAGAAATAACGTGTCTGAAAGAAAGCAGACCTAGTTTCCTTTTGGAGAATAGAGAAGGCCAGTAATGATGTTTGAAATAAATATACTTGAATGCAGAATGTTGACTTGAAACACCCAATCCTGACTGGATTGTTACTATGAAAAAAATGCAACCATAATATGAATATTGTAAAAAACAAGCAAACTTTTTAATATCAGTCAGAACTAATGTGGCCTGCCCAGCCACATTTATTTTTCTTTGAACATCATCATAATGGCTCATCTCTGGCAGAATTAGCCCACCCCGTAGCCTAGTGCTGTCTTCCTAACATTGTTTTAAAAGAATAAAGTAACCTCCAAATATGCTGAGCCCAAGGAAAATTGCGACTATCAGTGCTGCATGGTGTAATGCTGCAGATACACCCTCGGTCTATGTGTGTGCAGCTGTATCAGCCTGCAGCAGCGCTGAGTAGCAAAGCCCTGACGTGGAACGATCTAACACGTTGCTGTGCTGCCCATGGGCCTGTTCTGGCTGTCCCCACCAGCTCGTGTGCCCAGCGACTCGCCGGCGCTTCCCCCTCCAGGACTAGTGGTGCTGGAACACGCTCACTCTCCATGGAGCTGCCCTGCAGGTTCTGCTTTCGGGAACAGAAATTCCGAGACAAGCAGAGTTGTGACAGTGACCACATCTGCTGGTGGCAGTCTTGAGCACGCATCTCACAGAAAGTAAATAAATGGAAGCTTTCATTGAATTTTCATTAGAAAAATAGTATTTATTACTCTGTAAAAGCAGTAACTTTCAATTAAAGATAATAGCAAAAATATTTCTTCCGATATGTTCTGCATATGATTTTAGTATAGGAAAAGAAATACAGACAGCTCAGTTTTTCAGTTACTCTCAATGGATTATCCAGGCAGATATCTGGATGTTTTAAGGCCATAAATAGTCATTTATTGAAACAAAGTGCTTGCTTTACTTTTATGTTACATAATAGTAAATTGTGCAAAGTATAAGGTGGTTGAGAGTGACCCGGGGATGCCAGGATATTTTGAATATACCATTAGAACACCATTAGAATACCATTAGATCAGTAGCGATTTGAAATTGTGTGAAGCAGCCAGCTGAACAACCGTTTCCGCAGAAAAACTCTCCACTCAGATTCGACAGTGTTCCTCCATTTTTTCTTCAACCACATCTCAAACTGCACTGCTGGAAGCAGCGCCTTTCATTAAGAACCAAAATCAAAGGCAACTGAGGTCAGAACACATATTGTGTGCTTCCCTCCACCCGATTACATCACTGTTTTACAGTGTGTTGGCCAAGATGCTCTCATCTCTTTGTTGATATAAATGTACAACCATGAAACAAAGGGGAAGAGGGCGACCACGACGGCAGCAGCCAAGCGAGCTCCAGCCAGTGGACTCCTAGGAAGAAGCAAATGCAACAGAGCTACTTCAAATCAGGCTGCCAGAAACATTCACACCCAGCTACAGCTGGAAAGACAGCAGAGAGCCTCCTGTGGGTGCATCAGCAAGGTCCTTTACTGGAGAGGTTTTTCTGCCATTTCAGGTTACATTAAACCAGGTGGAAAAACAAAAAGATGCACCCTGCTTGCCCAGAGCATCTGTGACATGTTTTCCCAGAACAAAGGTACTGTTTGGCAGACTGAGATTTTTCACACTAATAGGAATTTAGCGCAAGCGCGGTAGCACAGTCCTCTGAATGGACATGCTGTCCTTCTGCAAGGGGAGGATGTCCCCTGTCCATTATGGCAGCAGGAGCAGAAAGAATGTTCTATATAGCTTTCCTTCCCCACCTACAGACTTATTTGTGCAAGATCCTACAGGCTGCAGCATCAGCTACTACTGCTTAGATATCTGAGAAGATTCAGACAGTGACATGAAGCAGAAAAAGAAGCCACTAAAATCATCTATGTGTTTTAAAGAAGATAGATAGTCACTAAATATGAACATATAAGTGGTTAAAAAAAAAAAAGGAAACAAAACTTACTTTGCTGAACTGCGACAAAGACTCATCCAGATTGTAATAATCACCAGACCAAACAACTCTCTAAAATCCCAAACAAAAGACTGATCAGAAAATAATATAAGCAAATATTTACTCTTAAAAAATACAAATTTTGCCTCGAAAAAAGCAGGTCCTTTGGAAAAGTTCAATATATTTTATTGGGATTTTAATTATAAAGGTACTTACATAAAGTAATTTTGATTCCCACCACAAATCTACAAACACACATGACCCAGCAGCAGAAATTCCTGCTTCCACTTTTTGTTTCGCTGCTGAACTCGTATTCCATAGCACGTTTCCCTCCTTAACACAGAGCAAAGCAGCATCCCAGTGTTCCAGACCCTGAACAGCCATAGTATCGGCCAGTGCTTCACCTCAACACTGTGCAAGCACCTACTGCAGGCAACAACCCGATGTGGGGCTGAGAACCTGCCTCCCCCTCAGCCCCTGGCAGTTCAGGAGGTGGCCTGGGGTGCTGAATTCATGCAGGGAAAAATAAAGATCACTGCTTACCTGCCTTCCTCTTCGTGCAAAATGTTCCGTTGAGCATAAGCAAACAACGAGCAAGCCAAGGCAATGGTCCCAACAATACAACCAGCAGAATGAAGGTCACACAGGCTCCTCCAGACACCATGATCTGAGGAAAAAAATAGTCTGCCAGCAACTGCAGTGTAGCATCAAGTACACCCTATAAATCAAAAAGCAACCGAGTCACAAAAAAGGTGCCTCCGGCAAACACACACTTTAGGCAGGAAGGTGGAATTAATACCAGCATCTTTATGACCAGGAAAATCTGCTAAAAAGTGCTGTTGAAAATAAACACTAGAGGGCTTGGGGCTTGCTTTCCTAGGAACGCAGCTTCTTGGCAGCAGCACCTCAATGAAACCATTTTCTTACTCTCTCCAGCAAACAAAACAAGCTCCAGAGTTCAACATGCATGGAAAAAAAAATCACAAGGCATTACAAATGAAAGTTCTCTTAAACAGGAGGAAGGGCCTTTCCGGAGCTCAGAGCCATAACCAGAGGCCGAGTATGGCCCCAGGGCAGCATGGACCAGGGGGCAGCCACCCCAGCTCCCAGCCAGCGCCAGGGGTGCGAGCGACCACCACACCACAGAGAGCACCTTCCCCCATTCTCCCCGATAAGCCTCTCCTGAGCTTTTGCCTGTGGTGATGAGCAACACTGACGACACCTCTGCCCGAGGACTGACCCAACGTTGGAATCGATTCCTCATTTGGCTGAACTTACTGCAGCTCAGCAGAAGCAGAATCTGGGTCTTCTGCAGACTTGAATGGCAAATATCTCTTGGTGTATTTACATAAATGTCCAGTTATACAATAGTTGTGCTATTTTAATCTTTGTTTTTCACCGATCTTCGCACAAGTAACATAAACCTATTTGTGAGTTTAACACATAGACTGTCCTGACCAGGCAAATGCCATTATGGTGAAGCTACACCTATCGCACAAATACACCTCCCCTGAAACGTTCAAAGCCACAGGCAACCAACCCTCGTGGGCTATGGTTTTATGAACACTACCACTTCATGTGCTTAAGGTGGCCAGAATGCTGAGACTGCAACGGTGCGACTTGTGACAACAGCATGCACTCTCAAAGACTTTATTTCTTTGCAGAAGTGGCATTTTAGTTTATTCAGCGTAAGTATTTATCCAGATGAGATATAGTCACTTTGTGTATAGAAAATGTCATTAGTAAAAAATTATTGCTGCTGGATGAGAATACAAAAAATGAACTATTTTCTGGAGTCCTGGACCAAATCTGATCGGAGTCATTCTCTCACCGTGTGTAATTAGCTCTCTTAGCATAATGCCCTTGGACGTGCAGCAACTGCACTGAAGCCTCTAACCGTCCCCATGGCCACCCGTGTGCTCTGTGGGGCAGCTGATCCTGATCAAGACCTTGAGCTCGTTCAAAGGACTGGGCAGAGCTCAGCTGTTCTTCTATAAGGCAGATAAGCAAAACCACAGATTTCATTTACTTTACTTCCTTGTTGTAATGCGCTGACGTTAATGTCAGAGCCAGGTTCAGAGCACACTCCTGAGCTTGTGCTCCACTCAGGTGTGAGTGCTGGAATCGGGTACAAAGGTAAGACCAGCCCAGCGCTGGGCCTTTACGCAGCACCTTTACACAGTTCACCTGTACCACTTCCAAACACCAACACTAAACCGATCACCGGCTTTTGTAGCAGCAGGTGTCACAGCTTTTTGCCCTCAAAATGTAGTAGGACATGTTTCCACATGGCCTGGTCTTAATTTGTGATTCAATTAAAGAAAAAAAAAAAAAGTCTGGGGGGCAAAATCTGAGCAGAGACTTTTTTGCACAGCTGTAGTATACCTGTTATCGAAGGGTTAATGCTGACGAGCAGTGTCAGGGCAGCTGGCACTAAGTAGACAACCTGTTAATGGAACATAAATCTCTGTGGCAAAACTCGGCAAGGTAAAGCAGCAGAGGCAGCCATCCACACCAGTGCTTCCCCCAGCAGCCTGTCAGATGCGCCGAACAGCTGCCAGTGCTGCTCCCTCCGCGTGCCCTGGCACTGCTGGTGCTTCACCATCACCACCCGAACCCGGACAATCAGTACGTACCAGCCCTTGCTGCTCAGCTTGGGTTACCGAGTCCTCGCTGCCCAGCCAGCCTGCTGCAGAGCCCCTTGCCCAGCATCCTCACCCCCCTGTGGGACACCCCCTCCTTCAGACCCCCCCCAAACCCTCTGACCTGCACTGGGCAGTTCTGGGAGCAGAACGACCCTTGGCACCACTGTCAGCTGGGCTCACCGGCACAAGGGATGTGCAAGGGACAGCCCCTGCCCACCCAGCAGCTCCCGTCACATGCAGGGACATTCCCCTTTGTCCCTCAGCTCCACCCTGTGCACACTGGGCCAGGGCCACCACCTGTCCATGTGCCAGCAAAGCGGAGTGAAAAGGGTTTCTCTCTGCATTTCCCCTGGGCCCCACGATGTGCTGCTGAGCTGAGCGGAGACAGCAGGCAGTCAGGGTGGTGATTCAAGACAAGCAGAGGTGGGGATGGACACAGGAACTCGGCTGGTCGGGGAGTCTTGGGTGCAGGGCAGGAGGAGCAAGAGCAGTTTGGTGTTTTCTGCACAGGGAACCAATGCTTTGCAGGGGGCAGGTGCAAATCTGAGGTGAAATAAGGAATATCTGGAAGCACAGCCGGATTTCAGCCGTCGCTGCAGTAGAAAGATCGTTTTCCCGGCGCCTGCTTGCTCTTCAACTAGACGTGGGGAGCAGGATTCCTCCGGCGGCCCCGTTCAGACCAGGCGCCAGCGGGGCCGCTCGGGGAAGGCGCCGGCAGCCGGAGCCGCACAAGAGCCGTCCCGGCGCCCGCCCGGCTGCAGCCGCCCGGCGGGAAGGGCGGCCCGTACTCACCGTCCACAGCTCGGCGTCGGGGTCGTTCACCTGCAGCGGGGACGCGCGCACTGAGAGCCGGCAGCCGCCGGCCCGGCCGGGGCCGCGCTCCGCGGGAGGGAACCGCAGGGGAGCGGAGCGGGGCCGCCTGCAGCCCCCGACCGGGCAGCCCCGTCCTCACCTGCACGGCGGCCGCCAGCCCGAAGAAAGCGGCCATGAGGAGGTTGCAGAGCCGCCACAGCCGCCCCGCCGCCCGCCCGTCCGCCATGGCCGGGGCCGACACCGCCTCCGCGGGGCGGGACCGCGGGGACACCGCCCGGTACCCAGTGCCACCCCTCGCAAGCAGCCCTCGCCCCGCCCGGGCCGGGCCGCCCCGGGCCGGTCAGCGCATCTCGTTCGTAGTTACTGATTTTTTAGAGAAAACTGGAAGATGGCTACTTTTACAAATCGAGCCCCAGTCCAGCCGTGCAGTGCTGGTTACACGGTTCACATTCCAGTTACTATGGTGTTGAAGAATGGCCAAGAGAGAAAGGGCATGAGACCCTCTCTACGAAGAGGATCTCTTCTAGTTAGCATGAGTAGGCCTCAGTTAGCATGAGCCGAGCAAGGGTAAGTGGGAAGGTACTGACCGAGAGAGAGTTTCAGTAAACAAAGTTCAGGAGGCAGCTCCGGGATAACGAGGGAATTCACATACCAGAGAAACCACAGAAGGGGATGGGCTCATTATGTATGCTGGGATGGGCTCATTATGTATGCTATCAAATCGGTGTCTGATGAGTAGGCATAATTAACAGAACTGCTTATAAGGGTCTGCTATAAATAGAATTGTTATAAATAGAACTGCTATAGAAGTCTGTGCTCTGTGTCTACTATAAAAGCCAGTGCTTCGAGGCAATAAACGAAGTATGCTTATCATTCACACTGGATGGCTGCATTTCTTCCTCCATCGCTGCAGGCCAGAACCCATGCCGGGGTCTCGACCCCCGACACTATGGGAAAGCAAAGGTTCTCCTGTCTTGCACAGGCTGTATCACCAAACATGACCCATAAAATCATAGAATCATTTTGGTTGGAAGAGACCCTCAAGATCACCGAGTCCAACAGTTAAGCTAATCCTGGCACTAACTCACGTCCCTGAACCTCATCTCCACGTCTGTCCAACCCCTCCAGGGATGGTGACTCCAGCACTGCCCTGGGCAGCCTGTTCCAATGCCCAACAGCCCTTTGGGGAAGATGTCGTGGTTGAGATGGACAAATGACATAGACCAAGTTCTTCCAAGATGAAAGTAGTAGACACCATTTATTGCCACAAGTGCATTTTTATACAGTTTTACAAATTCATGTGTCTCTTCACTATTGGTTACAAGTTACAGCAGTAACATGTCATTGGCTATTTTTGCTATCATCAATCTTACTCTTCTACTCCCTTCTATCTCACGAGTACATCCTTAACATCTACGGATACTCCTTTACTCCCATCTTTCTCACGGGTAGGCCGTAATATCTTCAAGGCTAATTTCTGTTCCCATGCCCTCCATCAGGGAATCCACGGACCCACCGTAGTCACCCACAGGAAGAAATTGTTCCCAAGATCCAACCTCAACCTCCCCTGGTGCAACTTGAGGCCGTTTCCTCTGGTCCTGGCGCTTGTTCCTGGGGAGCAGAGCCTGACCCCCCCTGGCTCCAAGCTCCTTTCAGGCACTTCAGAGCTCAGAAGGTCTCCCCTCAGCTCCTGTTCTCCAGCTGAACCCCCCACATCCTGTTGTCACCTCCAGCGTTTCCCACTGCTCACAGCACTGATCGCCCTTGACGAGCTCAGAGCTGAGTAGGAGAAGAGCAGCACTTGTCACTGGCCCCAACTAAGGCTTTTCTGGTCAACAGCCGCTGGCTCGTGCCAATGGTCAAGAGAGGCAGAAGAAATCCCTTCAGAACAGCTCCCTCTCAAATGACATCCTTCTGCTTGATGAACCGCAGGGAAAGGCATCCTAAACCAGGCACCTTGACCTTGTTTTCAGCCCAGGTTCCCAGGTGCTGGTGCACTCGTGAGCCAGTCACTGCACATCTGCCACCAAGGGGAATCGCCTCCGAGGCCAACTGTGCCATGGGGAAAGGAAAGGGTGAAACGTCAGGAGAGTTTGATTTAGTGCACAACACGGATAAAGCCATTCTCTCTGCAATTAAAACTGAGGGTATTTAATTCAGTACAGTGAGATTTCATTCCCCATGACTTGGCTGATTGTATTTTGAATCTGGGCACGGGCTGCAGTGACCTGCAACGAAATATGAGGTGTCACCAGCTACAATGTAGGTGTTAAAGTGGGAAAGGCAGGAGGGACCCTCAGCATCTCCCATCCCGCGGATGATTCATCACAAAGGACCAGGGCGGCGCCCGCAGGCTCCTGGGGCGGCTGTTGCCGGGCAACAGAGACACTATATTGTCCCCTGTCACCTGTGCCCCTCGCCCATTTGGTCACTGGCCGTGGTGGGATCACTTGCCGTGGTGGGATCACTGTGTTGGTGGACTCATTTTGGCAGTTGGATTGCTTTTGGTGGTTGGATTGCGTTTAGTGGTTGCATCACTTTTGGTGGTGGGATCGCGTTTGGTGGTTGCATCACTTTTGGTGGTGGAATCGCTTTTGGTGGTTGAACCGCTTTTGGGTGGTTTGATCACTTTCGGCACTCGGATCGCTTTGGTGACTGGATCGCTTTCATCACTCGGATTGCTTTTGGAACTTGGATCTGTTTTGGTGACTGATCGCTTTCTGTGGCAAGAAGGAGCAGGAGAAAGGCTGCTGGCTGTCCATCCCTCCAAGATCATCTCTGGACAGAAAAGCTCCTGTGTCCCTACTTCGGGTTCAGTGTTTTCACGCAGAACAGCAGCGATGGCCACACGCAGTCTGTTGGAGATGCTGGACACAGCCATCGGGACACCCCAAGTTGGGGTTGTGGATTTGGTGGCGCTCCACGAGCTGCTGAAAGCCATGATCATCGGGCAGCTGGACCAGAAGGAGCTGTCTGTCCTGGAGCCAGGGCAGAGCCTGACTCACGGCCTGGCAAAGGACCAGGAGAGCAAGAAGCAGCCTGGCCAGGAGAAGGAGGAGGAAGGAGCCCTGGGCACAAGGCAGCACCTCTGGAAACCAGAGGAGCAGCTGGATGGGAAGGAGACGCTGGAGGGGACCGGGAGCAACTCCGAGGTCCCCTCCATGGCCAAGGAGGCCATGCCAAAAACAACAGAAAAGGAGGAGAGAGCCTTTTCCAAGGTAGATGCTCTTGCTGGTCCCTGGGTGCTCCCCCACGAGACGCCCCCTCCTCCGGGCTCCGCGCTGCCGTCGTGCCGCCCTCAGCCCAAGGGCTGGGTGAAGCCCGAGCTCCCCCAGCAGAGCACAGCGGGGTCCAGGTCCCCAGGGACCCTCCCCTGGGCTCACCCCCCACCCGCTCTCCCAGAAAAGGGCTTCGCTCCAGGACCTGTGGGAGGAGCTCAACAAGTTCAAGGAGGCGCAGTCCGGCCTGGCCGAGGACGTGCGGGCCATGCAGAAGGCGCACTCTGGCCTGGCAGAGGACATGCGGGAGATGCAGGAGGCGCATGTCGGCCTGGCAGAGGACATGCATGCCCTGCAGGAGGCGCATTCCGGCCTGGCCGAGGACATCCAGGAGATCCAGGAGACGCTTGGCCTGGTGAGCATCCCCTGGTGCCCCGGGAGGGAGCTGGGCCCTCGTCCCTCCCCGCTCCTGCTGCCCTGTCACACTGTGCCCCTGCCCCACGGCCATCGGTGTCACCAGCGTGAAGGGCAGCAGGAGGGAAGGGTGGGAAGGGTGTCCCAGCAGTTGCTAAGGCACTTTTGAACTAGAGAGCCCTCAAAACAGAACCATGGGAGGGGAAGGAGGGGAGATAAAGCTCAGCCCGTGCAATTCAGCCGCGGCCCCCAGGCACAGCCCTGCCCAGCGTCCCTCTCTCTCCTGCCCCAGTTCACTTGGGGATACTCTTTAACTCCGCTCCCACATCTGAACGGGTGTCCCTCTCCTCGCCCAGCTCCAGGGGAAGCCCCAGGACGCTGCCGGGCTGCGCAGGGACAGGAGGCGGCTGCGTCCCCCGCTCCCTCGGGGACACCAGCCCTCCTGCCTCGGGGCACAGCCTGTGGGTTGGGGTGCTGGGCAGTGATGCTGGGGGTCCCATCCCTGGGGATAACATCCCCCCGGCTCCATGGCCGGGCTGACCCCGTGATCCCTTTGTATTTGGGCTCTCATGTTGAACACGAGTTTGGCCCCGTGAGATGGTGGTTTGGGGACAGGGACTGGGGACATGGTGGGGGGTTCTGGGGTCTGTCCTCATGGCTGCCCAGCTGCCGGTAAACCTGCTGCCCTTTCCCTCTTCTTCCCAGGAGGGCCAGTCTGCCCCCGCCGAGCCCACCCAGGTGGCCATGGACAGCCAGGCCAGGAGGAGCTCAGCACTGGGGCCGAAGCGGCGTGGGACACAGCCTGGGATGGAGACCAGCAAGGGGACTGCAGGGTTTGGCTCCCCGGGGGTGCAAGCAGGGACACAGGGGGAACCAGCAACCCCTGTGAAGTTATCAGGCGCTCCCTCCGTTCACGCGAGGTCTATTGATGCTGGTGCCACCACCCCAGGGACACAGCTAGGATCACGGGGCACCCAGGCCAGCACCTCGGGGATGCAGCCAGGATCCCCGGGCACCCAGGCCACCACCCACCTGGGGACACAACCAGGGGCCCCTGATGCCCAGGCCAGCACCTCGGGGATGCAGGCAGGATCACGTGGGACCCACACCACCACCCCTGGGGTGCAGCCTGGGTCCTCCAGCTCCAAAGCCACCATCCCAGGGGATGCCCAAGAGCCGGCCAAGCCCTGGGGCTCCACCAGCACCTCCAGCTATGAGTCGGAGATGCGGGAGGTTCTCTCACAGGTTGGGCAGCTCGGCAACATCTACGCTGGTCTGAAGGAGGAGGTGGAGCAGCTTAAATCTGCAAAAGCAGAACGTGCAGATCTTGAGGACGTGCGCCGGCTCCTCCCGAAGGGAGGTGAGAGCACTGGGCGGCTGGCGGGGGTTGTTTGGTGTGGGGACACCCTGGGCCAGGGGCTCGTCATGCTCAGAGCCTGGCCCCACGGGTGAGACCCCCTCACCGACAGCACATCCCCTTGCACCATGTCCCTCTAGGTCGACAGAGCATCACCAGCATCCTGTCTGACCTCAAGTGCCAGATGTCCTTCCTGCAGGACATGGCCAGGACCCTCCACGGGGAGGAGGAGAAGGTGAGCTGGCAGCAGTCCCCGAGGGGCTGTGGGGACGCCAGTTTGGGCAGGGAGGGGGCAGCCGAAGGGTCCCCGTGCCGGAATGACACAGGGGGTTGTGCCCTCACCGCCCCCACTGCCGTTCCCAGGTCAGGAAGGTGGAGGATGCTCCCAGAAAGACGAGGGGGGCGGGAGCCGGCAGGAAAGGAGACGGAAGCGGCCAGAAGACCCAACAGCCGCGGTAAAAGGATGGGAGAGGGTTTCCTACCCCGCAGGGCTGCGAGGGAGCCTGGGGTCTGGGAGCATCCCAGTTTGGGGGCCGAGGGACACCCCCACGAAGGCTAAGCCTGCCCCTGCCCCCGTCTTGCTGGCCAGGCCCAAGGGACAGAAGGTCAAGGCAGAGCGGAAGGAGCTGGGGAAGCAGCAGGAGCCGACCCAGGCCGAGCTGGAGCATTTCGCGGCTGAGTACGTGAATAAGTTGGTGATGGAGACAGCGCAGCAGCTGCAGGCAGAGGTGAGGCCCGGGGGCAGCGCTCCCAGCCCCCGCTGGCTCGGGGGGAGTCCTGGAGGGGTCTCGGCCACGTCCCCTGGCTGGACGGGGCCATGGAGCCTCCACGGCACCTGGGCTTGTGGGCGGCATCCAGCCCGGCTCAGAGCTGATTCCTCCTCTCCTGCCAGCAGCCGGACGAGCCGAGGGCGACGGCGCAGAGCGGGGGACACGAACATGCAGGGTGCCAAATCTGCAGCCCGGACACCATGGTGCTGCTGAGGAAGCTCCTCCAGCGCTGCGAGAACCTTGAGGAGCAGCTGCAGTCCCTGGCCCAGAAGGCGGGTGGCAAGGTGGAGAGTTCTCCAAAGTGGAGGAGACAGGTAAGGAGATGCGGTGTAGGGGGCTTGAGCTGCCAGGACCCCACAGGCATTTCTGCTTTGCTGTAACGTGGGGGAGCCCCTCGCTGCCCCCCGAATTGGCTTGTCGGAGTCAGCAGCACAGAAGGGAATTAAAGCCTTGGAGAAGATGTCCTGCTTGCACTGAGAGCCCGTGGCCACCAGCCAAAATACCCTGGGTCTGTCCCCGCGGGGCAGCCACCCCCTTGCTCAGCACCGCCTTGTCCTCTTAGTCCCTGCAGCAGGACGAGCAGCTCAAGTGCCTCCAGGCCAGCATCATGCAGCTCCAAAAGGACTATGAGAAGTTGAGCTCGGCCCTTGCAAACCTCCAGCAGGATCGCCAGCAGGAGCAGAATGACATCAAGGTGGGTGGCTGTAACCCGCAGGCAGAGCCCAGGCTGGGACCCCAAGGGGTCTGTCCCCCTGCCACCCTGCTCGCAGCCCTGCACAGCTTCCCGATGCCTTTCCTGGAGGGTTCTGATGGGGTGGGGAGGCAGGGGGTGCTCGGCTGGCCGGGGGGCAGCTCCGACCCTGCCGTGGCATCACGGGCTGCTGTCTGCCTTGGAAGGCTCTGTCCCAGGCCCTGGGGAGGCTCAAGAAGCAGAAAGCGGACAAGGAGGAGCTGCTGGTGCTGGGAATCGATGAGGTACGGGCTCGAGGGGCCCTGGTGCCAGCCAAGGGTGTCCCAGGCAGGGTGACAAACACCCCTTGTCCCTTGGGTGCCGGCTGGCAGAAGCAGCCAGGGGGAGGGAGGATTTCCAGCCCGGCTGCAGGTCCCAAGCCAGGTCCCTCTGTCACTGCAAGTCCCTTCGGCTGGTGGGACCAACCCCACAAGGGTGATGGGGTGAACAGGGCCAAGTCTCCCACTCCTGTTGTCCCTCCATCCTGTCTGCAACCACTCTCCTCTCTTTCCCCGTTGCTAGAATGCAGACAAAGACAAAGTCAGTCGCAGCCAGTTTGAGGCGTGCATGGAGCAGCTGAACAAGGTGATGGAGGAGGTGACGGGCCAGGAGAAGTTCTTGCACCGGTTCCAGCAAGAGCTCCAGAGGCAGATGGACTGCAAGGTGAGGGCTCGTCCCCTCCACGCAGAACTGGCATCTTGGGGGCTTGGTAGCGTACGACAGCATCCTTGTGAGGGTCCCCCCTCCCAGCTGTCCCCCCGGGGACCGCCATGTCCCATCCTGGGGTAGCTGGCTGAGGGTGTCACCCGTCCACAGCTGGACCGCCGGGAGCTGGGGGCGTTCCGGCAGCAGCAGGAGGAGCGGTGGAAGAGCCTCAGTGGGCAGCTCCAGAAGGTGCTGCAGCCAGAGTGTGACAGTGCCGCTGGGATTAGGAAGTGAGTGCGATGGGGACAGTGGTGGCTTTGGCAGTGCTGGCCCTGTTCCTGCTGGCTGTCCCAGCTCGTGCTGGTGTGGTACCCTGGCGTGGGAGCCATGTGGGCAGCGCCCCTGGGGACGCTGAGCAAGTGGCTGTGCCTTGTGCTCCTGCCAGCTGCAGCTTCCCAGCGATAGAGGCGGCACAATGAGGGGGCACGTGTGGGAGGAGCCCTCCTGAACCAGTCTTGGGGGGTGGGTGCAGAGGCTTTTTGTGGCAGGGGATGGTGTGCAGGTGGGGCTGTGCCCCCCAGGAGCTCCCCAGCCCTTTTCTCCCCCCTCCAGGCAACTCCTGCCTGGTTTCCATTGCCTGTCCTGCGACCGGCCCCTCAACATGCTGGCGCCTGGACCGTGAGTAACTGCCCCCCGAACAGGGAGCACCCCCCGACCCCTCCCTGGCGTCGAGTGACACACGGGGTGCCACCTGCCGGGCACTGAGCACCCCCATGTCCTGTCCCACAGGGAGCGGACGGGCGAGTGCAGGTACCCCACTGTTACGCGGAGCTGCGGGGGCCCACACACTGTCAGGCCCCCACGCTTCCAGCCCCAGCCGCCCAGCACCCCACGGCCGCCCCCATCCAGCGCCCGCAGCCCCAACAAGGTAGGGATGACAAAGGTGGGGAGGGGGATGCTGAGCCTGCGGGGGGGATCTGTGCCTCAGTTTCCCCAGGGAGAGCTGGCTGGGGGAGGGTTGCTGGGGGATGCTGAATGGGGCCCCGTGTTTGGGTCACACGCTCTCCCCTTCCCAGAAGGACGCGAGGCAGCTCTCGGGCCAGGACAGCACTGATGGGAACCAACCGAACACGCAGCCGTCTGTAACGGAGAGCTCTGGGCAGCCCTCAAGGCAAAGGGGGACGCCAGACACCTCAACCTCGAGGAGCCGGCCAAGTATGGCCCTGTCAGGGCACCGGGGGCAGAGGACACCCTGCTGTCTGGGGGGACGGGTCTGTGCCCACAGCTGGGCGGGGTGGGATGGGGGTCTGGGGTCTGGGCTGGGCTGTGGGGGCAGCACTGGCTGCTGGGGCAGCCGGTGCTCGTGGTGGAGCTGGAGGGAGCTGGGGGGGCATGTGGGGTGGTGCTGGGCAGTGTGGGACAACAGCCTGTGTGCTTCAGGGTGGGGGCAGGACCCTGTTGGTGGGTGTCTGTGGCTGACCCTGCCCCTCGCCCCCAGGTACCTCCTCCTCACTGCAGCATCAGCCCGCCATGCTGAAGCTCCGATCTGCCTCCTCTCTCAGAAGCCTCACCCTGCCACCGAAGCTGCTGCCACGCCGCAATAACTCAGTGCCCTGACAGCCGGGCAGGACGGGGGTCTCGGCCCCGGTCCCACCGCCCCGGGCAGCAGCTGCAATAAATGGTGATGAGCAACCAAGTGCCAGTGTGGTCTGAGTGGGGGTCCCTGGGGCAGGATGGCAGAAAGCCCCGCTGTGTTTGCTTTTTCAGGAGAAAAATAAGTGCTAAAAAGCTGCTTTGGGGGTGCCCAGGTGGATCCAGCCCAGGTGGATCCAGTGGTATCCAGGGCCCCCCCAGAGGGATCACTGGGAGCAAACCAGTGGGCACCAGGGCAGAGCCAGCAAAGGCCCATCCTGCACCCCGGGTGGGGTGAGGTGTCCATGGGCTTCAGAAGCACCCCCTGGCACTAACTGGGGGGACGGGGTGAGGGGGGAACCAGGGGGCTGTGCAGGAAGCCGGGCTGGCTGTCGGCAGCCGGAGGGGCAGCAGCAGGTGCTGAGTTGCAAGGCCGGGCAAGGCTGAGCTGTCACAGGAGCTCAGGATGACAACAGGTTGACCATGAGCCAGCAATGTCTCCCATGGCCAAGAAGGCTGATGGTACCTGGGGTGCGTGAGGAGGAGTGTGGCCAGCAGGTTGAGGGAGGTGAATCCTCCCACTCTGCTCTGCACTCGTGAGGCCCCATCTGTGTTGTGTGTCCAGTTCTGGGCACCCCAGTTTAAGAAGGACAAGGAATTACTGGAGAGAGTCCAGCGGTGGGCTACAAAGATGCTGAGGGGTCTGGAGCATTTTTCTTGTGAGGAAAGGCTGAGAGAGCTGGGGCTGTTGAGCTGCAGAAGAGAAGCTGAGAGGGATCTGATCAATGGGATCAATATCTCAGGGTGGGTGTCAGAGGATGGACCAGACTCTGTTCAGTGGTGCCCAACGCCAGGGTGAGGGGCAACGGGCACAGACTGAAACACAGGAGGCTCCATGTGCACATGAGCAGAAACTCGTTTGGTGGGAGGTGCCAGAGCCTGGCCCAGGCTGCCCAGAGCGGGTGTGGAGTCTCCTTCTCCGAGACATTCAAACCCCCTGGACCCACCTGTGTGATCTGCTCTGTGACCCTGCGTGAGCAGGGGTTGCACTGGGGGATCTGCAGAGGTTTGAAACTCCCCCGGGGGCAGCGGAGCCGCCGGGGCTGGAGCGTCTGGCCCGATCCTGGGCCCACCAGGGACTCCATTTCCCAGCACCGGCGAGAGGGAAGGGGAAGGGGAAGGGGAAGGGGAAGGGGAAGGGGAAGGGGAAGGGGAAGGGGAAGGGGAAGGGGAAGGGGAAGGGAAGGGAAGGGAAGGGAAGGGAAGGGAAGGGAAGGGAAGGGAAGGGAAGGGAAGGGAAGGGAAGGGAAGGGAAGGGAAGGGAAGGGAAGGGAAGGGAAGGGAAGGGAAGGGAAGGGAAGGGAAGAGAAGGGTGGGGCTGCTGCGGGCGGGGCCAGGGGGGTAGTGGTGGACTTGGTAGTGTGAGGTTTATGGTTGGACTCAATGATCTCGAGGGTCTTTTCCAACCAGAATAGTTCTGTGATTCCGGGTGTGTTTAAGGCTGAGCTGGAGCCTGGTTTTTGAGGGGCTTGGAGTGGGCAAAAAGCCAGGAGAGGGGAGTGGGTGGCTGGTGGGAGACGGGCTTCCAGGTACCGAGGATGGAGCAGAGCCCGGCAGCACCCGCTGCTGCAGCCCAGCCTTCCTGGGTGCGCTTCGGCCCCAGCGTCGCAGGAAGAGCCCTCAGCCAAAGCAATGGCCTTGGGTGTTCCTGACGCTTCTCCCAGAGGCAGCAGCAGGATCTCAGCACAGGACTCAGGGCTCAGAGCATTTCAAGTACCAAAATCCCCCCTGTTTCAGCCCCCGTGCGCTGCAGCCGCGGCCCCAGCACCAGCCTCCCAAGGGAGAAGCAGTGCTGAGGCATCCGCAGCGCTCGCCCTGTGCCCGTCCTCATCCTCTTGCTTTCCAGGACAAGGACGACCAGGACTGGGATTTCCTGAGGACGTCGAAACCCAGTTCTGGCCCACAGAAGATGCCCGTGAAACGCGGCACTGAGAGCAGCTCTGAGAGAACAGCAGAACAGAGCAGCAGGAAAGGTGAGCAGGTTGCTGGATGCCTCCTCCTTGTAGGAAAGGAATCGGCAGCCTGGCTGAGTGTGTGTGAGGTCCCAGCTGATGAAATGGAAAGCCACCCAGTCCCATCTCTGTTTAAGCAGTGTGGTCATTCCTAGAGCAGCTTGATAACGGGGTTGGTTGTGCCACAGCTCAGGGAGTGCCCCAGGTTACAGAACTGGCCTTTCCTTTCCGGGAAGGGAGGCTCAGATCTTCCCTTGGGCCTCACCCGGCCTGTTGTGCACGGTGCCAAAGGAGAACAAGTTTTCGGGGTCAGGATTTGGGTGGCTGTAGCATCCCCAGTCCACAGCAAAGCCCAGCGGGGGCACGTCTGGGTGGGTCCCAGCTGCACTGGGCTGTGTTACAGGCACTCGCCCCTCTTGTTCCTGCAGCGGGGACGCTCATGGGTCTGATAGTCCCCTCAAATGGCCTTTGCCCCGATAAATCCACTCTGGACAGCAGTAGCAGCCGGTGGGTTGTGGCAAGGGCCAGGGTGTGTTGGTAGAGCAGGGGCTTTGGGTGAAGAGGGGCAGGAACGATCTGATTGGAAACTTGCAAAGCTCAAGAAGCTCCTGGTGTTGCCAGAGCTGGAAACCCCAGTGTCAGTGACCCCCAGGCATGTCCCAGCAGTGGATGCAGGGGCACAGGGCAGGCAGTGGCGCGTTGCCGCTTTGTCACTTGCTGTGAGGTTCAGTCACGGAAAAGACATTGAAAAAGGACTTTGTAAATGGTCCAGGGAGAGAGGAGCAGGCAGGGCTGCTTTGATCTCTTGTTGTTTAAAAACCAAACCCCACCCTGCTCAAACCTCCTCCCATGTGCCTTCCCATCCCCAGAGCTGCCCCCACGCCAGACGCCCCTGCGCACCGTGGCCCCGGTCCAGAGGAGGAAGACGTCGATGTTCGAAGATGCTGAAGGTGACGACCTGTTGGATGTGCTGAGACGCGGCAAAGGCCCAAAACAAGAGTAAGGGCCGTGAGGAGGCGGTGGCAGTAACGCAGGGGATGGGCTGCGCGTTGAGCTGGTGCCACCGTGCTGGGGGGGATGCTGGAGCTTCTGCCCGTGGGTCCCAGCAAGGGGCAAGAGCAACTGGTTTGGCAGAGAAGAGCCAGAGCAGCCTGGCCAGGCTGTGTGAGGAGGGACAGCCCTGCCTCTGGGAGAAACCATCTGCCACTGTGTCCTGGAAAAGCCAGGTACGGGAGAGCATAGGGAGTTCAAAGTGGATAAAAAGTCCCAGAAGCAGGCAGGTGAGCCCAGCCAGGGATGCTGGGCAGGTCTGCAGAGGTGACAGCATTGGCTTGGGCTAGCGAGCTTGATTTCTCGTGGCCTTGCAGGGGAAATGCCGTTTCTGTCGGGGTGAGCAGGGCGGTCAAGGGGCTCTGGGTCAGCGCGGGGGAAGCGGCTCATGCACAAGTGTTGTGCTCTGCCCTCGAGGCAGCCTGGGAGGAGGAGGAGGAGGAGAGGAGGGCTGGTGTCTCTGCAGGGTTTCTTAGAGAAATGGGTTTAAAAGCCCAAGTCTCTTTTGCCTTGTGTTCCCTCCCCCTGAGAGGCCCCCAGTCTGGCCTGACTCTTTGCTGTACCTTTTAAGTTGTTTTTTATCTTGTAATTAAAGTATTTTTCAAAGCGCAAACGTCTGAGACTCTGATACAGGGAACATGGGGTCAAGAACATTTCTGTGACAGTTTGTGCACTTGAATCCGCGTGTGGCACTACTCTGCTGATGGAGCTGGGACAGAAACGCTCGTCCTTCTCTGGAGCCAAAAAACCACACACGGTGGTTGGAGAAACCGCCAGTTTGACCTGGAAAGATGAAACCAGAACTTGAGGGCAGAAATCAGTTGCCCCAGGTCCTCGGGGCTGGAGATTGTTCCGGGATGTTCTTCTGGTTTTTAAAGGCCATCTTCCAGAAAACAACAATCCCAGTGAAGTGTCCAGGCTGTGTTTCCTCCCCACGCGTTTCCCTGTGTGATCTGCTCTGTGACCCTGCGTGAGCAGGGGTTGCACTGGGGGATCTGCAGAGGGCCCTTCAGCCCCCACCAGACTGGGATTCGGTGACTCTGCACTGCGGGTCCCCAGCACCCCCAGGATGTTCCACAGCCCACAGGAACTGCAGCTTTTGCTTTTTGGGCCGGTTTCTGAAAACTCCCCGGCTCTTGTGCTGGGCTTCACCTCCCGCCCGGGTACCCCGGGGTGACAGCGGGGCCGCTCCGGTCCCTTCCGCGGGCTCTGCCCGGTCGGAGCAGCAAGGCCGGCGGTGGGGAGGGGTTCCCGGGGAGGGCAGAGCCCGTCCCGCGGGGCTGCGGGGACGTTTCTAGGCAGGCTCCGCGCTAAACAGCCCCGTTGCTAGGGCAGGGGGGCATTCCCAGCCAGGCGCTGCGGTAGACAGACCCGTTGCTACGGCTGCGGGGCCTTCCAGGCCGGACCCCGCGCGGCGCAGCCCCTGTCGCTATGGGAACGGGGCCCTTCCAGCGCGGGCGGCGCGCAGCATGGCGGGGCCCTGCTGAGCGCGGCGCTGTGCGGCGTCCGGAGCGGGCGGCGTTCGGCACGGCCGGTGAGTCCCGGGCCGGGAGCCCCGGTTCCCCGGGGGCAGCGGGAGCCGCTCGGGGCGGGCGGGGAGAGCGCTCGGGCGGCTGAACTCCTGGCGTGGCCGCCCGGGGAGCGGGGGCGGCTCCGGCTCTGCCCGGGCTCTCTCGGCCCCGTCTCTTGCGCTCTGGAGAAAGCGGGAACTCTGGAAACGAAGAGATGGACTGAGCAGCAGAGGCGATGCTGCTGTTGGGCGGCATTCTTTATTTCATCGGCGCCGGGGGACACTGGGGATCATCCTCCTCAAGTTATAATTGTTAGTTATAATTGCCTTGTTTCTTTCTGGCAACACATCTATTAAACATTAGTTACATATCAACGAAGCACTCTGGTTCTCATCAATGCGTTATTGAATCTTCTGTCTCCCTCTATGTCGTGCAGAAGGATCTAAAACTTGAAAAATAGCCCCTGGTTTTGCAGGTGCTCAGAAAGCATTTCCCGTGTCGTTGGGTAACGATGGGTGCGTCTCTTGTAAGTGAATCGTGGTGTACAGGAATTGAGCAGCTTCTCTTCACTCTCCATTCCCAGCTGCTCTCTCGCGGGCAGCCCCGCTGGGGCCGATGCCCAACGAGGAGATTGACGGCGGCAACTTAGGAGCGCTGGAAAAATCCCGCAGTTTCAGTCGGTGCTTGAGGCTGGTGGAGAAGGAGCAGGAGCCGCGCTGGGGGCAGCCGGCCCGGCAGCACAGCAGCCTGGAGCAGGAATGTGCAGAGGGCTGGGGAAGCTGGGAGAGGTTTTGATGTGCCTTCGTTTTCCACCTCTGTTTTATAGCCTCTGGGGTGCTGTGGGGAAGTAGTTGCCTGCCAGGGTGCTGCAAGAAAAGAGAATCACCTCAGCTCTTGTGCTTGCGTCTTGTTTCCAGCCACAGGCTCAAGCTGCGAACCTTGAGCACGTTTGACTTGTACAGAAAGCACGAGGATGCCATGACCCCGGCAGGGCTGGCGTTTCACCAGTGCCAGTGGGACAGCTCCGTTACCTGGGTCTCCCATCAGCTCCTCAGTGAGAAATGGCCCGTGCGGGGGGCTGGGGGAGCCGTGACGCAGCCCTGGGGGGAGGCGCAGGGCCGGTGAACGAGCTGTGCCCGTGGGCTCCTGCTGGGTCCCGGCACTGGTCTGGGAGCTGTTACAGCACAGCCTGGGCGCTTATGGAGCCGTCCTCCCCCAAACTAACAGCAGTCTGAGGAAACAACCTCTTAAAAGCCCATTTTGAATGAGCATTTTCAAATAACAGCGAGAGCCTTCACCAGGGCGTGCTCGACCAGCCCTGGTGGGTGTGGGGGGGGGCCCTTGCTAGTGACGGGGGGCCCTGGGGTTCAGATCTGCACCATCTCGCTGACACTCTGTGTCACCCCTTTACAGATATTGTCCCCTGTCACTTGTGCGCCTCGCCCATTTGGTCACTGGCCGTGGTGGGATCACTGTGGTGATGGAATCACTTTGGTCATTCGGATCTCTTTTGGTGACTGATCACTTTCGGCACTAGGATATTTATATACATTAGATATATATTTTTAAAAAGTGAGGGGAGAAAAGACCATCGAGCGGCTCTGAAGGGCCAGTGGCCTCCCCAGCAGTGTGTGCCCCCCACCCTAGAAACAATACCTTGAAAAATCTTCCAGTGCGATTCTCAGGGGAGCCCCCGCTCCCAACACCCTGGCCCGGGACCCCCTGACCCCCCCACCTCCGCCAGCCCAGTCTGGTCTCTGGCCGTCCATGGTGGCCGTGGCTTTCTGGGGGGCAGGGGGTGGTGGAGGCCGTGGGCGGTGGGTGAGGAGGGGGCAGCCAGGCGGGCTGGGGGTTGTGGGGCGAGGAGGCCCAGAAGGGGCTGAAGCTCCCGGGGCACAGGCCATGGAGCGATGGGGCTGTTGCTGCTCTGTGGCTCTCGGGGGTTCGCAGCTTGGAGAACGTGGCCAGAGCGTCGGGGAAGTTGGGCGGCGTGGCCGGCGTGTTGCTGGGGGTGCACATCTGTGGGGTGTCAGATCGGCCATGGATGGTTTTTTGGAGTCCCAACCTGGCAGCCTCCCCATCACTGGAGATCTGGCTGCATCCCGCACCAGGGGATGCTTGACAGCTCTGGCGGGTATGGGGGTACCCAGTGCTGCAGGGTCTGGGTGGCACCCCCAGAACGTGGGGGCTGCCTGGGGAGGTTCTCCAGCCCAGGCAGGGCCAGCTCGGGCTGCAAAGGACATTTTGGACATCCAGGGTGCTCAAAGCGCTGGGGTGCAGTGGTTTTGGGGAGTGGGAGGCTGCTCTGATGCCAGCTGCCCCGTGCAGGGAGCGGCAGGGACGGGGTGATGCAATGAGGACCAGCACGATGGGTGGGGAGAGTTTTGTGGTCCCACAGGACCCTCTTCACCCAGCTCCCTGTCCCCCTGCTCCACTTCGCACCCCATTAGGGCACAGAAAGTCAGGCAGGGCCCCCGGGACACGAGGAGCTGGCCATCAGGCTGAGAGATGGGAACGCCAGCAAAAGATTGCCCGTGTTTCAAAAGGGAGGCAGCCGTGCCAGCTGGAGAACCTCTCTCACAGCTCCAGCCCCAGCAAAGAGCTGTCTCTAGAGCAGTTCGTGCTGCTCACAGGCAAGATCAGCCTTTGCATTTGAACCACCTTCTTGCACAGTGACAGGAAACATACTCTGGTTTATGTCTTTATAGCTGCAAAGGCCAGGACAGTGTTCATGAGGGAGCAAGCGATGAGCACATTTCCTGGTCAGCAGCCGCTGGCTCGTGCCAACGGTCAAGAGAGGCAGAAGAAATCCCTTCAGAACAGCTCCCTCTCAAATGACATCCTTCTGCTTGATGAACCGCGGGGAAAGGCATCCTAAACCAGGCACCTTGACCTTGTTTTCAGCCCAGGTTCCCAGGTGCTGGTGCACTCGTGAGCCAGTCACTGCACATCTGCCACCAAGGGGAATCGCCTCCGAGGCCAACTGTGCCATGGGGAAAGGAAAGGGTGAAACGTCAGGAGAGTTTGATTTAGTGCACAACACGGATAAAGCCATTCTCTCTGCAGTTAAAACTGAGGGTATTTAATTCAGTACAGTGAGATTTCATTCCCCATGACTTGGCTGATTGTATTTTGAATCTGGGCACGGGCTGCAGTGACCTGCAACGAAATATGAGGTGTCACCAGCTACAATGTAGGTGATAAAGTGGGAAAGGCAGGAGGGACCCTCAGCATCTCCCATCCCGTGGATGATTCATCACAAAGGACCAGGGCGGCGCCCGCTGGCTCCTGGGGCGGCTGTTGCCGGGCAACAGAGACACTATATTGTCCCCTGTCACCTGTGCCCCTCGCCCATTTGGTCACTGGCCGTGGTGGGATCACTTGCCGTGGTGGGATCACTGTGTTGGTGGACTCATTTTGGCAGTTGGATTGCTTTTGGTGGTTGGATCGCGTTTGGTGGTTGCATCACTTTTGGTGGTGGGATCACTTCTGGTGGTTGCATCACTTTCGGTGGTGGAATCGCTTTTGGTGGTTGAACCGCTTTTGGGTGGTTTGATCACTTTCGGCACTCGGATCGCTTTGGTGACTGGATCGCTTTCATCACTCGGATTGCTTTTGGAACTTGGATCTGTTTTGGTGACTGATCGCTTTCTGTGGCAAGAAGGAGCAGGAGAAAGGCTGCTGGCTGTCCATCCCTCCAAGATCATCTCTGGACAGAAAAGCTCCTGTCTCCCTACTTCGGGTTCAGTGTTTTCACGCAGAACAGCAGCGATGGCCACACGCAGTCTGTTGGAGATGCTGGACACAGCCATCGGGACACCCCAAGTTGGGGTTGTGGATTTGGTGGCGCTCCACGAGCTGCTGAAAGCCATGATCATCGGGCAGCCGGACCAGAAGGAGCTGTCTGTCCTGGAGCCAGGGCAGAGCCTGACTCACGGCCTGGCAAAGGACCAGGAGAGCAAGAAGCAGCCTGGCCAGGAGAAGGAGGAGGAAGGAGCCCTGGGCACAAGGCAGCACCTCTGGAAACCAGAGGAGCAGCTGGATGGGAAGGACACGCTGGAGGGGACCGGGAGCAACTCCGAGGTCTCCTCCATGGCCAAGGAGGCCATGCCAAAAACAACAGAAAAGGAGGAGAGAGCCTTTTCCAAGGTAGATGCTCTTGCTGGTCCCTGGGTGCTCCCCCACGAGACGCCCCCTCCTCCGGGCTCCGCGCTGCCGTCGTGCCGCCCTCAGCCCAAGGGCTGGGTGAAGCCCGAGCTCCCGCAGCAGAGCACAGCGGGGTCCAGGTCCCCAGGGACCCTCCCCTGGGCTCACCCCCCACCCGCTCTCCCAGAAAAGGGCTTCGCTCCAGGACCTGTGGGAGGAGCTCAACAAGTTCAAGGAGGCGCAGTCCGGCCTGGCCGAGGACGTGCGGGCCATGCAGAAGGCGCACTCTGGCCTGGCAGAGGACATGCGGGAGATGCAGGAGGCGCATGTCGGCCTGGCAGAGGACATGCATGCCCTGCAGGAGGCGCATTCCGGCCTGGCCGAGGACATCCAGGAGATCCAGGAGACGCTTGGCCTGGTGAGCATCCCCTGGTGCCCCGGGAGGGAGCTGGGCCCTCGTCCCTCCCCGCTCCTGCTGCCCTGTCACACTGTGCCCCTGCCCCACGGCCATGGGTGTCACCAGCGTGAAGGGCAGCAGGAGGGAAGGGTGGGAAGGGTGTCCCAGCAGTTGCTAAGGCACTTTTGAACTAGAGAGCCCTCAAAACAGAACCATGGGAGGGGAAGGAGGGGAGATAAAGCTCAGCCCGTGCAATTCAGCTGTGGCCCCCAGGCACAGCCCTGCCCAGCGTCCCTCTCTCTCCTGCCCCAGTTCACTTGGGGATACTCTTTAACTCCGCTCCCACACCTGAACGGGTGTCCCTCTCCTCGCCCAGCTCCAGGGGAAGCCCCAGGACGCTGCCGGGCTGCGCAGGGACAGGAGGCGGCTGCGTCCCCCGCTCCCTCGGGGACACCAGCCCTCCTGCCTCGGGGCACAGCCTGTGGGTTGGGGTGCTGGGCAGTGATGCTGGGGGTCCCATCCCTGGGGATAACATCCCCCCGGCTCCATGGCCGGGCTGACCCCGTGATCCCTTTGCATTTGGGCTCTCATGTTGAACACGAGTTTGGCCCCGTGAGATGGTGGTTTGGGGACAGGGACTGGGGACATGGTGGGGGGTTCTGGGGTCTGTCCTCACGGCTGCCCAGCTGCCGGTAAACCTGCTGCCCTTTGCCTCTTCTTCCCAGGAGGGCCAGTCTGCCCCCGCCGAGCCCACCCAGGTGGCCATGGACAGCCAGGCCAGGAGGAGCTCAGCACTGGGGCCGAAGCGGCGTGGGCCACAGCCTGGGATGGAGACCAGCAAGGGGACTGCAGGGTTTGGCTCCCCGGGGATGCAAGCAGGGACACAGGGGGAACCAGCAACCCCTGTGAAGTTGTCAGGCGCTCCCTCCGTTCACGCGAGGTCTATTGATGCTGGTGCCACCACCCCAGGGACACAGCTAGGATCATGGGGCACCCAGGCCAGAACCTCGGGGATGCAGCCAGGATCCCCGGGCACCCAGGCCACCACCCACCTGGGGACACAACCAGGGGCCCCTGATGCCCAGGCCAGCACCTCGGGGATGCAGGCAGGATCACGTGGGACCCACACCACCACCCCTGGGGTGCAGCCTGGGTCCTCCAGCTCCAAAGCCACCATCCCAGGGGATGCCCAAGAGCCGGCCAAGCCCTGGGGCTCCACCAGCACCTCCAGCTATGAGTCAGAGATGCGGGAGGTTCTCTCACAGGTTGGGCAGCTCGGCAACATCTACGCTGGTCTGAAGGAGGAGGTGGAGCAGCTTAAATCTGCAAAAGCAGAACGTGCAGATCTTGAGGACGTGCGCCGGCTCCTCCCGAAGGGAGGTGAGAGCACGGGGCGGCTGGCGGGGGTTGTTTGGTGTGGGGACACCCTGGGCCAGGGGCTCGTCATGCTCAGAGCCTGGCCCCAAGGGTGAGACCCCCTCACCGACAGCACATCCCCTTGCACCATGTCCCTCTAGGTCGACAGAGCATCACCAGCATCCTGTCTGACCTCAAGTGCCAGATGTCCTTCCTGCAGGACATGGCCAGGACCCTCCACGGGGAGGAGGAGAAGGTGAGCTGGCAGCAGTCCCCGAGGGGCTGTGGGGACGCCAGTTTGGGCAGGGAGGGGGCAGCCGAAGGGTCCCCGTGCCGGAATGACACAGGGGGTTGTGCCCTCACCGCCCCCACTGCTGTTCCCAGATCAGGAAGGTGGAGGATGCTCCCAGAAAGACGAGGGGGGCGGGAGCCGGCAGGAAAGGAGACGGAAGCGGCCAGAAGACCCAACAGCCGCGGTAAAAGGATGGGAGAGGGTTTCCTACCCCGCAGGGCTGCGAGGGAGCCTGGGGTCTGGGAGCATCCCAGTTTGGGGGCCGAGGGACACCCCCACGAAGGCTAAGCCTGCCCCTGCCCCCGTCTCGCTGGCCAGGCCCAAGGGACAGAAGGTCAAGGCAGAGCGGAAGGAGCTGGGGAAGCAGCAGGAGCCGACCCAGGCCGAGCTGGAGCAGTTCGCGGCTGAGTACGTGAATAAGTTGGTGATGGAGACAGCGCAGCAGCTGCAGGCAGAGGTGAGGCCCGGGGGCAGCGCTCCCAGCCCCCGCTGGCTCGGGGGGAGTCCTGGCGGGTCCCGGCCACGTCCCCTGGCTGGACGGGGCCATGGAGCCTCCACGGCACCTGGGCTTGTGGGCGGCATCCAGCCCGGCTCAGAGCTGATTCCTCCTCTCCTGCCAGCAGCTGGACAAGCCGAGGGCGACGGCGCAGAGCGGGGGACACGAACATGCAGGGTGCCAAAACTGCAGCCCGGACACGATGGTGCTGCTGAGGAAGCTCCTCCAGCGCTGCGAGAACCTTGAGGAGCAGCTGCAGTCCCTGGCCCAGAAGGCGGGTGGCAAGGTGGAGAGTTCTCCAAAGTGGAGGAGACAGGTAAGGAGATGCGGTGTAGGGGGCTTGAGCTGCCAGGACCCCCCAGGCATTTCTGCTTTGCTGTAACGTGGGGGAGCCCCTCGCTGCCCCCCGAATTGGCTTGTCGGAGTCAGCAGCACAGAAGGGAATTAAAGCCTTGGAGCAAATGTCCTGTTTGCACTGAGGGCCCACCAGCCAAAATACCCTGGGTCTGTCCCTGTGGGGCAGCCACCCCCTTGCTCAGCACCGCCTTGTCCTCTTAGTCCCTGCAGCAGGATGAGAAGCTCAAGTGCCTCCAGGCCAGCATCATGCAGCTCCAAAAGGACTATGAGAAGTTGAGCTCGGCCCTTGCAAACCTCCAGCAGGATCGCCAGCAGGAGCAGAATGACATCAAGGTGGGTGGCTGTAACCCGCAGGCAGAGCCCAGGCTGGGACCCCAAGGGGTCTGTCCCCCTGCCACCCTGCTCGCAGCCCTGCACAGCTTCCCGATGCCTTTCCTGGAGGGTTCTGATGGGGTGGGGAGGCAGGGGGTGCTCGGCTGGCCGGGGGGCAGCTCCGACCCTGCCGTGGCATCACGGGCTGCTGTCTGCCTTGGAAGGCTCTGTCCCAGGCCCTGGGGAGGCTCAAGAAGCAGAAAGCGGACAAGGAGGAGCTGCTGGTGCTGGGAATCGATGAGGTACGGGCTCGAGGGGCCCTGGTGCCAGCCAAGGGTGTCCCGGGCAGGGTGACAAACACCCCTTGTCCCTTGGGTGCCAGCTGGCAGAAGCAGCCAGGGGGAGGGAGGATTTCCAGCCCGGCTGCAGGTCCCAAGCCAGGTCCCTCTGTCACTGCAAGTCCCTTCGGCTGGTGGGACCAACCCCACAAGGGTGATGGGGTGAACAGGGCCAAGTCTCCCACTCCTGTTGTCCCTCCATCCTGTCTGCAACCACTCTCCTCTCTTTCCCCGTTGCTAGAATGCAGACAAAGACAAAGTCAGTCGCAGCCAGTTTGAGGCGTGCATGGAGCAGCTGAACAAGGTGATGGAGGAGGTGACGGGCCAGGAGAAGTTCTTGCACCGGTTCCAGCAAGAGCTGCAGAGACAGATGGACTGCAAGGTGAGGGCTCGTCCCCTCCACGCAGAACTGGTACCCTGGGGGCTTGGTAGTGTACGACAGCATCCTTGTGAGGGTCCCCCCTCCCAGCTGTCCCCCCGGGGACCGCCATGTCCCATCCTGGGGTAGCTGGCTGAGGGTGTCACCCGTCCACAGCTGGACCGCCGGGAGCTGGGGGCGTTCCGGCAGCAGCAGGAGGAGCGGTGGAAGAGCCTCAGCGGGCAGCTCCAGAAGGTGCTGCAGCCAGAGTGTGACAGTGCCGCTGGGATTAGGAAGTGAGTGCGATGGGGACAGTGGTGGCTTTGGCTGTGCTGGCCCTGTTCCTGCTGGCTGTCCCAGCTCGTGCCGGTGTGGTACCCTGGCGTGGGAGCCATGTGGGCAGCGCCCCTGGGGACGCTGAGCAAGTGGCTGTGCCTTGTGCTCCTGCCAGCTGCAGCTTCCCAGCGATAGAGGCGGCACAATGAGGGGGCACGTGTGGGAGGAGCCCTCCTGAACCAGTCTTGGGGGGTGGGTGCAGAGGCTTTTTGTGGCAGGGGATGGTGTGCAGGTGGGGCTGTGCCGCCCAGGAGCTCCCCAGCCCTTTTCTCCCCCCTCCAGGCAGCTCCTGCCTGGTTTTCATTGCCTGTCCTGCGACCGGCCCCTCAACATGCTGGCGCCTGGACCGTGAGTAACTGCCCCCCGAACAGGGAGCACCCCCCGACCCCTCCCTGGTGTCGAGTGACACACGGGGTGCCACCTGCCGGGCACTGAGCACCCCCATGTCCTGTCCCACAGGGAGCGGACGGGCGAGTGCAGGTACCCCACTGTTCCGCGGAGCTGCGGGGGCCCACACACTGTCAGGCCCCCACGCTTCCAGCCCCAGCCGCCCAGCACCCCACGGCCGCCCCCATCCAGCGCCCGCAGCCCCAACAAGGTAGGGATGACAAAGGTGGGGAGGGGGATGCTGAGCCTGCGGGGGGGGATCTGTGCCTCAGTTTCCCCAGGGAGAGCTGGCTGGGGGAGGGTTGCTGGGGGATGCGGAACGGGGCCCCGTGTTTGGGTCACACGCTCTCCCCTTCCCAGAAGGACGCGAGGCAGCTCTCGGGCCAGGACAGCACTGATGGGAACCAACCGAACACGCAGCCGTCTGTAACGGAGAGCTCTGGGCAGCCCTCAAGGCAAAGGGGGACGCCAGACACCTCAACCTCGAGGAGCCGGCCAAGTATGGCCCTGTCAGGGCACCGGGGGGCAGAGGACACCCTGCTGTCTGGGGGGACGGGTCTGTGCCCACAGCTGGGTGGGGTGGGATGGGGGTCTGGGGTCTGGGCTGGGCTGTGGGGGCAGCACTGGCTGCTGGGGCAGCCGGTGCTCGTGGTGGAGCTGGAGGGAGCTGGGGGGGCATGTGGGGTGGTGCTGGGCAGTGTGGGACAACAGCCTGTGTGCTTCAGGGTGGGGGCAGGACCCTGTTGGTGGGTGTCTGTGGCTGACCCTGCCCCTCGCCCCCAGGTACCTCCTCCTCACTGCAGCATCAGCCCGCCATGCTGAAGCTCCGATCTGCCTCCTCTCTCAGAAGCCTCACCCTGCCACCGAAGCTGCTGCCACGCCGCAATAACTCAGTGCCCTGACAGCCGGGCAGGACGGGGGTCTCGGCCCCGGTCCCACCGCCCCGGGCAGCAGCTGCAATAAATGGTGATGAGCAACCAAGTGCCAGTGTGGTCTGAGTGGGGGTCCCTGGGGCAGGATGGCAGAAAGCCCCGCTGTGTTTGCTTTTTCAGGAGAAAAATAAGTGCTAAAAAGCTGCTTTGGGGGTGCCCAGGTGGATCCAGCCCAGGTGGATCCAGTGGTATCCAGGGCCCCCCCAGAGGGATCACTGGGAGCAAACCAGTGGGCACCAGGGCAGAGCCAGCAAAGGCCCATCCTGCACCCCGGGTGGGGTGAGGTGTCCATGGGCTTCAGAAGCACCCCCTGGCACTAACTGGGGGGACGGGGTGAGGGGGGAACCAGGGGGCTGTGCAGGAAGCCGGGCTGGCTGTCGGCAGCCGGAGGGGCAGCAGCAGGTGCTGAGTTGCAAGGCCGGGCAAGGCTGAGCTGTCACAGGAGCTCAGGATGACAACAGGTTGACCATGAGCCAGCAATGTCTCCCATGGCCAAGAAGGCTGATGGTACCTGGGGTGCGTGAGGAGGAGTGTGGCCAGCAGGTTGAGGGAGGTGAATCCTCCCACTCTGCTCTGCACTCGTGAGGCCCCATCTGAGTTGTGTATCCAGTTCTGGGCACCCCAGTTTAAGAAGGACAAGGAATTACTGGAGAGAGTCCAGCGGTGGGCTACAAAGATGCTGAGGGGTCTGGAGCATTTTTCTTGTGAGGAAAGGCTGAGAGAGCTGGGGCTGTTGAGCTGGAGAAGAGAAGCTGAGAGGGATCTGATCAATGGGATCAATATCTCAGGGTGGATGTCAGAGGATGGACCAGACTCTGTTCAGTGGTGCCCAACGCCAGGGTGAGGGGCAACGGGCACAGACTGAAACACAGGAGGCTCCATGTGCACATGAGCAGAAACTCGTTTGGTGGGAGGTGCCAGAGCCTGGCCCAGGCTGCCCAGAGCGGGTGTGGAGTCTCCTTCTCTGAGACATTCAAACCCCCTGGACCCACCTGTGTGATCTGCTCTGTGACCCTGCGTGAGCAGGGGTTGCACTGGGGGATCTGCAGAGGTTTGAAACTCCCCCGGGGGCAGCGGAGCCGCCGGGGCTGGAACGTCTGGCCCGATCCTGGGCCCACCAGGGACTCCATTTCCCAGCACCGGCGAGAGGGAAGGGGAAGGGGAAGGGGAAGGGGAAGGGGAAGGGGAAGGGGAAGGGAAGGGAAGGGAAGGGAAGGGAAGGGAAGGGAAGGGAAGGGAAGGGAAGGGAAGGGAAGGGAAGGGAAGGGAAGGGAAGGGAAGAGAAGGGTGGGGCTGCTGCGGGCGGGGCCAGGGGGGTAGTGGTGGACTTGGTAGTATGAGGTTTATGGTTGGACTCAATGATCTCTAGGGTCTTTTCCAACCAGAATAGTTCTGTGATTCCAGGTGTGTTTAAGGCTGAGCTGGAGCCTGGTTTTTGAGGGGCTTGGAGAGGGCAAAAAGCCAGGAGAGGGGAGTGGGTGGCTGGTGGGAGACGGGCTTCCAGGTACCGAGGATGGAGCAGAGGCCGGCAGCACCCGCTGCTGCAGCCCAGCCTTCCTGGGTGCGCTTCGGCCCCAGCGTCGCAGGAAGAGCCCTCAGCCAAAGCAATGGCCTTGGGTGTTCCTGACGCTTCTCCCAGAGGCAGCAGCAGGATCTCAGCACAGGACTCAGGGCTCAGAGCATTTCAAGTACCAAAATCCCCCCTGTTTCAGCCCCCGTGCGCTGCAGCCGCGGCCCCAGCACCAGCCTCCCAAGGGAGAAGCAGTGCTGAGGCATCCGCAGCGCTCGCCCTGTGCCCGTCCTCATCCTCTTGCTTTCCAGGACAAGGACGACCAGGACTGGGATTTCCTGAGGACGTCGAAACCCAGTTCTGGCCCACAGAAGATGCCCGTGAAACGCGGCACTGAGAGCAGCTCTGAGAGAACAGCAGAACAGAGCAGCAGGAAAGGTGAGCAGGTTGCTGGATGCCTCCTCCTTGTAGGAAAGGAATCGGCAGCCTGGCTGAGTGTGTGTGAGGTCCCAGCTGATGAAATGGAAAGCCACCCAGTCCCATCTCTGTTTAAGCAGTGTGGTCATTCCTAGAGCAGCTTGATAACGGGGTTGGTTGTGCCACAGCTCAGGGAGTGCCCCAGGTTACAGAACTGGCCTTTCCTTTCCGGGAAGGGAGGCTCAGATCTTCCCTTGGGCCTCACCCGGCCTGTTGTGCACGGTGCCAAAGGAGAACAAGTTTTCGGGGTCAGGATTTGGGTGGCTGTAGCATCCCCAGTCCACAGCAAAGCCCAGCGGGGGCACGTCTGGGTGGGTCCCGGCTGCACTGGGCTGTGTTACAGGCACTCGCCCCTCTTGTTCCTGCAGCGGGGACGCTCATGGGTCTGATAGTCCCCTCAAATGGCCTTTGCCCCGATAAATCCACTCTGGACAGCAGTAGCAGCCGGTGGGTTGTGGCAAGGGCCAGGGTGTGTTGGTAGAGCAGGGGCTTTGGGTGAAGAGGGGCAGGAACGATCTGATTGGAAACTTGCAAAGCTCAAGAAGCTCCTGGTGTTGCCAGAGCTGGAAACCCCAGTGTCAGTGACCCCCAGGCATGTCCCAGCAGTGGATGCAGGGGCACAGGGCAGGCAGTGGCGCGTTGCCGCTTTGTCACTTGCTGTGAGGTTCAGTCACGGAAAAGACATTGAAAAAGGACTTTGTAAATGGTCCAGGGAGAGAGGAGCAGGCAGGGCTGCTTTGATCTCTTGTTGTTTAAAAACCAAACCCCACCCTGCTCAAACCTCCTCCCATGTGCCATCCCATCCCCAGAGCTGCCCCCACGCCAGACGCCCCTGCGCACCGTGGCCCCGGTCCAGAGGAGGAAGACGTCGATGTTCGAAGATGCTGAAGGTGACGACCTGTTGGATGTGCTGAGACGCGGCAAAGGCCCAAAACAAGAGTAAGGGCCGTGAGGAGGCGGTGGCAGTAACGCAGGGGATGGGCTGCGCGTTGAGCTGGTGCCACCGTGCTGGGGGGGATGCTGGAGCTTCTGCCCGTGGGTCCCAGCAAGGGGCAAGAGCAACTGGTTTGGCAGAGAAGAGCCAGAGCAGCCTGGCCAGGCTGTGTGAGGAGGGACAGCCCTGCCTCTGGGAGAAACCATCTGCCACTGTGTCCTGGAAAAGCCAGGTACGGGAGAGCATAGGGAGTTCAAAGTGGATAAAAAGTCCCAGAAGCAGGCAGGTGAGCCCAGCCAGGGACACTGGGCAGGTCTGCAGAGGTGACAGCATTGGCTTGGGCTAGCGAGCTTGATTTCTCGTGGCCTTGCAGGGGAAATGCCGTTTCTGTCGGGGTGAGCAGGGCGGTCAAGGGGCTCTGGGTCAGCGCGGGGGAAGCGGCTCATGCACAAGTGTTGTGCTCTGCCCTCGAGGCAGCCTGGGAGGAGGAGGAGGAGGAGAGGAGGGCTGGTGTCTCTGAAGGGTTTCTTAGAGAAATGGGTTTAAAAGCCCAAGTCTCTTTTGCCTTGTGTTCCCTCCCCCTGAGAGGCCCCCAGTCTGGCCTGACTCTTTGCTGTACCTTTTAAGTTGTTTTTTATCTTGTAATTAAAGTATTTTTCAAAGCGCAAACGTCTGAGACTCTGATACAGGGAACGTGGGGTCAAGAACATTTCTGTGACAGTTTGTGCACTTGAATCCGCGTGTGGCACTACTCTGCTGATGGAGCTGGGACGGAAACGCTCGTCCTTCTCTGGAGCCAAAAACCACACGCGGTGGTTGGAGAAACCGCCAGTTTGACCTGGAAAGATGAAGCCAGAACTTGAGGGCAGAAATCAGTTGCCCCAGGTCCTCGGGGCTGGGGATTGTTCCGGGATGTTCTTCTGGTTTTTAAAGGCCTTCTTCCAGAAAACAACAATCCCCAGTGAAGTGTCCAGGCTGTTTTTCCTCCCCACGCGTTTCCCTGGGTGATCTGCTCTGTGACCCTGCGTGAGCAGGGGTTGCACTGGGGGATCTGCAGAGGGCCCTTCAGCCCCCACCAGGCTGGGATTCGGTGACTCTGCACTGCGGGTCCCCAGCACCCCCAGGATGTTCCACAGCCCACAGGAACTGCAGCTTTTGCTTTTTGGGCCGGTTTCTGAAAACCCCCCGGCTCTTGTGCTGGGCTTCACCTCCCGCCCGGGTACCCCGGGGTGACAGCGGGGCCGCTCCGGTCCCTTCCGCGGGCTCTGCCCGGTCGGAGCAGCAAGGCCGGCGGTGGGGAGGGGTTCCCGGGGAGGGCAGAGCCCGTCCCGCGGGGCTGCGGGGACGTTTCTAGGCAGGCTCCGCGCTAAACAGCCCCGTTGCTAGGGCAGGGGGGCATTCCCAGACAGGCGCTGCGGTAGACAGACCCGTTGCTACGGCTGCGGGGCCTTCCAGGCCGGACCCCGCGCGGCGCAGCCCCTGTCGCTATGGGAACGGGGCCCTTCCAGTGCGGGCGGCGCGCAGCATGGCGGGGCCCCTGCTGAGCGCGGCGCTGTGCGGCGTCCGGAGCGGGCGGCGTTCGGCACGGCCGGTGAGTCCCGGGCCGGGAGCCCCGGTTCCCCGGGGGCAGCGGGAGCCGCTCGGGGCGGGGCGGGGAGAGCGCTCGGGCGGCTGAACTCCTGGCGTGGCCGCCCGGGGAGCGGGGGCGGCTCCGGCTCTGCCCGGGCTCTCTCGGCCCCGTCTCTTGCGCTCTGGAGAAAGCGGGAACTCTGGAAACGAAGAGATGGACTGAGCAGCAGAGGCGATGCTGCTGTTGGGCGGCGTTCTTTATTTCATCGGCGCCGGGGGACACTGGGGATCATCCTCCTTAAGTTATAATTGTTAGTTATAATTGCCTTGTTTCTTCCTGGCAACACATCTATTAAATATTAGTTACATATCAGCGATGCACTCTGGTTCTCATCAATGCGTTACTGAATCTTCTGTCTCCCTCTTGTCATGCAGAAGGATCTAAAACTTGAAAAATAGCCCCTGGTTTTGCAGGTGCTCAGAAAGCATTTCCCGTGTCGTTGGGTAACGATGGGTGCGTCTCTTGTAAGTGAATCGCGTTGTACAGGAATTGAGCAGCTTCTCTTCACTCTCCATTCCCAGCTGCTCTCTCGCGGGCAGCCCCGCTGGGGCCGATGCCCAGCGAGGAGATTGACGGCGGCAACTTAGGAGCGCTGGAAAAATCCCGCAGTTTCAGTCGGTGCTTGAGGCTGGTGGAGAAGGAGCAGGAGCCGCGCTGGGGGCAGCCGGCCCGGCAGCACAGCAGCCTGGAGCAGGAATGTGCAGAGGGCTGGGGAAGCTGGGAGAGGTTTTGATGTGCCTTCGTTTTCCACCTCTGTTTTATAGCCTCTGGGGTGCTGTGGGGAAGTAGTTGCCTGCCAGGGTGCTGCAAGAAAAGAGAATCACCTCAGCTCTTGTGCTTGCGTCTTGTTTCCAGCCACAGGCTCAAGCTGCGAACCTTGAGCACGTTTGACTTATACAGAAAGCATGAGGACGCCGTGACCCCGGCAGGGCTGGCGTTTTTCCAGTGCCAGTGGGACAGCTCCGTTACCTGGGTCTCCCATCAGCTCCTCAGTAAGAAACGGCCCGTGCAGGGGGCTGGGGAGCCGTGACGCAGCCCTGGGGGGAGGCACAGGGCCGGTTAACGAGCTGTGCCCGTGGGCTCCTGCTGGGTCCCAGCACTGGTCTGGGAGCTGTTACAGCACAGCCTGGGCGCTTATGGAGCCGTCCTCCCCCAAACTAACAGCAGTCTGAGGAAACAACCTCTTAAAAGCCCATTTTGAATGAGCATTTTCAAATAACAGCGAGAGCCTTCACCAGGGCGTGCTCGACCAGCCCTGGTGGGTGTGGGGGGGGGCCCTTGCTGGTGACGGGGGGCCCTGGGGTTCAGATCTGCACCATCTCGCTGACACTCTGTGTCACCCCTTTACAGATATTGTCCCCTGTCACTTGTGCGCCTCGCCCATTTGGTCACTGGCCGTGGTGGGATCACTGTGGTGATGGAATCACTTTGGTCATTCGGATCTCTTTTGGTGACTGATCACTTTCGGCACTAGGATATTTATATACATTAGATATATATTTTTAAAAAGTGAGGGGAGAAAAGACCATCGAGCGGCTCTGAAGGGCCAGTGCCCTCCCCAGCAGTGTGTGCCTCCCACCCTAGAAACAATACCTTGAAAAATCTTCCAGTGAGATTCTCAGGGGAGCCCCCACTCCCAACACCCTGGCCAGGGACGCCCACTGACCCCCCCCACCTCCACCAGCCCAGTCTGGTCTCTGGCCGTCCATGGTGGCCGTGGCTTTCTGGGGGGCAGGAGGCGGTGGAGGCCGTGGGCGGTGGGTGAGGAGGGGGCAGCCAGGTGGGCTGGGGGTTGTGGGGCGAGGAGGCCCAGAAGGGGCTGAAGCTTCCGGGGGCACAGGCCATGGAGCGATGGGGCTGTTGCTGCTCTGTGGCTCTCGGGGGTTTGCAGCTTGGAGAAGGTGGCCAGAGCGTCGGGGAAGTTGGGCGGCGTGGCCGGCGTGTTGCTGGGGGTGCACATCTGTGGGGTGTCAGATCGGCCATGGATGGTTTTTTGGAGTCCCAACCTGGCAGCCTCCCCATCACTGGAGATCTGGCTGCATCCCGCACCAGGGGATGCTTGACAGCTCTGGCGGGTATTGGGGTACCCAGCGCTGCAGGGTCTGGGTGGCACCCCCAGAACATGGGGGCTGCCTGGGGAGGTTCTCCAGCCCAGGCAGGGCCAGCTTGGGCTGCAAAGGACATTTTGGACATCCAGGGTGCTCAAAGCGCTGGGGTGCAGCAGTTTTGGGGAGGGGGAGGCTGCTCTGATGCCAGCTGCCCCGTGCAGGGAGCGGCAGGGACGGGGTGATGCAATGAGGACCAGCACGATGGGTGGGGAGAGTTTTGTGGTCCCACAGGACCCTCTTCACCCGGCTCCCTGTCCCCCTGCTCCACTTCGCACCCCATTAGGGCACAGAAAGTCAGGCAGGGCCCCCGGGACACGAGGAGCTGGCCATCAGGCTGAGAGATGGGAATGCCAGCAAAAGATTGCCCGTGTTTCAAAAGAGAGGCAGCCGTGCCAGCTGGAGAACCTCTCTCACAGCTCCATCCCCAGCAAAGAGCTGTCTCTAGAGCAGTTTGTGCCGCTTACAGGCATGATCAGCCTTTGCATTTGAACCACCTTCTTGCACAGTGACAGGAAACATACTCTGGTTTATGTCGTTATAGCTGCAAAGGCCAGGACAGTGTTCATGAGGGAGCAAGCGATGAGCACATTTCCTGGTCAGCAGCCGCTGGCTCGTGCCAACGGTCAAGAGAGGCAGAAGAAATCCCTTCAGAACAGCTCCCTCTCAAATGACATCCTTCTGCTTGATGAACCGCGGGGAAAGGCATCCTAAACCAGGCACCTTGACCTTGTTTTCAGCCCAGGTTCCCAGGTGCTGGTGCACTCGTGAGCCAGTCACTGCACATCTGCCACCAAGGGGAATCGCCTCCGAGGCCAACTGTGCCATGGGGAAAGGAAAGGGTTAAACATCAGAAGAGTTTGATTTAGTGCACAACATGGATAAAGCCATTCTCTCTGCAATTAAAACTGAGGGTATTTAATTCAGTACAGTGAGATTTCATTCCCTATGACTTGTCTGATTGTATTTTGAATCTGGGCACGGGCTGCAGTGACCTGCAACGAAATATGAGGTGTCACCAGCTACAATGTAGGTGTTAAAGTGGGAAAGGCAGGAGGGACCCTCAGCATCTCCCATCCCGTGGATGATTCATCACAAAGGACCAGGGCGGCGCCCGCTGGCTCCTGGGGCGGCTGTTGCCGGGCAACAGAGACACTATATTGTCCCCTGTCACCTGTGCCCCTCGCCCATTTGGTCACTGGCCGTGGTGGGATCACTTGCCGTGGTGGGATCACTGTGTTGGTGGACTCATTTTGGCAGTTGGATTGCTTTTGGTGGTTGGATTGCGTTTAGTGGTTGCATCACTTTTGGTGGTGGGATCGCGTTTGGTGGTTGCATCACTTTCGGTGGTGGAATCGCTTTTGGTGGTTGAACCGCTTTTGGGTGGTTTGATCACTTTCGGCACTCGGATCGCTTTAGTGACTGGATCGCTTTCATCACTCGGATTGCTTTTGGAACTTGGATCTGTTTTGGTGACTGATCGCTTTCTGTGGCAAGAAGGAGCAGGAGAAAGGCTGCTGGCTGTCCATCCCTCCAAGATCATCTCTGGACAGAAAAGCACCTGTGTCCCTACTTCGGGTTCAGTGTTTTCACGCAGAACAGCAGCGATGGCCACACGCAGTCTGTTGGAGATGCTGGACACAGCCATCGGGACACCCCAAGTTGGGGTTGTGGATTTGGTGGCGCTCCACGAGCTGCTGAAAGCCATGATCATCGGGCAGCCGGACCAGAAGGAGCTGTCTGTCCTGGAGCCAGGGCAGAGCCTGACCCACGGCCTGGCAAAGGACCAGGAGAGCAAGGACCAGCCTGGCCAGGAGAAGGAGGAGGAAGGAGCCCTGGGCACGGGGCAGCACCTCTGGAAACCAGAGGAGCAGCTGGATGAGAAGGAGACGCTGGAGGGGACCGGGAGCAACTCCGAGGTCTCCTCCATGGCCAAGGAGGCCATGCCAAAAACAACAGAAAAGGAGGAGAGAGCCTTTTCCAAGGTAGATGCTCTTGCTGGTCCCTGGGTGCTCCCCCACGAGACGCCCCCTCCTCCGGGCTCCGCGCTGCCGTCGTGCCGCCCTCAGCCCAAGGGCTGGGTGAAGCCCGAGCTCCCGCAGCAGAGCACAGCGGGGTCCAGGTCCCCAGGGACCCTCCCCTGGGCTCACCCCCCCTCCCGCTCTCCCAGAAAAGGGCTTCGCTCCAGGACCTGTGGGAGGAGCTCAACAAGTTCAAGGAGGCGCAGTCCGGCCTGGCCGAGGACGTGCGGGAGATGAAGGAGGCGATGCAGGAGGCGCAGTCCGGCCTGGCAGAAGACATGCATGCCCTGCAGAAGGCACACTCTGGCATGGCACAGGACATCCAGGAGATGCAGGAGGCCATGCAGAAGGCGCATTCTGGAATGGCACAGGACATCCAGGATATGAAGGACGCCCATTCCGGCCTGGCAGAGGACATGCATGCCCTGCAGGAGGCGCATTCCGGCCTGGCCGAGGACATCCAGGAGATCCAGGAGACGCTTGGCCTGGTGAGCGCCCCCTGGTGCCCCGGGATGGAGCTGGGCCGTCGTCCCTCCCCGCTCCTGCTGCCCTGTCACACTGTGCCCCTGCCCCTGGGAAATAAAGCTCAGCCCGTGCAATTCAGCCACGGCCCCCAGGCACCGCCCTGCCCAGCATCCCTCTCTCTCCTGCCCCAGTTCACTTGGGGATACTCTTTAACTCCGCTCCCACATCTGAACGGGTGTCCCTCTCCTCGCCCAGCTCCAGGGGAAGCCCCAGGACGCTGCCGGGCTGCGCAGGGACAGGAGGCGGCTGCGTCCCCTGCTCCCTCGGGGACACCAGCCCTCCTGCCTCGGCGCACAGCCTGTGGGTTGGGGTCCTGGGCAGTGATGCTGGGGGTCCCATCCCTGGGGATAACATCTCCCCGGCTCCATGGCCGGGCTGACCCCGTGATCCCTTTGTATTTGGGCTCTCATGTTGAACACTAGTTTGGCCCCGTGAGATGGTGGTTTGGGGACAGGGACTGGGGACATGGCGGGGGGTTCTGGGGTCTGTCCTCACGGCTGCCCAGCTGCCGGTAAACCTGCTGCCCTTTGCCTCTTCTTCCCAGGAGGGCGGTGGGGGCCAGTCTGCCCCCGCCGAGCCCACCCAGGTGGCCATGGACAGCCAGGCCAGGAGGAGCTCAGCACTGGGGCCGAAGCGGCGTGGGACACAGCCTGGGATGGAGACCAGCAAGGGGACTGCAGGGTTTGGCTCCCCGGGGATGAAAGCAGGGACACAGGGGGAACCAGCGAGCCCTGTGAAGTTGTCAGGCGCTCCCTCCATTCACGCGAGGTCTATTGATGCCGGCGCCACCACCCCGGGGATGCAGCCAGGATCACGGGACACCCAGGCCAGCACCTCGGGGATGCAGCCAGGATCCCCGGGCACCCAGGCCACCACCCACCTGGGGACACAACCAGGGGCCCCTGACGCCCAGGCCAGCACCTCGGGGATGCAGGCAGGATCACCCGGGACCCACACCACCACCCCTGGGGTGCAGCCTGGGTCCTCCTGCTCCAAAGCCACTGTTCCAAGGGATGCCCAAGAGCCGGCCAAGCCCTGGGGTTCCACCAGCACCTCCAGCTATGAGTCAGAGATGTGGGAGGTTCTCTCGCAGGTTGGGCAGCTCGGCCACCTCTGTGCTGGTCTGAAGGAGGAGGTGGAGCAGCTTAAATCTGCAAAAGCAGAACGTGCAGATCTTGAGGATGTGCGCCGGCTCTTCCCGAAGGGAGGTGAGAGCACGGGGGGGCTGGCGGGGGTTGTTTGGTGTGGGGACACCCTGGGCCAGGGGCTCGTCATCCTCAGAGCCTGGCCCCACAGGTGAGACCCCCTCACCGACATCACATCCCCTTGCACCATGTCCCTCTAGGCCGGCAGAGCATCACCAGCATCCTGTCTGACCTCAAGTGCCAGGTGTCCTTCCTGCAGGACATGGCCAGGACCCTCCACGGGGAGAAGGAGAAGGTGAGCCGGCAGCAGTCCCCGAGGGGCTCCGGGGATGCCAGTTTGGGCAGGGAGGGGGCAGCCGAAGGGTCCCCGTGCCGGAATGACACAGGGGACTGTGCCCTCACTGCTTCCACTGCCGTTCCCAGGTCAGGAAGGTGGAGGATGCTCCCAGAAAGACGAGGGGGTCTGGAGCCGGCAGGAAAGCAGACGGCAGTGGCCAGATGACCCAACAGCCGCGGTAAAAGGATGGGAGAGGGTTTCCTACCCACAGGGCTGCGAGGGAGCCTGGGGTCTGGGAGCATCCCAGTTTGGGGGCCGAGGGACACCCCCACAAAGGCTAAGCCTGCCCCTGCCCCCGTCTCGCTGGCCAGGCCCAAGGGACAGAAGGTCAAGGCAGAGCGCAAGGGGTTGGGGAAGCAGCAGGAGCCGACCCAGGCCGAGCTGGAGCAGGTCGCGGCCGAGTATGTGAATAAGTTGGTGATAGAGACAGCGCAGCAGCTGCAGGCAGAGGTGAGGCCCAGGGGCAGCGCTCCCAGCCCCCGCTGGCTCGGGGGGAGTCCTGGCGGGGTCCCGGCCACGTCCCCTGGCTGGACGGGGCCATGGAGCCTCCACGGCACCTGGGCTTGTGGGCGGCATCCAGCCCGGCTCAGAGCTGATTCCTCCTCCCCTGCCAGCAGTCGGACGAGCCGAGGGCGACGTCGCAGAGCGGGGGACACGAACACTCAGGGTGCCCCGTCTGCAACACGGACACCAGGGTGCTGCTGGGGAAGCTCCTCCAGCGCTGCGAGAAGCTCGAGGAGCAGCTGCAGTCCCTGGCCCAGAAGGCGGGCAGCAAGGTGGAGAGTTCTCCAAAGTGGAGGAGACAGGTAAGGAGATGTGGTGTAGGGGGCTTGAGCTGCCAGGACCCCCCAGGCATTTCTGCTTTGCTGTAACGTGGGGGAGCCCCTCGCTGCCCCCCGAATTGGCTTGTCGGAGTCAGCAGCACGGAAGGGAATTAAAGCCTTGGAGAAGATGTCCTGCTTGCACTGAGAGCCCGTGGCCACCAGCCAAAATACCCTGGGTCTGTCCCTGTGGGGCAGCCACCCCTTTGCTCAGCACCGCCTTGTCCTCTTAGTCCCTGCAGCAGGACGAGCAGCTCAAGTGCCTCCAGGCCAGCATCATGCAGCTCCAAAAGGACTATGAGAAGTTGAGCTCAGCCCTTGCAAACCTCCAGCAGGATCGCCAGCAGGAGCAGAATGATATCAAGGTGGGCGGCTGTAACCTGCAGGCAGAGCCCAGGCTGGGACCCCAAGGGGTCTGTCCCCCTGCCACCCTGCTCGCAGCCCTGCACAGCTTCCCGATGCCTTTCCTGGAGGGTTCTGATGGGGTGGGGAGGCAGGGGGTGCTCGGCTGGCCGGGGGGCAGCTCCGACCCTGCCGTGGCATCACGGGCTGCTGTCTGCCTTGGAAGGCTCTGTCCCAGGCCCTGGGGAGGTTCAAGAAGCAGAAAGCGGACAAGGAGGAGCTGCTGGTGCTGGGAATCAATGAGGTACGGGCTCGAGGGGCCCTGGTGCCAGCCAAGGGTGTCCCGGGCAGGGTGACAAACACCCCTTGTCCCTTGGGTGCCGTCTGGCAGAAGCAGCCAGGGGGAGGGAGGATTTCCAGCCCAGCTGCAGGTCCCAAGCCAGGTCCCTCTGTCACCCTGAGTCCCTTCGGCTGGTGGGATCAACCCCACAGGGGTGATGGGGTGAACAGGGCCACGTAGCCACTTCTCCCTCTCCTGTTGTCCCTCCATCCTGTCCCCACCGCTCTCCTGCCTTTCCCTGTTGCTAGAAAGCAGACAAAGCCGCCCTGGCTGACAAAGTCAGTCGTAGCCAGTTTGAGGCGTGCGTGGAGCGGCTGAACGAGATGATGGAGGAGGTGACGAGCCGGGTGACGGGCCAGGAGAAGGGCTGGCAGCGGTTCCAGCAAGAGCTCCAGAGGCAGATGGACTGCAAGGTGAGGGCTCGTCCCCTCCATGGAGAACTGGTACCCTGGGGGCTTGGTAGCGTACGGCAGCATCCTTGCGAGGGTCCCCCCTCCCGGCTGTGCCCCCGGGGACCGCCATGTCCCATCCTGGGGTAGATGGCTGAGGGTGTCACCCGTCCACAGCTGGACCGCCGGGAGCTGGGGGCGTTCCGGCAGCAGCAGGAGGAGCGGTGGAAGAGCCTCAGGGGGCAGCTCCAGGAGAAGGCGCTGCAGCCAGAGCGTGACAGTGCCGCTGGGATTAGGAAGTGAGTGCGATGGGGACAGTGGTGGCTTTGGCAGTGCTGGCCCTGTCCCTGCTGGCTGTCCCAGCTCGTGCCGGTGTGGTACCCTGGCGTGGGAGCCATGTGGGCAGCGCCCCTGGGGACGCTGAGCAAGTGGCTGTGCCTTGTGCTCCTGCCAGCTGCAGCTTCCCAGCGATAGAGGCGGCACAATGAGGGGGCACGTGTGGGAGGAGCCCTCCTGAACCAGTCTTGGGGGGTGGGTGCAGAGGCTTTTTGTGGCAGGGGATGGTGTGCAGGTGGGGCTGCGCCCCCCAGGAGCTCCCCAGCCCTTTTCTCCCCCCTCCAGGCAGCTCCTGCCTGGTTTCCATTGCCTGTCCTGCGACCGGCCCATCAACATGCTGGCACCTGGACCGTGAGTAACTCCCCCCTGAACAGGGAGCACCACCCGACCCCTCCCTGGCATCGAGTGACACACGGGGTGCCACCTGCCGGGCACTGAGCACCCCCATGTCCTGTCCCACAGGGAGCGGACGGGCGAGTGCAGATACCCCACTGTTCCGCGGAGCTGCGGGGGCCCACACACCGTCACGCCCCCGCGCTTCCAGCCCCAACCGCCCAGCACCCCACGGCCGTCCCCATCCAGCGCCCGCAGCCCCAACAAGGTAGGGATGACAGAGGTGGGGAGGGGGATGCTGAGCCTGCGGGGGGGATCTGTGCCTCAGTTTCCCCAGGGAGAGCTGGCTGGGGGAGGGTTGCTGGGGGATGCGGAACGGGGCCCCGTGTTTGGGTCACACGCTCTCCCCTTCCCAGAAGGACGCGATGCAGCTGTCGGGCCAGGACGGCACTGATGGGAACCGGCAGGACGAGCAGCTCTCCATGATGGGGGCTTCTCAGCTCTCCACAACGCCAAGGGCCACCCTAAACACCTCGACCTCCAGGAGCCTGCCAAGTATGGCCCTGTCAGGGCACCGGGGGGCAGAGGACACCCTGCTGTCTGGGGGGACGGGTCTGTGCCCACAGCTGGGCGGGTGGGACGGGGGTCTGGGGTCTGGGCTGGGGGGGCAGCACTGGCTGCTGGGGCAGCCGGTGCTTGTGGTGGAGCTGGAGGGAGCTGGGGGGCCATGTGGGGTGGTGCTGGGCAGTGTGGGACAACAGCCTGTGTGCTTCAGGGTGGGGGCAGGACCCTGTTGGTGGGTGTCTGTGGCTGACCCTGCCCCTCGCCCCCAGGCACCCCCTCCTCGCTGCTATCGGCCGTGCTGAAGAACCGACCAGCCTCGTCTCCCGGACGCCTCACCCTGCCACCGAAGCTGCTGCCGCCCATCCAGCCCCCCCGCAGTGAATCAACCCCCTGACAGCCGGGCAGGACGGGGGTCCCGGCCCCGGTCCCACCGCCCCGGGCGCTGAGCAGGCAGCGGCTGCAATAAATGGCGATGGGCAACCAAGTGCCAGTGTGGTCTGAGTGGGTTCCCTGGGGCAGGATGGCAGAAAGCCCCGCTGTGTTTGCTTTTTCAGGAGAAAAGTGCTAAAGAGGCGCTTTGGGGGTGCCCAGGTGGATCCAGTTGGTATCCAGGCCCCCCCCAGAGGGATCACTGGGAGCGAACCAGTGGGCACCAGGGCAGAGCCAGCAAAGGCCCATCCTGCACCCGGGTGGGGTGAGGTGTCCATGGGCTTCAGAAGCACCCCCTGGCACTAACTGGGGGGACGGGGTGAGGGGGGAACCAGGGGGCTGTGCAGGAAGCCGGGCTGGCTGTCGGCAGCCGGAGGAGGGGAGCGCTTTGCTCTGGGTCGGGGGATCCAGAACTGGGGGGACACAGCAGTTTCATGCCCGCCCCGGGGTGCCCACAGCCTTTGGAATTGCCATTCAAAGGGTGGGTGAGCACAGCTCGGGTTCAGCCAGGACACCTCTGTGCCTGTATTTTTTGTGTCTCCCTCACCTTCCCTTTCGTGCCGAGCGGCCCGGGGCGAGGGTGTGGGTGTGTGTGCTGAGGGAACACCTCGGACCCAGCCTCCTCCTCCGTGCTGCCGCTCCTTCTCTCTGCATTTATATACGATATATAAATGTAAAGAAAACGGGGGGGTGCGTGGGAGCAGGAGCGGCTGGGGGCTCCTGGGCCGGGCCTGCCGCCTGCAGCGCCTCACACCTTCCCGCTGCCATCGCGCCGCCGGAGCGGCCGCCATCTTTGGCGCGGGCAGTGAAGCCGCCGCACTGAGGCCGTGCCTGGTACCGCCGGGGAGAAGGGGAGCCGGTCACACTGGGAGCCGCTCTTGAGAAGCGGGCGGTGCACCCCGCGGAGGAGGGAGAGTTAACGTCCTTCTGAATCCTCCTTCTCGGGTACCGGCGCCGTTCGGGCGGTGGCCGATGAGGTGTCTGCCGCTGTGCCCTCAGTTGCGATGGCGGCGGGCGGGCTCTCGCGCGGACAGGACGGCGGCGCGCGGAGCGGCGCTGCAGCCCCTGGCGGAGCTCGCGGGGCTGCGTGAGGGGACGGGACCCCCCTCCAGCCTCGCTGCCCCACAGGGAACCCCCTTCCCCTCTTCCAAAACTCCCGTTCCCCCTCAGCTCCCCCACGCTTCCCAGCCAGAGCGAACCCGTTCTCTGCCCGGCCACCCCATCTTGGGGTCACTTGTCCCCTGGTTCCTGAGGTTCCTCCGGGTGGGCGTGGGCGGGTTCGGGTCGGGCCGAGCCGAGGCCTGGCTCCCGGGGGATGCTCTGCAGGGAACACCCCCCGCCCCAGGAGCGCTGCTGCTCCGGTTTATTTTCGTATTTCCCGCCCCTACCACTGCCCCCAGCAGTGACCCAGCAGACTGCAGGTCCCGAAGGGATCTGCTCCTCCTCCCTCCCCGTAAGGGGCGGTGTCACTGCAGGGAGTCAGAAAAGGATGCTGCAGGAGCTGGAGTTGTCTTATAAATCTGTTTTTTTCCTCATTTTCAGACTTTGTTTTACATTACGGGTTCATAATCTGATGTCTCTCAGTCCTTACCCCCACCCCCCTGCTGGCGTTAGGCACCAGCTCCGTAGTTCTGTAAAGACAACATTCCTTCGTTAAACGTTTCTTGCAATTTCCTCCGCTATTTTTCAGTTCCATTGCTTTTGCATTTTCTTATGATCTAGCTCTATAGGTGGCTTCAAGCCTAGACAACGTGATTTCACATTTTTTTCAGGAGTTCTGCTAAAGTCACGAGTCCTTGCAAAGCTCTGCTTAGACATACGCCACCTTTCTCTGCTATCCGGGACCATCCTGTTTTCCCATGCCGTTTTACTAGTAGCATGTAATTGTCCGGCGATTCCGTTAACTAGTTGTCTAGTATAATTTATAAATTGTTGGCTATAAATGTGATTTATCCAGCATACCTTCTTGTTTATAGCTACCCATCAGGGTAAAAAAGATTCCAAACCCACCGTTACTTGATTGCTTGCTTTGTGTTCATTTGGGACCCGTCTGGGCACCCCAATCGAATCGAGATAAACTCTGTCATCAAAGGAAAACCCTAAACTCCTTTTTCTGTTGCTCTGATGGATCACGGTGTTCGAATGCCAGGGTAAAATGAATTGCCAATTGGACAATGTCACAGGTACCTTCCCAACGGGGGGCGGGTAAAATGGAATGAAGTGCCATCTTCCCACAGTACCACCAAAGATCCACTCAAGAAACATTGGGGGAAGTATGAGGACCAGCTTCGGTGTCTCTACGCACCTGGTATCATTCCTGCCCCCTTGTGAGAGGCAGTATGATTTCCAATTATTCCTGAAAATGCCAGGGGACTTGTGAGAACTTTCCCCCATAAGGCTGGAAATAGTAGGGAGAGAGCATGACACAACTTACTTCCCCACGCTGTAGAGTCTTGGTATAAGGCTAAGATGCACTCCATCCCCGTCAGTCTTTGCTCCATCCCAGAGGGACGGGACCACCTGTGCCACAGGCCTTCCTGGTGCACACACACAGCAATTGCTCTTCTTCAGTTGCCTGGTCGCTTGTATCGTGCTTACTAATTTTTCCTTTCCCCTATGGTTTGCAGAGATCCACCTTTTTCAATACAGCCTCAGGATTTCTGTTGGTCTCTGCTGGAGTCCCCACAGACGATGCACGGGACCGTTGAAGTCAACGGGGCGCTCCTTCCCATCCTTCGGCCATAGGGACCCCCAAGGTGACCACATGTGTCCTGGAAGGTTTCCCCAATCTCAAGGAAACAATTATTTTGCGAATACAATAGGCTCAGGCAGGATAACTTGGCAAAGCAATTTTTTAAAAATAACACTGTTGCAACACCAGGTGTTGTACCTAAAGCATCGCTTTGCATGCTTGGATTGCTTTCTGTGGCAAGAAGGAGGAGGAGGAGAAAGGCTGCCCATCCCTCCAAGATCACCTCCAGGCAGAAAAGCTCCTGTCCCCCCACATCAGGCTTGGTGTTTTCAGGCAGAACAGCAGCGATGGCCCTGCTCAACCTGTTAGGAGATACTGGATGCTGCTGTGAGGACACCCCGTGAGTGGGTTGGCAGTGGTGCTGCATAGGCAAGGCCGTGATTGGGCATCTGGGTCAACAGGAGCCGTCTGTCCTTGAGCCAGGGCAGAGCCTGACCCCCGGCCTGGGGAAGCACCAGGACCCCAAGAAACAGCCTTGCCGAGAGAAGGTCGGAGCCACAGGAGCAGGGGATTGGGAAGGACACATTGGATGGGACCCAGAGCAACTCCAAGGTCACCTCCATGGCCAAGGAGCGGATGCCGAAAACAACAGAAGAGAAGGAAAGAGACATCTCCAAGGTAGATGGCTCTTGCTGGTCCCTGAGTGCTCCCCCACAAGACGCCTCCCTCTGCCATCGTGCTGCCCTCAGACCTGGGAGAAGATGAGCAAGTTTAAGGAGGTGCATTCCGGCCTGGCAGAGGACATGCAGGTGATGCAGGAGATGCTTGGCCTGGTGAGTGTCCCCTGGTGCCCCGGGAGGGAGCTGGGCCCTCGTCCCTCCCCGCTTCTCTCCCTGTCAGCCTGTGCTGGTTCAATCACTTTTGGCAGTTGGATTGCTTTTGGTGCTGGAATCGCTTTTGGTGGTTTGCTTGCTCTTGGCACTTGGATCACTTTGGTGACTGGATCACTTTCATTACTTGGATTGGTTTTGGAACTTGGATGTTTTGGTGACTGATCGCTTTCTGTGGCAAGAAGGAGGAGAAAGGCTACTGGCTGCCCACTCCTCCAAGATGACCGCTGGACAGGAAAGCTCCTGTCTGCCTACTTGAGGTTCAGTGTTTCCGGCAGAACAGCAGCGATGGCCACACGCGGTCTATTGCAGACGCTGAACGCCGCCATCGGGACACCCCCCGTGGGGGTCAAAGCCACCATCGGGCAGCTGGGCCAGCAGGAGCAGCTGTCTGTCCTGTCCTGTCCTGTCTCCTCCCTCCCTGGGAAGGGATGTAGAGATGATGGAGGTGGGGAGGGGGATGCTGAGCCTGCGGGGGGGATCTGTGCCTCAGTTTCCCCAGGGAGAGCTGGCTGGCGGAGGGTTGCTGGGGGATGCAGAACGGGGCCCCGTGTTTGGGTCACATGCTCTCCCCTTCCCAGAAGGACGCGATGCAGCTGTCGGGCCAGGACGGCACTGATGGGAACCGGCAGGACGAGCAGCTCTCCATGATGGGGGCTTCTCAGCTGTCCCACAACACCAAGGGCCACCCTAAACACCTCGGCCTCCAGGAGCCGGCCAAGTATGGCCCTGTCAGGGCACCGGGGGGCAGAGGACACCCTGCTGTCTGGGGGGACGGGTCTGTGCCCACAGCTGGGCGGGTGGGACGGGGGTCTGGGCTCTGGGCTGGGCTGTGGGGGCAGCACTGGCTGCTGGGGCAGCCGGTGCTCGTGGTGGAGCTGGAGGGAGCTGGGGGGCGATGGGGGGTGGTGCTGGGCAGTGTGGGACAACAGCCTGTGTGCTTCAGGGTGGGGGCAGGACCCTGTTGGTGGGTGTCTGTGGCTGACCCTGCCCCTCGCCCCCAGGCACCCCGTCCCCGCTTGTATTAGCCTTGCTGAAGAAGCCACCGAAGCTGCTGCCGCCCATCCAGCCCCCCCGCAGTGAATCAACCCCCTGACAGCCGGGCAGGACGGGGGTCCCGGCCCCGGTCCCACCGCCCCGGGCGCTGAGCAGGCAGCGGCTGCAATAAATGGCGATGGGCAAGCCTTTCCTGCGGTTGCCCTCCCATGGAACAGAATGCCTACTTTGCTTCTGTCCCATCTTCTGAGATACCCTCCGCTGGATCTCAGGAATCCCAGCCCCAACCGAGTGATAACCAGCCTGTTCTCACGCATCCTGCGTCTCCACTCGGGTCTTTGTGCACAAAGTTTAAGGGGCTGCCGGCATTTACTTTGCTTATTGCAAGGATCCGGTGACCACAGTCCCACAAGGGCTGCTTAAAAAAACAAGCGGGGCGCCTCCCTTAGAGGGGTTGCCGCCGAATATCGTTCATCCGAGTCACGGCACCGAATTGTAATAAATTTTGACTGGAAATTAACTTGAATAACAGAAATTTGTTCCCGCTGGAGTTCAACGCAACAAGCACACACAGCGCTGCGCCGCCAACGAGCCCGCGCTGCTCCAGCGGCGCGCGGGAAAAACTTCTTCCGGCCTTTTTCTAGGGCCGGGCTGGTTGCTCAGGGTGCACGTCACTCGTCCTTTCTGCGCATGCGTCCTCTGTTGCCAGGCAGTTCATCTCCCGTCTTCTCACCTACCCCTGCCCCCCCACCTGTAGAGGGTCGAACATTTAAGGCAATTGCATAACAAAGGGCACAATAACCCCTGAGCGTTTCCTTTTAAGAAGCTTTAATGAACAAACATCTCTAACTCTTAGAATTGTTTATTAGAACTCCCCCCTTTTCTTTTTCTACTTTTTTTCTTCATTAAAGCGTTATAATTCTTGACTACTTAATACAAATAACTCAGTCTCATCTGGATTGGGTAACTGCTCATACTTTGCTTTAACTAATAATAAATGTGCTGCTTCTAGCCTGCTTCTCACAATAGCTATTACTTCATTAAAAACACATGGTCCAAACATCAACACCAGCACTAAGAGAATCACTGGCCCTGCTATAGTAGAGAGGAGGTTGTAAGCCAAGGGGATTGTCTGAACCAGGTTTCGTACCAACTCTCCCGAGATTCATATTCCCTTTTTCGTTTTTCTATATTTTCTTGTAGCTTATTCGTGGTATTTCAGCCCACTGATAAACTGCTTAAATAGTGTCCTAGATATTTCACTTCTTGCTCAACAAACTGGAGTTTGGTCTTTGACACTTTGAGCCCCTGTAGACTAAGGAAATTTAATAATTTAATACTTTCTTGTCTAACCGCTTCTTCGTCTTGCCCTGCTAACAAGAGATCACCTACATATTGCACTAGTACCACTTCTGGACTGCGCTCATATTCCTGCAGAATTTGTTCTAAGGCTTGCCCGAACAAGTTAGGTGACTCCGTAAACCCCTGGGGAAGCACAGTCCATCGCAACTGTTGTTTTCTATGCGTATCTGGGTCCTCTCACTCAAAGGCAAAATAGTCTCGGCTCTCTTCATCAAGCGGGCAAGCCCAAAAGGCATCCTTTAAATCTATAACACTATAGAATTGATCATACGGACCTAATTGACTCAGGAGGGTATACGGGTTGGCCACTACAGGGAATCGACTCACGGTTCTTTTATTCACCTCCCTCAGGTCATGTACTCGTCTCCATTTTCCATCTTTTTTTTCTTACGTGTAAAATGGGGGTATTAAAGGGAGACATGCAGGGCTCCAGTAGGCCTTTTTCTAGTCATCTTTCTATTTCTGGTTTTAATCCCCTTCGGCCCTCTTTGGATACTGGATATTGTTTTACACGAATGGGTATTTCTGGACTAGAAATTTTAACTTTAAAGGGTGTTATGTCCAGCTTCCCTACGGAGTCTTCTGTACACCATACTTCAGGATTAATTTTATTTTCATCTTCCACCCTGAGAGGACATAATCTTATCCGATTTTCTTTCCTCATTACTTCTAAATTAACACCCAATTCAATTATTAAATCCCGTCCCAAGAGATTATATTCAGCTTCAGGAACTAAATTTCCCACTCCTATTTGGAAATCAGTTTCAATAACTACTCCTTTTATAACAGGGACCCGAAATGGCTCTCCCTCTGCCCCAATTACTTGCATAGTGTCGGAAGATATCTCCCATCCCTTGGGTAAAGTTTGTATGGTAGATCGTTCTGCTCCAGAATCTACAAGAAATTCAATTTCTTGCTGCTGGGGACCCACTTTAGTTTTATCAAGGGCTCCGTTCCTTTTTGGGTCCCCAGCAAAAAGAACCCCTGACACCCCTATTCCACTTTCAACATTTTCTCATCCGCCATTTTCTTCCTACGGTTCCGCTTTATGTGCCCTTTCTTTCCACAATAAAAGCATTCTATCGGCTCACCCCATTCCATTGCAGTCTCGTCATTGAGGGGTCTTGCCTTAGGACTGTGCCCTTCGGTCTCTGGATTCCCATTGCTGTTGGGCAGTACCTTCTCTGACTGCTGCAACCATCACTCGTACAGTCCTCCGCTCTTTCTCATCCTCTCTCCTAACATACACTTTCTGAGCTTCCCTCAATAGTTCATCTAACCCACGATTTTGCCAATCTCCTAATTTTTATAGCTTTTTCCTAACATCTATCCAAGATCTAGCTACAAATTGTGTTTTTAACAGCGCCTCTCCTACAGGGGTACTAGGGTCTAATCCCGAATGCAATTCTACATTTTTCCTGAGCTGTTCCAACCACTCTGTAGGTGTTTCATCTTTCTTTTGGTGTTCACTAAATACCTTGCCAATGTCCCGACCCCTTGGAACAGACTCTCTAATGCCTTGGACTAATATAGTCCGTAGGTCTTGCATATGACCCCTATGTAACGGATCCTGATTGTTCCCGTCAGGTCTTTGCAGCGGCCATTTGGTGTCGGCTGCAGGACCTTGCTGGTGCTGCTCATCCCAAATCCGCACACTGGCCCTACGGATCATTCCCCTCTCTTCTGCAGTGAACAATATTCCTATTATCGATTGCAGCTCGTCTCACGTGTATACGTTGGGCCTTAAAAATTGGTCAACCTGCTCCGCTACTCCCAACGGGTCTTCTAGCAAACTCCCCATTTCCTTTTTTTTTTAAAATCTCTAACATCCCCGGAATTAAGAGGTACCGCCACATATCCCATTCCCGCCGAGGCCCTCCCATTGCGATCTCTCGCAGCGGATGTAGCTGCCCTGGTGTTTGCTGTTGCTGTTGCCCAGTCTTGCTACGCGTGACAGACCCGTGGGCTGGTTATCATCCGAACCCTCCGGGCTCGGTGCCGAAGGGCTGGACCAGGGACTGGGCTGGGAACTGGTACCGGGGTGGCGGTGCTGGTACATAAGGCGGGGGTGTCATCGGGATCTCTTCCTCATGCCGGTTATTTCTCTGGCGGCCACGTTTATCACCCCCCTTTTCTTTTAACGGGTATAGATTAACCCTAGTCTCTGATCTTATCCATAACAATGCATATTCACTTTCTTCTGAACTAAAAAACTCCTTTGAATAACAGAAATGTTTAAAGCCTGACAGATCCAGTCCTCAAATGATCCGAAAACTGGCCAATATAGGTGGTCTCTACAGGTCTCTTTACCACCCCAAACTTCCATACAATAATGTGTCATTTTCGTTTTGCTTTTACCCCGCCTAGAGGGGTAATCATCCCAATACCTGATCATTAATCCTAACGACTGCCTGGAGGAATTGGGGGAAGCCTTTCCTGCGGTTGCCCTCCCATGGAACAGAATGCCGACTTTGCTTCTGTCCCATCTTCTGAGATACCCTCCGCTGGATCTCAGGAATCCCAGCCCCAACCGAGTGATAACCAGCCTGTTCTCACGCATCCTGCGTCTCCACTCGGGTCTTTGTGCACAAAGTTTAAGGGGCTGCCGGCATTTACTTTGCTTATTGCAAGGATCCGGTGACCACAGTCCCACAAGGGCTGCTTAAAAAAACAAGCGGGGCGCCTCCCTTAGAGGGGTTGCCGCCGAATATCGTTCATCCGAGTCACGGCACCGAATTGTAATAAATTTTGACTGGAAATTAACTTGAATAACAGAAATTTGTTCCCGCTGGAGTTCAACGCAACAAGCACACACAGCGCTGCGCCGCCAACGAGCCCGCGCTGCTCCAGCGGCGCGCGGGAAAAACTTCTTCCGGCCTTTTTCTAGGGCCGGGCTGGTTGCTCAGGGTGCACGTCACTCGTCCTTTCTGCGCATGCGTCCTCTGTTGCCAGGCCGTTCATCTCCCGTCTTCTCACCTACCCCTGCCCCCCCACCTTTAGAGGGTCGAACATTTAAGGCAATTGCATAACAAAGGGCACAATAACCCCTGAGCGTTTCCTTTTAAGAAGCTTTAATGCACAAACATCTCTAACTCTTAGAGTTGTTTATTACATGCCCACTTCAGGTTCAGTGTTTCCGGCAGAACAGCAGCGATGGCCACACGCGGTCTATTGCAGACGCTGAACGCCGCCGTCGGGACACCCCCCGTGGGGGTCAAAGCCACCACCGGGCAGCTGGGCCAGCAGGAGCAGCTGTCTGTCCTGTCCTGTCCTGTCCTGTCTCCTCCCTCCCTGGGAAGGGCCATGAGTGGCAGTGGCAAGGGGGACATGAGGGTGTCAAGGGAGGGAGGACGGGGTGAGGGGGCCCGGGGGCGCTGTGCAAGAAGCCAGGCTGAATTTTGGGAGCCGGAGGAGGGGAGAACTTTGGGGGCTTCATCAAGGGTCTGGGACATGCAGAGGCAGGGGCTCCCAGTGGCCGTGTGCCCCCAATCCAGGGTGTCCCCATAGCCATGATCCGGGGTGCCGACAGCTGCCTCCAGCCATTGATTTTTTTGTTATTTGCTTCCCCTTCCCTCCCCACTGCAGTGATGTTGGTGGGAGGGGGGCATTAAGAAACCCCCCCACCCAGCAGCCACCCCTGTGCTGCTGCTCCTTCTCTCTGGATTCATACACATAAGATAGATGTTCTTTAAAAATGAGAGGAGAAAAGATCATCTAGCGGCTCTGAAGGGCCAGTGGCCTCCCCAGCAGTGTGTGCTCCCCCCACCTATGAAGTAATACCTAGAAAATTCTTCCAGTGCGATTCTCAGGCGAGCCCCCGCTCCCCATGCCCTGGCCTAGGACCCCCCTGCCCCCCCCCCCCCCCCCCCACCTCCGCCAACCCTGATCTCCAGCTGTCCATGGTGGCCGTGGCTTTCTGGGGGGCAGGGGGTGGTGGAGGCCGTGGGCGGTGGGTGAGGAGGGGGCAGCCAGGCGGGCTGGGGGTTGTGGGGCGAGGAGGCCCAGAAGGGGCTGAAGCTCCCGGGGCACAGGCCATGGAGCGATGGGGCTGTTGCTGCTCTGCCGGCTCTCGGGGGTTCGCAGCTTGGAGAACGTGGCCAGAGCGTCGGGGAGGTTGGGCGATGTGGTCGGTGTGTTGCTGGGGGTGCACATCTGCGGGGTGTCAGATGGGTCATGGATGGTGTTTTGGAGTTCCAGCCTCCCCATCACTGGAGATCTGGCTGCATCCCGCACCAGGGGATGCTCGACAGCTCTGGCAGGTATTGGGGTACCCAGCGCTGCAGGGTCTGGGTGGCACCCCCAGAACGTGGGGGCTGCCTGGGGAGGTTCTCCAGCCCAGGCAGGGCCAGCTCGGGCTGCAAAGGACATTTTGGACATCCAGGGTGCTCAAAGCGCTGGGGTGCAGCGGGTTTGGGGAGGGGACACTGCTCTGATGCCAGCTGCCCTGGGCAGGGAGCGGCAGGGACGGGGTGATGCAATGAGGACCAGCACGATGGGTGGGGAGAGTTTTGGGGTCCCACAGGACCCTCTTCAGCCGGCTCCCTGTCCCCTGCTCCGCTTCGCACCCCATTAGGGCACAGAAAGTCAGGCAGGGCCCCCGGGACACGAGGCGCTGGCCGGGCCCTCGCGGTTCCCGGTACGGCCCCTGCTTTCTGCGCACTGAGCTGAATTTAGTGCCCTCCCCACCTCCCCCCAGGGCAGACCCGGCCCTTTTTGAGGCCAATCTTGCCAAAAACCCCAAGAGCTCAGTATGAAAATGAGAACTGACGCTTCACAACACTATTCAACACAAGAACCGAGAGGTTTTTGACACCTGCTTTCTTGTAGGTGTCCTACTGAGCACTAGCAAAAAGCCAAGAGTGTTGCTCAGCAGCACCAACCACGTCTGCCAGGAATGAGTCTTCAACATGAACCAGGGGCAGCAGAAGGCAATCACCAGCACCACAGACAGCAAAGGAGAAGTCTGCAAGGTCCCGTAAGGCTGGAATAGACTGTTGGCATCTGCTCTCCACGGCAAAACCAGAGGAGAGTGTAGAGGGAAAAGAAATGAAAGTCATTGACAGAGAAAAATGTGTGGCGAAACACAGGAGGTTCTGACACAAAAAGACCCTCCCAGGAGCAAGCCATGACTTCTGGATCCAGCATCTCTGGCCCGGATGAAGGCTTGCCCATTGCCGTGCGGCCACTTGGGGTGCAAAACTGGGGTGTGAGAGGGGCTGTTGCCCCCCAATATCTTGCTCTGCCTGGAGATGTCTGTGCAGAGGTCCCTGGACAGGACGCCTCTTCCTCAGTCAGCGCTGGCAAAAACCATCTGGGGGGACGGTCCGTCCTCTGGAACTCTTCCTTGTGTGACTCGCAGCTCACGTGTGACAGCGCTGCTCCAATCTTGGCCATCTCTAAGGACTGGCTTGCTTTGGGATGTGGGGTTCACTCTCATGGCAGCCCTGGCACAAAAGACGGGAGATTCTGTGCTACTTTGTGACCTCCCATCTCACCCTGGAGTCCAGCGACCCAAGGAACACCGACGCTTCCCTGACATATCCTCGCTGCTTCCAGCAAGAAATGAAGAACCAGTTGATGTGTCCCTTTTCGTATCTATGTTCCAAAGGAACATCTGCCTCCAAAGGGAATCGCCTCCGAGGCCAACTGTGCCATGGTAAAGGAAAGGGTGAAACATCAGAAGAGTTTGATTTAGTGCACAACACGGATAAAGCCATTCTCTCTGCAATTAAAACTGAGGGTATTTAATTCAGTAAAGTGAGATTTCATTCACACACACATATCACAGTATGTTTGGGACTTGAAGGGACCTCAAAAGATCATCTAGTCCAATCCCTCTGCTGGAGCAGGAACGCCCAGGTGAGGTCGCACAGGAACTTGTCTGATTGTATTTTGAATCTGGGCACGGGCTGCAGTGACCTGCAGGGGACGGTGTGCAGGTGGGGCTGTGCCTCCCAGGAGCTCCCCAGCCCTTTTCTCCCCCCTCCAGGCAGCTGCTGCCTGGTTTTCATTGCCTGTCCCGCGACCGGCCCATCAACATGCTGGCGCCTGGACCGTGAGTAACTCCCCCCTGAACAGGGAGCACCCCTCGACCCCTCCCTGGCGTCGAGTGACACACGGGGTGCCACCTGCCGGGCACTGAGCACCCCCATGTCCTGTCCCACAGGGAGCGGACGGGGGAGTGCAGATACCCCACTGTTCCGCGGAGCTGCGGGGGCCCACACACCGTCACGCCCCCGCGCTTCCAGCCCCAACCGCCCAGCACCCCACGGCCGCCCCCATCCAGCGCCCGCAGCCCCAACAAGGTAGGGATGACAGAGGTGGGGAGGGGGATGCTGAGCCTGCGGGGGGGATCTGTGCCTCAGTTTCCCCAGGGAGAGCTGGCTGGGGGAGGGTTGCTGGGGGATGCGGAACGGGGCCCCGTGTTTGGGTCACACGCTCTCCCCTTCCCAGAAGGACGCGATGCAGCTGTCGGGCCAGGACGGCACTGATGGGAACCAGCAAGACAAGGAGCTCTCCAGGATGGGGGCTTCTCAGCTGTCCGCATCGCCAAGGGCCACCCCAGACACCTCGGCCTCCAGGAGCCGGCCAAGTATGGCCCTGTCAGGGCACCGGGGGCAGAGGACACCCTGCTGTCTGGGGGGACGGGTCTGTGCCCACAGCTGGGCGGGTGGGACGAGGGTCTGGGGTCTGGGCTGGGCTGTGGGGGCAGCACTGGCTGCTGGGGCAGCCGGTGCTCGTGGTGGAGCTGGAGGGAGCTGGGGGGCGATGGGGGGTGGTGCTGGGCAGTGTGGGACAACAGCCTGTGTGCTTCAGGGTGGGGGCAGGACCCTGTTGGTGGGTGTCTGTGGCTGACCCTGCCCCTCGCCCCCAGGCACCCCGTCCCCGCTTGTATTAGCCTTGCTGAAGAAGCCCCGGGCGCTGAGCAGGCAGCGGCTGCAATAAATGGCGATGGGCAAGCCTTTCCTGCGGTTGCCCTCCCATGGAACAGAATGCCTACTTTTCTTCTGTCCCATCTTCTGAGATACCCTCCGCTGTATCTCAGGAATCCCAGCCCCAACCGAGTGGATAACCAGCAGCAGGAGCCGACCCAGGCCGAGCTGGAACAGTTTGTGGCTGAGTTCGAGAATAAGTTGGTGATGGAGACAGCGCAGCAGCTGCAGGCAGAGGTGAGGCCCGGGGGCAGCGCTCCCAGCCCCCGCTGGCTCGGGGGGAGTCCTGGCGGGGTCTCGGCCACGTCCCCTGGCTGGACGGGGCCATGGAGCCTCCACGGCACCTGGGCGTGTGGGCGGCATCCAGCCCGGCTCAGAGCTGATTCCTCCTCCCCTGCCAGCAGTCGGACGAGCCGAGGGCGACGTCGCAGAGCGGGGGACACGAGCACGCAGGGTGCCCCGTCTGCAACACGGACACCAGGGGGCTGTGCAAGAAGCCGGGCTGGCTGTCGGCAGCCGGAGGAGGGGAGCGCTTTGCTCTGGGTCGGGGGATCCAGAACTGGGGGGACGCAGCAGTTTCATGCCCCGCCCTTGGGTGCCCACAGCTGCCATGTCACAGCAGGAGCCAGAGCCATGATATGCCTAAATCCCTTTGATTTTGGCGTGGTCAAAGCAGCAAAGGGAGGCAGACTTGTTTTTCCAGTGCCTATGTATAGAGCTGTGAGTTCATAGTTTCTGACAGCATTCAACATATGGGAAACAGGAATTTCCACCCTGCCTTGGTGCCAGCAGAGAGCAAACTGAAGCTGCGGAGATGCTCAGCTGGCCCAAATTTGCTCTTGCTGGCCCAGATCGCTTGTCCAGCAGTGGAGATCTTGGGGGTACAAACAGCCCCAGCTTGTCCAGCACCTTCAAGGGAGGGCCAGGGAATGGGGTGACTGTGGAACCTCAGCCCTGGCACAATCTTTCTGGAGAGATTTCAGCCTCAGCTTCTGACCATCCCAAGAAAACAGGGGTAATAGGTGGAGTGGCTGTGTCCATGATCCTATGCTGTTGACATGATCGGAGTTTCCTTCCAGTAAGGGACAGTGCTTTGTGGCTTGAGAGGTCCCCCCTGGGTCACAAGCCTCCTGCCGTGGGTGCTGTCTGCAGAGCGCAGGTGCATTTTGGCAGCTGCCCCTGGGCACAGGACGTGTCAGCAAGGGCTGCACCCACCCTTCTCCTTCCAGAAACCAGCTCTGTGTTGTAAACACTGCAACCACTGCGCCCATGAGCAAGTGATACTGCTGCCCACGCCTCAGCCCTGTGCCCTGCCACGGCACCTGGCCACGTGGAACCAGCCTTCCTGCCCACAAAGGGCCTGTCTCATGGAGTTTTGGGTGGCAAGGGTGCATCTCCTCTCCTGCCTGCCCCATAGACCCTGCAGAGCCCTGGCACCTTCTTGAATCTGGAGGAGCACAGGGCTGGAATGCTTCTGCAGAGCATCTCTCTGCCCCAAGGCAAGACCTCAATACATTCATGTTTCTCCTGAAGGCTTTTCTTGATGGAGAACCCAGGTCCTCCAGAGCTTTCAGGCCCCTCGATGGTGCAAACCCAGGTCCCACAGGCACACTGCCATAGACAGAGCTGGGAGAGCTGTGTGGGCAGGGTGCCTTGGGGTCACCCTGCCTGCCCTGGGGACCTGCTCTGGATGTGTCGAGCAGTGCTCAGATCCCTGCAGAGCCATGCGGCAAGCCCGAGTGTGTGCTGGCAGACCCCTGACCCCTGGCCGCTGGCTGGGGTGCTTGGAAAGAGATGGTGGCGGGAGTGACCCGCCCTGCCAGCAGTTTTTTGCAAGACTCGGCTTCTTGCCTGGGGGTCTGGTGAGGGATCGGCAGCACTCTGGTCCATGGGTCAGGCCACAGGGAACCATCTCTGCGTGGGTGTCCAGCTCACATGCGGCCAGATAGTGACTCATGAGCCATGCGCAGCTGCTGAGACGGCCAAGCATGCGGCTCCTGCCACTGCCTGGACCACAGTTCCCAGGGATGCTGAACACTGCCCCCAGGGCAGGTGCAAGGTGACAGTGACCTCTGTGCCTGCTCTGCTGTGAGTTTTTTGAGCCCTTCATCAATCACACCAGGGCTCTGGTGAAGAACATCCAATGATGTAGGATGGGGGGAGCAGGTCTGGGGGGATGGGCGTTTGGGGGATGAGCAGGGGAGGAGACATGAGGACAAAGATGCAGCCAGGGTGAGGGATGGGGACCAGTGGTGGGTGGAGGTGAGAAGTGTTTGGCAGGAGCCCAGCTGCAGTGCAGGGTATGGAGCTCACCCAGCTTTGCAGCAACAGAAAGTCTGGGATCCCAAAATCCCCTTTAGCACCTATGTCATTGGGGTTTGACCCCAGGCATGAGCCCACCTACAGCTTCCCATTACACAAGGGAACACAGGCAGGACTGTGCCTCCTATGCCTGCCCTCCGACGCCGGCTCCTCACCCACGCCCTGGCCAACGAGGTGAATATCAGGCCTTTAAAACCCAAACAAGTTCCTCCGCATTCACTCCCCAGGACCTGCCCCTGTTTCTGTTCCAGCTTTTGCGCAATGTGCCCGCATGAAATGTGCAGCCAACGACTCTGTGTTAGAGAGGTGTCCTGGTCCTCTCCCCAGACGGTGCTCGGTGCCGGAGCTGGGGCACAGCCAGTCCCGCTTCTGGGGACAGCGGTGGAGTGTATGGAGGGGCTCCTGCCCTGGTGCCCTGCAGCAGGTAAATGGGGCTTTGGGGCATGGAGGAGCAGGTGCACAGGGGTAGGGGCTCCTTCTGCAGCGCTTTGGGGGAGCATCAAGTCCCTGATCCCTTCTAAACCAGAGAAAGAGCCTGGGTCTTCCTTCTCTTGCATGGGGAGGGGACAGTTTGTTGTGTTCTTGTGGCTGTCTCTGTGCAGGGGGTGTCTCCTGTGCAAGAGGAGGACAGCCAAGGAGTGGATGGCAAAACCTCCAGAAATAGCTGTGAGGGTGCCCATGGGCATGCATGAGAAAAGGGGTGCAGGATGGATCAGGTCTGAAAAAACCTGCAGATTTTATGAAGCTCCAGTTCCTGAACGAGTCTTAAAGGGAGCTGATCTGAGCATCCCTCCTTCCATCTCCCCTCTCCCTTCCCTGAAGATGGCATGTGAATGCTCCCTGCCCTGGGGGACGCACTGGAGAGCTTCAGACCCATTCCAGACGCTGAGGTCTAGGGATCACAGCGGTCCTACCAACTCTAACAGGAGACGCTGGTCCTCAGGGCTTGCTGCCCATGCTGTGCTCCAGCATGAGTGAGGAGCACAGCCTGGAGATGGTGGTGGCCTGGCCACCAGCCTGGGACATCCCCCAGCAGCCTGGCAGGAGCCTGGCGTGGGTGCACGCTCCCTGCCCCGTGTACGGCACGCTCCCTCTCCATCCCCATGGGGTCCTGTGTTCCCACCTGCCTCACTGCTCTGGCTTCCCCCAACTCCTCCTGGCTCCTCTGTGTCCCTGGGATGGGAGCATCTGCCTTTCCTCAGTACGTTTCTTTGTGGGGTGGGAGCTCCCATCCCCTGCACACCCAGAGCTGGCAGCAGAGCACGGAGACACTTGTGACACAAGCTGAGCCTGCTTTATCTGTACCAGGCTCTGAGCAGGTAGACACAGCTTCATCCAGGCACTCGTGCCTTTTTCGATGTGATTTTTCAGCCAGGGATTGCTGCCCCCAGTGGCTCTGGAGCTCATGTCCTCCCATCATCTCTCTCTTGCCCCCAGGGCCACACTGAGAGGCTCGATGGTGCTGAAAATGTCCTGTCTTGTTGAGACCATGCCTAGTAGCCCTCCACTGCACTTGTTAGGGGCAAGAGGGCAAAAGCAAGAGAGCAGGGAGGATGAGACATGAAGAGATGGATCATGTTAATCATTGTAACTGAGACCCTTATTAACCCATGGCGCCTCTTCCTCACAGCTGGGGAACGCCTGTGGGTGACAGAGCAGGGATGTCTGAGACCTCGTCCAGCAAGGAGGGTCTCCCAGCCGAGTGCCCTGTGTGTTATGAGAAGTTTCACCCGCTGGAGGCCATGCGCCGCCAGCTCAGCTGTGGGCACATCTTCTGCCATGACTGCCTGGTGAAGTGTTTGCTCTCTGCCAAGCTTGACGGCCAGGTCCAGAGCAGCATCATCTGCCCCATCTGCCGCTATGTGACTTTCCTCAGCAAGAAGAAGGCTCTATGGCCACCCAAGGCACGTACCAACTCCTGGACACTGGAGATGCCTCTGTCGCCTTCTTCCTTGTCCCATCTGACCAAAATGGAAGCCAACAACACCTTGGTGGTGCCCAGCCATTTTGTGATGCCAGTGCAGAGCTTTGACCGGCGCTTCAGCACAGGGAGCAGCCCCATGGACTCACGGGGGGTCCCAGGAAAGCTGGCGCGGGAAGTCCACATCTTTGTCATCAGTGACCACGGGATGCCACTGGTGAACGCAGAATGCGGCTCCCTGGGGAGGAGAAGCAGAGAAGAAACCCAGAGCTCAGTGTCATCCAGCTCAGCCCTGGGGGTGAAATGCTGCCAGTCACCCATCGCCCTCGCCGTCCTCCTCATCTTGACTGTGGCCATGCTGGCGGCTGTGCTCCCTTGGCTGCTGCTGGTGAAGAGGGACTCATAGAGGGGTGGGATCAGCTCAGATACTGCAGAGGTGTCACTGATGCTGGGACCTCTCTCAAAATAACCCATGAGAAAGTCCAGAAGCAGCTCCAGGTGAAGTTCTCTCTCTGACCAGCATCTGAATGGACTTTCAGACCTTTCTGCAGATCTCCAGGCTCTCACCGTGTCACTGCTGGCATTTTCTTCCTCTTTTGGTTAAAATATGTCAGGTCAAACCCTGCTAGTGTGTTCCTCCAGTGTCAGTGTCTTAGCAGAGAGGGTGGTTGCTCCTCCGACACCCCGTGACAATGTGTGCAGGAAGTGGTGGGGCTGTGCTGGTCCCTTCCCTCCATCCCAGATCCTGGGGGACTGTCATGGCACCCAGGAACCCAGAGCCCAGGGACAGCCAAGGGCTCTGTGGATCAGAGGGTCACACTGCCAGGCTGTGTGGCTTTTGGAGGTCCCCAGGCTCCTGGCTGATCATCGAGCAGCCACCCTGGAGCAGAAACTCATGGCTTTTCATCCCAAAGATGTGAGCCTTTAACTACTGGGCAGTGAAACCAGAGGATGGACAGAGCGATCCTGGCCTCCGCGAGCTCACCTTCCCCTCTGCCAGCCAGCGCTCCCTCCCCGCGGATTGATGGGGTGGGAAGGGATGCCAGCTCATTCCCCAGGCAGTCTCAGCCTTGCCCTCACCTCTCTGAGCTCCCCAGGGTTGGGGACAACCTCCCGGGGTCACATGTGTCCCTCCTGCCCAGAGGATCCAGGGATGGGCAGCGGGGTGTGGGACAGGGAGCTAAACCAAAGGTCTGTGCTGATGAGGGGCACAGATTTGGGACCTCACCCTGCTCCCCTCACCAGAGCCCTGTGCCCCGGTAGAGTGATGTTGTCCTTGTATCCAGCTCCTGAGGGTTAACACCCAGTGGCTCATTTTCACCCATAACAAGCAAGTGAGGCACCGCTCAGCCCTGCTTGCCTCCCAGCTTTGTGCTGTTTGGGACCAGTCCCACCCAGGGGAGTCCCAGCCCCTCAGCCCCAGGGCCCTGGTTTGGGAGGAGACGGGGCATCTGAGAGGCACCATTGAGATTTGGGACCCTCTGTGCCTGCTCTCAGGGGAGGCGGGAGCAGGGGCTGCCAGTCATCCCTGTGCCAGACCTGGTGCTGGTGTCCCCATCATGTTTTTCCACAGCTGTGCACCCCAAAGCAGGTTCTGCACCCTCACCACCACCTTTGTCCTCCTGACCCCATCCCTGGCCCTGTGGGTGCTGTTCTCAGCCTCATCATTCGGGAACGTGCCCTGAGGGCTGTGGTGCTTTCACAGGCACCCCGATATGTTCAGGACCAGGACGTTCTGTCTCTCACCAGCGCCCATGGGAGGTGACAGCAGGTGGAGGGCTGGCACATAATTCCCGTGCCCCTGGAGGGAGGTTACCACTGTGTGGCTGAGCATTGGGTAGGACAAACATGGCCAACAGTGTCACCAAGGCATCTCTGGGGTCAGCCAGAATGTTTCAGGACCAATAAGAACTGCTTGGGGCTGGAAAGGGGTGAGGAATCTGGGGAAGAGGAGCTGATGGCATCCCACCCATTCCTCTGGGGTTACAACCAGGGCATGGTGGGACGCTGACTGCCTGGCTTCTCCCTGCAATGCTGTTACTGCACTCCTCCACCCCATGCCTCAGTTTCCCCACCCACACCCAGGGTGCAATGACACTGACCCCTGTGTGATGCACTGGGAGAGTGCCTGGGGAAAAGTGCTTGAGACACCACACTGGAATGAAAATCCTATTTCGTAAGAAATTATTACCTGACAATGATGCAGCTGTGCCTCATTATTTAATAATAAACCTTATTATTAGTCTGCCTGTTGAATTAATGCAGGGTGCCAGGGAACCAGCCTCTTGGAAGAGGGCTGCTGGGGGTGGGAGTGGAGCCCTGCCCATCTGCACCCCGGGATCTCCCTTAGGGTAGTGCTGGAGGAACCTGCACTCAGCTGCTGTTCCCAGAGCCCTGGAGATATTTGGGCAAGGCAACTGGGACACGAAGGAGCTTCAGTGGCAGCAGTGGGATGTCTTGTGCTGTGTCAGGGTCATGGGCTCCAGCAGGACCAGTGGGGAGGGCACCAAGGCTGGGGGTGTGATCAGCAGAGGCAGCCAGTGCCGTGGACCTGGAGGTCTGTGGTTGGGGGTCCAGGGGCATCACCCGCTTCAGCGGTGAGGAGGGCGTTTGCCACAGGGTGGCACTGCTTGGCAAGGGATGGCTGTCAGGGTGGCAGGACAAGCCTTGGGGAATGGCTCGCTGAGCCCCCAGCCCCTTTGGTGGGTGAGGGTCCGGCCTCAGGGTTGCGATAGGATGCGGGGTGATGGTTTTAAACTAAAGGAATTCCTGCCCTTCTGAAAGAGAGCTCTCCTGCACTCCAGTAGCCCCCTAGAGGAACACCAGTCCACACCATGAGCACAAGGGTTTAATTCTCTCTTTCTAGGAGAGGGCACCAGAACCATCCCAGGTTTGAGCCATTTCTCCCAGGTACTCAGAGATGAGTATTCACTGGGTAGAGCACTGGTTTGAGCTAGAAGAATAGTTGGGGGATGAGTACATGTGGATGAATAGATGGATGGACAGGTGGAGTGTCAGTATGAGGACAGGTATTAGATGGAGGTATGTCTGTGGGAGGATAAAAGGCTGTGGGGATGAATGGACTTCCACAGCTCTCCATGTGGGAAAGGCAGTAGATAAAGTGGGCATGGGGGTGATACACAGGACTAAGCAAGGTGACCTAAGCCTTGCCATGATACTGTAGCCCTCATGAACCCCCTTTTTGGTTACGAGGCACCCTGAGCTGTACCTACACCAGGGTTGTGTTTCCAGCCCTACCCTGCTAGTGTGGGATGGAAATGTGGACAGGGGTTGGTGAAAGTGCCAGGAAACCCTGGCCAGGGCAGCAAAGGGACAAAGCCAGGACAGCTGAGAGGTTGGCAGGAGTTCCTGCTGCAGCATTTACACATCCTCTTCCACAACATCCAACCACTAACTTTGCCATTCCTGAGTCATCTTCCATCACTGCCTCCACCCATCATGCATGTCATTGTTTGACTCTGCAGGTGGAGATGTCCTGCAGACAGACAGTACATCATGCTAACTGGTCTGCAGCACCTGAGGTGCCAGCTGATGTGGCCCCAAGTGTCCTCTGTCATCTCCTTCCATTCCTCTGCCTAAAAGACATAGGGTGGGAGGGCTGCAGGTCATGCTATGCTCCAGCTAGGCCTGTTTTCTCACTGGTACCTCTTCCCCTCCCTGTGCAAGCTGATCTCAGGTGGCCTGGCATTGCTCCATCAGCCTCCAGTGCAGGCAAGACCCCAGGCACATCCCAGTGTGTGTGATCTCCGCAGCTGGAGATCCACTGCCCTTCCCACACTAACAGCTCAGGATCTCTGCATGATGGCAGCAGGGCTATGAACCCTGGGTAATGGTTGCATAATGCATCATTAGCAGGAAAAGGTGGCATTTTTATGGCACAGAGATGGGAGAAGTGGGAATTACACAGGGTCCAGGAGTGCTTACTGGCCAGACACGTCATCAGGCTCCATTAGGAACCAGCCTCTGAAAGCCCCAGCTCCATCAGCTGAGATCTCACCATGAATAATTGAGGAGGAGGCTCCTCCAAGCTCCCTCCCCTGCATCCCGTCGTGGCTCCTAGAGAGCCACAGTGAGTCAGAGCCTGGAGTGGGGATGGCGTGGCTTGTCCAATGTGGCCGGCGTGGGACATGGACAAGAGGTAACACCGACTCAGCTGGCTGTCCCTGTGCCTGGGTATCTCCAGACAAGATCCTTTTCGCTCCTTCTCCAGCACAAGGCAGACACCTTTTTACACTGCCCACCTGTGCCAGCACATGGGGCATGATCCTGGGCTGGACTGTTCCTCTTGGGCTTTGCAGAAGAGTGGGGTTTTCTGAGCCTACAATGGGACTGGAAATTTGGCAGCACATGAGTGTCCTCGCTGCGAGATGGATGCCCACAGTGGGGGTAGCTCACTGGAATGAGATCCCCAAGCCCTCAGCTGAAGGGTGGTGGGGACAGGAGCTGGGCTGGAGCCAGTTCTTGGTTGAGGGTCTGATTTGTTCTCCTGTGATGACTGTTGGCAGCATGGACAGCAGAGCTGTGGTGTAGCCCTGCGCCCCTCTGCATTGCCTGGCAGCAGCACCCTGGGACACATCCTGCTCAGCTGGCTGGGGAGGTTTTACACTTTGCTTTGTATGATCCCTCTTGACAAACACTCAGCAACCTACCGTGAAAAAAAGACCCTGGAATATCATCAAAGGTCTGTGATTTCTTTTCAGCAGCTTGCTGGGAAAGATCTGCAAATGTATTTGCTTTAAATGATGTCCCATTTTGCAACAGCAAACTGAGCTGGGAATAAACACTTTCCTTGTCTCCAGTGTGACTTCCCTGCTGGTCGGTGGCCAGTGCTCCCTGTGGTCACTGGCAGCAGAGCTGTGCCTGATGCTCCCGGCCCTCGGTGCAGGTGGGGATCCGTGATGCTGAGGTGGCATGTGCCCAGGGGTGCTGGGCACCCAACTCACGGTGCACGGACAGATCCTGGCACACACATACAGGAGCCCTTACACGTCCTCTTCACCACAGAGCTGAGGATGAGCAGTGTTTGTAATCCGCCACAGGGTGCTTGAATGCAGGAAAGTCAGGGGTTTGGTGAGAAGCTGCATGCTGAGAAACATTTGGGGGTGATAGGAAAGCCTAACTCCTAGAAATCTCATCAGATGCTTCAGGGGCTGGGGGTGCCAGACACCGATACAATCTGCAGGTGGCTGCTGTGGTATCAGGGATCTCCAGGGACCCTGATGGGAGCACATCCCTGGGAGAGCTGATTGTGTGTGCTGGAGTGACATCTCATCCCTGGCCAGCCCTGGCCCCTGCCCTGCTGGAAGCATTTAGTCCCAATGTTTTCCTTCCCTGGGAATGTTCGTGTTGAGAGTGGGTGGAGAGCATCCATGAAGTGCTGCTGAGCATCGATAATAGCAGTCACGAATTCGTTCAGTGGCCACTCAGGGCAAGTACTAGCCATGAGGCCCAGATGGACAGAAGAGCCCTCTAGCCATCACTGGTGCTTGGGCAGTTGGTTTCCCCCCGTCCAGGCTCTGGAGCAGCAGCCAGCCCTGGGGATGTGCCGGGACCCAGCACCACTCAGTGATGTGTCACCAGGAGCTGGGTGCTGGGCAAGCGCCTTGGGCTGCTGGTGACACCAGTGCTCCCTTTCACCCCCCCTTGCTAATGACTGCAGGGCAGTCATTACTTTTGCAATGAGCAGCAATTAGCTTTTGGCTAGCACTCCTGCACTGATGTATTTGGAGCCCCGCCAGGACTATGACAAGAATTAATGGAGCCTGTTCATTAATGGAGGCTGGACAGAGCAGTGGGGAGGGGACGGGATGAGATAGAAGGGATGGAAAGACCCCTGGGGACCTCTCCGGCAGCCCCTGAGGCTGCAGGGATGTCTCTCTGCTTCTGCTGGCAGTTTGGAAGCAGGTGCCCTTGCCTTTCCTCATGAAAAACATGCAGGATCGTGTTTTTCCTCCTGTACGTGCCACCACAAATGGCTCAGTGGTGTGAATGGCAGCTGCTGGGTGTGTTGTCAAAACAGGCAGCTCAGGGATAAGGTTCTTACCTCTGCCTGAGAAAGAATGAGAGTCTGGGCTCAGCCTGGCCACACACTGGTGAGGGTGTAGTAGGAGATTAAGAAAAATGCAAACAAATGCTCGTCTTTCCTTTTGCCCTGAATGTGATTGAAGGTCCATATGGACTCAGCTGAAGCCATAAGTCTGATCTGGAAGCTCTTCAATAGATCAGGCTTTGTCAGAGACCCTCCATGGGACATGGTGGAGTCTCTCCCACCCCAACAGTCCTTGAGGTCTAAGGAGTTCCAGTCACTTGGAGCAAGGCTGTGAGAGCACCTCTACCCATACTGTGGGGAGGAGGGACAGCAGGCCGCTGAGTTACTAGGAATGAGGAGAAAAAGGAGATGGAACATCTTCTGGAAGACCTTATTGGTCTGATTGCTGCATAACAAAGACAGTCCAGGATGCTCTGCACCATTCCCCCTGTCCTGAGACTCTTCCAAGCCGTTCTTTGTGCTGAAGACATCTTACACCTGTGGGACACTGGCCTGGGTCTGCCACTCAGGCCACTGGAGGTCTTATGGGGTTGGGAGAGAGCTCTCTGCTGTAGCTGGTGTACTGCAGAACTTTCTGCTTTCATGTGGCTTTCAAAGTGTCAAGCTTAAGCCACCTAGACATTTGGGGGTGGGGGTGCCTCTGGGGACCTGGACAGACATTATGTGGCAGAGACGGGCTCTTGCTGAGAGTGCAGCCTAATGCAGGTCCGAAGGGATCTATGAAGGTCTCCTGTCCAACCTCTGCTAAAAGCAGGATCAGCCTCATCGTTAGATGAGTTTGCTCAGGACCTTGTCAAGTCTAGAAATGCTCCAGGGGTTAAGTTCCCCCCCAGCTCTCCACAATCCTGTCCCAATCTGTGGCCACTCTCACTGTGATTTTTTTAAAAAATTATATCCCACTGGAATTTTCTTTCGTGCATCTCGTGCCCATTGCCTCATCTTTTTTTCTGCACGCCTCCAGAAAGAGTTTGTTTCCATCTTTACCCCAGTAGTGAGTCCCACCGCATCACTGATATTAGCACAGTTTAAGGTTTTCCAACTTTCCAGAGCACTGGGAGAGCAAGGAGATGCGCAAAAGGTTCCCCTTAGGCGCTTTTTGTAATTTCCAAGAGTATGCAGCTCAGTTCCAGCAGTGGCTTCATTTCAGCCCAGCCCAATTACTGGGACCTGCATGACTGAGCTCCCTGGCAAAGCCAGACCTTGGTTTGTCTCAACAGGCAGAAACACACGGAGAGACCAGCCCAGCCACTGGTGCTGATGCCTCTGTCTGCAGCAGGCAGGCGTGCACGGTCCTGGATGCCTATGAAAATATACGTGGCATTGCAAAGCAGCGTGCCACCGTCCTTCACCCTGGGGACCTGTCCAACAGGTCCCGCCTGCCGCCCAGTGACAGCGGGGGATGAGCAAGGGAGCTCCTGCCGCAGCGACCCCGGAGCCTGTCTCTCCAGGATTCCCTGTGCAGGATCACATTAACTCTGGACTGCTTTCTCCAGCTGGTGTGGGACTGGTCATGCACCCACTGCTGGAATGGGCATTGCTTCACTGTAAGGGTGGGAGGATGGGGCAGGAATTAGGATCCTTTGACTCTGCAGTGTCTGCAGGTGCTGCCCGCCCTGAGAGCGACTAATACCAGCATCTGAACGGCAGTAGCGCTGTGTGGGGCCAGAAAAATGAGCCTGCAAGTAGCAAGGCAGCGCTTGGCCCTGAAAAGTGTACAAAAATGGTGTGAGTGTGATGTCAGTGCTGGCTCGGGGTGCAGAGGGTGGAGGAGCTGCTCAGCAAGCCCCATCCCACCCCATCTATCAGCCCTGGACACCTCCGTGGCTGGGCAGCTGCAGGGGCTAGGGCTGGTGAGGGTTAAATCCCAGTTCAGAGCGCACTCCCTCCAGCTCACCAGCTGTGCTGGGACCAGCTGGAAAGAGATCTGCCGCAGGGACTTTCTGCAGGACCAGACATCCTGCTCCCTCCAGGCCCTGAGCTCCGGAGGGTGGATGCAGTTGCACAGGGAGAGGCAGGGATTGCTGCAGAGTGGTTTGTGCCATCTGGGAGAACCACTGACTCCATGATCTGGCTTGTTATTCCCCTCTGGCACCCGGGTGCAAGGTGCTGGGCAGGTGCAAAGGTGCATGAGGAGTTTGTGGTCTCTGGCCTGGGTCCCCTGTCAGATCGAAGAGTGCAGGTCCCTTTTCAAATCCTGCCTTTGGGGGAACTGTGAAGGTGGCCCTGTAAGCGGTGGGGTCAGATCAAAATTTCCCCAGAGCCTTTATTTGATAAAATTCCTGGCTGCAGACTTGCTCCTTCCTTGCTCAGCCATGGATGGATATCTGGCTTCACGCTGCCCTGGAGAAGGTTGGCTCCTGCCTGGGGAAGAGGGCAGTTTTTGCAGAAATGTTGCATAACCTCAGGGTTATGGCCAGTGATCTCCTGATAACTGCTGTTTCCTGAAAGTCCTCACTTCTAGAGTCACGGGAATTTGCAAAAATCTTATAGATCATCTTAACAAGATTCTATCTTCCAAGGAAAAATAATTAATTAATGACCTCAGGAGAGTCCATTGCAGGACTGACTGCAAATGCAGAAGAGTCAAGAGTGCCTGTGGTTTTAAAGGTCTTCTTTTCTTAACAAAAGGTTACTTGCACAGGAGGGAGTCTCTTTGCCAGAGAAGGGTTAATGATGATGTTTGCCACCAATGTTCTGGCTCTATGATTTATCCCACATGTGCTACCATGTTTTCCAGCTCTGATTCTCCCTTGTGTAAGAGCTACACTTCAACAGAGTTGCTGCAACCAGAGTTCCTGCTTTACCCCATCTGTCAGTAAACAAACAGCTTTGAAAAGAAGGGTAGCAACTTTAATAAAAAAGTCCCAGGAATGTTTTATTGTCACCCCGCAATCTTAACCCTCGACAGACATCAAAACAGTTCCCCCAGAACAAAGCAGAATGCTGCAAAACACCCCGGCACAGGCTCTGCTCTGCATCCCCAGAGGACAGCCTCGTACCTTGCTCGACACGCTCGATGGCATCCCTTGGCGTGATGATCTTCTGGCTGATGTTCTGGGGAACTGGAAGGTTCTACCTGGGACAGGATTACGTCCCAAACAGGCCTAAGTTTCAAACATAATTTCAGTACTTTGAGGCTGTGGGACCTGCACAGCACACCCATGGAGTTTAGCAGGGAGCCTTCCTTCCCAGGGTGGGAGGATAGCATGGTTAGGTGGCTGCAGGGGACACCAGTTGTCTCCTCATGGCAGAGGCTGAGATGCCAGCCCTGCCACCAGTGTCATGCCCCGGGAACCAGGGACAGAGAAGAGCTACTTGACGCTGGTGGGTCAGCAGTTGCCACCATGAACAACTTGCCCACAAACCCCACTACCATTCTATTAAGTCCAGCAAGGCCAGAAAAGGCCTAATACTACCCATAAAGTGTTACATTGTCCGTGCTGTTGTTGAGGCAGCAGTGAATGTTGGCAAGCCCAGCTCAGCCCTCCCTTTGAAGATCCAAGTGTTTGGTTCTTTGTGTGCTCTCCCTGGACCCTCTAACTCTGCATGAAATGGCTGATGGAGCTGGACTGAATGCAAGCAACATGTGCACATTGGGCCCAAATCACATCTCCCTCACTGCAGGGAAGTCTGCGGAGGTCTTTCTGAAATGGTGCAGGACGTGTCTCCTGCATCAGGTCAATGCATCTCCATAATGAGCCCGTTTAGTGGAGTGTGTCTTGACTTACAGAGAAGTCTCTGAGTGCTGGCACTGTTCTGTCAGCTGGTCTCCACAGAGAAGGACCAAGGGAATCACCCAACTTCATCTCAGAGGTAGATTGTCCAGGATGGGGGATCACAAAGACATAAATTGTGGTAAGGTTGCAAACAATTCAAAAGAGATGTCTGTAGTGGAAAATGCCAAACGACCTATTTGATAGGTATTAGATGTGCTTCCATCCTACACAAATGTCTTTATGGTCAGCTGAACACAGCACCAGGAACATGGGAAGATGGAGATAGGGGTCTTTGGGTCTCCTTTTCTCCTACCTGAGATTTGTGTTCTGAGTCAGCCGTGAAGTCTGTTTCCATGTTGAGCCACCACTGGTTTGGCAGCTGAAGCACTATATCCTTTCCTGGCCTTTGCAACTGCCCATGGCTCCAGTAGTTCTTTGAACCAAGATCTTCTGAGTATTTCATTAAATGCCACTTAGAAAGTTCCTTGGACCTTGGTGAGATTGGGAAAAATGTACCTAAGACCCCTACCCAGCCAGCAGCTGGATTTTGCTCAGGAAATCCTCTGTGCTGTCTCCCGCTCCTGTTGAGTGCATCGGTGTTCAGAGGAGGTCCCCAAGCCAGGAGTCAGCTGCACCTCAGGCAGTCCCTCCAGCTGTGAGCCCCATTGAACCAGTTCTGCACATCCAGGGGGTGAGGTCTGCAGAACTGGTCCATCCTGTCAGCCAGATCCTGTGACCTGCACTAGGCCCGTGGTCAGGACAGCTCGCAGCATCTCCGCTCCTACCAGGGTACTCGCATTGGGCCATCTTGAGACAATGACAGTGGGTGGCAGTGAGTGGGATGTGTTTAGAGATGATGTGAAAAGGGTGTCCACTATTCAAGGGGTGCCAGAGTGGAACAATGTGCCCAGCAGATCCATGTAGCCAGCTCTATCTGTATTTTCGGTGATGGGTTTCCAAGAGTAGCACAACAGAGTCCTTGTTTGGTGTTACTCCCCTTCATCTGCTTGGTCCTTACATTCACACTCTGGTCCTTTTCTGTTTTCCTATAAATAGATAGTGAAAAGAGATGCAAACACTTTAACAGACCTTGATGATACCTAAGAAATTCAAGATCTCTCCAATAAAGACATCTAAAATCACAACACGAGGATTCAGGGCACCATTGACCACCAGCCAGATCCCACAAAGAAGCACAGCAGACCACTGCCTGGATGACAAACAGGGTGTCCATGGTGTCTGGGGTGCCCATGCATGCAGACATGTCAGCTTTAAGCTGGGCTCTGTGGGCTGCCCAGTGATATTCAGGATCAGCCCAGGACAGGGTACGAGTAAGGTTGCTAATACTTGGTTACAAAAGGAGGATTTTTTTCCCCTTGAAGATTTAGATACAGGAGCAAACACTTGACATCCTCGAGGTTGATATTCCCCCTGATGCCTCCTCTGGTGCAGAATGGGGAACACTGTGGCTGTGGTGTCACACAGGGGATGGGGTGTAAGGGAGACCAGACTCCCAACACCATGCATGAGTTATGAAAGAAGACTCCTGGCACACACTTCCACAGCATTCAGGGTTCAAGTGTCAAGGCAAGAAAAGCTGGAGGGTGCTATTTTTCAGTGACAGGCTGTTCAGGTCAGTGGGGTGACTTGGGGAGCACAGACTGGTCAGGGAGTGGAGGAGGACTGCTGGTTCGCAGTGCCCTGCACGCACGGGCACTGTGCTATCGCCAACAGACCGAGCTCAAAAGCACAAAAACCCAACGGTGGAAGATAAGCTCTTGGGTCAATAATGCGCTGGGCTTGGGCCAGCTGTCTCAGTGCTGCATGGGACTGAGCCTCCAAGGGACAGGGACTCACAGATGCTTCACTCATGCTGATCCTGCCCCTGGTGAGGCTGGCTCTGGCCGGGCTGGACTTGGCTCCAGTGTGGTCTGGGCAGAGCAGAAGAAGGAAGGATCTATGTCCCTGGGATGGAAAGAGACATTGGAGTCCATCAGAGCTGGTGCTCCAGTGATACAGGAGTGTGCAGACTCGTGGGTGCCCAGCACAGGAGAAGGCGGGACAGGGAGGTGAGAGATCCTACAGTGCATTGCCAAGGGCACGCACCACGAGTGGGATGTTTTCCCTCTGCTCTCTGGGCCTGGCTAATTGCTTCTGTCCATGCACTGGGGCAAGTGAAACGACCACATCCTGCCTGTGCCTGTGACCCTCGGTGCCAGCTGCCAGGAGAAGGTGGAGGGTGCTGAAGGCACCTTGCACACACACACACTAACACCGAGACATGTTTGGGTTTGACTTGTGCACCATGGGATGGTGCTCTCCCTGCTCGGAGCCATGTGAGCTGGGTCACTATTAGGGAGTACAGTTGAACTGGAGAGGGGAAAATGTGCAAGCAGGAGCACCCCACAGGGAATGCAGGATCCTGGGGTGTGCAGCACCTTGGAGAAGCAGTGCTGGGACTGACCCAGAGCTGGTGTGTGGTTGGGTGTACTGAAGTATTCTGCTCCTCCTTGGAGATGAATATGCATCATTGGCGCATGCCAGGAGGTCTGGACACAGGTTTGATAGCACTTTCCTGGATGTGAGCATCGCCCTCCACCCCTCATCACGCCAAAGCTTTCCCCCAGCCACATGCTAGCCATGTGCACTGGCTCATCCAGTGTCAGGTACTGGCAGAGCCTTTGCTCCCCGACGAGCATCATTCAGAAGTTGTCTGACCCACCAGCCTGGGAGGCTGGAGGGACGAGTGGTGACAGGGACCTTGCACCCATCTCCCACTGGGTTCCCCAGGCGATGCCACCAGGTCTCTGCATGTCATCCCTGAGCAACGCACCCAGGCACACAGCCAACAAGGGACAGACAGTGAAGGGTGACTAAGCCCTCAGTCAGTCTCTACAGGCTGGATTGAAAAGGCCTAGCATTAGCATTAAAAATCCCAGAGCAAATAAAGGAGGGTGTTGCTTACTGCTGCCCTTCCTTATGCATAGCTGCAGTATCCAGCTGATGGTTTTTACAGGCTCTTATCTGGAGGAGCATCACGGAAATTCTTGCAAGAGGTAGTCCCAAGGGCACACTGGTGGAAAAGCATCCTGGGACCTGCTGGTGGAGGGTAAAGCTGAACTCCTGGTCTGGGCATCCTGGTAAGTGTAAGGCAGTAAATCACTGTGACTCACACTGCAGCTTCCACGCTCCCGGGAGGGCTGAGAAAACTTCCTGGCTGCCAACAAGACAAAAAATAAAGAAAAATCCGTAAATAATAATAAAAAGAAAAAAGTTTCTCACTGCTTGTGAGAGGCTTTATAAGAAAACTGTGCGAGGAAATGTCTCTTGAGTGATTTGTGGGTGGGGATCATTTTGTTTGGCAATCTTCCTGTGTTATACACTGGTAAGTATATGCCTGGGGACATTGGGGACACCTGGCTGAGGTGCCAGAACTAAAGAGACATGAGTCTGGTCTCACCTCTGATCCTCAGCCACGTGTCACCTCCCCCATCTCTACCTTCTCTTTGTCTCATGTACTATCATAAAACCACTAGGTCCTTGGGGCGAGGGTTGGCTCCTGGTACGTTGGTACACACTTGGCTCCAGGCTGGGGCATCTTCCTATTGTCATCATTCTTTCGTCATGTACTGTACAGCTCTGAACACTGTGGGTCTGCTTGGTAATTAAATTGGGCTAATTGGTTTTACCAGCCTTGCCAGCACTCTGATGGGAAGGAGCGTCTCCTTGGGATGCTGGGAAGGAGGCAGGACACCATCCGTGCAGTGGTGCTCTCCCGACACGTGGACATTTCCACCTCCATTGGGCTTTGCAACGGTGCTGCTGCTCATAGGGGAGGACAAAACCAAGCCCTTTGTAGCAGCTCCTGGCTGACCCAGATGTTCTCATGTCACTACCAGCCCGCCCATGCAATGCAGGGGCTGATGCTCAATGTGTGGGTCCTGCTCATGTGCTGTAGGACCAGGCTGCAGAACGCAGCCAAGGTCCATGCTGCCAAATCTTTCTTCCCATTGGGCAGAAAACTGTCAAACAAAACAGGCATGTTCTAGACCAGCCTGAGATTAAGAAAGCTTAATCTCAAAGGCGGTGTTCAAACTTTGTACCTAGTTTCCTTGTATTCAGCATTTGTCACCAGGGCATCATGCTGGTCCCCTGCTGACGTAGCCTTTGCTTGGTTTTACACTGTTCCCCATTGCCTTGCTGGAAACATGTTCCCTGTTGGCAAAACCTTCCCAATTTGGGTGACCTGTCAGTGCACAATGGTGTGATGGAGGTATGCCACAAGCAGCCAGGTGTGCTGCTACTCACATTCCATTGATGCAGAGGTTTTGTGGCTAAGTGACAGCCTGGATCTGGATTATTCCTATGGACTCTATTTGCCCAGGCTGTATCACTGAGACACCACTCACAATCCCTGTCCTTCTGCTGCCAAAAGCTGTCACAAGAGAGCAGTGACTCTCCAGAACCTGCAACTCACAGCATCGTCTGATGGGAAGAACCGAGGAATTAAACCTCAGATACAAGCCACCTCTGATTACCACCAAAATCCCCCTCCCTGCATTTGTTCAGACAGGCTCATCTCATCAAGACTAAGTTCCTGTCCATCATTAAACTATTTCAGAGCATTTTAAAATCTAATATTACTCTTTCAAAGTGGCTATCCCCAGCAGGAAGGTCTTGTTGCCCTGCCAAGACCTCTGTGTTCCCCAGCACTAGCAAAGCGTCCAAGTTCATGCTGAGCTGTAGGTACCTTTCCCCTGAGGGTCCATCTGGCTGGGCGATGCTGCAGAAACCAGCAAACCCTCCCCTTTGGTCGTTTTGGATGCTCTTCACCAACTGGATGATGCTTGGGAGCTTCCCAGCTTGTGATGTTGCTCCTCTATGTGCAAGTTTCCATTTTGGTTTTAATGGAGCCGCGGGCTAGTTAAAACCTAGCTCCCTAAAGGAGACCTCGATGTTGAATGTGTACCAGAAGGTCCAGAAGACAAGGCTGAAGGCGAGCAGCAGAGCTCCCAAGTAAACAAAGAAGTCCCAGGAGCTTAGTGGAGCAAAAATTCCCAGGAGAAGGATGATCAGCCCGACCACATCGCACAGCACGGCCAGGAGCAGTATCACAGCACAGCGGCCGATGAGCTTAGAGAAGGTCATGGTGGAGCCCCCCAGCAGGGACCCTCAGGGCGGGGGACAAGGGACCGGCAGCATCCCCGCAGCCTCTCCCTTGGTGTCTCTGCTTGCTGGCTGCCAGGAGGAAGTACAAATGTCACAACACACCTTGCAGAACAATTGGGAGGGAGCACACGATACTGCTTTAACTGTTTCATGGCCCTGCCATCGCCCCGCCCCGGCCTGTCCTGGAGCAGATCTCAGGATTGTGTTTTTCTGCACGACATGTGTGAGCCCTCTGGGGAAGGGACCCAGCACTGGGATACCCTGTGGTTGGCCTGTGTGTGGGTGCATCACACCCAGCCTGCCTAAAAGGTGCAAATCTGGTCCTGACCCGTTCCGCAAATGGGCCGCGCTCCTTCAGTTTGAGAGCCTGGTGGGTCTCGTGTCACTTTTGAGCAGCACCTGCCATGTGAGGATCCCAGCAAATTCTGCAGGACACCAGGTGTGACATCCCGGTGACAGCCTGGCAGCATCACAGTGTTCCCTTCTCTTTACAAGTAAACTGAGGCACAGGAATTTGTCCAGAGTGTCAAAAATATGTCAACCTTGCAATACCTCCAAAAAGCAGGTCTTATTGGAAAGCCACAAATCAGACAACCTGTGTCATTTGCCATCCCAAAAATGGGAACCAAGGAAGTTATTGATGTATCACTGGAAAAGGCAGAATTTCCCAAAGCTCCTGGCTTATCTCTGAGCAGCCAGTATCGCTTTGTGGGCTCCAGGACTGCAGCTTTCTGCTCCCAGGTTGCTGTGTGACACTGGGCACATCCTTCCCCTCCTGCCTCTCTGGTGTGTGCATGCTTGGCAAACAGGGAAGGTCTGGGGAGATGGGGCATTCTGGGAGCCCTTGGCTCTGGAAAAGCCATCCCAAGACACGAGCACTGCATGGCTTGTGGGCTGGCAGCTGCCGCACCTCTTGGCCATGAAGAGGATGCCAAAGCTTGAGACAGGACCACTGGGCATGAGGTCAGCATCAGGGGCTGGAGCAATGCCCAGCTGCAGTTACCTGCTGGAGATGGTCTTAGCTCCAGGGGATGCCAGGGATTGCACCAGGAGTGTCCTCCCCGGTCTTCTCACCAAACCCAGGGCACCCAGGGCACGTCTGCCACCCACGTAACCCCGCCACCGTGCTGCCATGAGTGGGATGATGGCTGGAGGGCATGGGGGACATGGCCTCCCTTGCCTGAGTGTTTCCTCTACTGCCCAGGGAATCCCGGGCGCTAAAAGTCACCATTCTCCTGCCTGCCACCCACAGCATGCATCTCACAAATGGCAAGCACATGGCAGAGAAGGTTGCCCAGCACGGCCCCGGGTCTTTTCTTCTAACCTTCTCCAGTCAGCTGCTTGCAAACACAGGGCAGAAAATGCTGTGCAGACCATGTGCCATTCCCTCTCAATGGCAAGAGTCTGCCTGCCCAGAAGATATTTTCCCCCCATGTCTGAACAATGAAGGCTTTAAAATATGCAGAGAAATAACTAATCTCTTCTTTGTGCATAATCACCCTCTGGGGCGTGGGGGAGAATCTGTTCTTTGGCAGCCAAGAATCAGCCCTGGATTAGTTAAGAGGGCTGGGGGAAAGTGCTGGGGCACAGCTTCTTTCAGGATCTGATCACCCCGTTTGCAGGAAACATGCTCTGAAATCCACCTTCATGGGTGCTCAGCCAAAAAATCCCTTCCCTCCAGTTCCTAGTGACCTTCTCAGCACCTGCAGCCTCCCGGGGAGATGAGCTGGGGGGTCACCCAGAGCTCAGCAGCCAGAGCTCTCCTTGAGCCCTGGGTTCAGGCTCGACTTGCCTTTGCACGGGTGGTTTTTCCTTGTCCCTGCCCTGCCACATGCGACACAAGGCTCAGACCATGCCCAGCACCTGGCTTGCTTGTGGGCAGCCCGTTGAGTGGATACCTTTTTCTGGAGTCTTCTTTCAGTGGACTGCGGTGACTGTGGAGGAGGCTAAAGGATGGAAAAATAGGTGTGCAGCTCTTTGCTCCCCAGTTCAGCCACATTTTGATGAGCCAGCCTGAAGTTTAGCATTGATGATGATGGAGCTGCTTTGCCCAGTTTTCTGATGAGCCTGAGCCTCACCAGCCTCTGAATGGAAGAACCTTTTCTGTGCTCCCACATCTGTATCCACTTCCCATTTCCTTTTTTTTTTTTTTTTTCTTAATTTTTCCCAAGTCTTCTGTTCACTGAGTTTTATGGAGTTCTTCCAGGTGACTGGACAGACAGTTTTTAGTGTAGCGAGAGAGCTCCAGAAGATGCCTCAAGACTTTTCTGTCCTTTTTAGCCCAGTGTCTGATCCTGATAGACATTAGCGACACGGGGCAGAGTAGGCATCACCCCCGGAATCTCCATCAGACCAGCGACACCCTCCAAAAGCAAACAGCTTGAAGGATGATGCAAGGACTTCGGATCAGGGAAGGCCTGTCCAGCCCCACACTGCAAAAGGCTGGTGCTACCTTTATCTCACCAGACCAGGTGAAGAAGTCTTCTCCTGGGCTGCATCCCATGCCTGGGGCAGCTCTGGAATGAAAGGGAGAGCAAGAAAACCTGTGAAGGTTGTTGCAAAACAAACCCCTGGAACTGTTGATCCCAGTCCGGAGGGTGGAATAGCTGTGGCTGCTCCTGTACCTCGAGAGGAGACATCGTGTGGTGGAATGGCCTGTCCCGTACTTACGGTGTCCCTCCAGGAGAGCTCTGGGCCCGGGGCAGTGTGTACCACTGCAAAGCTCCTTTTGTGACCCAGATGTTGCAAGGTGAGCGCCTTCTATTGCCCTTCAGGAGGGTATCAGCAGCCCAGCTTGGATTTGCTCTGCAGGAGGCAGGTTTTCTTCTGGGACCAGTTCCGTGACGCCGAGCCCTGCCAAGCAGCGTGCGAGAGCAGCGATCTGCCCGTGATAGCACAGAAGGAAATGCAACACATTAAGTAAAGTCACTCCCTGGGTTAGAAAGGAATCCAAAGGTTTCCAGAAGTTCATTCACCGCCGCTTAATGGCTCAGAAAACTGCAAACAGCTGCGTTCTGCTCCAAAGTTATTTAAAAAAGAGCAGAAAACCCTTCCTACCTCTTCTGCCTTTTTCTAGCCCAGTTCTGCCGTAGCTGGAAAGATGATGTTAGTGGAAAACGCTCGTTCCTGGAGCTGGCCCAGAACAGGTTTGAAGAAGTATGTGGTGAGAGCAAACCAGTTCTTCACAGGGAACAGTGAATGTTGCTTCCCCAAGTTACATATTAGTTAGGAGCAGCAAGAATTTGGAAGTGGTCTGACAAAATCTTTGGCTAACAGGAGTCAGTCAATATTTATTTAACAGCAGCATGTGGAGACAAAACCAAGAAGGAGCCTTCAAAGAGTTTGTCCTGTGGTGAAATTTGGATAATTCCCTGTAGTGTGGGCTGAGCTTTTACAAATTATCTTCCCGAGGATGAACAGAAAACAGTGCTGCCTGATTGAGCAGCCCGGGACTATTAATGCACGGTGATCTCCAGCCCCAGCTCCGTGGCTCAGCCGCTGGTTGTGCCTGTGGTGGTGAATGGCTCAAGAGACCATGAATGCAGGGACTGCAGATGAGCTCAGCTTTGGCAGGGGTGGGCAAACTCCCTCCTGTGGCGCCAGGGTCCTTGGTTTTCTTCCAGAGCCAGCAGCTTCATGCGGGGTTGGAGCATTCTGGAATGGGGTCTCAGCTGTGGGACTCAGGGCTGCAGGAGTGAAGCTGCTCACTGAGTGCTCTCCTGCCAAGTAAGAGCATAGGAATAGCTTCCTTGATGGAATAAAAGCTCAGAGCAATTGATATTGAACCCTCAGGACACCTCCCTGGGAAACAATGGTAAAACCAGCACACCCCTCCCGCTCTTCACCAAAAGACACTGATTGATAGACACTGACTGATTGTACCTCTTCATACCTCTGGGAAAGGAGCCCAGACATGATGGCTGGACAGGAATAACACTGATTTAGGAAAGCGTCCTTCCCCCAGCACGCCTTCCCTGCTGAGTCCTGGCTGGTGATGCTGATCCTCTGGAAAGCATCCCACAGAGGACAACGCCTCAAACCATCCCAGTGCATGGTGGGTTGGCATATAGTTACCTCTGCTGCAAGAAACTCCCACATTTTGCAGGGTCCTTCGCATCCCTGACTAGGGGGAGATCAGCTCACCCAGGCCTCGATCCCGCACTCCCTGCTCACCTTTGTGCTGTGAACGTAGAATCATAGAATTTCAGAAGGGTTTAGGTTGAAGGGCCCTTCCCAGCTCCCCCAGTGCCCCCCCTGCCATGAGCAGGGACATCTTCACCAGCTCAGGTTGCTCAGACCCCGTCCAGCCTGGCCTGGGATGTCTCCAGGGATGGTTCATCCACCACCTCTCTGGCCAACCTGGGCCAGGCTCTCACCACTCTCAGCATAAACAATTTCTTCCACATGTCCAGCCTGAACCTCCCTCCTTTAGTTTAAAACCATCATCCCTTGTCCTATCACAACAGGCCCTGCTGAAAGTCTGGCCCCATCTTCATTATCGGCCCCTTTTAGGTACAGAAAGGTTGCAATAAGGTCTCTGTGGAGCCTTCTCTTCTCCAGGCTGAACAACCTGAACATCCCTGAGCCCTGCCTGGCACATGGATTTGATGGGTGCATGGCTGTTGAAAGCATTTCTGCAAGATCTGCAAGTGCTCCCCAGGAGCATCCAGCAGCCGGAGATGCTCCTGTGCTGTCCCGTCTGTGGGAGCCGCAAGGCACGAGTGAGTGCCGGGGCAGGCACTGCTGTAAAATCACTGCAACAGCTTTAGCAGGCGAGAGCTGGCTGAGACTCGCGCCCGCACGGTGAGCAGCCGCAGGGCTGATGAGCGCTGCAGCAGCAGTGCCCTGGGGACAGCTTATCTGCCCGCTCCTCTGCTGACCTGATGCAATCGGCCGTGCACAGCACTGCTCGCCTTGGGCAGCAGCTGCTTCCGCAGCACCGGCAACCAGCAAACAGACGTGTTGAGCTGTGGAATACGCTGGCAGTGGTGGTTATACCGGCCTGTGATTTCCAGCCGCCCCTTCTCCACACTGGAGATCAAAGACCCGAGTTAAGGCTGGATTCGGGGTGGAAGGTGGGTTGCTGGCTTATTCCAGCCTCAGGATCTGTGCAAAACTCAGCGTAATCCACAGGCACACCAGCCCAAGGTGGGGCCCTAAGGGCTGGTCCAGGCATGGGGGCAGGTGGGTTGCAGACCAGACCCCACAGCTGACACCCCACATCAAAAATACAAAAAAATCCTGAGGCAGGGGGGCTCATTATTATTATTATATTGTGTGATTCTCAGCTGTTTCTTAGGGGTATCCTGGGAGTGCCCTACCCTGGCAGTTTGGGGGTGTGTGGCAGGACTGAGGATTCAGTCTGGGTTAAAACCAGGATGCAATAGCCAGTTCAGGAGCAGAGATTCCTTTCCATTCCTTTCCAGGGATTCTTACAGGAGAGTCTGGGAAGGAGACTGACATCTCTGAAGCCCCTGAACCTTTTGTTTCCATGGTGGTCTGGATGCTGCAAACCTTGTAATGCAGGACTGCATGGCCAGAGGCATTTTTTCCCCTGAAAACACCCAGGTCACGGCAGCAACCACATCTGAGCAAGAAATAACCAGATTTACCGTCTCTGACATGGTTTGGGAGAAAGCCCAGCTTCAGCATTCTCTCTCACCTCTTTGCAAGTTTGAGTGGCCCAGCTGGAGCTTGTTTGCTCACATCTGCCTCTGACAGCTTTCCTGAGCCCTTCTGAGCAGGGTCATGCTGCAGTCTGAGGTGGTTCAGTGGTTTCCAAGTGCCTAACACCTGCTACAGAGAGGAAGGATTGAGGGTTTTTGTAAGGTTTCAAACTCACTGTGAACATTGGGAGTCCATCTGAAAGTTATTACTCTCGTTGCTGCTCATTAAGGACAGGGAAGGGCTGCTGCTGGCTTTGAGTGAGGGATGGGTGACTGTGGTTCGTCCCGGTGGGTCATCTGCTCCTTAGGGGGCAAGGAAGCACCAGCATCATTTCAAGGTGCAGGCTGAACTGGTGGCCTGGCTGATATCCAGATACAGCCGTGGAGCTGACATCCCAGCAGGGACTTGGAACATGAGTCCCTGCAGCCCCATGAGCCCTCGGCCACATTTTTGGGGAGGAGCAGTGCGGGTGCTTAGGGGAATATGCGTTAATATGTATGCTCACAGATACTGGTGGTCACCTTCTTCATTCCACAGTTAAATCATTTATACCCCACAGGAGAGGGGTTAGTGTTAGTGCAACTCCCAGCAGCAGGTGAGATAAAACACAATTTAACATCCTCAGAAAGATATATGCAGCACGGCTGTGCAGGTCTTTGGACAGGTTTATGATAACTTTTGTTAAAGCCCAGGAATGACAAAGCCACCGCAGACAGCCTGTGGCAGGGCATCCTCCGCGGCAGAGCCTGCTCGGCGGGTTTGCTGGCAGACTGACCTTTGAGATGCAGGAGAAACGTTTCCTCTTTGAGCTGCTCTGCACAGATAATGAATTTTGCAATGGATTTCCTGTTCTTTTTATAGAACAGGGGAAGCTGGCAGATCACATCGAAGCTTGCTTTAGTAAGAGCTGGATGTAATCATATTTTCTAATAATTTCTTAAAGCATGGTTTTCTTTGATTTGATTGCATTGCACCAGGATTCAAACAGGCTTCAGTGGGAGCAGACAGGAATACTGGGGAGCAAACAGCGCTCTGCAGGTGCATGGAAATGACCCAGAGTCGGGAACTGCCCTGTGATCAGATCAAAGGTCCCTGTAGCCCAGCGCTGCCTCCAGCAGTGGCAGGAGGAGGCAGCACACGAGCCCAGCCCCTTCTGCCATCTGCTCCCAGGGACTTCCCCGGCATCCACCCTTGTTGTGTTACAGAAGTTAGAGGACACATCCCTCTCCATTGTTTCCACCGCCTCTTTTTCCATCTGCTGTCCGTAAACCCATTTGGAACCCACGGATACCCTCTGCCACCTCCCACATCACTGGGATGTAGGAGTTCACTGGTCCCACAGCACAGAGGCAGGATTTCACTTTTCAGCAGCCCTGTGGGGTTTTGCTGGGGTACAATAGGGCATGTGTTTTATGTTAGCTCCTGATGAAAACCTTGTGACCAACCCCCAGGATACCCTGCATCTCTGTTTCCCTAAGCAGCTCCAGCTCAACCTCTCTCATTTCAGGTGAATGATGCATTTTCTGGTGCTGGGAGCTCTTTGCATTGCAGGCACAAATGCAAAGTCCACCCACATTCCTGGCAGTAATCAGGCATTTATATCCCATGCAATAAAGAGGAGAGTTGCCAGTCTGTCACTGGACTTTCATCTGCATGTTGGACTTCGAGTTTTTAATCTAGCTTTCCCTTCAATTAATATTTCTCTCCCTTTACCTCTGCCCCCTTAGAGAGCCAGGCAGCAAATGGTAAGGTCCACCTGATGAATCTCCCCTCCTCTTCTTAGCAATCTTAACTGATCCCTGGGCTATTCCTTTTACTCCCACCTGGGCAGATTCCATCCTCTTGCTGGGTTCTTTCCTGTGCCACCCCTGTGCTCCTCACACCTCAAAAGAGGTGCACACTGAGCATATCAACAGACCTGAGAACCTCATCTAGGGCACATGGCCAGCACCCAAACAAACCTGCACCTCCAGCCCCACTCTTCCTCCTCCCCACGTCCCAAGTGAGCCCCCTGTACGGTGGCCCTGGATGCCACACCATCATCCATCCCAAACACCTCCCAACACAGCCTCCCCCATCTATAAGCAGCACAAAACAACACGTGAGACCAGAGCAGAAGTACTTTGAGATTTTTTTTTTTGCTTTAATTAAACCTAATATTTGTATTATAAATGACCAGTCTGGAATCCCATTAGATTCTTGGTCTCAGTGACATCGTATTAACATTTCACTGACTGTCTCCTTATTCTTGGTCACGAGCCATGGAGAGCAGGGCCCCTGCTCCCTCTCTCTGTGCTATTTGGTGCATCAAGTCCTGCTCTCACATTCCTTTGGACAGCGAAAAGTCTCTCACCACAGCAGAGCTGTTTGCAGCTGGGACCATTTCCAGCTGCCTCCTCCAGACTGTGCAGTTTTAGGACACCCATCCGGGACCAGATCTGCAGGCTGGAGCCAGTTGGGACATGCTGACGCTCTTCAGTTACTCCGTGATCTCCCCCTCATGAGTCTTTTGACTGCAGCTGCACCCTGAGCAGGAGTTTTAGGCAAATGTCCTCTGCCCATTGCAGCTAAATCAATACAGACTTCTGCCTAGTGCCAAGCCAGGACTGCAAAAGCAAGCAAATCATTGCATTGCATGACGAATGGCTGAGGAATAAACAGCGGTTCACTGGGTCCGGTGCCAGATGATATACCTTGCACACCCCATTCACAAGTCTCGTACCAGCTGGCCAGGGACACACGTTTGCACTACCCAGGAATTGAAACTCAGGTCCAGGCTGAGCCTGGGGCAAAGGGCTGTGTGATGCTCCTAATGCAGCTGTGCCAGCTGCCAGGCTGGGAGTTGCCTCCTCAAACTCTCCCAGCAGTGGTGGATGAGATCTCCAGGTGCCTGGGACTGGCCAGCCTTGGTCACACACTGTGGGAGCCTGGCAGCGGTGGCAAGGTGAGCCCGAGCTCCCTGGTTAATCGTGTCAGCCAGACTGCGGTGGCACAAATGCTTCCACTTGAAGGTTTTGGGCCACGGGCATCTTGGACCACATTTACAGGCAAACATGCTGATGCAGTGTCAATTTCAGATATAAAAGAGAGCTCAGCCAGAGATGATCTGGAGGAAGTTAAATATTTCCCCCCAGGGAATCAACTCTTGGCCCCGAACACGGTGCATACAGCTACAGTTTCATGGTCCTTGACTACAGTGAATGCTCCCTTTTAATTGACCAGCTGGGTGCCTGCTGGTCTGGAGCAGCAGGATCAGTTACCCTCTGCTTTTGCCATGTCTCCCGATGCTATGCAGAGCTTCCAGCATGTCTGGCAAATTAGGGGGCTTGAAGGGATTGCGGCTCTAGGATGTTGCAGAGGCTGAAAGCACAAACTGATTTAGAAAAAAGCAGGCAAAACAGGAGGAGCTGGGCATGCTGGCCATACGAGTGACCATTAGACAGTGGTCTGGAGCAACCTCTGGCTTGGCTCTGAGCTGCTGGGAGGTGGACATAAACGAGGAGCAGAACTACTGTCTGCATGCCCCATTCCTTGTGCTTTGCTCTGGCTTTCCTTGGGAGCTGTTGGTGGATGTGGGATACTGGGTTAGAGAAATCTGAGGGCTTACATGAGCTTCCTCTCTCCAGAGAGTTTATCATACCCTGCGTGTTTGAAACCAAAGGGTGAACACATTGCAAATCCTCTCAGTGGACCCCCTGCAAACCTCTCTTCCTCCCACAGCACTTGGAAGAACAAGGAGCTGCCTTGGCTTCCCCATGGGGGTGCAGACTACAGAGAGGAGCTCGCTGGGGTCCCCTCTGTTCCTCTTCTTCTGATCAGCATCGACCACATCCTCACCCTGCAGCGGGTGTCAGGGCCATTAAGCCAGTGCTTGCTCTGCTGGGGAGTCTCACTGGGCCGATGAGGCACTGCTGTGGGATCCAGGCTGGATCAGCGCTTCCGAAAAATCAGACTCTCATCAGTGCCTGAACCCAAAATTAGAGTCTGGACATTATGGGCCTGTGTATATCAACTCAGATCGTGCTGTGCAGAGTGAGATCGGTTCTTCAGATTGAAAATGTTGTGTTTCAAATTTGTCTTTTAAAGTAAATCAGGCCTCCTGAAAATATAAAATTAAAGCCCAAACCATGTGGAAAGGATCCGTGCCTTCCTTGGTGAATTGCCTCAGGACACACATTTATTAAGGGCAGAATTACAAAGTGGTGGAGATAACGAACCTGTCTCGCTTGCTTGTGGTCCAGTTGTGGTCGCATGAATAGGCTGATGGTTCAGGTTTATGGGTGTTTCTGGTGGACATCAGTGCAAATGCAGAGATGCTGCAAACCGACTTTGCCTCTGCAGGCTTGGAGGAACAGCCTTTCTTCAACACCCTCTGACAGCGGGAGCCAAAAAATGTTGCTTGTGATGGTGCTCCTTGCCTTGACCCTTTGGAGCAACAAACAAAGCTTGTGAGTGCTCCAGTTGGAGCAAGGAGTGAGCTCCAGTTTGCAGCCATGTCTCAGCCAGCCGTCAAAACAGCTCAATAACAGGAAAGTCATCACCACGGGTGTCGCATCTGGTCCTCTACGCTTTGGTGATGTGTGATTCCTCTTCTGGTGGCTGTCTGTGAAACAAGCACCCTGGAACTACGTTATCCTGCTTCTCCTCTCCACTGACCCTTGGCAAACCACCTCTGGCCTCCCAGTTTCTACATGTGAGCTGCGGTTTGCAGTCAACAATGTTCACCCTTTATTCACCCTTTGTAGTCAGCTGGCTCCTCTCTGCTGACATATCTCGCAGAAGCTACTGGTGGAGCTACTTAGGAGCTTTGCTTTTCCCGGTATGTGACATTGTGTTGCTCATCGGACAAAAGGGCGATGCAGTGAGCTTGGACCTGCCTTGCTGGACTGAGCTGCAAAATCTTGCTCTCTCTTTTTCTGGAACTACTTGGAACGAAATACAAAGTTCATTTTCACACCAGAGACTAGTACAGTTCATTTCACCTGTAGGGAAGAGACTTACTGGATGAAATCCTCTAGGATAGTACAAGAATGTGTTTCTTTTTATGGCTAACCAACAGAGGTGGGTAGAAGGGTGCAGAGCTTTCCTGGGAAGGTCCTGGGCTGCCTTCAGCGATTAAAGAAGAAGGACTTGAGGCTTTGCAGAAACTGTGACTTTTGTCTCAGTTTCTGCTTCTTCCGGATGATGGGGATCCAGACAAGGCCACAAACGAGAAGCATCAGTCCCAAGGACAGGAAAGCCGGGCCACACATTTTGTAAACGTTTTTGTTCTCAATTAGGAAGCAAGACAGGCTGGTGATGACCGTCCCAATGAGGAAGATGGCTGCCCCAACAGACACGACAATGACAGGCTTGTGGTATATGTCCCACTTGCTTCTGGATGCGCTGGTCCAGACAGACTCACTCCGGGAGCTGATGCAGAGGGTGCTGGCCGTGTTACTGGTCAGCAGCTCCTTGGACTGAGGAGACTTCTCACTCCCGTCAGGGCTCTTGGGGGGAATTTCCATGGTTACGGGATCCGAGGAGGAGACCTGAGATGGACAAAAGAGAAAGAACAAATCATGGCTAGTGATGGAGGATGGATTGGGTGCTTTGCATTTGGTCATTAACCGGTGCTAAGTCACATGAAGGTGGACAAGGCTTTGTGGTTCACTGCAGCAGAGAAGAGCATCACACCTGAGAGCAATGAAACGCAGGAATAGGCAGCAGGGTTCTGCAGGACTGGACTGAGGCTGCCTGCAGAGACCCACTGCCCACCCAGGGACAGTGAACTCTACAGTCTCTGTCCTGACACCTTCCAGCTCCCACAGGGGTTCAGTGGTGGGATGGCTCCATGCCCATAGAGACACACTGCCCTGAGCCTCCCAGGGCTCTTGGCTGCTTCCAGGGAAGTATCAGGATGCTGCGAGCAGGGCTGGTAAAGCTGCCTGTGGGGAGGAGCTGTGTATCTCCAGATCTGTTTTCATTCTCAGATCCCAATTTACACCTCAGCACCTTGTGGCATAATCGTGCCTCCCTCTTGCAGGTGGGGAAACTGAGGCACAGGTGTGCCACATCAGCATGGCTCAGCGGGAGGGCAGAAAGCAGCCTCCCATGGGCTGAGTGTTTCCTTCAGGCCCCTGGGGCTGGATGTTCCTCACTGCCACATCCAGCCCAGACATGTCAGCCTTGTAGCAGCTGCAGCACAGGAGCTTCTCATTTCCTATCGAAGTGCTCAGAAATGCTTGTCACACAGGAAATGTTTCTCCAGCTCTAGGCTGGGGCAGGCTGCTGTGGGAGGGCTCTTGGGCTCGGTAGCAGAAGCACACCAAAACTCTGCTTTGCCATGGGTGGATCAGCAGCATGGCTTTTTGAGGTGTAATTTTTTCACCAGCTCAAGGAGGAAATACATTTTCCCAGAAACGAAGTGCCTTTAGCATGGAGAAAGCATTATGGTAAATGGGAAGGGTCAAGCATTATGTTAACCACTATTTCCTTGGGGCTCTGCTGAGGAGACAAGGGCAGGAGGCTGGATCAGGGAGTGCTCCTGATGCACATGAGCATCTACCAGGGCTGGGGAGGGTGGGAGAGGCTGGGGATATGGAATCAGATTGGGTTTTTTTGCAAAAAGAACTCCTGCCTGAGCTGCCAGGTTTTCTCCCAAGGGCTCAGCGGTGTCGGGGGGCTGGTTCAGCTCTGGGTCCTCAGCACAGGACACACATGGACCTGCTGGAGCCAGAGGAGCCACAGGAATGATCCGAGGCTGGAACAGCTCTGCTGGGGGACAGGCTGAGAGAGCTGGGGGGTTCAGCTGGAGAAGAGAAGCTCCAGGGAGACCTTAGTGTGGCCTTTCAGTGCTTAAAAGGGGCCGAGAAGAAAGATGGGGATAGACTTTTAAGCAGGGCCTGTTGTGATAGGACAAGGGATGATGGCTTTAAACTAAAGGAGGGAGATTCAGGCTGGACATGAGGAAGAAATTGTTGCCCTGAGGGTGGTGAGAGCCTGGCCCAGGTTGGCCAGAGAGGTGGTGGCTGAACCATCCCTGGAGACATCCCAGGCCAGGCTGGACGGGGCTCTGAGCAACCTGAGCTGGTGCAGATGTCCCTGCTCATGGCAGGGGGGCACTGGGGGAGCCGGGAAGGGCCCTTCAACCCAAACCATTTATGATTCTATGATCTTGAGGGTCTCTTCCAACCAAAATGATTCTATGATTCTGCGATTCTATTCAGGGTGATACTGGGCTGGATTTGCACACTGTGTGTGCCACGGGAAGGCCCATGGCTGCAGCGGGCAGCAACCAGGTGTAGATCAGATGAGCAGGAAGCCTGGTGGCCCCAGCTCGTTTCCCGTTGCTGCTAATCAATATCAGAGCACACACCATGTAAGTGCAGCTGCACAGAGACTGCAAAGCTGGCACAGTTCCAGAGGCACCAATTTTAAGGAAACCTGCCCATATTTGGGCCATAATGGGCCCAGTGCCCATCTAGGAATGCTGATGGCTGGATGCCAGCCAGCACCTCCCTAATTCTTTCACCTGTGTCCCCTGCCAAGGTTTGTGGTTTCTTCTGAAAAGAGACAGATGTAATTTTTCAACTTAGTCCCCACAGCACAAACACTGTTACAGAAGCGCAGATCTGGTAGTATCAGTGTATTTTGTGATATATCAGGTTTGCCAATCTTAGGCCAACAAGCAAAAACAAAAGCCAAGCACAATGGACATGATTCACATTCCTCCCATCCACAGCTTTCGCCCCTTTCTGGACAGATGTGGGCATTTCTGCCATCCTGATATAACTTCTACAGCACTCGATCAGGGATGATCAACCACTAGACAAGGCAAGTAAGTCTGGTCACAGAAGCAAGCTCTGGTTTCTCTGCTTCTCTTCCTTTTGAGTTGCTAACCCTATCTCTGCAAGCTGGGCTGACTGAAGTGGAACATGCTGACCCCTTGGCTTTGCAGAAGCACGAGCTGCCATGAGATGTTATTTTGATGGCTACAGCCGTGTTAGACATGCAGTGATCAGGCACAGCTTCCCCTGCTGTCAGTGAGGTGATGCAGCTCACCTCACCTCCCCGTTCCTGTAAGTTGCGGCTTCGGGCAGTGAGAGGCTGCTCAGACAAAAACCAAATCCTGACAGCAATGTCCAGTGTCCTAGTGAGACAGGCTGGCTCTGCATGGGCCAGAACCTTTACTCTGCTTCCATCTATACAACCTACCCAGGAGTCAGACCTGTCCTCAAAAAAAACCCCACCAGCTACAGTTTTGCAGAGGTGTGTCCAGATCCTGGATAACTTCTTGCTTGGCTAGTGTGTGCAGCCTGTCCACCAGCTCCCCTGCTCATAGCATTGCTGGGTTGTGGCCTCCCCTCTTCCAGCTCAAATCTCTTACAAGGATCTTCCTGAAATTTCATCCTGGGTAGTCATGTCATTTCTTGTCTTTCTTGTTGTAACATCCATTGCAGAGAGGTTTTATGATCAAGCCAGTGTATACTTTGAATTTGGCTTTGTGGTTGGAAATTTGCTTTCTTCTCTGGAATAATGCCCAGCTCTCATATCTCAGCAGTCTAATGCAGTCTGCTCTGCTCCAGCCCTCAGGGACCCCATTCCCTGCTCACCTGCGTGCTGCCACCCTCCCTCCCCATCCAGGGCTACTCTGAGCTCTGCAGAGCACATTCCTCTTCATTTTGCAGAGCACTAATGTCAGCCTCCTGCAGAAACTATTGTCTTCCTTTCAGATTTGCATTTACACTACAGTGGATTGTTTTCCCTCCTTTGATTTTCTCGCATAGCCATCCCTCCCACCACATTTCCCAGACCCCGATCAATTTTCTGGGACTTGGGGCAGAGCATGCCTTTTTGGTCACACTTTTCTCTACATTGGGTTCTCTTCCTCTAACTTATATACTCCGCTTTGTATTTCTGTCTGTGTTTTTGCACTAGGCTCTGTGTGTTTTCCCCACAGTTAGCTGGTGAACGATTTCACTCCCTGCAAGTGGCCGGAGTTTGTTTGCGTGCACTGCATGTATCTGCAGCTCTTGGGAGAGCTAATGCGATTTCAGTTTCTGCTCGGCCCATGTTCCATCCCTAATTCCTCACAGAGTGCTCATACTTGAAGATGCGATGGCTGTACTGAGCAGCCTGGCAGGATAATGCTATCAGATTTCTCCCAATTTTTAAAATCATTATTGTTGTAAGGAGAGCATTAGCAGATGACTGTTTGCTGGCTTGAAAATGCCTCCAGAGCATATCTCGGGTTTCAGGTCTGATGTGCTGCTGCTGCTTCTGAAATCTTGGGCAGTGGAGATAATACAGGGGTCTTGCTTTTCCCCCTCCATAAGGAAGAGCCTCATGTGATTCTATTTTTCCTACCTTTCCTCCTCCAGTGCTCTGTGTGGTGATTTTCATTTTTGAGGGGGGAGACACACTGTTGTCAGCCTGCTAGGGTCAGCTCCTGCTCTCCTAAACCAGGTTCACCTCTAGCCCTATACACCTCTGGGAATCAAACCTCATGGAAAATAATGTTTTGAGGAAAAGGCAAAGTGAACCCTGTACTCCTTGAATGTGGCTTGCTTTGATTTAAGCTGAGGGGAAGCAAAAAGACCAGCCTGGCTTGAGGGACAGGCCTGGATGGGCTTTTCTGGAAGGCTCAGACCCTGCCAGCCATCCCCAAGCAGACAAAACAAGCGAGCTCTGGTCTGCCTGGCACCAGTACAACCATTGGGTTTGGGTAAACGGCAACTCCAGTGCTCTGGAGCAGTTGTGTGGGTCACCTGAACATGTCCACATGCTTCTCCCACCTGTCCCCAACCTGGCTGCCTGAGATCTAGAAACTGCCCCACCAAAGCCCTGGTCTGTCCCACAGAGGGGGACCCACAGACTGTCCCCACTGCCCCATGGCTCTCTGGGGTTTCCAGTGGCCTCCAGATGGCTTGGGATGGTCCCCTGGCCAACAGCAGCATCAGGTGCTCTGCAAAGTCTTGGGGTGAGACCCAAAGGGTTCATTTGTCCTCCAGCCAGAAGATGTGTCCTGCCTGCAGCTCCAATGGATGGGCAGCAAAGTTCTCACTGGTGGGTCCCAGCTGTGAGGAAACCGTAATGTTGGGGAATGCAGGTCCTCAGTACAGGACCAGCCCCAGATGACAGCTGTGGGCCCTCATTTGCCAGGAGAAGGGAATAGCTGCTCAGAGGACTCAGCTCTGACTGTGGAAGGGTGGGAAGGGAGGTTGCTGCACTGACGGACATGTACATGCATTTGCAGAAATTTTTTGTTAGATGCTTAGCACTGGCCAATTTTAACTGAGAGTGGCTCTTAATCAGGTACAAAGTGAATAGGAATTGTATGATTCCTACATATCCTACAGCCATAGAATCACAAAATCATAGAATCATTTTGGTTGGAAAAGACCTTTAAGATCATTGAGTCTAACTGTTAACCCAACACTGTCACTAAACCATGTCCCTGAGAACCTTATCTCTGTGTTTGTTCAACTCCTCCAGGGATGGTGACTCCACCACTGCCCTCGGCAGCCTGTTCCAGGAGTGAGATGTGTATATAAAATATGTTCAGTGCCCGAGGTCCCCAAGAATCTGAGTAAGCCGGGGACTGGGGGGCTGCTTCAGTGGAGCTGGAGGACCTGCCCAGCCTGCATCCATCCTTCAAAGACCTCAAGCCCAGCAGCTGCAGGTCTTTCTTGGGGGACCTGCACACAGGGAGGTGCTGATGGGGAGCAGCAGTTCCTTGTGCGGGTGTCGGGGCAGGGAATCCCTGGGAATGGTCCCAGTTCCGAGAGCCAACTCACCATGCTGTGCCTCAGTTGTCCCAGCTGTCACTGATGGTGGTGTCTCGCTGCAGAGGTGAGGTGGCCACTTGCACTAGGCATCCCCTGAGCATGCCATGGAGGAACCCAGTCACCAGCTCCTGCGGGCACAAGAGGAGCAGCTCAGAGTATCCAGCCTTTTGTAGCTGTGTGTCCGCCTGAAAAGGACTGAATCCTTCTGGCTGAGCGGGCTCTGCTGTGGGAGAAGACACAGAGAGTTGTTTCGGTGCCGGACTTGAGAGCTAAAGCCCCATCCTCTGTGCTCCTGTCCCCACACCCCTGCTCGCCCCGGGGTGAGGAGCAGGCTGGCCAGGGCTACCTGGGCAGCCGCCTCTGCAAGACAGGCTGGTTCTGCTCTGAGAACAGAAGCGGAGAAACAAGGCAATGTCAGGGGATTTCACATCACCTACAAGCCCCACCAGATCTTGAATGTAAATTGGGACTGAGTCAGTGTCTGTTTGCTGGGGTGGTGGAGCTGGGTTGGGCCCAGCACCTGCATCCCTTGGGAGCAGCTTCTCCACATTGCACAGAGTTTGGACAGTCCCAGCAACACACTCAGGGGTCTTGCTGAGCAAAAAAACATTTGCAGTAAGACCCTTTTTGGGGCTCAGCAAGAGGATGACCCCCAGCCTTGTTGTGCTGCTTCCCCTCTCCCCTTCCACCACTCCCAGAGCCAAACCCATGGAAACCCATCCTACTTACGTGGTGAATGGTGAGGGATGGCTGCCCACCCCACCGGCTGTGGGACAAGCTGCAGGTCTTGCTCTCCTGAGCCAGGCTCACCCCGAGCCCCACACTCCTCTGGATGTTGCCTACTGAGCTCTGTTAAGAGTCTAATAAACAATGGAGCGTATCCCAGCTCTGATGAGCTCACCAGCCCATCAGTATATTGTTTAACCCTTTGTTTCCCTGCCTCAGGCCCCTGACAGGCTGACTTCCAGGCAGGAACCTGGGAGGGATTGATAAAAGGCCACAGTTTGGGAGGCAGTTCAGCAGTGGGGCAGGGGGGTCGGTGCTTGGAGCAGGGATCCCGGACGGGGGCTGTTGCTGATCCAGGCTTGGATCATCAGCAAGTTCCTGCAACATCTCTGGGCTGCAGTTTCTGTGCTGTCCAAGCAGCGGATCATAGCTGGTGTCTGCAAAGTACTTTGAGGATCCTTGTTGAGACATTAGAGGGATGCAAGATATTAGCAATTAGCTAGTAATTAACATCCTGAGCCCATTACAAGGAAGGGAATGGAAGAGGGAGGCGGCTCTGGCATACTTTCTCCTTTCACAAACCCACAGCCAAACTTTAACACCCTGTGGTAGTTGCATATCCCCCCCTGCCCTGAGATCCGGAGCCTTCAGTAGGGCAGTTGATGGTTCCTTGGCACCTTTTGTGCCCCACTGTGCCAGTCCCCAGTGCACACCTGGGGGTGGTGCTGACAGTCACGTCCCCCCTGCCCAGGGCAGGGTGACTGCACCCCTCCTTGGCTGGGGGGGCAGCAGGGGTGGGACCCCCCGTTAGTTTGCAGGGTCCTCACCAAAGGAGGTGCCCAGAGCAGCTGAGAAGCTTCTCGGCCGTGTTGTGGTGACCACAGGCAGATCTGACCAGGCTATAAAAGGGGGTTCCTGCCGAAGACCCCCTTGGAGTGGTCTTCTCGGAGCAGCGGGTCTGTGAACCGGAGTGCTCCCTTTAGACTGGGACGCCGTCTGAGGAGACTTCCTGCGATTGAGAGTGCCGAACCTTCTCCTGTGGTGAGTGTTTTTTTTTCTCTGCTGGATATATTCTTGAATGAGCCTTTGCCTAACGCAGGCAAGTGATTGTTTCTTCTGGGTACCCTGGAGTGAGAGGCCTCTGGTTTTGTTTCTTGTGGGTGTATGCATGCACCTTGCGGATCCTCATTATTCTTAAGTTGTACTCCAATAATCTCCCCAACTGATATCCCAACCTGTATTTTATCTTGTAGGCGTGCTTAGTAATTGTATAAACCCTGTTTCTAGTCGGTTTATTTGCTACACTTTTCCGGCTAGAATAAAGTCTGTTTTGGAACTTGCTATCCACCTGAAATTGACTTTTGGGGTGCCTCCGTGACAGACACTTAACATCAGTGTGAATGCACTTGCTGCAGGGAAGGGATCCAGCCTGACACAGACATTACTGGTGGCCAGGGCTGGGTTCCAGTGTTGGTGGGGCTGTCTCCCTCCCTGAGGGTTCTTCATTGGTTTGGTGCAATAAGTAACGGTACATAAACTGTGCCACAGACCTGGCCAGGGAGCACCTGCAACAGGATGCATTTCACCCCCTGCTTTTGTACTGTGTCTAAGCTGAACTGAGCTTCTTCTGCCCTGCTGGGGGGCATCCAGTCATGTGCTTTGGCCAGATATTCCACCACCTGTCCCTATTCATTTCGTGCCCCCACACCCAACTTGCCCCATGCTTCTTGCAGGGACCCTGGCATCCCCTTCCTGCCCCAAGGACCAAGCTGTGGTGGCAGAGAGCAGGCAGGGACCAGGTCACAGTCTTTGGGCATGGTCATGAGCTGGAGGGTATTTTGAACATGGTAACCCCCTTTATGTCATGGTAACCTGAACAGGGAACCAGGGGTCAAACGTTTTCTAGGGATGGCTCCTGCCCCTCCAGGGCTGGGGTAGAAGAAAGACATGGACCTGCTGGAGAGGGACCAGAGGAGCCACAGAAAGGATCCAAGGCTGGAACAGCTCTGCTGGGAGGACAGGCTGAGAGAGCTGGGGTTCAGCTGGAGAAGAGAAGCTCCGGGGAGACCTTAGTGTGGCCTTTCAGTGCTTAAAAGGGGCTGAGAAGAAAGATGGGGACAGACTTTTAAGCAGGGCCTGTTGCGAGAGGACAAGGGGTGATGGTTTTAAACTTAAAGGAGAGAGATTCAGGCCAGACATGAGGAAGAAATAGTTTGCGCTGAGGGTGGTGAGAGCCTGGCCCAGGTTGGCCAGAGAGGTGGTGGATGAACCATCCCTGGAGACATCCCAGGCCAGGCTGGACGGGGCTCTGAGCAACCTGAGCTGGTGAAGGTGTCCCTGCTCATGGCAGGGGTTGGGGGATGAGCTTGGAAGGTCCCTTCAACCCAAACTGTTCTGTGATTCTCTGACTCTATGGGGTACGTCCCTGAATCTGCCCCAGACATGACCACTGGGCTGGTTGAACAGGGAGTCCCTCCCAGTCTGTTCCTCATGTAGATAATCTGGGTACATTCCCCCCCGCGGTCCGGCCAGCCCGAACTTGCTGTCTGCTGGCTAGTCCTGCAGCCGGCAGAGCGCCCTGCATCCTCCCGCCCTCCCCGCTCCTCCGCGGTCACTTGCTGCCACCTCGCGGGGCGGGGACCGCGGCGCTGCCCGCAGCGCTGGGCTCTCCCTGCGGACGCTGCGCACGCAGGGACAGGCTGTCCCTGAGCCCACCAGGGACACAGCATCCCCCCAGAGCCTCCCACCTGCAAAGGCGTGCACACAGGGTGCTGCTTGCAGAGACGTGTCCCAGCAGCGGCAGTCAGAGGGGTCACACCACTGTCCCCCCTGCAGTGGCATAGTTGGTTGGACTCGATGATCTTAAGGGTCTCTTCCAACCAAAATGATTCTATGGTTGTATAGGGATCCCCAAGCACCTCAGCAGCACAGGGGAATAGAAAGCCCAGAAAGGGCTGTCTTGCAGAGACGTCAGTGCAGGGTGGTGGGGTGATGTGGCTGCCAGTGTGTAACCCTGTGGGCTGGGGCAGACGGGGCATGTCCCTCTCTGGGGAACTGTGTGCCCTGCATTGTTCAGCATGGCCCGGTTGCTGGCTCCCTGGCAGGCACAAAAGGTAAATAAGGATTTTATTCAACTGCCAAACCCCTTGCACAGTGAGATATTGTCACCAGCCAACACAGTGACAGAGAATGAAAGCATGAGTCTTACCTGGTCCCCTTCCTTCTCACCCCTCCCTCCAAAACTCCTTCCTAGGGCAGGTGCACCAGTCAGTGCTTGCCAAGCCCATCACAGACCATTAACCTTTTCATAGCTGGAAAGGAGGAAATAAAACCCACTCTGGCAATGGGTGCCATGTCTGGAGAACCATGAGCAGCACAAGCAAGTTCAGAGGTGCCTACAGTCACCTGCATTGCTCTGGGCTGGCTCAGCAGCATGATGATATTGGCTGGGACAGGGTAGGGTGGGATAGGATGAGATGGGATAGAATAGGATAGGATAGGACGAGCAGGGAGCAGATCTGCACAGCATCTCTGGTTCTGGCAGCAGTAGATGGTGCTGTTGCCCTGCCAGGATGGAGCTGGCATGTCCAGCTGCGCCGGGGCTGGTGAAATACAAATCAGCATCTCAGGAGTACTAGGTCCATCCCAGGCCTCTGGCAGGGGGGCCTGCACCCCAAGAAGCCTTTTCCAGACCCTCTTCCCAGTAGTGACACTCTCAAAACCTGTGGTGCAGCTGACAGGCGTTGCTTTTACAGGGTTTAGCAGTACTCAAGGCTCTGCTGTGCAGGCTGAGCCCTGTGCTGCACCAGCATCCCCACCGTCCCATGACACAGTGTCCCTGTCCCAGGTGTTCGTCTTATGGCACATGGAGCTTACATGGTCCGAAGAGTCACCAGAGAACCTTGAGCAAGCCTGGTAGCAACCAGTGCCCCAGTTGTGATTCCCCTTCCTCCCTTGGGATGCTACTGAACCCTCACCTCCATGCAGCAGCTGTAAAGCGTGTGGTGAGTGCGCTGGGCCATTGGATTCCTGAGCAATGTCACGGCAGGTCATCAGTTCCTGGCTGGAGGAGCTCTGCATTGGCACCTATAGCAGGAAGGTGATGGCTTTCAGGATGAAGAGCTGGCAGCAAAACTTGGATGAGTTTTGGGCTCAAAGCGATTGCAGAGCATCCTCCAGCACTGCTTTCCTAGGCCTTTGGGACAGAGTCATCCCCAGGTGACCGGGTGGGAGCTGTGCAGGAGGATGGGGGGACCTGTGTCAAACCAGGCTGTACATGGCATGGGGGAATCCAGCCCGAAAACCTGGCAGGGTGAGGTGGCAGGAGAAAAGTCTGGCAGGAGCAGCCCAGAGTTGTTACAGAAAGGTCTGGAGGTCCACGGGATGAGTCTGCCACCACTGTGGGTTGTGCCTGTCCTTGTGTCACCAAAGGCAGTAGAGGGGTTGCAAGGAGAGGCAAGATGAAGTTATCATTAGCCTGCAAGTGATAGAAGAAGACAAAGAAGCTGTTATGAGCCCCAGCCCTTTGCTCATGAGAGAATCAGCGGCTGGTCAAGGCTGTGCCCTTAGTTTGAGTTTAACTGAGCAGACTGTGTGTGTGAGGGGGAGTCACTGCTGAGCTGTGGCAGGATGCTGTATTTTCCAGGTTCAACATTTCAGATGTGCACTATGGTCCCTTACCAGCCCAATGGGAATTGTTCTTTATGTTTGAATTACTACAGGGGGATAGATAACAACTCCATAATTAGGTTTCCACCTTTGAAATCTTACATTTCTTTTGCAGCTTGAATATTTATGCAATCACAGAGCTTAGTGTGTCCCAGTTCTCCATGTTATTTATTTATGTTCAACAATGCCTGTAGTTGTTAAATCACAATGTTTTCAATAAAAAAAGAAGAAAAAAAGAAAAAAAAAAACAAAACAAAACTCACCTACCTCAAGCCCAGAGATTTTTTTCCTCCTCTCCCCCAGCCTTCAAGCCCTTACCTTACTAGTTAGAAACCCTGGGGGTCTGTTAGCTCCAAATTCATGATGTGTTGTACAAATTGATATAATTTGTTTCTGTAAAGGAGAAGAAGGCTTGGCCAAAATGGGAACTGAGGATTTCTTACTGAAGACCTTCAAACCCAGCTTACTGTAGTGATAGATTTCAGCCCTGGACAGAGTGAGTGCCCCCGTGGGTACAGCCAGGGGCAGGGCTGGGATCCTCGGTGCATTGCTGGGGAACCTCTCTCACAGTGGACCAGCAGGAGGTCACATCCCACCTGCCACAGAGACACCAGTAACCTCAGTATGATAGCAAGTTCCAGCAACAACAGTTCCCATCGTGGAGCTGGGTATCAGCCCTTGGGCTGATGGTGATTGACCTGATCCACATCTGCAGGGTGACAGCAGAAATACAACAGGATGACAAACTGGGGAGAGCTGAGAGGACACATGTGAGGACACGAGGTTTCTCTAACTCCTCCTTGTTGGATGTGATGTGGATCCCCTGAGAACAGGAGCAGCAACAGGCTGCAGGGATCCTGGTGAATGCTCAGTGTAGGGAGGTTTTAGTCACGCAGAAGCAAAGCTGGATGAATCACAGAATCCCAGAATGTCAGGGGTTGAAGGGCCCTGGAAAGCTCATCCAGTGCAATCCCCCCATGGAGCAGGAACACCCAGATGATGTTACACAGGAAGGTGTCCAGGCGGGTTGCAATGTCTGCAGAGAAGGAGACTCCACAACCCCCCTGGGCAGCCTGGGCCAGGCTCTGCCACCCTCACCGGGAAGAAGTTTCTTCTCCAATTTAAGTGGAACCTCCTGTGTTCCAGTTTGTACCCACTGCCCCTTGTCCTATCACTGGTTGTCACCGAGAAGAGCCTGGCTCCATCCTCCTGACGCTCAACCTTTCCAGTGAGCAGCCAGTGAAAACTGAGAGCGTTACTGTTTGGGATGATTTCTGTTTGGAAATGCGTTGTACATGGATTAGGGATTTAAATAAATTTATGAGACAATTACCCACTTCAGTTAGATGAGGACATGAAAACATATTTACCCATTGCTTGCTCTTAGCTGCTAAGTGGTCTGCAGAAGGACATGGCTTCTTTAAGTGTCTCATGTATTTATCTTTTAAATCACTTTTTTAAGCATACATGGTTTATTGCTTTATTGATTGAACAGAACTTTGAATAATCAATATGACTTTAAGAATTCACTGGGAATGACAGAATTGCAATTAAGTAGAGTATGTGGAGAGAGTGTTAACCCATCTCATTAATTAATGAGGTCACTTTTTTCAAGTGTCTCATAGGAGCCTTTGGGAAGAAGTTGGCAATTTATTGCCGTCCCTGGAGATGTTTTTTTCTCTTTCCTCCTGCAAAGTTCTCTTAGACTCCCTGCCCTGTACTGGTGACCTTCACGTGTCCTCCTACAGCTTCTTTGTGCAATGCAGGACAGGACTGGAGGTGTCAGGGACTTTTTCTTTCTGCCAGCCAGGTCCCCAGCCCTGGGTACCATCCCTTGGGGCAGCAAATGGAGTCGGTTCTTTGTCCTTGTTCCCTGTCCTGGGGAGATGCTGCCTTAGGCCAGGGAGAAGCCGTGGCTCCTGGCATGTCTGTAAGCTGTATGTGACTTCTGATCTCAAAACGGCTCAAACATTTCGGGTTGTGCAAGTTTATTCACATGTTTGTTTGAAAAAAAAAAAAGTAGATACCTGTCAGCTGGGTAGTTCTGGATCCCATAGACCTAGGCAGAGGTTATACGGGACAAAACCCACTGTGGGAACAGAAAGGATGTGATTTTTCCCCAGCTGGGTGGGCTGATGGGTCCCTCTGCACTTGTCAGGGCTTGACACAGGGCTGGGGATCGGCTCAGAAACAAGACACAGAATGTTTCTCACAAACTGTTCAGAGCAACACTCTGCGCCTGCTCACAAATCCTTCACAGATGGAAACTGAGGCAAAAGTACATCTGATGGCTTCCTGAGCCAGCTGGGCATTTAGAAAAAGGTGGTTCATGCTTGTATTTGCAAATAAAAGCATGTTATGTCTTTGCTTGCACTTTGCAGTCCATGCAATGCTCAGGCAGGAAGAAAACTACTGATAGATCACAGAAAGGTTTCCAGAGCATGAGCATTTCACTGAAGTTCAGTGCTTGCTTGTCCAAATATCTTTATCAGAGCCTCATTATCCTTCTTTATACAAAGCTTTGGTCCCCTCCTTCTAATAAGGAGCAAAAAAAGTACTATTTTAGGCTTTCTCAGTGAATTGCTCATGATTAAAGAGATCATCTGGGAATAGTCTAAGACATTGAGAAGTCTCTGTATGAAATATTGAGCAGTACTTAAGAAAGTCAACTGTGCTGAGGTATTTGTGCCACGGAAATGGGACTGGTCTAAGAATGACAATTAAAAGGAGACAGAGAAAGCAGCAGTGTCTGATGACTCATGAGGAGAAAACTGCTCCAGCTGGGCCAGGCTGGGATGGATAAAGTGTCTGGGTCAAGTTGGGTAACCGTGTTCATCTGCTTCATGATGGGGCCGTTTTTAAGTGGTGGTGGCTGTACGCAAGGCCTGAAGAAGCACCACTAGATGTGTCATGACATGAATCTTAAGATTTGAAAAAGGAAACTGGCTTGTGATGGGAAATGGGTTTTGAGCAAACTATTTTGAAATTGTTGCTGCTTGATTTCTGCAAAAAGTGGGGATGTTGCACTGAAATATCAAACTGGCCAAAATGGAGTTATTTTTGCTATTATATTGGACACAAGAATCCCCACTTCTAGTGTTGCTGGGGCAAGAACATTCTGCAATACAAGCTCCAGAGCATCGAATTGCTGGAAACCCACACTTCATCTCTAGTCCTGGAGAGGATCATTTTACATGTAGGATAGACTTTGGTCTGTACTCAAAGACCTACCTTATGCCAAGCCCTTGTACCAGAAAATATAATCTCTGCGAGATTCTTAACCTGAAGCCTGATTTGGTATCAGAAAATATTGGACATTTTAAGTACTGGCCCAATTGTACGTCCAGGGCTGCCGTACAAGTGTCCTATGGTCCCTGCACAAGGTTTGAGATGCTTTTCTGGAGAAGCTGGACCCACTGTGCATGTTACAGTGTTGACGTGCTGCTTACTGCCAGGTACACAAGAGCCAGCCCGGGTCCTACTTTGAATGTGTTTGAAAGCAGCCAGAACTGTGTGCCAGCTCATGGGACTTTTGCTTGTAGGACACGGTTACGTCAGAACACTGATAACTGATTTCCCTCTGATGTGTTCCCTTCCCCAGACAGTGGGACTGATGTAACCAGCACAATTTCTACTGCTTTGGCAGACTGACATAATTAAAACAAGAGAGCTGCTGCGAGTTGACACACTTTTAAATAGGAAGGGCTGGTGAGAATCTGAGCAACAATAAAAAATTATTTATGTAAATATTTTATTTATTGAAATTCTTCCTGAGTTACTTCCAAGTCCCTGATATTTATTGATGGCTATCAGAGGATTAACTAAACGCAATGGAGATTTTTGCATATATATTGTGCAGGCACACACTCCTTCCATTTGAGTGACAAGATGGGTGATAAATAGCATGTATTAAATCCATAGTGATTGCAGAGAATCAATCCATCTCCTCTGGGAAATTAGCTGTGTCAAGGAAAGCAGTGCCGAGGGAAAGGCAAGCAGCAGGCACGGCGGGGGGAGGACAAGGTCTCCAGCCTTATTGATCGGTGGAGATGCCTGTTCATGGCCAGGAGAGGGACAATCGGGCCCAAAGCAAGAGCTGGTGGTACTGGGGATCTTGACTGGGAAGGTGATTCCTGAGGGGAGAGCAATGAGCATCCTCTGTTGGGGAATGCCACTTCGAGTGACAGGATAACTCAGATTTGAGGTTGGTTGGTAATTCTCTGGCTCCCCCTTTTTGATGCTAGACTTATCTTTACCCTTTCCTGGAATGTCACTTCCAAGTCTCATTTTTCCCATATACTTATATTGTTCTCTCATCATGGATTTCCATTTCTTCCTGTTTATTTCCCATATTTCCAGCACACATCAGTAAGAACCACGTGGAAATGAAAAGCAGGTCAGTGGGACAAATTAATTTTCTCTGTCCTCTGTGCTATGACTTTATGACAAGTGGCTAATCATCTTTGATTCCTCTGGTCTTCCTGGTGATAACATTAGCCACGTTCTACTCATTTAGCTCATCTATGGATATAAATATCTAATTCAACAGCACATGAGAAGAGCACAGGCGGCAATGTTCAGGGAGCAGTAATCCCTTTTGCATGTGCTTGCACTTTTTAAAAGCACTTCACAATGACCTTTCAAAATTAAATTATCAGTTGTGAGAATCTATTAGACCTTGGTCATCAGTTTTTTGCCTTGAGGTCCATGCTGATGAGTAATGGCAATTCCTGCTTTCCAGTAAAGGGCAGGGCAAAGCAACCTTTCTTGCTGCCCTAGAAATGTCTAGCTGGGCTCAGGCAACCTCACCCCCCTTGGTCATCAAGTGTGGAGCAGGATGAGACCTAGAGTCTGTCCATCAGTCCCAGCTTCCTCATCTCCCACAGGCTGTAAAGCCACTAACTTCTTGTTTTGTTCCACTGCTGTCCTCCCTGAGCAGGTTGTGTCCCATGGAGGGCTGTTGCTGTGCCCGTATTCCTCTTAGTCCGAGAAGGCACATGGTGGGGCTGAGATCTGCAGTCTGCACCAGGCATCCTGCGATGGAGGATAACGCCAAGCCTATTTCAGCTCCAAATGGCTCCATTGTATCTAGTTTACATAAGGAGCTATAAATATGCATCCCTGCTTTCCTGCTAGCTTGCACGCTGTTTTCCGTCTTTGCATTTTTAATTGTTGTGGCAGCTGCAGCATTTTTAAATTCAGTGGTGCGATCTGTGTGACTGGAACGTGCTGGGAGGATGTCTGACACAAGTCCCTTCAAGCCTGGGAGGCAGCTCCCAACATGGGTAGGTTGAGACCGTTTCCCTTGGGCCTCAAGAGGAGAAGGACTTGAAAAGACAGAAGGAAAGGGATCATTCAGCAGTGTCCTTTGACATGGAATGGTCCCTGTCCAGATAAACTCCCGCTGTGGCATCTTTTCTTCCATTTGGGCATAAAGACCGGCCTGAGGCACCTTCCCTAGCTTGCTTCAGACCCAGGGGCCTTTCCATGTTGGTTTCTAAAGGACTTTGCTTTGCCAGGCAGGTTCAGGTCAGCGGCAGGAGCACTCTGCCTCTGGTACTGGGAGCTTGACCTTCATGTGGCTTTATTTTTGAGTTGAGGAACGCTGCAGAAGACCAAATGGTGTTTGTAACAGGTACTGATGAGAGACAACATCTCCTACACCATGTTGTCCAGAGCAACTCATAGATCTCAGGGCAGGGAGGCAGTGGGCAGAAGCTGGGTTCAGGGTGGAGTTGCAGCTGAGCTGAAGAGGAGAGAGGTTCTGGCTTTTGGACCCTCCACTTTGGCAAACACCCACACGTATACCCCTGCTTTTCTTTCTCTGCAGCCCTATAGGTGAACTCGGTACCAACCAGCAAGTTTAGGTCAGTTGTGGAAAGGACATAAAGTTATTCATACAGAATTATAGAATCAGTTTGGTTGGAAGAGAACCTCAAGATCATCGAGTCCAATGGCTAACCCACCCCTGGCACTGCCGCATGTCCCTGAGAACCTCATCTCTGTCTGTTCAACCCTCCAGGGATGGTGACTCCAGCACTGCCCTGGGCAGCCTGTCCCAATGCCCCACAGCCCTTTAGGGAAGAAATTGTTCCCCAGATCCAACCTCAACCTCCCCTGGTGCAACTTGAGGCCGTTTCCTCTTGTCCCGTCTCTTGTTCCTGGGGAGCAGAGCCCGACCCCCCTGGCTCCAAGCTCCTTTCAGGCAGTTCAGAGATCAGAAGGTCTCCCCTCAGCTCCTGTTCTCCAGCTGAACCTCCCAGGTCCCTCTTGCTCAGGTACTGTCTGGAAGGGACCCTGTGGGTCACCAAATCTGCCCCTTTCTTTGCAGTGACCACCCCACATAGTGTGTAGTTTGAATAGCAGCAGGAAAGCTCAGCACCCTCAGGCTGGCTCTCCTGTCTCCAGCCTGACTCCCTCTGCCAGCAGAGCATGGAGTCTCTGTTAATCAGCACTCGGCTTTTAGTAATTACATTATTTATTGCAATATGAAAACAGAATAATAATGATAATCACAAGAAAGGAATTAGCCTGGCCAGAATGAAGCTGTTAATTTTGCTGTGTCTGGTCTGACATGATCACTTTCTGGAGCATTTTTCTTGGAATGGTTCTGCCTCTGCTAAGCTCACTCATTAAAAGCCGGCTGCACCGGCCCTGCTAAGCCATCGGCTCAAGGTCAACACTGAGCGTCACTCTGTGCGGAGTGTAGTAATGCAGGGTCTGAGGTCAACAGATGAATAAACACACCTTTCCCTTATTATAAATCTCTTTAATCCCATGTGCTCTGAATGCAGCCACCTTCCTTTGGCTCCAATTTGCAATTTATATGCCAATGTTTTCACTGCTGGAAGAATCAATACACCTGGACAAGACTTGAAATGAGCAGGATCCAGAACTTGCTGAAGGAGAAGGCTGGATTTTATTTGGGAGGTGAACTCCCAAGCTTTATCTGCAAACTAAAATGATGTGGAAGAGCTTGACGAGGCAGGGCACAGAGCCCAAAACCATTCTCTGGGCCATGGAGAACCGCCGTCGGCTCCAGTGAAGTCCTGACCCCATCCCATCCCATCCCATCCCATCCCATCCCATCCCATCCCATCCCATCCCATCCCATCCCATCCCATCCCATCCCATCCCATCCTCCTTTGCCATTTTTCTTGTGGGTCCCCAAAACAATTATTCCCAAGGCTCAAACCCTCCCTGATTAGCCGGAGCTTGTAGTGCCTTTGCTTTAAGTGTTTATGAGTTACCAAGTTAGGAAAAAACAAAACAAAACAAAACATCTGTGTCTGGAGGGGGGAAACTCTGGGAAACAGAAAGCTTTCTATGTCCTTTCAGGGCAGCATCCGGTGCCCTGTAGCTGTGGTTTCCACCTGAGGCAGTTTGCAAGCTCTAATGAAACCCTCCTCTCCCTCTGAGAGGAAGGCATTAAAAACAAACAAGCAAGTCTTAGAAAGCTTGAGGGTGGCTTGATTATTTTTAAACATTTATAGTGCTGTCACCTCTGGTGATTTTAATTGCAAGTTCTGAGATGCTGGGAGTTTCTTTCAGTCCTAGAATCAGGCTTTGCTTTGTTTTTGAGAAGTGGGAGTGGAAAATGTAATCTATGGATGCTCTGAAACCAGAACAGCCACCTGGAGTGGGCTTAAGAGGAGTTTCTTCCTCTATGTAGTTTTGGAAACTGTAGAATCCTCAGATTTCTGCAGTTTCCAGATGTCCCTTTTTTAAGACTAAAATTTTCAGCCAATTATTTCAGTTCTGAGTTAAAGACATTATTATTCTTTTTTAACTACAGACTTACAGTATTGAGTCTTCTAACCTGAACTAAATGCTTGGAGAACAGCAGGGGCTGGAAAGGACCAGCCCTTCCACCCGGTGCGTGCTTGTCTCTGTTTGCTCTCAGCTCTCCCAGACTATCTTTACTTTTTTTTTTTTCAGCTGAAACACATTGCTTTCTATCCATAATGGACTTGATTTTTTACTTCTTTAATGGATGGGGAAGATTCAGCTCTCCCAAAGTTAGACGACGAATGGGACTAGGTTTAGTCTTCATTCCGCAGCATTTTCAGAGCACCCGGCAGAGCTTGTATTTAATCATCACCTGCATAAACCTGTAAAGTGGCAGGTAGCCACGGTGGGAAGGTTTTAACTGGGTGGCAGCCCGTGCTGTGACTGGGACTAGGTTCTCCATGGCACCGAGGTCTCCCATCAGATGAAACGCATCTGAGGCTCCTTGCTCCCGACCTCCCATCTCATAGCTTGAAAGAGAGGTTTGCATGTATGTTTTTGTTCCTGCAAGGGGACAGGTTGCTTCTTCCAGGGGGCAGAATGGCCCAGGCAGCCCAGGCACGAGAGCCCAGCTCAGACCTGCCCTGTGGGCCAAAGCTCTGTCCGTGGGGCAATGGGCTGCAAATGTGATGGCACAGGGGGGCCAGGTTAACCCTCCTTTTACCCTCTTACCAATCCTTGAAGAGGAACAAGGTCCAACATGCTGCTCCCAGCTCTGCTGGATGATTTAGCAAAGTAAAACTGTTTTCCCAAACCTGCCATGCGACCGTTCAAGGTGGAGGGGTTGTCACGGGGGCTGAGCCTCATGTCTCCGCAGGGGTTATGAGGCACAGCGAGCTCTGCTTGCTTTCCTGGCTGTGCATGCAGAGAGAGAGCTTTTCCAGTTAAACAAAACCAAAATAATTTAGCCCAACTGCCATTTGGGGGTAGTTAATGAATCATACTTCAGCCCAAATGGATTTTATGTTCCCACATGGTAAACAGGAGCACATATTATCCTTGCGGTGATGAGTCCTAGGCAGACCACAACAAAATTGATTTTTCTTGAACCAAGCTTGGCTTGCAGTGAGGCAAGTTACGGCACATAGATCTTGCTATTGGCAAAGTGTGAACCAACGTCAGGCTCTTCTATTTGCGGTATCTCACTGGGATCACAAAGCAAAGTCTGAAGCAGGTCAGAGGAATCCAGCAGAGCTTTTGACAAGACAAAGGGACCGCTGGGACAGCACAGCAGGGTTACTGGGTAAGGGCCAATATTATGCATGTTGCTGGTTCTCTAAGAAAACAATCTTCCCTCCTGTCCCCTGATTTGAGGATTCATGAGTCAGGTCACATCCCTACCCCAGCCTCCTTCACCTTTATCCATCCCCATGTAGTCAAAAGGTATTGTGAAAATGTGGGCAATGACTTCAGTTCCAGCTCCATCAGCTGCTTCACAACAGTATATCAGTGTTCAGCACAGAAAAGGTAAAACGTAGCATGAAGCAAGGCACTGACCGAAGTTTGGAAGTGTGTACTCTGAACACAGAATCCATGATACCTCCCCACCTTCCTGATAGTCTGAGGCCATTGAAAGGGAATCAGGATCTGGTTTATTGTGTGATCAACAGCCAAATTTCAGAGCTGATGGTGAAACAGAGTTTTTCACCGAAGTCCTGTGAAAAATGTGGGGATGGAAGTAAGATTATAATTAATACTTACTTTTATGAAGCAAAAGAAAAGTGTTTTCTGAAATTTAAATATGCAAAGGTGCACTGTCATCTTGGAAGAAGAACAGGATTGATGCATTTTGGTTGTGGACACTTCCATTTAACTGGCTAGCCAAGCTATTACATTTTGTAGAAAACTCGTACCTAGGAAATCTAGACATACTTTTGGGAAGCTGTGCATCTCCCAAGAAAATTGCTTCAAGTTCTTCAGATTCTTTGCATTCAGGAAAACCACAGCAGTGTGTGTAGTTCACTCTAATATATCTAGTGGTAATGGTCACTATAATGACATGGGGATTAGGACTGAAGTATGCTTCAGCTGCCCAGCTGCGTGTCCTGTGTCCTGGGCTGATGTGGAAACCCTGTACTGAAATGCAGACATTACCCACTATTAACTTTTTTGTTCCCTGTACGTACTGCATTGATGCTAAGCCAGTGTGGAGGTTTTGTGGCTCCTGATTACAGGGTGGATGTAGTCCTAATGTCTATAGCTCAATTATTTCTAAGATGGAGATCTGCTCCCCTAGATTGATGCATGCTGCCTGCACAGTGAGGCATCGCTATTTGAACACAGTGGGATGGAAACAGTGGAAAAACTGGAGGGTTGTTATTACATTGATCTCTTAGACTTGAGCAGCAGGTGGGGAAGTGAAAGGGACAGTTTGTTTTGAAGAGATAGGGGATCAGTTTTTCTGTGAGTTACATCTGAGGAGGGAAAACAAAGCATCAGTTCTCCTCTTGGGAGGAGAAAAAGCCTCAGGCCTATAAAAAAGCCTGCAAAGAAGGGGGATCAACAGCGTTATGTTTTGACAAAATGAGACATCTCAGCCTGGCCCAGGTGGGGAATTACGTGACTGGACCTACATCAGCCCAAGTCTAAACATGAGGATGTGTTTGTAGCATTGGAGGTATGTAACTCCAGGTACCTCTCTGGAGATGCGTAGCCTCCAGCTTTGAAATGTCCCCCTGCCATGGCCATTTCTGAGAGCCGCTTTTGGATTTTCAGCTACCTACCACATAGTTAGGGCTATGTAATCACCTAAAAAGCTGGCTGGCTCCTTCATCCAAAAGGCTTTCTTTGCTAATAGTGTAGGAACATGTTGCTCTTGGTTGGGTGCAGAGCTGGGGAGTCGGGTCACACACTCCCGCGAGCTCAAGTAGGATGTATAAAGAAATAACCCTGAGCCTCGTAGCGGCTGGAAGAAAGGGCTAAAGTTTTTAATAAAGTGCACATCACCTGTTTCAGATGAAACAGAAAGGCCCCCTAGGGATTTAATTGTATGCAAACTGGAGAAGAATGGCCATTAATTTTCTCCCAGCTCATAACATACAATTTTCCACTAATATGAAAGCTTTAATAAGACTACCCATAACCTTTATGTGTTCGGTACAAGTCCAGGAAATTACAATTACTCTGTGCTTGCAACAGAATGGGTAATCCCATCAATAGGAAAAATGTCATCTCGTGAAAAGGTTCCCAGCCAAAAGCTGTCATTTCTGTGTTGTGTAATTTGTTGGGATGTAGTTAATACAGAGCCGTGATCACCATAGGTGAGTTAGGACTTTGAGATGGGAGTTTTAATACTCCCCTAATGGAGCCTTGTTGCACAGAGATTAACCAGAGCCTGGTGCTTTACTGCTTTGTGTGCAGGTCGTGCTCTCCGTCACACAGCCGGGTATCCGGAACGGGGATGCTGCTGTGCTGGGCATCCCGCGTCCCCCCGCAAGCTGCAGAGGCGGCTGCTGCTCACGGCGTCGAAACGATACTGAGATTGTTGTCAGAACAGGTTCTGACAGCAGTGATGTTAAACTTGCCATATAATCGGGGACCATTTTCCTCACCCTTTGCCTGGCTTTCCCGGGAAGACTGCAAAGCGGCAAGCTGTCCTATTGCTCCGTTTCACTAGGTGGAGATCTTTAGTTGTCCACAGGCACTGGGCTCTTCTTTCTCAGTCTGTGCCACCGAGATCTGCTAAAAACGCGGCGGATGAATTTTCAGATGCTCTTTCAGATCTTTACTTTTCCTCTGGGATATACAGCTCTCTTTGCTGAGAACATATGGGCTGACAGGAAATAGGTCTTTTTTGTGGTTCCACTTTTAGAACATTCCGTGTCTGATTTTTATCATTTATTGACTGATGAGAGTGAAAACACTCGAAAGAAAATTTGCCTAACAAACTAATGAAAAGTAAGCGAAAGCATAAACAGTAAGTGTGAACAGCTCTCTACCTCCAACACCACGCAGCACAGAGATGCTGATCACAGCAGCGCTGCACAACATCCCTCCCAGAGATGCACCTTGACCTAAGTAGGACTAAAACTTAGCCCAGACCCTCTTAGGCTGAGCTGTTGCAGAGTTTCACCCTGTCATCTTGAGCAGAAATTCTGTTATTAAAGATAAAGCTTTCTCCAAGCAACCCTCAGCAAGCAAAGCAATGCACAAACTCATAATTCTTTAGAGAGAGATGGGAAGCTGAGATTGGCAGGGCCAGCAGGATTAAGCATCACTCTGCTCCAAACTTTTAGCTAGCAACAGCAAAGAAAAATGAGATCCCATGGGTAGGAGGTCAGTGTTTCTCCACAATAATTCTCTCCACTTCAGCCAGTAACTAATTAGGAGGCAAGTGGAACCCTGAGTGTTGTCAGAAGATGAATATTAAATGGGCAAAACTTGGATGCGCACGACTAGGTGCCTTAAAACTGACAATAACATTTCTGGTAAAACAAAATAGTAAGTAGTAAAAAGGTCAAAAGGATTGGGCAGCCACACAAGACAGGTTGCTGGACTTTTGTTTACGGATTCCCATGGAAATTTGAATGAGAAATGAAGATTCATTGAAAAGTAATGTTTTAATTTTTTCCACAAGGGAGGATTGAAAAGTTTCGGAGATCTTCAAGTGAACAACAACAGGGATGTTCAGCTAGAAATCAGTATTTTCTCAAAAATATTTTAGAAATATTTAATTCAGGGGCAAATCTGTTCAACTGATGGCTGAAAGCTCTACAAAGCTATTATTTCAAAAGAAGGCTGAAAAATGTCTTGCAGAGGTGTATTTTTCAGATAAGTGTTAGCAAAATGCTTTTGAGTGGATCATTACAACCTGCTTGAATTGTGAGTTTCTGTTTCATCTCTTCACCCCTACCTGAAGGCTCTGCACAAGCCTTGGCTGCATTTTTCACTTGGGAAGGCTGACATACCAGTAGGTAAGAAAGGAAAACAAGAGCACGGCTGTGAGCTGGGGCAGGGGGGAGTGTGGCAGGTTCGTCCCAGGGCTGTGCTGGGATGAGAAGGTAGGACTTCAACTGACCTGGCAGCTTGATGAGTGGAATTGGGATGCAGAACTGCTGCAAGATGGGAATGCAGAGAAAAGGAGGCAAAGGGAAGAAAGGCAGCAGAGAAAATGAGACAAGGTGAGTGGAAGAGAGTGGCAGGGAGCTGGGTTTGGGCACAGCTCTGATCTGTAACAAGGCTGCCTGGTGGATCTCAGGGTGGCAGACCTTGCTTTGAATACTTCTCAGCATGGGAGAGAGTGTATACTCTTCAAAGAAAGCAATATTTGCTTGGGAAGATTTTCTTCTTTGCAGGGAATCAGTGCAAGCTACAAAAAAAGCTTTTTTTTTCCCTCCCCCCCCCCCCGCTTTTCCTTTGCTTTTGCAATTGCTTTTTGCCTTTGTCTTCTTTTACTTCCTTTCTTTTGTCCTTTTTTCTTCCTTCCTTGTGCATTCGCTCCTGGAATCAGCTGTGGTGGTTGTGTTGAAATGCTCAGACAAGGCAAATGCATCTATGCTCTTTGCAATCACTTCTGTCAGAAAGACTGATGGACACGTGCAAATGAGGAAAGACTGAGAAATTACTTTGACTCTGTGCCACAGATTTCCTAAGGAACCAAGTCGCAAAGACTCTGGCCTCTGGAAATAGAGGGTGGACTGTGGATGGGAGGGTGATGGACTGAGATATTTAATTCAAAGCAATAAGAGCAAGATAGGGAAGTTTAACACCTTATTATGGGGACAAAACCAATCAGAACTCTCTGTTTCTTTGTGCTGGGCTTAATACATGCAGCTAAACGTGGGGAAGAGATTAGATGCCCCCGAAATTACACTTCCAGCTACGCTTAGAGCGTGGACTGCCAGCTCCTCCTGAAGGGTCAGTGCTCCATATATCTTCACCAAATGAAACCTTTCTATGGCCAGATTTGCTCCCTGGAGGTGCCCGTCTTTCTCCAGTGACTGCAGGGGGAGCCGTGACACCAAGATTAGGCTGGGCAGCCCTCGGACTGGGTACAGGAAAGTACCCATTCTGTTGCAAATATGTGAATGAAGCCCCAAATGGGGGACAGGTAAGTCCAGGAGTACAGCCATTAGCCAGCTGGCTGGAACTTGGCTAGTAGAACCTCTACCAAGACAAAGCAGGTGAAGTGTTTTAGCTTGCTCTGAAAACAAACTAAAAGCTGCCTCACAACACTTTCGGTTAAGCTCAGCGTAAATTGTCAAACTTAAGGTGGGGAGGGAAAAAAAAAAAAAGAGCAACAGGCCACCTGGTATTCAGCTTCAACCAGCCCACAGGCAGGGAGCTGGTGTAGGAGGAACATCTGATGGGAGACACAGAGAGGGAGAGCGACCCGCTTCCAGGGTTACTGATTCCTGAGCAGTATCTGTCACCTTGGAATCAGTTTCTTGTGCTGCTCTGCGAAGATGACATTTCTTTGTTCCTCTAGCCTGGCTTTCTGCTGCTGGTAAGACCTACGGAGATGTATCCTAATAGATGAGAGTCTGGACTGAAACTCCAAGAAGGAACAAGCCCAGCCTGTGTTTAAGATCCCAGCTGGTTTCCACCAACAGAGCGTAGTTTATTCATTGTGGGTTGAACAGAAGGATACAGGAAAAGAAAGCAAAGCTGCAGAATGACTCTCTGTCAGTTTGGTTTCAGAATAGAGCTGCACTTTATTGAAGAAACAAATTCAATGCTGAAAAACACAAAGCGAGAAAATAGTTTCTTTTAAAAGCCTTCATGTGGAGAAGCTTCTGTGCTCTTCAGACCGCTTCTTTCTTGTAGAGAAAAACAAGAGACAATTAGAAATAAGGCATTAGCTTTAGTACACTTTTAAGTGCTGATCAGTTACCCAATGGAAGTGGTGCAGTCCTCACCCTCTTCCTCAAACTTTTATCATGTATGTTTTCAGTAATGACAATTTAGTTAAGATAAAGTTGGTTAACTCAGTCCTGCATGGGAGAAATTCTGCTGCCTAGGGCATGCTGAAGGCCAGAGAAGAAGACTAATGTTTCTTGCTGGTCTTTGAATACCGGCTTTGATACTGCAGCGATCAGGATACAATCACTTTAGTGGAGAAATGCACCTCACATGATCCTGGGGCTCAAACGTTCTCAAGAGCCAGGAAACAGTTCAGAAGAGAACTGACTGTACAGAGACCTGGATTCCTGCTCAGATACAGGATCGGGAGCCCAGTATGGCTGTGGGATCCTCATTCCCAAAGAGATTCAAATGTCAGCTGTACAAGGCCATGAGCAGTCTGTTCTATTTGAGAAATCTGCTCAGTCTACATAATCTTATGTTTTGGTGATTCTGGTCTTGTGAGCACCTACCAGAAAGCAAACATGAGAAGGAACAAGAGAAGGGGTTTATGTCTGGATGCAAGAACAGGCTGTTTATCAGTCAGGCGGGGGTATCTTGTCCTTCAGAAGGTCTACAAATATTGCAATCAAAGTAGATATGTTTAGTGAAATGTTCAGAAAAGAAGATGGACCTGGCACACCGAGGAGAGCCTTTGAATGACTTATCATCATGGATTGGCAAATGCAAAACAGGGTGAGCATTGCCTCTTCAAGGCAATATATTTTAACTAAAAATGGTTTTGGGTGAAAAACAGCTGTTAATTGTATGGAAGAGTTAGACTCAATAAGAAACTGTACTTTTCTGGAAAGAGAAGTCTGGGGAGAAGAATGATGCTGGGGACCTGATCCCAGTAGGGCTGAGCTCACTCAGCTGCTAACCAGAGACGAATTGCTTTTTTGGTGTACTATTCCAGCTTTACACTTAATCTACATCTTTGCTGCAGGAGATGGGGAAATAACTGATTCATTCATAGAGGAAATTCAATTAGGCAGCAGACCAAGTCTCGTGAATATTTAAAGGGCTGGAGATGTGCTGTGAAGGGCATCGGTTGGCCAGCTGTGCAGAAAATCCCTTGTAAGTCTTTAATATAACTTTATGAGGCAAGGAGCCACACCTACTAAAGAGTTGGACCTGTTTTGCTCCCAAAAGGGATCAGAGCCTGTGACCCACTCTGGGGCTGGGATGGGGAGAACACGGGGTCCCAGCCTGGGCACCAGCTGAGCTGGACCGTGTGCTTAGTGTGACCGTGGGTGTTAGAGCAGGAAAACCTCCCTGCAGTGGCTTTACCTGTAGAGGCAGCTTCACTCTGTGCGAGCTCTTGCCTGGATTCTGTATATTTTCATCCTATAACTGATGTAACACCTGGTGGTGCGTAGGGTCAGAGGACAGGAGGGAGTTCAGCTTTGAGGACAGTGGTATCTGAGCTCCTCAGCAGGTCCTCAGCAAAGCCAAGGAAAACACCTCACCCAGCTGCAGCCTGATGGATTTTAGTCCCCAACTCTCTGCTAAAGAGGGCTGCACACGGGCGGGCAGTGCACACCACAGCTTGTCTGCTAGTCACTGAGGCAGGAAGAGATGCTGCCAGCATGAGGGTTCTCCTGCCTCTGCAGGTCTGTTGGCCCCTTTGGAGCAAAGTGCCTGGTGGATGCTGGACAGGCAGGATAGAGTGCCTTGGTAGCTCTCTCACCTCTCCTTCACCTCTTCTCTGAAAATCCCAATTTAGGGTTTTTCCTGAGCTTCTCCATCTGTCTTGCAAACGCAGGAGAGCAGAAACTCCCCAGCAAAGGAAGAAATGGCAGCTCTCCAAGAGCAGTGCCGAGGGATCCCCAGCGTGCTCCTGCCTGCTCCAGCTGCTCTGTCCTGCTCATGCCACAGGCACAGTGACCCAGCGAAAACCTGTCCCTGGGAAGCAGACCCCGTCATTGCTGATACAGCGTGACTGGGACACATCGAGAACTTGGGGAGCTGCACTGCCACGGTCAACATGAGGCTTCTTGCTCAGGCAGGAGGGACGTGAGAGAAGAAAGTCCCTGATTTACTATTTGCTATCAGTGACACATCCAGAAGCATCCTCATCACGTCTGTGGTCGGCCCAGGATCATGGCTTCCTCAAGTGACAATCACCACAGTAGCACAACCATGGGCAGAAGTGGTTGCTCAGTGTGTTCCTGTGTGTACACACAATCCTCAGCGCCAATCAGTCTTAATTTAAATCTTATTCAGTAGCTTTTATAAATTGTTTTTTTCAAGCTGCTGTAGTGATGTCACTTGTGGGCAAGCATCATTTAAAGGTCAAAAAATTCTGCTGCATGGCAGAAAGCAGCTAGCAAAGCATTACCTTGTGCTTCTGTTCAGGCATCTGGGGTGCAGGTACAAGAAGGCAATACCCTGATACCCGAATGATCTTTCCAGTGTCTGTTTACACTTCCCCATCCTCTGTTTTCAGCAGTTTTCAGCCCTGTGGCACTTCTGTTTTCATCAGAGGCCTGTGCACCCATCCCTGTGACTAACACTAGCTGCTTCTGGGATTTTTGTTGCTGTTGTTGTTGATGATTTTCCCAAGGGAACAACCTACAAAGCAGTGTTTGTGCTCATAGCTATGCCCACACTGATTCGGATCTGTATAAGATGATGATACAGGCAGGTATCGCTGTCAGGTGAGACAGCGATCCAGCCAGCCCAGTGTGCTGTCCCCGAGAGGCCTCTGCAGGGAACATAAGGACATAAGGACAGGACCAGCATGTGGTCACACTTTCCCAAAGTACTTTCCCAGCCTCCTGAGGCAGAGCTCAGGGTTTGGTCCAGTCTGGAACTCTAGGACAGCTCATTGGAGATGATTCCATCATGCTAAAAGAGCAGAGCTGTCTGTTCGAATCCTCATCCCAGAAATCTGTGTGAAATTTAGTATTTGATATGACAAAGTTCAAATTAGCTGTCACATTCCTTCCCAGAAATACCATGGTGCATGAAGTCCTGCCTATATTGCTCATCCAGACCCACCTGTAGAGCTGTCTGTCAAAGTCTAGCTTTTGACAAGAATCCTTTGGGGTGGAAGGTGCTGAATAATATAATTATCTGCTTCTGAAATTAAAATCAGGTGCTCCAGTGCTTTGGAGAAGTTTGCTGGATTGGCCTTTGAAGAATCATCTCCAGGGCAAATCCTTCTCCAATTGAAATCTAGGATGGACACAAAAATTCTGCCCTTAGCTGGAGAAGGAAATGTCTAGGAAATGGACCTTGAAGAAATGAAATAAGTAAATGCAGCAGTTTCTCCTGGTGTGCAGCTGCTGAAGCAGTGAAAGGCAGAGAAATATGAAGGACAGGCTACTGTAACATATGAGCTCTGTCAACAAAAGAAATGTCGTGTCAGCCTTGGATGAACACACTCAAATCAACAATGGACATTGGATTGACTCAGCTGGTGTCAGGATGTCCTATTAAGAGATGGATGACTTCAGAGGGAGAATTTCTCAATCCATTTATATGAAGGATTCGCTTCTAAATTCAAAAGGAGGTTCACAGCAGAATTGCTTTAAAATTTATAACCCAGCATCTGTATCTCTTTTGTTTCCCCAGTGAAGCAAGCTGCAGGAAGGTGAAATATTCCCAGAGCATGTCTGGACCTCCCACCATTGCTCAGACCCTCCACACTCAGCAGCCCTCCTACTGCTGGGACTCATAATTCTTGTCTCTTCCTGTCCCTGGCACTTACTCTGGTTGAGCCAATATAATCCAGGGCTAAATCATCATTTCTGTTACGGGCTTGGACTGCAGACAACTATGCCAGGGTCACAGGCTTTGAGAGCTGCAGGGATCTTTTGTCTGGGATGGATTTCCTGTCCTGAAAGCTGAAGTCAGGAGAAAATAATTTGCAATGGCAGGCTGGGGAAGGAGGATGAGGAACTGCCACCTCTCTCTGACCACCTGCCTTTCATATGTGCTCTTTTTTCTTTTCCAACCTCCCAGGCCACCAGACTTCATTTTCTACTCTTCTACTATTGTAAATCTGCACTGATACACTAAAGGCAACTTGCTGAGCTCACATGGCACTTAGACACCTAAACTTCGGCATCAGTGGCGTGCCTTCACCTTCATTTAAGCAGGACATGTTGTGACTGGGCAAGGAGTGATGGTTTTAAACTAGAAGAGGGGAGATTCAGGCTGGACATGAGGAAGAAATTGTTTATGCTGAGGGTGGTGAGAGCCTGGCCCAGGTTGGCCAGAGAGGTGGTGGCTGAACCATCCCTGGAGACATCCCAGGCCAGGCTGGACGGGGCTCTGAGCACCCTGAGCTGGTGAAGATGTCCCTACTCATGGCAGGGGGAACTGGGGGAGCTGGGAAGGTCCCTTCAACCCAAACTGTTCTATAATTCTATGATAATAGTGCTTACGGGGCCATAGGGAAGGTCCTCCATGTGCCATCTGAACGCAGTTTGAGGGTGGTGTGGAGGAGAGGCGAGGAACACCTGGGCTTTTGACCTTGCCCAGTGAATATACTAAGTGCTTGTGAGTGGAACCTTTCCAAAAGGCCAGCCCACCCTCTTGTCCCACTGAGCTTCTTTTCTAGCAGGCAATCCCAGACCATTCATTCCCAGTCCATTATTTACCAGCTGCTATCTCAGCACAACCTGGCGTGATGTCAGCAGGCCCTTGTCTTCTGGCCACATCCAGTTTTCCTGACTTATTTTATGGGTGATCACATGGCATATACTGAGCTGGACTTTCATGCCCTTGGGAACTTATAGTGTGGGTCTCTTTTCAGCAAATGCTGCGAACTGGCCCCAGCCGTTTCTGCTGGTTTGGTTTTATGTGTTAAGCTAAACCCTGGTGTCTCTGTGGAGGGCAGAAAAGAAGTGCAGAGAGCAGCTACACAAGTAAAAAATAATTAAAAAAACAAACCAAACCAAAACCATAAAAATGCTGATGGCAATTACTTTATGTTAGAAGTTATGAGCTGAAGATAACTGTCAAGATGAGACACCTAGGAAAATCTGTGCCTGGCACAACAAAGGGATAATAAAGCATAAATTTTGAAGTATATAAAGAAATAAATCTGCTCTGAATTTGAGAAGAAGCGGGGTGAATAGTACATGAGGGTGGTGAACTATTTTCTGGTACTTTGACAGGTGAGGATGATGTTAAAAGTATTTGTCATCAGTGAAAATATTTATCAGCAGTCATAGAAAACCTGTGCTGAAGAATCCTGAAAGAGCTGGTTCTCTTGGCCAAGAGTATGAACTGCCAATAGGCCTGGAAATGCTGGAGAGATCATTAAAGGTCAGGAGAGTGCTAATGGTCTGCCGAATTCCAGATGGTGAATGCCTATAGGCTTGAGAGATTGACCCCAATCATAGAAACACTATAAGATGAGGTGAGATTCTGTCAAGAAAGAGCAGGAATATATTTAACACTAGTCAACAGCCTTAGAGTAAGTAGGTCTCGTCTGACTAACCTGATCTCATTTTTTTAATGATACACAAGATAGATTGATAACGATATCTACAGAGGTGTGGTAAACATAACGCTGAGATGGAAAACCAGCTCCCTCCAGAATGAATAAAGCCCAGCCCAAGGGAATGAGGCATCCAGAGCCATCTGCAGAAGGATGTTGAAGGAGGAGTCTCACTACAAGGACATATTTCTTATGGGGTTCCAAAGGAGACTGTATTTACTAGGTATTGCAAGGACTTTATTTTGAGTTATATAGTGGAGACGTAGCTGTAAAAGACTATACAACTAAACAGCTCTCTGGTTCCCTTCCCAGCTTGGCCACATGATTTGTCAAACACTGGGCAAATAATGTAAAATTGCTGTTCTTTAGTTTTGCTGGCTGTATGCCATGAACATGTCTAAATAGGAAAGGGGAAGATTAATGTTCGTGTATCCCTAGCCTGGGGGAGAATATGCTCCACAGCCTGGAAAATGAAAGTAGGGTCATCCACGTTCATTCCTGCTGGATGGAAGTGCCCTCAGCCCAACCTGTGAGCAGCAGTGATGTTCAGTCCCACTTTCCCATGAAATAGAGCTGCTTGGGATTAGTGGTGGCTCTATCAGGAATTGTGTGATTGTCCTAGAAGTCAGGACCTTGGCCTTGTCTTGAGGGACAGCAAAGAGCAGCGGTAGCCCAAGGCTGTTTCAAGGGTTGAGTTCATCTGTGGTCATCTTCCTTAACTGCTGGTCTGTCCGCAGAAGGGACTCTTACTGTGTGTAAGATCTTGAATTTACATATTGTGTATCCCATGCAACATTTTTTCCCTGTTGCTTCTGCTGAAGACACTAAAGATAGCACCTGTAGGTGTGTCCTGCGTCAGGATCTGGGGTAGGACTGGTTTCCTTTAGGCTGGAGTATGCAGTAACTTTATGCAAAGCTTCCACTTCAACACTTCATTTGGCACTGTCTCAGGACTGCAAAACCTTTAGCTGAACTGACCTTTTAATACAGCATATTTTCTTCTCTATTTTTTTATGGCACTCTCAAAAGCACACCGTACCTCTGTATTTAGCATCACTGTTTGTGTAACCTGGCAGGTTTATTCCAAATGTACGATATTTTAGTAGGATATCGATCCCAATTTCAAGGGTGCTGTCCCAAATCTAGTAATGCCAAATTAGAGTCTACAAAGGTCCTTTTTAAGAAAATCCTCCCATTTCCCACCCAGCCATTAACCACATTACCCTGGGCTTGGTGCAGGAGGCTTCACACGGGATTTCTGCAGAACAGGTACTGACCCGAGAGCCCGGCGCTGTCTGCTGCCCATCACCGCACGTCTGGCACCAGCTGCCCCACAGATACCCCATGTGTGCACGAAATGACTTATTTAGCTATCACATTCCCTAATAACTCTGGTTCTCACTACTGGGAATAGCAACACCACTCTGATTTCTCTTTGTGTAACCAAACAACCTGGGCTAACCACAAAGCTGATTCTTTCAGAGCCTTTTTGTCTGCATAATATCACTATCTGGAGTTAGTTCTACCTTTTCTTTCTACATGGTTTGTAGCAGTATCAAAAATTGTTCTGCATTTCCTTTGTAGTATTTGTCTCCTTCCCAGGAATTCAGCTTCTCCTTTATCATGATAATATTTTCCCTTAGTTCTGCTTTCTCTTCATCTCCTTGTTTTCTTTCTTACTTTGTGAGGTTATGTCCTTAGCAGTGTAATTTCTGTTTGAGCGACCCAGGGCAGGATTCATCTAACAGATTTAGATGTCTTCAATGCAAATATTTACTTCTGAGCTAGTGCAGATTCTCTTTATAGCTGACAGAAGCTCTAGGTATTTTAATGTACATTCATCTCATCTTTAGGTAGGTGTCTATGTTGGGGCAGATGAATCATGCACCAGAAGTGTCTGCTCTCTCCTCTGGTTGTCAAAGGAGTCAGGGGTGACTAGCTCAGATGTTGTTTTCTACAACGAGGTGACACGAATCCCACTCACTGTAGAGGAAACATTCCCAGCCCTGAAATGAGTATTCTGCTTCCCCAAACAATTACCAAACGATCCTCATAAGATTTCGTTTTACGTCCAAGTCAGCTCATAGAAATTATTTGCTCATTGTCTGATCTGGGTTTTAGATCTCTTCAGTCTGACTAGGCTTTCTCATCCATGGGTTTTGCACTCTGAGATGCAAAGGGGAGTCTTACACCACTAGTCAGCGCTGAAATGAGAAAACACAGATTTCACACCCGTTCACCATGATGACCTGATCACTGGGTACAGTTGCAGCTTGAAAGGTTTCTGCATATAATTTTGTTCCTTCCTTCATCCTTTGTGATTTCTTTCTGCTTTGGTATTTTTATTCCTTCAGGCTTTTGTAAAACAATCGTGTTTCTTTGCATGTATTGTGCCTCTGTCCAAAAGCTGGCACTATGTTGTTCTTTTTAATATATATATATATACACACACTTATTTTTTCAGCTTCTCACAGGCTTCCCTAATTGTTTGTTGTTGTCCTGTCCTTGGAATACACTCTTGATTTTCCTCTCCACACTCTTGCATTTTGATAACTCGGTCACCTGCAGTTTCATTGTCTTTCCCTCCCAATGTCCTTAAGACAATCTGACACTGTCTTCCAACCGGGAAACTGTTGCAGTTTTGCTAATTTTAAGTGAAGATCCAGTTTTCTAGGGCTGGATCCCCGTTGTATTATCTCAAATTCAGAACTCCAGGAAATCGGGACTCACTCTAGAATCTGCTCTTTGCAATCTTTCCAACTGCTCACATGACGCTTGTCTTTCATACCTCTCTTCTTCAACTAACATAACTGCGTTTTGTTCATTATCTCCATTAACCTTCATGAAAAGGCAAACTCTTACTGGATTATCTGCCACATTATGGGACAGCATCAGCTGCGCTAGTGCCCTTCGCTTCTCCACTGTGCTCTTCCCCCTCCATCCTTTCCTCTGTTGAGTTTCTTTTGTGTGCACTTTTCTAATTTGACCTCCTTCTTGTGCCACATGGGGGGCTGAGGTTAAGAAGGTGAGTCAAAAAGGAGAAGGAAGAATTTGTGAGGAAAGGAGAAATTCCTCATCAGCTGAAGATGCTCAGAGGAACTCGCACGTCTCAGCATCCTGGTGAGCCAGTTGCCTCTACGCAGCAGAGATTAAGAAAACAATTTGCATTGAGAAGGAACGGAGGTCACTGTCTTCAAGAATAATATTTCCCCCCCTCCTCAAAGTCTATAACGCTTAGGGTATGTTAATAAACACCCTCATGTAATCTTGCACTTCATACTACTACCAAGAATGAAATGTTCTCTTCATATGAATTTATTTAAGCAGTTATATAGCTTAACATGCATTTACTAGGATTTTTAGTTTGTAAATTTAATTTGCATTAAATTGTGCATCTTTAATTGATGATTTGTGTCAAGCTCACTTGAATAGAGTTTAAAATCCAATCAAAATACACTAAGCTAGTATTGTCAAATGGACTTCAAATTAACCCAATACAGGGAAGAAATTATCTAAACTTGGTCTGTATTTAAAAGTGATTTATAAAAAAATTGCTATATTGTTTGCAAAGATGCATAACCAGACAGATTCTGTTTACCATGTTCTTCAAAACTTGATAGCTACTAGATGTCGTCCTTGGGCATGCACGCTCTTCTGCAGATAAATTTGCTTTCTTGATAAACATTGCCGGCTTCGCCCGCGCTGGGCAGGATTAGGAATACTTGGTGTTCCTGGCCCTCCCTGTGAGTCTCTTTCCTTCACCTGCACTATGGCAGCTCTGGCTGACTCCTCAGGGCCTCGGCTGCAAGCACGTATTGTGAATTTTGTAAATACTTTTAATTTATTAAATTATAACATACATACTCCTTGGGGTTATGTGCCATCATTTTATTTTTATTCTAATAGCTTTTAAAAGGCAGGGTGTGTGGGGGTGTGTGTGTGCTTTATTTATTTATTTATTTATTTATTTATTTATTTGAATGTTTCATACATGCAGACAAGGGGATACTTGATCAAACATAAAAATCTGGCCAACACCATCTCCCTTACAAACAGGCCACAGCAGCCTGATACAAAGCACCCGCTGAAGTGGAAAAGCCTGTGCTACACACGGCAGACCCTGCAAGGGTTGTGTTTTAGAAAGTGTCCCCGCTTGCAAGAGACGGGGGGGAAATTGAATTACTGAGCTCTGTAAGACTTTCCTTTGCACAAAATTCCCAATACTTTCATCTAAACCTGCTCATGGAGGACTACAGGATTATGTCTTGACGACAACACCTTGAACTCTCAATTTTTCATGTTCTTTGGGAATTAGAAGGAAGTAACTTTTTGGAGGAGATACCAAGTAATTCTATTGGATAATTTTTGTGCTTAATTAGATGATAATGTCTTTTCCTCAGTGTGACAGCTTGTGTTCTTTATCAAATGCGAAGCCTCTTCAAAGAGTTAATTTGGGAATATTTTGTCATAAAGTTTAATATTTGTATAATAAAACCAGTATATCTTTGTCCTATGGGAGAGACACTTAATAGGTGAGTTTAACAAGGTCACTTAACGCTACAATTGCCTACTAAAATACAGAGCCATCTATGTGTAAACATTAGTTATATTAATTGGGGAATTACTTAGGTATCTGACAGTGCTTAAGCGATTTTCTTACTAAACTCAGAAAGAACAGAGAAACTTCTGCAAAGATAATTAAGATGAGACAATGCCTCCTTTAACGATCATTCACAATTTAGACTTTCTTTAACAATTAATTATGCTCAGAAAGATTATTTTGAGAGCTTCTCACATAACACAAGGGCCTAATTTAATGCAGAACAACAACTGTCCATTAGGATCCCATAGCACTATCTTGGGCTGCATCAAAAGGAGTGTGAGTAGCATTGAGGGAGGGCATTGTCCCCTCTGCCCCGCTCTGTGAGACCCCTGCAGTGCTGGTCCAGCTCTGGGTCCTCAGCACAGGACACACATGGACCTGCTGGAGAGGGGCCAGAGGAGCCACAGGAATGATCCGAGGCTGGAACAGCTCTGCTGGGGGACAGGCTGAGAGAGCTGGGGGGTTCAGCTGGAGAAGAGAAGCTCCAGGGAGACCTTATTGTGGCCGATGACAAAGATGGGACAGACTTTTGAGCAGGGCCTGTTGCAATAGGACAAGGGGGGATGGTTTTAAACTCAGGCTGGACATGAGGAAGGAATTGTTGGCCCTGAGGGTGGTGAGAGCCTGTCCCGGGTTGGCCAGAGAGGTGGTGGATGAACCATCCCTGGAGACATCCCAGGCCAGGCTGGATGGGGCTCTGAGCAACCTGAGCTGGTGAAGATGTCCCTGCTCATGGCAGGGGTTGGGGGATGAGCTGGGAAGGTCCCTTCAACCCAAACCATTCTATGGTTCTATGAGAAGTGAAGGCATATCTCAGAAAACAGCATGAACATTAAAAAATCATGGGGAATTTGCATCACTTTGCTTGTAGTGGTTTCGCTGGGATGTCATGATTCTGTGGTGTTAGCACCTCCCCTTTGGCGGCGAATTTCTGGGACAGTGAGGGAGCCGAGCTTCCCCTGGTGAAGAGGAGGCTGAGGGAAGATCTGGGAGCAGTACCATGCTGCTCAGTGCGTGGTTATAGTGAGGACAGAGCCAGAGAGCCACAATGAAGGGACTAGAGCTGGTGGGTACAGGTTGCAGCCAAGGAATGTCTTCACCATGAAAGTGGTTAAGGGTGGAAAGGGTTTACCCAGAGAGTCATCATCCTTGGGATTTTTCCAGATCCATGGCTGACCTGACTTAAGTTGTCCCTGCACACCAACATTTCCATGTTTCTATGATTCTTTCACAAGCATTGGAATAATCTCTGCCAACCCATCAGAGCATCCTTTCCAAGCTGAAAGACTGTATTCACCACTCTCCTCTGAACTTGTAAACCAGTGACAGTACAGACTGACCACAACAATTTTGGTCAGATCTTCACACCTCTGGGTAGAGAGGGAAAGATTTTTTGCTTCTCTGCAACACAGAAAAGCACTGAGGCACAGAAAGATGAAGATCACCTTTCCAAACAGTGACTAAGCCAGGGACCGAAACTAGGAATCTTGCCCTTCCTGGCTCTGATGCCAAAAGAAACAGGATCCAACGTCCTGTCTTTTGAAGGATTTGCCATAAGCTACATTTTGTACACCAAATTGCCCATCACAATCAATTTAATTCTGATTAGTTGCAGTCCAACAACGACTTTATGGCGATCACTTCATGAAATCACTGAAGATGCCATGCGGGCCAAACCATTGCTTGAAGTTCCTAGTGGCTGTGTACAGTGGCTCTGCATCTTTCAGTGCGCTGTGAAGCTCCTGGCTGTTGGAAGGACAGTTAACAGCCTGTCTTCCGAGGTAACGTTTCCAAGTAACACACAGGAAAGGGTCCCTCGAGGAGAAGTCGCCTTGACTGGGAGAACCATGGAGGTTGCAGCTCTTGTCTCACATCAGGGATGGATCCATGGTCAATGCCTGCTGTGGGCAGACAGTTCTCCCCTCCCCAGAGACCACTGGGTGAAGAGCATAATGGTGAAGGCATGTTCTCTAATAAGGAGGCAGTTGTGGTGTCTGATAAGAACTACTTTACAACAGAACATAATCTACTGTAACACTTTATTATGCCTAATGCAATGGGGGAGTAAACAGGGCTGACGAGAATTAAAATCAATTGCATTCTCTTCTCAACAGCGATATCAGTTTGTCGGTAATTACTTGTTTGTTGTCTTCATTGTGAATCCAAACAATTCCAAGGTTGTTAATGCTCTGCGAGAGAAAATGAAATTACATATTCAATTTATTCTGCACAGAAACAAATTACCAAGAAGAAAAGAGGGGATTTATTTGCATTCCTGCGGTGGTGTTGGTGACATCCTCTGTGATGGAGCTGCTTCCCCATCGGGTCCCCAGGGACTTGGCAGTCACCTCCCAGTCCCAATGGGCTCCTGCTCAGGCAGGGCCACCAGCTGGGACCTTCCCTGGTGCCCACCTTGCAGGAGCTGCTGGGGCTGGGATCCACATCCCTTGTCCCTTTTCTTTGGGGAGGAGAGGCTGTTTGGGGATCCCTGCAAGCACAGTGCTGGTCTGTGGCCCAGTGTGGTAAAACCAGACTACGCTGAGCTCACGGCATCACATCCAAAGAGACATAGCTGGGACTTTGCCCAAAGCCACGCAAACCCGCTCTCCATTACACCAATGCCATGACTGCAGAACCACTACCTGTTATCCTATGGGAGCAAATGTGGGGATACAGGGATAAGGGAGAGTTTTTCTGCAATGAAGTATTTGAATTAGTTTAAGCTCTTTATGCAGGAAGTGGTTATCTTTATCCAGTTAATTTCTACAATGCTTAAATTTATCTTTCTGCAAATCTGACTTAAATATTAATGATGCTTTGCATTTCTAGTGCCTTTCATCTGATGATCTTAAACATACCTCTGGAAGAAAAAGTGGCTGGGGGGGGTGTGACAGTTTCCTTTAACATCTTACAGATGTTAAAATGCAACAAATGATTAGATGGACCTGCTTCCACTCAAAGACACGGAGGCTGCGTTTCACTCTCTTGGTGCCAAGGTCCAGCCTCACAGAGCCTGTCTTACAGTCTGATGAGCAATGCAGAACAGGACATCTCAGCTGAGGAGGCCACGGTGCTTTAATAGCACCTCTAATAATTAAATATGGATGTTACTTCAGCTGAGATGTAATTGAGTGAGACACACAGTGAAGAAGTGTCTGTTCCAGAGAGAAGGTCATTTGTTTGGTGGCCAGGAGCAGAGAGTTGGTCTGTAATGAGACTCAGGAAGGGTTTGAACCTGTTTGGCAGGAAAAGTCGACATTCAGAGCAGTAAGAGAGTCAGGAAAACAGTAGATTTAGATTTTTTGTAAGTAAGAAATCCTTCATTAGCAAGGTAGTGAGACACTGGAACAGGTTTCCCAGAGAAGTTGTGTATGACCCATCCCTGGAAGTGTTCAAGGCCAGGTTGGATGGGACTTCGAGAAACATGGTCTAGTGGAAGGTGCCCATGGCAGAGGGGTTGGAACTAGATGATCTTTTAAGTTCCCTTCCAACCCAAACCATTCTATGATTCTGTATTCCTCTGGGAGAGAGAAAAGGTGTTAATGTGTTGTACAACGGGGGGAAGGAGCTGGACACCAGTGCACATGGGGCAGAGGGACAGGGAGTATGTTCATTGAGGCAGTGTCAAGGAATCACAGAATCCCAGAATGTCAGGGGTTGGAAGGGCCCTGGAAAGCTCATCCAGTGCAATCCCCCCATGGAGCAGGAACACCCAGATGAGGTTACACAGGAAGGTGTCCAGGCGGGTTGGAATGTCTGCAGAGAAGGAGACTCCACAACCCCCCTGGGCAGCCTGGGCCAGGCTCTGCCACCCTCAACCCAAAGAAGTTTCTTCTCCAATTTAAGTGGAACCTCCTGTGTTCCAGTTTGAACCCATTACCCCTTGTCCTATCACTGGTTGTCACCGAGAAGAGCCTGGCTCCACCCTCCTGACACTCACCCTTTAGATATCTGTAAACATTAATGTCACCCCTCAGTCTCCTCTTGTCCAGCTCCAGAGCCCCAGCTCCCTCAGCCTTTCCTCACACGGGAGATGCTCCACTCCCTGCAGCATCTTGGTGGCTGCGCTGGACTCTCTCCAGCAGTTCCCTGTGCTGCTGGAACTGAGGGGCCACAACTGGACACAATATTCCAGGTGTGGTCTCCCCAGGGCAGAGCAGAGGGGCAGGAGAACCTCTCTGACCTACTGACCACCCCCTTCTAACCCACCCCAGGTACCATTGGCCTTTCTGGCCACAAGGGCCCAGTGCTGGCTCATGGTCATCCTGCTGTCCCCAGGACCCCCAGGTCCCTTTCCCCTACACTGCTCTCTAATAGGTCATTCTGCAACTCACATCACTTACTGTCTATAGATGTGATGGGAGGAAGGTAACATGGGGCATTATTAAGAAAGGAGATGTCATTTCCACTGGGGCAGAAAAGCTGTTCCTCTTACCAAGGCCCACCAAAGCTGGAGAGATGTGTGTATATGCAGGGGCAGCACTGAGTAGGAACTGGGACTTGGAGACTGCATCTCCCCAGGTGCTGCAGCTGGGGTTGGACTGGGACTTGGCTGCAGGGAAATGGTGGCAATAGCTACTACACTAGCCAAGCTGCTCCCAGCAGAGAGAAAAACTCAGCCTGGTCCCTGTGCTGATGGCAGTTGTGTGCACAATCACTGCTAAATCACTCCCTCAGCCCCTTTTGTGATGGTCTAGCTCCTGGACTGGTACTGATACCCATATTCTTGGGACCTCTGGATGGACATGCTTGCTCTGCACACCCTCACTGGGTGCAATGACTTGTGGTGGGTGATCATCCATGGACCAGCAGGGAGCCACTGGTGGCCTGAGCCTTGTCAGGTGCTTGCACTGATTCAGGAACAGCAAGAAACACAACGCTGAGGTTCAAGTTGGCTTTTAAAGCAAAGCAGCTGCAACATGTTGAGTCTGCTCCAGGCTCAGGAAAAAAATGACAAAAAGGGAAGGTTTGCCAAAAGAGAATGCAGAACTAAGTGGGGAAAATACATTTTAATGAAATGCAAATATGTTTCCCAGCATCTAGGAGAGAATTAAAAGCATAAATAAGTAAATGAAAACTGGGAGTGAGTATTTGGTACCAGACTTGAAACTCTGCTTAAAGGGACAGTCCCAGCCCGGGCAGTCCTCTGTCCGTCCCCCTGTCCCCACACCACACAGGGCATCGGAGAAAAGGAGTAACCACTGCTCCTCACTTCTCAGTTTGCTCTATCTGTTGCTACCACCACATTTCTGATGACTCTTTCTATCCCAGTTGATCTTAGGTGACTCTAACTTCAAAATCTGTCTCAGGTAAGTTTTGCAGACTCAGGCAGGCAGAAGAAAAGCCGAAGCACATTCTCCATCTTTGAGTTCACCTGAACATAGTTCCTTCTAATACTGTTTGTGGCAGGTTTGGCGTGAGCCCTGCTCTGTGTTTTCATGGTATGTCTTCAGCAGGGCTTTGTGTGGTTCCCCACCTCCATCCATCCCCAGAAGAGCCTGGCAAGCATCATAAATGAATCAATTTATCCCCTTCTCTCTTTTATGCATCTTTAGCCTCTTTCTGTCCCTGGCCAGAAGACTGGCCCATGTGCCGCCCGTGACTCCGGGCTGAGCCGTAACTCAGCCCTGCGCAGCCAGCGAGGCGAGAGCTCCTGTCCCCCCCGCTGCTCCTGCTCTACATCCCCGTGGCCTGGCTGTCCCAGGCAGGGGACAAGGCAGGGGCTGGTGGAGGGACAAATCCCCTCCTGCAGCCTGGCAGGGACACGGCGCAGGCCAGAAGTGTTTATTTCCCCACCTATCTCCTGTGCAAATGTTTTACCTCTTCTGCCCTGATTCAGCACTACTGCAAAGCCCATGAGGTGCCTATCTGGAACTTTAGGCCCAAATAACTTTGCAAGTGTTATTTTCCTGAGCGACATTATTCTCATTTAAGACTACCTTGTGAGCATAAAAATCTCTCATAATGATCTCCCCGTCAGCTGTTTCTTTTCAAGACCTTTTCTCCTTCCTAGAAATGCGTGACACGCTACGGAAATTATGTAAAGCTCCTGCTCTCTGTGGCTATGAATAGTGGTTTCTATTCTGTGTTGGTTTATATTTGGGTTTTATAATCACACTCATATTTTAAGTTTAACCAAGGCACAATTTCTCTAACAAGGGCAGCAAATAAAGGAAAGGAGTTTAAGCTGAGCAAACGAGTGCAGTAGTGTATCCTTCACTTTTTTAATGCTTTCTACTTCAAATTATTCCCTGCGCGTTCCATTTAGACAACGTATACAAATGATTTGTAGGAGTTATTCACCCTCAAAACAATAAAACAGCAGGGCTGTGCTGCTTGTAGCTCCGTTCCTGCTCGTTTCAGAGCAGCTACACGCTTCTGTGTGGAACTCTTGCCCATTTGTTCTTTATTAAAAAGAAAATTAGCATGAAACCCAGCTCTCCGCTTAATAGTCTCCAAAGCTGCCTAGCAAATACTTTTGTTAAACCAATACAAATCCCTGCTGTAATTCTGCTTTCCTAAATGGAAGAGGTGCATGGCGTAGATTTAAATGTTGACCGTGACCAGGGAGAAAACAAGGTAACTGTGTTTGGTGTCTGTGTGTTATTGCGAAGCAAGACACGGTTCTCTGAGCTAATGAGAGCAGGAAGGAAGCGAGGGCTGGAAAACAGCATCTCCCAGAGCACGCTCATTCTCTTCAGCTCCCTGGGATCTTATGTGTGGGCAGTGAGCATTTTGTGGCACTTCGGAAGGGTTTTGCTAGGTCTGCCGTAAAAATAGCCGTTCACCAGTTTAAGTCCGTCCGGAGATATCTATGGGTCTAGGCGGAAAGTTCATTGCACTGTGTGTTACCAGAAAAGGAAAACTTCGACCAGTCCTTCTGCAGAGGCAAAAACTGGCCAGGGGAGAACAGAACGTTAGCCTTTGAGCTGCAGCTACTCAGCTGCACAAGGATGACAGAAAACTTGTGGTTATGAGATGCGGAAAGTGGCTTGTGATGCTCCAGAAAGGCAGCAGGCTGCACGGCCTCGCGTGCCCACGGGAGCTTCAAGGCTCATGTTTGCCCTAGCCACCAGGGGAATAGAAACACACTTTATTTTTTGAATCCTAAATAAATGTCTTCTACCCAAAACTTGTAGGACTGCGAGTAAAATGTCCACTTCAAACAGTTTGGGCATTTTTGCTGGGAATTTCAGTTCTATAATGTTTGTGGAAGAACTACAATTTAATGAAAAACTGCTTTCATCAAGTGCTTTTGTTCTTGTTTGTTTGTTTGTGTTTGTTTCAGTTTGGTTTGGTTTTTTAATCATAAGGAAATTCAAAATCTGTAAAAGAACTTTGTGTTTTCCTGGCCAAAGTTTGAAGCCAAGTGTGATTCAGTTGTGCTTTTTCTGATGGTTTTGGTCAGGAAGTGACAAGCTACTTTCTTCATTAAAAGTGAAATTTTCAGCAGGGCCTTCAGAGGGCTCACTCATTTTGATGATTTTTTTACAAGGATACGTCTCTCAGGACCTAATTCTGCATATTAATGCTGACAGAAGACAAAGCACTTCGGAGCATTTAATCTGCCCCTCCTGCTTTACGCTTGGATTTTCTGCTGTGGCATGGTCAGATAAATCCCTTTATAAGTCAAATCCCAGACAGGTTGTCTGTCTCCCTGTTGTCTTGAGACAAAGTTGACACAGGGTCTTTGAAAACCCATTTTGGAAGGTCTGATGAAGCTCTTCCTCATTTGTCTTCCCCGGTGTAAAGACAAACCTTGCCCTGAGACAAGACTTTGGAGGTCAAGCTTTGTCCTGAACTCGTCTGCCTCTGTTGTCCTCTGGACGTTGACTGTACCTCTGCTGAGTGCTCAGATCTGTGTCACTGAAGGTAAAGGCTGCACCCAGCTGGATTGAGAGCAGGAATGCGGGAAGGACGGCAAGAGCCAAGGTGGTTAACTAAGGAGGATAACCTAAGAGAAGGTGCTTCTCCTCATGCATGGCTCACACCCAGCTTCTCCTTCTTCATTGGTGGCTTGTCCTGGTGGCAAGTTTTGATATGGAGAAAAGACCAGAGGAGCTGTGGAGATGCAGTGGTGAGGATGTGGAATGGGTAGGCAGGCAGGGACGTGTCCTCTCCTCTCCTCTCCTCTCCTCTCCTCTCCTCTCCTCTCCTCTCCTCTCCTCTCCTCTCCTCTCCTCTCCTCTCCTCTCCTCTCCTCTCCTCTCCTCTCCTCTCCTCTCCTCTCGTCTCCTCTCCCTCTCCTCCCCTCCTCTCCCTGTCTTTGGACATACAAAGACAATGGGGCACAAGGTGTCTGTCTCCTGAGACCCACAGAGCATGTTTTGTCAGGAGGTATATCATAACTCAGCAGAGAAAACAAGCCAGCAGTTGCCTTTATGGTGTATTAATTACATGAGTTGTCACCATTCCCTACCAAAGGCACCTAATCAGGGGAGAATGCTGAATTCAGGTGTTTAGATGCCTCATTACGGGGCTTTCACAGAGCTGGGTGCACTTTAATGAAGAGGTTGGTAGTATGGGGAGAGCCGGCATGTTCTGCAAGCCCCAGGTGTGCCCTGGACAGTCCACAGGTGATGGGGACAGCTGGAGTTCGGGCAGCCCCAAGCTGTGACAAGGCAACTTCTCTACTCCAGATCCCCCTCCATGGTGCAGCTCAGCTACTGCAGATGTGGCAGGAGCATGGAGAGAGAGAGACAGGTGAATATGGGGGTTGTTTCATTTCCCCTTTGGGTGTTTGGTTCCTTCTGTCTGGATACACATGACATATCAGAGGTGAAATCCCTGATGCAGTTTCAACCCGGGTGCTGCCTCTGACGTGTCAGGCAAGGAAGTCTCATTTGGGGCCATGGAAATATTGAGCATTGAGGATGTGGTGGGCAAATCGGGTTGTGTTGCATGTGGGAAACGAAAATTTATTGCTACCTTTACTCTGCTGGCTCTGAGCACTGCAGCCTTGGCTGAAATTCCTGAACCCTCATCAGAAAAAGGTCTCTGCTGGAGTTTCAGCCACTTCAGCCACTTCTCACTTCCCACTTGTCCCACAAAGCCTTCGCGGTAGCCCATCCACCGTCGGAGAGATGCAGACCCTTCCAGTGCATGTGAAGATCCCACCTGCCCTTGTGTTTGCTGCAGCTCCTGCGGCTCCCTCCACCTGTGATGTGACCTGAGATTCTGCATCAGCCCTGACTGTTAACAGAGGCTCAGGCTGGACAAACTTTCAGTAGCCTGCCTGTTTCTCAGCATTTACTGAGTCCAAGCCACAAGGGCAGAAAATGTTCCCTATATTCCCTCACAACAGGCAGGGGACCTCCCAGCGATTGCTATCAGGGAGTGAGGAATGCGATCACTGAACACATTTCCGCTCATTATTTCTGTGCTTTTTGTACTGTAACAGATGGATGTTCATTAAGGTGAATGCAAGTTCTAGGGTGAAGCTGATTCCATTGTTGAAACAGCTCTTGCAGTAACCCTGGCTGTTTCATTGAGATTTACAGGAAAATGACTGAGAAATATGGCAAAATAAAGGTGCTTTTAACCAGACAATAGGAATGTATTTCCTGCTCTTGGAAGGCCATGCACGGCAGGTTACGGGGACAGGTAACTCTAGGATGAACCCAAAATCCTCCCCAGAAAATCACATTTACTGGGCTTTTTCTCAAGATAAAAAACCCCAGGATGCCACGCTGTTTGCTCAGGGTCCATGGCTAGAGGCCAGGAGGGACAGGCAGTTTGTAGAAGACTTCTTGGGAATTCAAATATGACCTGGAGAATGTCTCATGTAAGACTGGCTGGGTAGAGTGAGGGAGAGCTGCTCTCTACCACATGGTGTTCCCTAAGTCACCGTGGACACTTCTTTGAAGGGGTTTGATGTCTCATGAGTGAAGGTGGCTGGGCCAGGAGCAGCCTGACACATGGGTCATTCAAGATACCTGGAGGCTGAGAGTTCAAGAGCAGGTAAGGCTTGGGGACACCCAAGGACAGCCAGATTTGGAGCCTCAAGTCCAGCCTGGGGGACCCTTCTGGTCCAGGCCAGCTGGTTTGAAAACAGCCCTTCCTTGGCACATGAGAGGGAAGAGGGTCATGCCAGAGAGGAGGGGAACACCAGGGTGACCCAGAATGACAGTGAAGTGACAGTCACAGCTTCCTTGGCACCAATACTATGGGGTCACTTTTTCCTGGGAGTTTTTGCATTTTATCAGTTTTATCATTCGCAGGAGCGCAGGCTGAGCTGATGCACTATCCCTTGGAGGTGGGCAGACACAGCTTGGCAGCAGTAGGGGACTCAAATCCTACTTACCTGTTGATGCAAGGGAAGCCAATAGGATAAGACAAAGAATCAGAGAATCAGAGAATCAGAGAACAGTTTGGGTTGAAGGGACCTCCCCAGCTCCCCCAGTGCCCCCCCTGCCATGAGCAGGGACATCTTCACCAGCTCACGTTGCTCAGAGCCCCGTCCAGCCTGGCCTGGGATGTCTCCAGGGATGGTTCATCCACCACCTCTCTGGCCAACCTGGGCCAGGCTCTCACCACCCTCAGCATAAACAATTTCTTCCTTATGTCCAGCCTGAGTCTCCCGTTTATTAGACATGAACTATTGTCCTTGCATTCTCCAGAAAGGCTGATTAGCAAAGACAAGGAACAGTCCCTTGCTCCTGGCATTATGTTTCTGAAAGCCACCAAGTTGCACTCGTGGGACAGTGGAGTGGAGAACCTCTCTCCTTCAGCAAGTGATGGGCTTGGCTGCTCCCTGGAAGAAGGTGTTTTCGCAGTCACAGTAATTGCCAAGCAGCCCAGCTGTGTGGCCTCCTGGTGTGTTTTCTGTGCACTCACTGTGCTGTCGTGGGTTTTCTTCTGTTCAGGATCCTTTGGCAGCCCTGTTATTTTGTGCTCTGCCTGTGTCACTCTTTATAAGTTGGAACTCCTCATTGAGATAGAGGCTGATAAATACTGTAATCATATGTGGCTGGCTGAGGAAAGATTTGGAACTACTTTTTTTCCCCCCTCTTTTTTTTCTTTTGTGTCACATCTATTTTATCTCTCCCTTCCACAGTCTTATTCCCCCTCTGGAGACACCTGCTGAGGCAAGAAAGAGGGGGAATGAGGATGATTTGCAAATCATATATGTTTCTGAGGACAGAGAACATGACAGAGTAGATGCATCTCAATAATAAACTGTGTCCTGGAGATCAGAAATCCTCTTCCTGAAGGACCTTCCTGAGTTTCGGAGACATGGGCCTCACAGACACTTTCTACTAGCAGCTGTTTCCCAGGGCAAGGTTTGCCAGCTGTGTTAGCAGTGACGGATGTGCTGTCCTGCTCTGGACACTTCACAGGGGTGGCATCTCAGTTGCTTATCTCTGTGAGTATGTTGGTCTCAGCTCCACCTGTAGCTATGGATTCACTCCAGGCAGAGCCCAGCTGTGACACAAACATCTGCAAACTCATCTCTACCTTGTTGAGAGCCTGAGCCAGAGACCTCCTGCCCAGTCTCACACAGTGTTGGCTGATCTGCTTCTGCTCATCTGGACACTCAAGTTCCCCATTGGAGGCATCACCCAGTACAGCGATGCAGTGAGATGCTTGGAGTGGGAAACAAGGGAGAGCAAAGCATGGCAGAGACCTCTTATCTGCCTTTTCAGATGCTTTTTCGCCTCTACTCCATGCCCTGGACCCGGAGAGATCAGGTCATCTCCTCCACCCATGCCATCTGCTTTCTCCTAGGTGGCATTACTTGTGCCTAGCTTAATTTTTCCCTCTTCTTGCCTGCTGCATTTCTCTCAAGGCACAGTGGCACAACCTTGCAGACCATGAAAAACGGCTATTTGAAACCACCTTATTAGACATGTAACGTTCATTCTCATCTGAGATGCACATGCAGCCCAAATGTGATGTACACCAGTGGTGACATTAGGAAGAGGCGTTTCACACAGGAGAACTTTGTGGTCAGCTATCTTGGTCTAAGGAGAATCCTTCTGGAGATCTTCTCACAGGTTTAACAGATCTTTTTAAGCCAGCTGTTATTTTTATGCCTTTCTGTAATCCCAGTAAAGCTTCTCCACTGGAGGGATGAAGATTTCTGGAAGCAGGGCATTTTTATTCCTTTGCCTGCAAAGGGAAACTGAGCTACTTATTGAGCTCAGTATCTTTCTGGATCTGTAGGGAACCTTCCTGTTTTCCACCTGTCCTTCAAATTCAACTCCTCTCTGGACTTTAAATCTCCTTCGCATTTCCACACTCATGGGTGTCAAGTCATGTGTAAGTGTAATGGTTGCCCCCATGATTTAGTTGCCACTTTAGGACCTATTTTCCTCCTTATTAATTGTCTGCACATTTTATTCGCTCACTTATCCCCAGCTCAGTAAGATAGGAAAGCCTTTGAACAGGGTGCTGACTAAGTACTTCTGGATCTTGTACCTTTGCCTGCTTTGTTTTGATCCCATTGCATGAAAGGATCAAAACGGAACAAGTTTAATCATGGAAGATGACAGCAATGATGCTGAAAGTGCTGGGAATGTTACCACAGAGGCAGAACCTCACTCGGGAAGCTGTAAACATCCCTTTCAACTTCTAAAATAATGAAGGTGTCTGCCACGTCCTTGTCCTCTTTGATCTTCGTCAGCAGTTTCAACTCTGTGTGTGGCGGTGCAGGGGGGATGTGACTTGTCAGAAGAGTGAAATAGGGAGCAGGGTGGGAGAAGGTGAAGAGCCAGCGTCCAGTTCTGGGCTCCCCCTCTCCTGACCACAGTGGAGGGGACCATCCCTGCAGAGCAGGGACCTTCCTAGCGAACAAGCCTCAGACCATCAGTCCTAAAGATCTGGGCTGCGCACCACAGATGACAACGCATCCCAGATAAAGAAAAAGAGCAACAAAGGCTATTGCCATGTCCTAAGTCCTTGTATCACCAGGGTTATCCATGAGGCAAAAAGGACAGTGGAAAATGCTCATTGCTCCCTTCTCGGAGAAAGACAAAAAATGAAAACAAGACTGACAGTACCTGCCAAGCAGCTCAACTGTGTGTCCTAGGGCTGAAATGGAGCTGAGTTATTGCCACCCCCAGGTGGGAGCAGGGGCAGTCTGGGCTGGGGGAAACGCTGGCAGAAGGAGCAGGGTACCTCTGTCCAGGACACGCGGAGGGAAAACATCAGTCCACGTGGAAGATGATGCTCAGAGCAGCTCCACGTTGCTCCCTGAAGAAAAACAGGCAGTGAACTAATTTTCAGAAGCCCATAAACTGTTGGGTAAAAGCAGGGCAGATTTGGCAGCAGTGGAAAGTGCTGGCTGTGATCATGATGGTTATTAACTGGCTGTTCATCTATGGGTGGAAAATTCTTTCTGCAGTACCCTGACAAGGAAACTTGGTGCTAATGTAAAGGAAAACTCCCCTCTAATGTAAAGGAAAACTCCCCTCTGGGCGTACTCAAGCTCAAGCGCCCAAGCAGGCCTGGGCAGACCCTGGCTCTGCTCACCCTTCCTTGCAAATCTGAGCAGCAGGGACCTGGTTCTTCGACACTGCAGACTCATCTTGAGACAGACCAATTTTTGTTAGAAGGGAACAGCTCTCATCTCCACCGAGCAGGATTCAGCCCTCTGTGCCTCCAGGTGAGACATTTGTGAGCTCATTAGCAAAGCCCTGAGGTCTAGCTAATAAGCGCTGCTTGCTGTTCCAGCATGGGAAATCAGGCTGCCTTTGTAGGCAGATACCTTTATTAAATCAAGATGTGACCTTTGGGACACTTCAACAGACACAGGCTTCCACTCTCTGCACACTGCAAAAGTGGGTGTCTGCTAATTACTTCCCCCATGGGTCTTCACACCAAGGGTTAGCATTTTTCCCTCCACTTAACAGTAGTTAGAGAGGAGCTGAGCTGTGAACTCCTGGGCTGCTGCTACGCACTCTGCCCAGAATGCCAAAAGGGAAAACATCCATGCTCCCTCTCTTGGAAATTTCTGACAAAGCTAACAGCTGTGCTACACCTGCAATGGTGTTGGTGATTGGGGTAATGCTCAGCTGGGAGGTCAGGCCATGCTCCATCTCACAAGAGTCTTGGGCTGCATCAGAAACAGCGTGGCCAGAAGGTTAAGGGAGGGCATTCTCCCCTCTGCCCCGCTCTGTGAGACCCCCTGCAGTGCTGGTTCAGCTCTGGGTCCTCAGCACAGGACACACATGAACCTGCTGGAGAGGGGCCAGAGGAGCCACAGGAATGACCCGAGGCTGGAACAGCTCTGCTGGGGGACAGGCTGAGAGTTGGGGGGTTCAGCTGGAGAAGAGAAGCTGCAGGGAGACCTTATTGTGGCCTTTCCAGACTTAAAGGAGGCTGGTAAGAAAGACGGGGGCAGACTTTTGAGCAGAGCCTGCTACAATAGGACAAGGGGTGATGATTTAAACTAAAGGAGGGAGATTCAGGCTGGACATGAGGAAGGAATTGTTGCCCTGAGGGTGGTGAGAGCCTGGCCCAGGTTGGCCAGAGAGGTGGTGGCTGAACCATCCCTGGAGACATCCCAGGCCAGGCTGGACGGGGCTCTGAGCAACCTGAGCTGGTGAAGATGTCCCTGCTCATGGCAGGGGTGGCACCCGAAGGGCTCTGAAGGACCCTTCCCACCCAAACTATTCTATGGTTCTATGACAGATAGATGGCAGGTGGGTTTTTAAGGACGAGCACATAGGGAACAGGGCAGAGCAGCTGGTTGCACCAGGAGCAGCTGCTCCATCATGCAGAACAGGAGGTGGGACAGTTTCTGAAATCCATGACCCTTCAGGACAGTCCCAGGGAGCAGAGCTCCAGGGAGAGAAACACTGACATGGCTCATGAGAGCTGTGAAAAAGTCTGGTGTTAGCAAACATTCGTGATTAACAGAAATGTTTCACCCCTCTGCATCCAGTCTGCTTTAATCTCCCAGCTGGTTTGATTGAAAATGGTAACCCTGTAAACCCTGGCTCTCTGCCAGCTCTGTCTGTCAGAGGAGCCACTCCTGACGCATCGTGGCTGCTGGCTGAGAGATGGTGTCACTTCCCATTACTTCAGCCATTCACCAATAAATGATATTAGGCATGTCATGCATGGCTGCCTTTAGTCATCCTCCAATTCAGCAATAAAAGCTGACCTTCAACTGCAACTTCACCTTGTTCCTGGCTTGAGCTTATCACGACTCTTTGTGACTCAGTTTCCCCACAGCAGATTAAACCCACTAGCTTTGCTAGCAAAATACGTCTGCCACAGAAGGGTGCTACGTATGGGCAAAATGTTGTCATTCTGCTACAGAGATTAAGAGAAATCGTCCAAAATTAATAATTGCTGGGGAAAACCTGTTCAGGTTATTTTGCAGTCATAGAATCATAGAATAATTTTGGTTGGAAGAGACTCTCAGGAGCATCGAGTACCATAACCTAACTCTAACACTAACTCGTGTCCCTAAGAATCTCGGCTATACACCTTTCAAACCCCTCCAGGGATGGTGACTGCACTGCCCTGGGCAGCCTGTTCCAATGCCCCACAGCCCTTTGGGGAAGAATTTAATGTTCAGATTCTTCACATTTCCCATGGAAGGATATTTCTTTGTTGGAGAAGTTTTTTACATTTTTGTTGAGTACCAAAAAATGCTTGTTCCCCCTGTCCCCCTTTTGTAATTTCTCTTTCCACGGTTCTATTTTTCTGTAGAATTTTGCCAGCACTGGGACACTGGCAGATTTGTGCAGTTTCAGAGCTCTCTTGCCACTCTGCCACGACAGAACAGCGAGGATTTGGAAAAGGAAAAAGGGGGAAAAATAGGGAAACACTTTCCACTAGCAGAGTAAATGGTTGAGAGAACGATATTAAAAAATATAGCTCCGAAGGAATGTAGAATTAAAAATAAATCTAACAATCATGCTCATTTTCCAGGAGTTTCGCACTGAAAAATATGGCTAGCCAGCCTCACGAATAAGGTTCTCAAGCAGTTCATAGCCCTCTGCAGCTCACAAAAGGCCCTTTGCAGCTGGGTTCGTTTGTGTTTTTGAAAGAAGTAAAAATATTTACTTGAGAAAGCTGCTTGTCTCGATCTCTTGGTTTGCAAATTATGTCTGCGTGTGACTGTCTGCAGGTGCAAACAGCATCCTCTAGAACAGCCTTGGCAAGAAATAGCTCCAACTACACTGAAAAGTTGTTTTTTTAAAATTATTTTTTCTCCCCTTCCCCCATAATTACATATTTCTGGAACTTTTACTTTTGGGGCTGACTGTGGGGCTCAGTGTATCTCAGTGCACATGGTGGTTGGTGTGCAGCATCGCACACAAAGGAAAACTCATCATCACATTAGTGACACTGTCCTAATAGATTTCTTAATGCATATCTTAAGCCTCCCATTCTCAACACTGCTTTTCTGCAGTCCTCATGAAAACAACCCTAATAATTTTATTATAAGAACATCTCATTCAGCCCCTGAGCCACCTTGAGACAGGAATCTTTTGGATGCATTCCCTACCAAGCTGATGGTTTTAAACCCAGTTCGTACTATACCTTGAGCAGTCTTGTGATGGAAACATTAAACTCTAAAATAGACAAAAATAGACCTCTGTAGGTTACAAAATGCATTGAAGATACCATCTCCAGCAGCCTTTCCTCTTTCTCCAGAAAATGCGAAATGAATGAGCAGCCTTCCTGGTAGGACATGAATAAACCAAGTTGCTATCAGACTGCAGAGGTGGGTGGTAAATGATGGACGAAAGCACGGCCCAGACTTCCACAGAGTGCCACAAGCTGTGTGCTGGCAGGGACCAGGAGATGCCCATGTGTCTGTGGGACATAACCTCGGCAGGGTGGCACCCATACTGGCTCCAGGCCTGTCCTCTGCATCCTTGAGCTCTGTGCTGCTGGAGATGGGGCTTTCCCTGTTCTGTCATACACATCTCCTGCACTCCACAGTTGCCTCCGCACCTCCTGAACTGCTGTCCTCTGCCCAGATGGCTGCTGAATGAATTCTGCTCGTTCTGGCACTACAGTGACCTGACAGTTGTTTCTAGCTCAGCAGAGAGAGGTTCTCCATCCAGCTCCCACAGTTCCTTCACATTTTTAATTGCTCATGGTACATGCAATCATCAGCTGCTCCCAGGGAACCACATTTTTTATGAGCCAGGGCTCAGAGCACCTACAAACCCTGTGGTTCTCGTCGGTGAACCTCAGCTGCTGCTTCTTGCAGGAGGAGATCTGTTTCTGGTCCCTTCAGTGGCGCATCACCCACTTCCAGGTTTTCCCTGCTCAGCGCCTGGCTTGCATTGCCAGTGCCTTATCAAACACCATTTTTCTAGAAGCTGCTATCTTTACAGCAACCACGGCAGCTGCTTCTTCATTCTTCTCTTGATTTACCTGCAGTTTCATCTGGGAGCGTCTGTTACTCTGCAGATATTCACTGCTGTAGTTAACATTAAGCCTCCACAATCATCTAAAGGTCCACGAATGCCCCTCACAATATGTTTACAGACACTGGAAAGTCATGTTTCTGGTATTTTTTGGCAGAATCTCTGTTTCCATTGGTTAACGATCGTACGGATGGCACCATGTGGTAGGCAAATGTTTTATAAATGTCAGGGCAGTTGTGTGCGTCTTGTGACTCGTTTCAGGTCTATTTACAATTTCATCTTCCAAATGGCTATGAGGAAAAACTGCCTTATGACACCCTTCCCAGGAGTGGTCTCCATCATGCTAATGTTGTTTAGTTGCTCCTCTTCCAGCATATGCCAGCATATGGAAATATTCTCATTACGGTAGCTTTCTCTTCAAGTCTATGGCCTTTCTCTGCTTACAAACTTTGCTTCTCTTTTACTGTTGCCCAGCAGGATTTTTATTGCCAGCTGTGTGCTGAAGCTGTGCCCCTGCTCAGCACAGGGGCTTGGTGTGTGCTGGCAGTGAAGGGCGAGCCGTGGGGCAGAGCCTTGGGGCAGATCCATGGGGCAGAGCTGTGGGGAGATGAGCAGAGGCTCCGGGGGTGGCTGGGGACCTGCAGGATGGAGGGGTGGAGCTGCAGACGCAGTGTGCACAGGACGGCAGGGATGCTGTTTGACTGCACAGCTCTCTCTGTTCCTGCGTCTCGAGATGTGTGTGTCCCCTGAAGTGGAGAGCTGGGAGACCCATCTGGCACTGCTCTGTCTGGATATCCCTCCAGAGAGAGCCTGCCGTCCTCGATTCATGATCACAGCTGACCGGCACATCTCCTGCTACATACCACTGCTTTCTGGCTACTCTCCCTTCATTAACTTTCCTCTAATAACATTTAATTAACTTCCCTAACCCCCCTGTATTTTATAGCTTCACGCAGTATACCATATATGCTTTCTAAGTGCCCGGTGGCAGCAAGAGGGTGATCTATTGCAGTGAGGTGAACCCCTGAAGATCTGGAGCAGGGGGTCACCTTCTCGTACCTTCCCCCAGCTCTTGCAGGGACCTCCTCGCCTGGGGACAGCACAGACACCCAGGGATGGGCTCCCAGGAGGAACAGTGTGCCCAGGTGGCCAAAATGGCAGATAGCATCCTGGTATGCTTCAAGAATAGTGTGGCCAGCAGGACTAGGGAAGTGACTGTTCCCTTGTACTTGATGCTGGTGGGGACAAACCTTGAATCCTTGGGGCAGTTTTGGGCCCCTCACGCCAAGAAAGGCCTTGAGGTGCTGGAGCGAGTGGAGAGAAGGGAACGGAGCTGGTGAGGGGCTGGAGCACAAGTGTGATGGAGCGGCTGAGGGACCTGGGGGGTTCAGCTGGAGAACAGGAGCTGCGGGGAGACCTTCTGATCTCTGAACTGCCTGAAAGGAGCTTGGAGCTGGGGGAGTCGGGCTCTGGTCCCCAGGAACAAGCGCCAGGAGCAGAGGAAACGGCCTCAAGTTGCACCAGGGGAGGTTGAGGTTGGATCTGGGGAACAATTTATTCCCCAAAGGGCTGTGGGGCATTGGAACAGGCTGCCCAGGGCAGTGCTGGAGTCACCATCCCTGGAGGGGTTGGACTGATGCGGAGATGAGGTTCTCAGGGACATGCATTATTGCCAGGGGTGTGTTATGTTATGGTTGGACTCGATGATCTTGAGGGTCTCTTCCAACCAAAATGATTCTATGATTCTCTGTCTCCCCGCTGCTTGGGGGAAGCAAGACGATGTCCTCACAGCTGGTGAGACACCGAGGCCCCACTGAGTGCAAGCAAATGCTGTAAGCAGGTTTTTATTCTCCAAAGTACCCACAGCACTGAGGCAGCCAATGCCTTTACAAGGACAGGAGAGCCATCCTAAACAGCTTTTCTCCTTCTCTCCCTCGGAGCAAGGGCTGCCTCATCTGTGGCTGAGGACACCTGCAGAGCAGTCAGTGCTGTGACCTTGGATCCCCAGAAGACAACACTTGCTCTGCCCTGGTTCCCAGACCTGATGCTGGACATTTGCTGTAGGGATCTTATGAATTTGTGTAGCTACTGCTGACCATCCTTCCCTGCCTGCCATGTGGGGTAAGACCCTTTCCCTGCCTTCCCCAGCTCCTCTGACATTCGAGGCTGGATGATTCACACTTTGATGCTTAGCTCAAGTCTGCTGTCACCACCCCCCAATAAAAGAATAACGCAACGCTGCAGCTCTGAGCCTGCTGTCGCTCCTTGTTTTGCTTCTTCAGCGTCCTATTTGATGTAAAACATCATCCAGTTCACCCAGACCGGTTGTGAATAAGCCGCAGGTAGAAATTAAAACTGCAACTCCAAGGCGAGAATAACCACCTGGCTGTAGTAGATCATGTTTCTTTTGCAATGGGTTCTCTCATATTTTGTTTTGAATTAAAACAATGCTTAACCTTGTTAAATTGTGATTTGGGCTTATGAGAAAATAGACTCCGGAATAAATAGCTTGCTCCAGCGTGAAATTGAATAAATCTGAGTTGAATCACAGAGTGTTACTTACAGAATAACAGTAAATGATGTGTGTGGTTTATTGTTAAACAAGAGCAGAGCTCTGGAAATGAGGTTAAAAAGAAAGCTGTCAAGGGTGCATTTTGCAGATGTTTCCCAGGCAATAAAGAAAACTGTTAAAGAGGAATTAGGAGGGAAGCATTTATTAATTACTGTCTGGACATAAGCCTTGGCAAGGCAAAACTAGCAGTATCAAGAAGGAGATAAAGTCAAGGGGCAGGATCAGGTTAAAAAACAGAGGCAAGTCTGCAGAGTCAGAGAAATCGGAGAAACTCCAGCTCCTTGGAATATTTGCAAGAGTTACAACTTATGGGACCTCTCCCCATTGTTTCTGGTGCTTCAGGTCCCCATGAGGACCAAAGTTTCTGAAGCACTTAGCACTGGGGAGTCACCAACACAGAGTGACAGGGACAACAAGAACTTGTGGGAACTGAGTAGGTCTGAGAGTATGGCCAGTCACTTGGAAAGTAAAATTGGGACTGTGTGCACCATGTGCCTTTGAATACAGCCCCCGAAATCAGTCGGGCTGCTGAAGCCTGCCCTCACACCGCTGTCTCTGTGCCGGGTGGGTGTAAAAAAGAGAGTCTCCCTGCTCTCTCCAGCAGCCTGCCTGCTGGCTCTGAGCAGTGTCTGCTCAGTAAATCAGATCTGAAGTTTCTAGGCCATGTAGCATTTGGGATATGAGTAGGCTTAAAAGATCTAGAAGTTTTCCAATAGTATTTTACAGGGTTTTTTTTTCTACCTGAGGATCAGGTTAACGTCAGCCCTGCCTGCCAGGGCTGGAGGGGAATGCTTTCTTCTCTGCACACAGATGTTCATCTGGTGTGGTAGTTACAGCAAAGTTTGGATCACAATTTGGAAACCACTGTCACATACAGCTGACAGATGGGAGAGAAGTTCATCGCAAGCAGTGCCAGCATGTGGCCCACATCAACAGGAGACAGAGCAGGGAGTCATGGGGGTACCACCTCGTGATGGAGTCCACGGATACTCGGGATGAAGTCCATGGGGCAGTTCAGCCTGGAGAACAGGAGCTAAGGGGAGACCTTCTCGCTCTCTGCAACTGCCTGAAAGGACGCTGTAGTATGGAGAGGGTTGGTCTCTTCTCCCACGTAACAAGTGATAGGATGAGAGGAAATGGCCTCAGGTTGCACCAAGGAAAGTTCAGATTGGATATTGGGAAACATTTCTTAATGGAAAAGGTTGTGAAGCATTGGAACAGGCTGCCCAGCACAGTGGTGGAGTTACCATCCCCGGTGGCATTTAAAAGACGTATAGATGAGGTTCTCAGGGACGTGGGTTAGTGCCTGAGTTAGGTTATGATTGGACTCAATGATCTTAAGAGTCTCTCCCAACCAAAATGATTCTATGACTCTATGATACAGCTCCTGCTGTGAAGGCACAAGCAAGAAGAGGGTCTGTTCTGCAGAGGACATATCTGGGGAATCTGCCCCTCACCAGGGAGGTGTATGGACAGGACACGGTGGGGGTGTTGGGGGCAGTGCTGTCGGCCACCATGGTGGCACAGTCCTTTTCAATCTCAACATAGTTCTTAGCACACAAAGTGTAAACTTGCAGGATGAAAAAGAGTAGGTATTGGAGGCCCTGTGTCTCAGTACTGGAATCATGTATATCAGCTTTGATTCCTGGAAAAATAATTAAGGAGAGTAGTACCTGGAAAATATGTGGAGGTGAGTAATAGTCAGCCTTGACTGTCAGAAACAAATCATATCAAACCCATTTAATTTCCGTCTGTAAGATCTTGTGGACAATGTAAAGGCAATAGATATTTTCTGTTCTGACACAGTGGCACTTTTTACTCTCTTAGTCATTAAATCCCATAAACAAGGTAAAGAAATATGTGTGAGATGCATCTACCAGATGGGGACACAGAACTGGGCATCCAACCAGGATTAGAGGGCAACTACCAATAGCTCTTTTTCAGTCTGTGCCAACTTATCCATAAGGCCTTCCCTGGACCCTGGGCTATTCAACATCCACATGCATGAGTTGTACTGTAGACCAGAAGATGCTTGTGTTTCTTGCTTTTGCAAACGGACTCACATGGCGAAGGACTGAAAAGCCAAAAAAAACCCCCTCAAGTCCAGAGTTTAGTAAGGATGAGGTAAAGCTCTCTTTTTAGGTGGGATCCAACTGGTGACAGAAGAGGAGATGACACGTGTGTGTGACATACCAGTGTCCCACCAGCACAGAGGGTGCACACCATCCTGTCACTGTGCAGGCAGGGCTCAGGACACCAGGACCCTCCACCAGGAAAAGCTCCAGCAGGGACACCATGCCCAGTTTAGAGTGCTGCACAGTGTGACAACTGCAGTAACCAAGGAAAATCCACAGGTTAACACTAAGGACAATCAGTAACCTAAAATTCTGGAGTGATCTGACAAATTGGGGTTGTTCAAATTTGGGAAAGAGAAGACAATTCCATACTCAGACCTGGAAAAGGCTCCTGCAATGGTGGGCCTTGTGCCATGTCTTTGGTATTATCGTAATGGTACCTGATAAATTGCATGGCGAAGATCTGAGTCAGTCACCAAAGTCTTCAAGAAGAAGCTAGACAAGAAGTGGAGCTGATTTTCTCTTGGGAAAAGGATGGTACAGGCGGCTCTGTGAGATCCTTTGCAACCTCGTGGGTTGTGTAAAATGCCAAGGTACTGAAGCTGACTTAGCATCTGCCCCAAGTTATAGTGAAAAGAGCTGGAGAGAAACACAGGGCACAACCTAGGCCATTGCTTATCTACTGAGTCAACAAGCCATGTTTCACTTTTTGTGGGTCTCTGGGGCTGTATCAAGTCCCTCAGCTACATGGGTTGAAAACAAAACCAAGAGGACAAACATATACTTCCAAATCAGGGCAAGCTCAGCTCATGATCCATGTTTAGCCATTAAGAAAACAATCGACCCTACACCTCAGCATCTGCTGCTGCTGGCAGCATCCCTCCTTGTTGGCTACTGGGAGGAAAATATTGGGATAGTCTTTGGCAGTGGTGTGTTTTTCCAGGGACTCTCAAACACCAAGTGCCTGAAGCCCTATTCACTGCTGTGGTATCTCCTCTACAGCAGCAAATGGAGACCAGTCCTCAAGTCCCCCAAGAGTCATTGAATTGTTTGGTGGGAAGAGACCCTCAAGATCATTGAGTCCAACCATAACCTGACTCTGGCACTAACCCATGTCCCTAAGAGCCTCATCTACGCATTGGGCAGGGCAGCCCAACAGTGAGTTATCTGACCCAGGGTCTGCAGGAGCTGCAGAATGGAGAGCTCGCCCCTGCCACCTGATGGCTCCTTCCAAAGGGCTGAGTCTCCACCATCACCTGGGGAATTCTTACCAAGCACTGGTGCCTTCCCAGCTGCAGCTTTTAAAGGAGGGAATGATAACACTTGTAGTATAATATTTTCTACTCTTTCAGTGACAATCCAGGCTGGACACCTGCTATGCAGAGTCATCTCTGAGCTGTTTGCAATTTCTTTGCCATACTGGGCACTGACCGATAAAGCTGAGGGCATTAAGTTACTGTGTAGTCAAAGATTGGCCACACACTGCTTCAAATGTGTCTGAAAACACCACTTTCTTGTCCATCCCCACTCATGCCTCATGTGCCATTCTCACTGTGAATGTTCACCGGGGTGTTGCCAATGAGCTTATTTAAAAGTTGTGTAAGTCTCGCTTTTCTGTCCTGCCTAATCCCCCTGCAATGGCTGAGTGTGCTTCCCTCATGTCAGCTTTACTCTTTCAAGTGGCAACCCAGGTAATTCTGCTTGGTTATACGTGCAACCACTTTCCCTGCCCACATGATTGCCTTTAGGTTAAATGGTGCTGTGGGCAATGGTGTAAGCATGGAAATTGTTTAAGGGGCTACAGACATGGTTGTCCAGGTTTGCTTCTCTGAAATATAGCTGGTAATTGCCTGCAGGGAAAGATTCTTACCACATTGTGTCTTGACTATGAACAAGCATTGTGTCAGCACACTCAGGTCTTCCCTGAAAATTGCTCTTCTGTGTTTCAGCAATAATATAACAAAAATATATCCTGAGTAGTGAGATATCATGTGGAAATTACTCCACAAATACATTTATGCTTAGGAGCCAAATTAGGTAGAGCTGCCCACCTTGGTGTTTCCATGACAAGGCTAGAAGTGTTCAAGAGGGAAAAGGTTGTGATCTTCCACCTCTTCATCTGACTCGGTCAAAGCTATACTTTCCCTTGATAGTGTCATCTAGTCCTTCCCCTTCTTGCAGAGTGATGGTGAGATCCACCATCCTGCTGTCTGAGCTCTGGTTCCTGGTTTCAACCAGTGTGAAGACTTTTCAGTTCTCCTGGTGCTTGAAAGTAGTGGCATTTCACTAAATTCAGCAAGACCAGGGTACTGGCGTGGTGGTCACACCTGCTCCAAAGGACTCCTGGTTGCTCTACGGTTTCCATAGCTCTATTCTGTAGCCAACCAAAGCTTCAGGACCATGTGGTACTTTGCATTGTCCAGGACACTCTCTTCATTGCTGCTGAGCTAACATGAGCAGCGAGTATGTTTGGAGTTAATTGCCTGCTGTTTGCAAACTAGCCAATGCGTGTTTAATTAGTTTCCTTAATTTAGACATGATCATCTTTAAGGGGGAGCCACTGAAAAGCTGTCTACAACTAGAGACTAAGAGCAATTCATCCACTTTTGGTACTTCCTTTCCCAATTTCTTTTTAACCGTGTACATCATTGACTTTTTTTGGCTTTGAGGCTCAGAAAAAAACCACTTCCAACTGATCTATGGATCTGCTATGGGTCCACAACATCTATAGCAGTAGAGACTAAGTGTCCAAATTAGCTGGCTGGGATCTTCACTCAGCACTGCTCTTCAGCAAGGTGCAAAAAGATGCAAGAAAAATTCTTATTGATGCTTTAGCTTTTAAGGTGAGCTCCACTCAGCAATGAGCCTTTGACTCTCTGCAGCTGGGTAAGCAAGATGCCAGTATGTTCTGGCATTTATCATTAGGCACATCTGTAGGCTTGTTAAAGGTGACAAGTTCAACCAGAGGGGTCACCCCTTCCATTGAAAATGTCAACAAAAATTACATTGAGTTTCTCTATTTCCAAACCAAATCCTACTTTGGAGTCAAGGTAGGACATCTTCAGGGAGACCTGTTTGTGCTCAGGGTTCTTTTCTCTGAAATACGGTCACATTCACAGATTAAGTTTCTAAAAAGTGAATTGTGCACACGCTAAACAGGCATTTGCTAGAGACTGAAGTGCCTTAATACTCTCTGCTTTGACTGTGCTCCAGCTCCTACAAACCAGTGACTGGTTCTGACTGACCCATGAAACCTCAAAGTCATTAAAGGCCTCTAATAGAGATATGACCTAATACTCAACTTAGCAGAAAAACAGATACCAGTGTTTTCTGGAGAAGCTCCTAAAGCATTTATTCTTTTAAAACATCTGTGCAGTCTAGAAGCAGCAAACTTTGCAAACTGGAGAGTATAATTATAAAACCAGTCTGCTTGGGACGTCAGCACAGCCAGTGTTCAGCTGATCTCCAGAGGTCCCTAACAACCCCAGTCGTTCTGTGATCCTGTGAAAAGCAGGGCTAAAGCCACATGCTCCTGCAAGACCACAGAGAAAGGATCCGAAATGTGCAGTTTCACAGCCAAGAAACCTAAGATCCTTGCATTTGGCACAAGCACCACTGCTCACTCCAGTATCTCAGTGGCTTCCCAACCCTTGCTGAATAGGACATGACATCTCAGAATGGAAAGCCAGCATCTGCACCATAGATGGTGAGAATACACCATACATTTAAAGAAAATAAAGTTGTGCGTGACCTACACGAACAAGCCGTCTGACCTCCTGTGCAGACAGAGCAGAGGGGGATCCTGTATCGTGATGGTGAGAGTAATCTCCCAGATGTTGCTGTCTCACTTGACGTCTTCACTGAGGTGAATGACAGTTTATCACTGTGCTGTCCCTTTCAGCAAGAGGTCAAGTGTGGAGCAGAAAAGTGAAACAAGATTACAAGGGGTAACCATGGTGCAGCTGGGCCCCCTGTGGGGCTGTTACTGTGTTAAGGGAAGCGTTCGATTGACTCCAAGTCTTGAAACAGCAGCTGGATTAGTAGATCAGCAAGTCACAGCTCAGCAAACACAACTTACATCCAGGACTCCACAAGGACCTCAGCTTCTTCGGAAGCAAGTCTGTGACGGTCCTCTGTCCCTCTGCGGCCTGTTCAGCTGCAGGTAGGACTCAGCCAGCTAAACTTAAATGTCTAATGCCATTCGAGATGTCTGTCTTCCAGCCGTCTTTCCAGAAAGCGAGTGTCCTGAACATACTGTGTCTTTGTCAGCTGGTGCCTTGCTGACTCCAGGACTCTTGAAATGAGGCTAGACCCCTGTTTTGATTAAACACCTTAATGATTTGGTCACAACACAGGAGAATCAGTCCAAACTTGAGTGAAGCAGATGCTTTGCTTGGAATCGCTTGCTGATCACAAATGTTTATCATATATGTATTTGGCCTTTTGATACTGCACCAGCAGAGCTCCTAAGGGAAGCTCATAACCTTTTTTGTTCTTTGAACATTCTGTGAGCAGCTCAAAGGCAACTGGGTGCTGTGAAGTGGAAGCTGAAATCAGCACACTTCCCATTCTGTTGTTACCATGGCCTTGGAGATCTCATTTCACCTCTGTGCTTAGGGTCCTGAGAAGGAGGATGGAGATATAGAAATGCAAGTCTTCCCTACTTCATGTCCTTGAGCTGCTACAAAGTTCTTGGAGGAAAGGACTAGCTGTTGGAAACCTGCAAGTCCAGCTGGCAAATGAAAGCTCTCACCCTGGTGCTGCTGCTCTGTGCAAGGTTTTCTTTCATTAGCTGACCCCACTGGTAATGATGGACAGATGTGCCTCAGCTGCAGCTCAGGTATCTCTTTCCCTTTAATGAGAGCAAGTGCCTGATCACCTCTGGGCTCCGTTTCCAGCATCAATAGCTGACATATCTGGTGCTGACCAGAGACTTGTAGAAACTTTTCCTTCCTCTAAGAAAGCAGATGTGAGCGAGTACAGTGTCTGTACAGGGCCCCTCTGCGTCCAGGGGCACCACCTGAGCACAGCTGCATCACTCCAGCAGCTTGCTTGTACACGACTCTGTTGGACACAACCTCGCACTCATCCCAGAGCAGAAGGCTCATGATAGTGAAAGAGGATCCTGCAATGATAACTTTCTACTTCAGTGATTGTAAATACCTAGGGATTTATCTTCATCTGGTAAGTCATATCCCTCTAAACTGCCCTTGATCGATCACACAGAGTCAGTGTAACAGTGTATCATAAACAGGGCGGTGTGCTGTGTGTACTGGAAACTGAGAGCTTCATTAGACATGAGGCAGTCATTTAATTAAAGCATGTCAGACACGCAGTCCAGGTGAGAGTGGTAATGGCACTAGCCTTGCAACATAGGCATTGACTTCATGCACTTGACTGAGGCCTGATTCAGGCTCCCAGACATATTTTCAGAAGAGACTGAGTCACCCCCGGAGAAGCTGCCCCTACAGAGGAAGGGTAGAACATCAGAAGAAAGCTAGAGGTGGGCATCTAAGTGCAGATGTCCTGATCTGGAGCTGGATCCCGCTCTGCATGTGACCTGTCAGATGGCAATGAGGAGGTGCGCTGAGCCCCTTGATATGATGTCTTGACCAATATCTGCTGGCTTCAGTTTGTAACATCCCACCCCACTATTGTATTTGTGAGATTGATGCTGATATGAGCCTGTGCTCTCTCCTGTTCCTCTTGGTCTTTCATAGGACTGGAGAACCCAGCGTGCTGGTTTGGAGCAAATTTTATTCAAGATGAGTTTAGCCCCTTGTTAGTCATTTGTAGTGCTAATCAGGAGTGTATGCACTAATAATAGACAGTTAATGGGCTGTCTAAACTTGATTAGGTCCCTTTCAAGGATGAAGTTTGCAACAGTAACAAAAGCTGAAGCAGTTCACAAGGTTGGGGCACTGGCAGTTTGCCAAATTAGAGCCTTTCCTCATTAGGAAACTGAGAATTGTATAGGCAAATGAATCTTTAAAAAGCTCCTGGCTCTCACTGCTAACTTTCTTAGAACTTGGTCTAAAGACAGCAGTGTGCCTGCTTTGATGGAATTACTCTTCCTTCTTGTTGTCTTGCCTGGAGGATTTGTTGGCCTGTCAAGAAAAAACTGTAGATGAGGCAGTGTTGACTTTGCTTGGTTGTTTGCACAACTCAACTTTTTGACACAGGTGCCACAGGGAACTTGCTTCCCCTGGATTCTTTTCTCTTGTGTTTTATAATCCTACTTTCTGAGTTAGGAAGTTGAGCATCTGGTGAAGCTCTCTAATTCTGATATCTTCAGAATGAATCAATACACAAACCCCTTATCAGTCCTCCAGTGTTCTGATGCTAGAAATCAGCTTGTCCTCCACCATTGTAGAGAACAAACACGATAAATGGACAAGATGAATGACAACATTTAGAACAGCTTGTTCACACCATGCTCCTCACTATCTGCCACTCAAACATGGTAAAATCTAGGGGACCCTTTCCAAAGAATACTTCTCTCCAATGTTTGGTATATTATCCCTCTGATTTTGTGGTGAATTTAAAAAAAGGATAAAACTGAAAATCTGTGTCCTGACAGCAATAAAACAGACAGAGGCCAATTTGCACCAGGATATGGCAGACGGAGACATTTTTATTAAAAGAGACTTGTGGATTTCCAGGGAAGTCAGCATGCCCTGAGTGGGTTTAATGACTGATGCTGTGTGACTTGAGAATCGCAGCTAGTTAGGGTGAGTTAAAAGAGCAGCCACTATCTGTTGGCCTGTCGCAACAGTTTATTGATTTCCTGTGCCAATAAGTCAGCAAACAGTATAGAAGAGACATAAAAAATGTCCCTCCTTAATAAAAAAAAGAGCAAAAAAAAAGGAAGAGGCAAGAGCGTGCTTGTCTCCTGGTTGTAAACTTTAACTGCTCTTTGTTGTCACATGCCTGCTTAAGAAGTTATTAATCCCATTAAATACCGAATAAAGACAGTATCTGCCAAAGGATATGAGGCACTAATAAACTGTAATAACTAATTACAGTCACCCGTTTATTTTCACTTCACTTTAAATTAAGTGTCTTGGCTACTTAATTGTGCACAGCATCTCCTTCCCTGCACCCATTGTCAAGTGTTCCACCAGAGCTTGGGGTGCTGCCGGGAGCAGGGACGTCCCGGGTGCTGAGGGTTCCTCCAGTGCTCATTGCCTGGAGAGGCTTCACCAAATTAATGGTTGTTTAAAGCCCTTGAAATTTCCTTCCTCTTGGTTCTGAGCAGCCATGGAAAACAAGATTTAGAGTGTGAAGGAGGCTGGGGAACAGCTTTGAGCTGCATGTGTAGGGGGGGTTGGATTGCTTGGTTTTAATGAAGGTCCTCTTGGCATCAACGGATGGCCTCAGGGTGCTACTGGTTTGTCAGGATGATTCAAAGCCCACAAAGCACCCCTGGGAGTCTTTCTCTCTCTCACAGCTGAAGCTATACTGGACAAACTTTGGGCAACAGCTGCTTATGGTCTGGGGAAAAGGACAACCCCACTACATGCCACTCACCAGCCCTTCTGGAGTGGTAATTTAATCACAAACCTCTGTGATTTCCTACCAGAGGTTGGAAGAGAAGGTCTAGCCCTGCTGCCAGGGCCTTCAGTGCACCGACAGTAGTGTTCCTGACCACACTCATGTGGGACCACTTCCCCACATATCCATTGGCCCGGGAGAGACATCGAAGCTCAGCCTGAGCTGTGCTGTGGATAGTTTTGTGCCTGGTCTTGTTCTTATAGTGGTCCATCTTACTGACGGGCCTTCCTGGACTGATGACCCTGGAGCGGTTCTCATCACTCTGAACCTATCTGGTGTCCGCTGGACAGTTGACTGAGCCTGGGGCTGCTGTGGTACCTACTCTGCTCACCTTGCTTGAGTGCTATGGGACTCTGTTCCCACATTCAGGACACTGTCCCCACTTGCCTTGCTGCTACTCTTGGCTCACAGGTTGTTTCCCCTTGGCCTGAAACTCCAGAAGACAGCAACCTGGCTGTGGAGGTCGAGGAAGGGTCTCCAGAGCTGGAGTCAAATCAGCTGGGGACCAGCACATTCCTGCTGCTTTCTAGTTACTTTGAAATAACCCTGAACTCATGGCAAAAATTCATGGGTAGAAATAAAGTGTAATTAGAAAGTCCAAATATAGGTGACACAGTTACAGTATGTTAGCAGAACCCCGAGAAGTCTCTTCCTCCATCAGGCAGCATTCAAGCTGTCAGAACACTTGACCAATGTCACCGTGGGGGATCGGGCTTTCCTTGAAGAACTCTTCCTCTTGAAGTTTGCTACAGAAAAAAGGTAGAGGCTTGGGAACATGTAGCATCCTCATACACACATTACCTTTAAGTTTCTGAGTTAAAGCCCTCATCCTGTCCTTCCTGAGGGTTTCTGTTAATGATTTAGCCTGAAGCACTCTTTGAGGTGCCCAGAGCTACTGAACGTGGAATATGGAGCCATCCTCAGCGTGGGGCAGGGGAGGCATCTCCCATGGGGTAGATGTCTCTGGTGTAGGTATCTCCGTCTGAGCGCGTTGCTTTTGACTCCCTTTGGAGTCACACGAGAGACATGAGCATTTTTAAGGTGTGATGCATTTGACCTACACAGGCAATCGTTGGCTATTGGGTTGTACGTCAAGACATACAGCATGGCCAGGTGAATTACAGCCTTTCCTTTCACTGAGAGCTGCAGATGTTGACAAGGACGCTGCTCACCCACAGCACAACGCTGACACAACAAGCACCCGCCTCTCTGGGCTGATAGCAGGTTTGGCATGTATTGTCTCTAATCCAGGTTTTGAGGGATACCATGATAACATTTCTGTTCAAGAACAGTTGTACTTTCTTCCCCCACTAGAGCTTATGTCACAAAGTATTAGCTTACTGCAAGTCCCAAATTGTATGTTATGGCTAAATAGCAGAGAGCATAAGCACTGGCAAGATAAATGTAAAATTATAATAAGGTAGGCCAAGAAATATTTCTAGGAACAACTTGCTAACAGTATAAAAAATACTAATAAATCCTTTTGAAACACATCAGCAGCAGGAACACTGCCAGAGAGTCTACAAGGCCAGTAAATGAGTGAGGCATGAAAGGAAAGGCTCAAGGAAGATAAGGTTAGAGCAGAAAAGCTAAATGAAGGCTTCATACGGATGTTTACTGTGGTGGAGCTTAGGGAAATTCTAGCAGTGGAACTTTTCTTTATGGGATATGAATTGGAGAAACTGCCTCAAATTAATGAAATGAATAGTTTCAAATCTCCATTGGGGTTTGGAAGTGGGAGGCTCATGGATAAATACCATAAATATATACATATATAAATAAGTAAAGGCATCTGCATAGTGTTTATTGGGGGAAGTGATGTCTTGAAGACCCATTAGAGCTCTTTAAAGGAGAAAAAGAGCATGTGTAGGTGACTTGATCAATGCAGTGTACATATATTGTACAAAAACTTTTAACAAGGTCAAGGAAAATATAGGGAACAGCAAGAAGGATGTTCAAAAGTATACTATGATTTCTGTAGGGAAAAGATGAAACTTTTCCATCAGGAAAAGCGGTGTCTGGGAGATACCATAACAGTCCTTAAGACTGTAAGTGGCATGAAACAGATGAGTAGGGCATAATTAGCCTGTTACTTATAACCCAAACCCAAGGAAGAATATTTTGTAACACATGTCAGTAAGTTGCGGGGCGGGGGGGGGGGAGGAAGGTATTATTTTCCATTCAACTTATAATTAAACTGTGGAACTTTTTGCTACAAGATATTGTAAATACTGAAATGGTACATGAATTCATGAAGCAATTAAAAACCTATGAAGACCTGTTAAATAGTAATTTGTAATCTCTCTTTCATAAGCTTCCTAGGTTACAGACTGAAAGCAAAGAGGAGGATATAAAGACTTGTCTCAGACTTTAAATATGCACTCTGATTCTTTCTAGACAGGGGATACGAGGTTCAAACCCAAGGCAGACTTCTTTCCTCGTTGTCTTACTCTGGATTTCTGACAGCTGAGGTGACAAACATCAACTGAGAGTGCAGGAACCAGGCTTGGAAACCAGTCCTTAAAGCTGCTTCTTCAAGATTAGATTGCATACATTTTTCTGAAGAACGGGACATGAATTCAGATTTCTGCAAAACTGCAGAAATCATTCAGTAGTCAAAAATGCCAACAGGCAGTAATGGTCACAATATCCTCCGCAGGTGTTCCCAGAAAGTTCTTCATGTGTGTGGTGCATTCGAATAGTGATGGAGACTTGTGCGGTTTTGCCACCCCTGGTGGCAGCTTTCCTGATTTTGTATAATAGATGAGAGATACATCCAATGTCCTTAGTTTCTTCCATAGTCATCACTTTGATCTCATGGCAAACATTTGTGCTCCAGTCTGAACAACTAAGGAAATGTTATGTGATGAGATCCCACAGGAGGGTGTGCCTTACTCTGCGATATTGACTTTCTTTGGCACCATGATAAAGAAATCTAAAGTGCTTCCTACCACTTCCTATGACAGATCAGGATCAGAACGCTCCAGTGATGTTTGGTTGTCACGGATAGAAGTGAAGTTTTGCACAAGAACTCAGATAATTGGAGATGGGCCCAGGTTATTTGCCAAGGAAAACTGGGCTTTTGGTTCAGTTCTGGGTTCTTCTGAGGAAAGAAGATCACCATTCTAGTCATGTACATAAGTTTAGTATAACTGAAAAAATATCCAGTTCAAACCTCTTTTTTTCATCAGCTTTACAGTATAATCCACTGACAGGTGTCTTTGAAAATAAACAGTAGGATGATAAAAGCGAAAATTCAGCATGACTAGAGCCTTCTGGTGGTTAGATGCTGTGATACGAGTGTTTATGTTCACTTTTACTCCATGAGCGAAGGGGAATGCTACACTGCGGTGGTTGCAGAACAATGCTGTGCTTCATTAGTTCTCAAGAAATAGAAATTATTTTGTGCCTTTTTGTGCCTGTTATTGTTTTGCTATAAGGTCCTGAGCTTTTTTTTCCACTGCACAAAGAATGTCCATCTAAATTTTTTTAGCTACCTCTAGTGCCCGTGTACTGTAGACACAGAAGTAAATTCTCATCCACCTCCTCTATGTAACTCTGGGTTTCAGAGCCATCTACTTCAGTTGACCCTTCTACAGCCCGGTAAGTCTCAGGCTACTTGGATGTTATGGGTATGGAAACCTTTCTGCATCTTTCATCTTCTCCATTGCTCTTTGAACATCTTCCAGTTCTGCTGTAATCTTTCTCACAGGATGGGACACTTTGACAAATATACAGGAGCTCTCTCCCATGCCACGATGGCCAGCTCAGAGCTCACCATTTTACATGGGAAGTTAGGATCACTTTTCCTCAAGCAGATGACTCAACAATTATTTACACAGAATTTCAGCAACTCTTTCACTGACCAGTTATCAAGACCGCCTGTAATTCTCCCTATTCATCCCTAGTTTGTTCCCTTAAACAAAACAGGATCCCCTAAGCAACCAGTTAGCATCAGCTAATTTCACCTCAGTATTCAACTGTTTTTATAGGTTGGATAAAACTATGTTTGTGAAAACTGGGATTGATGAGATACCAACCCCAGATTTCATAAAACTTATGGGCAAATGAGGACTTGACACCTATAGACAGGGCTACCTGAGATAAGGTGGAATCATTTATCACCCATGTCATATTGCCAGTAAATCCCTAGACAGTCAAAAGAAGGCAGAATTCATAGCTGGTATAATAAGGCGCATATTCAGTGATGTTAGGGACAAACATGATCTTGGGCCAGATTTGAACCTTTTGCAAGAGACAGTGGGTTCCCTCTCCCCTTTCCCCAGCCTCTCTCTGCACTGGTCTGACTGTTGTTTGGCAGCATTTGGTAACTGTTATTTCACATTGAAAAACTTAATTTGATATATTTCAAGTGTGTAAAAGTGGAACGTTTCATTAAAATCAATCTCTGGTACAAAGAGTTTGAAGCAAACAGTCAGTGGGATGTTACAGGAATCAATTGCTCTCCTTTGTCAAGGAGGACAGAGAAGGAGCGGCGGGTTTGGTCTGTGACGGCAACAACTCACAATCAGGATTATGAAAATCCCTCTATGTGGCTCCTGCCATGGAACAAGTTGTCAGTGGAGGTTTTAGTGACATGGGAAGCTCAAAAAGCTGATTGAAAACTGGGAGGTTTTCCCAGGGGAAATTTCTAAGTGAGACAAAATTGTGAAATGCTCTGCATTTAAGTTTCCAGGCAACAGCTGGAAACCAAAACCAGCATTTTCCTTTTGGAATAGGGTGGCTTTTAGCTCTGTTTTCAAACTGAAAAGTTCAGGTTTTGCGTTGCCTCCTCCATGTTTCCCTCTGTGAGAAAGCCACAGAAACAACAGACAATCAGGGAAAGCAACTTGAAGAAGTAACAACTTTTTCACTCATAAAAGAAAGGTTCCAAATAGCTCCTCAGCCCTGTTGTACTTTCGAGAGCCTCTAACTTTCTCTCTGCAAGAAGTGCTTTCTTCACATTGTCAGTCACAGAAAGGAGAGGCAAATACTCTCATTTTCCAGTTGAGAAAAGCAAAATTGAAGATTCAGGGAAAAAGACAAAATCCATGCAATATTTTGCTTGGCTTCTCCCCACCAGCATTTTCGAATTAAAATACATAGGATGGAAATTTTCATTAGTCCCAGTTTCTGGATAAATTGTTTTTAACAAATTCCAAAAACCTGAACAGCAACAACAACAATAAAACCCTAGAAGTCATTTCACACAAATAAAACGTAGTCTGTACAAAGAGCCGGGTCTGTAAAACCAGAGGAAAACCCAGCAGAGCGGACCTTTTAACAAAAAACCCTATTAATTGCTGCTGTTGTCAAATCCTGGGTAGTGCTGTCATTCCACCCCACAGCCCCCGTGCCAGGAGCGGGTCCAGGCTGGGCCAGCTGTTTCTTGGATCAATTAACCAGAGTGGTCAGGAGCCATCTACCAAGCTTGGAGGCCAGTGAAGGCTGCAAGATGACATGGTTAACCCACCAAAGTGCTGTCGTCTCATTTGTCCCAGGCCGTTTTCCTGCCTCATCCAGTGTCTCAAGGCTCATTTTAAGAGCTTCCCTCTCCACCCTCCAGCTCTTCACATCTCCTACTCCATTTCTGTATTTCCAAGGTTTCATGTGTGCCTCAGTTTCCCCCACTGGGCTACCTTGCCTCCTCTCTCCCACCCCTAACTTCTCCCCATGGACTGTGTGGTTGTGAAACTGCAGATTTTTACCCCCTCAAAGTGTGTGTGGGCTGTCTGGCTTATCACGCTCCTTGTTGGTGACAGCACAAACCAAGGCATGTGTGCCTGCCCTGCTGTCATGCTTCGGTTGCTGGACACATGTTGACCACAGCATGATGTCTTGAGCCAACGGCTACGTTCTTGAGACATTTGCTGTCTAAAGTGAAGGGTTTGATGTCTGGCTCAGAGGGGGCTCTAATGTTTTCTTTTTGGATTAGGCATTCAGCTCTAAAAGCTACAGAAAAATTACTAACTCCGAGCTTGACGGTATCACCCTGGGACTGTAATTATGATGTTCAGAAACAAAACAGTAGGCAGCACAAACCGCTGTGATACTGTGCTTTTCTTTTCCCCGTCCAGGGATGCTGCTGCTGCAGCTCAGCTGGCGCAAACTGGGCCATACTGGGGAGAATCCACCTTGTGCCAAGGGCCCACGGGAGCCAGGGCCATCACGAAGCCACGCCAAGGATGTGTCTGGTAATGTAGGTGCTACGTGTCCAGAGGCACCGCTGGCCTTTGCACAGTGTGGGTGCTGTTGTCCAACAGAAGATCATTTCTGCGGCTGGAGGACATGGCTGGATCTATTTTTTTCACAGCTTCCAAGTTCACCACGGGCCTGGGACTGTAAGCCCTTTTGGAAGAGTCATTCTTGCAGCCGTTATGTGGGATTTATGGGAGTTTTTTCTGAAAAGCAGAGAATGAGTCCACAGAGTGGTCATAGGTCAAGCTCCCCCTTGAAAAGATCAGTGGGATTTGGGATCCTAATTGATTTCCTGTGGATGTGGATCATGACAGAACTGTTAGACTGGAAGGGACTCCTTGAAGTCATTGAGTCCAATCTCTCCCTGCTCTAGCAGAGTCAGCTACAGCAGGTTGTCCAGGGCTGTGTCCAGTTGGGGCTTGAATATTTCCACAAGTGGAGACTCCACAGCCTCTCTAGATGACCTGTGCTGGTGTTCAACCACCCTCACAGTAAGAAACCTGTATGTGTGTTCAGAGGGAATTTTATGTCTTTTAAGTTGTACCCATTGCCTTCTGTCCTGTCAGTGGGGACTCCTGAGCAGAAGAATCTGGATCCTGCTTCTTCATTCCCTCCCGTTGAGCATTTATGCACATTGAAGTGGTGTCCCTGAGCTGTCTCTGCTGTAGGATGTCCAGCTCCCCAGCCTTTCCTTATATGAAAGAAGCTTTAATTCCTTTATCATCATCATGAGTCATGTTCAAAAGTAATTATTTCACCAAAGCTGCCAGGCTTCATTCTGAACCCAAAACGAAGAGGAAAAATGGGCAGAAGAAAAGCCTTTATGCTTGGGGAAAACCAGATATCAGCTCACATTTTGGTTGTCTTTCCTTAGTCAGTTCACTAGGTCATTGGTGCAGGACATTGTGTCATGAATTTCTCTCCAGGCTCTGGCTGAGCATCGCATTGTTTGCTTGCAGGGGAACATATAACTGGAGGTGTCCCAGTCCTTTCAACACCCTTGCTTATAAAGTAGTTGGAGATTCAAGATCCTACTGATCTGCGAATGAGGGTTTGTTATTATTCCCCAGGCTCAGAAGAAGCTTTGGTGAAACATGAACGTGCTGAAGTTAAAAAAAAGTCTGCTCATCTACCAAGTGCAAGAGGATTCCTCCTGCTCCTCAGCTCAGTCACTGGTGGCCCGAGCTCTCTTCTTCATGTGCTCAGCTCCTGGAGCTGCTTGTCTTCATGCAGGCCTGAGATACCCTTTCTGTAGTAGATCATTCCTTGCCTCGTGTTCCTTCACTGTTTCTTCATTGAAGATGGTACATCGTGCCCTTCGTGCCCTTGACAGGAGTCTGCACGTCCTCTCATTTAAGGAAAGGAATTGCAATAGTAAGTTGTAGTCAGTACCTCCATGATCAATCTTGTTTGCACTGTGGGCCATTAGCTGCATATAAAAACAAAAAGTTGGATACCTGAAAGTCATCAATTTGACTACGCTTTGAACATCCCTTTGGGATGACAATTAGCCGGTTCTCTCTCCTCTGCGCTGATGCAGCACCCACTCTGACTCCTCTTCCGCCTAATGAAGATAAGTAGCACCCCATGGCCTCCTCGGTATTTGCTGTGCACTGTCAGAGGGGGACGACTGAGCACTGAGGTGTTTTTTATCGATATGGGAAAACAGAATATGCAGACAAACAAAGAGAATTATATTTGCTCTGAGGGGAGCACATTTCTTTCAAGCTCTTGAACAGCCTTCCAACAGGGCCCAGTGCCAAGGGCCAAAAGTTATCTGCTTTTTAAAGGCTTATTTCCAAAAAGAATTTTGCACTACAGTGATCTCAGCAGTGGGGACCGGTCACGGAGTGAGGAGTCCCCTCTGGTCCCATGTTCCTTTGTCCTCACAGTGCATGATGCTCTTTGGAGTGTTAATGAGCCTCCATTTAACTGTTTAACTGAGTGATATTTGCTTCTTAATTTGTGAGTCTTGTTACTCTCCCCTCATCTACGGTCACTGGAATATGGATTTTTTTTGGTAAAACTGCTTGTCCTACAGTCAATGCAAATGGCACAAGGTCTCCCAGCATTCACGTTTCCATCTCAGGTCTCTGGGTTTGCTCATGAGATGGAAACAAATGTCCCAAATGCCACATAACAGACTGTATTTCAAAAGCTCTGCTCTGCCAGCAGCTTCCCAGCTGCTCCATTTCCCTCTCCCACTTTAGTCCATTCCCAGTCTTTCCCCAGACAACATGATTTTTGGCCCTGATCTCATCTTTCTTGGGAGCTAGTTCATCCCATTGGAATGTGCTGCCAGATCAAATAAAGATGAAGTTTGCCTTCAAACAAAAGGCAGAACATTTCATCTTCATTTTTGTATAACTCCTTGGTTAATCGTATCACACTTCCGTGGACGGAGTTGATACCTTTGCCAAACAGTGTAAAGCAAAATAAAACCAGTAATAAAAATAACTGGCCTAATCTTGCTCCCACAAGCAGTGCTGACAAAGAGATGATTTTGTTGTTGTTCCCTGTGATAGATGCTCTGATCCAGTGTCGATTACTGACTCTAGGATCCTTGTGTGGGAAAGTGGAAATGGGCTGACAAGATCACAGGCAGCACCCATCCTGACCCCCTCCTCCTGCTGTCCATGCTCCGCTTTGAGTCTACGGAGGGGTGTGTATTTTTATATAATAAACAAATATATATATATATTTATATATACGTTTAAAAGAACCTTATAACTTCACAGCAAATTCAGGCATTTCAGGAGGACATAGGCTCATGATATACAGGATTTGTGGCAAAGAATACTGCCTTGTGTTTCAAATAGCCCACAGCAGAAGATGAAAATACTTTTTTTGTTGTTTGTTTTAGTTTCCACTGTGAAGGTCTCACTAGTGGTATTTTTTTTCCCTGGGGCTTGTCTAATGGTTGCCCTCACGACCTGCCTACCTTTCTCACATGGCCCAGCAGTACAATCAGAGCGGGCTCCACAGAGGCACCATCCGGTGGAATTAATACTGTGTCACATAAAAGGGTCACAGCAAGCATGGGGGTGTTATTCTTTTCTGTGACAGAGAGAACAAGGTCTTTTGTTGAATCACAACATTGCGCAGTGTTCGGAAATATAAATGCAGTTTTCTGACAGGTTCCCCTGAGGCTGCTGAGCTCTGTTTGAAGCCAAGTGTCTTCCCCCAACAGATGAATATGCAGCAGTACTGGAGCCAAAGGTCCTTCTCATGTGTGAACAAGCACCTTGTCTCTCCAAAGGCTCAAATCATTGCTCCTCTTCTACTTAAACCTCTGCCCTCCTGGCAGAGAAAGATCCAGCCAAGGGAAGCGGCTGGAATAGCTGATGGAAGAAGGTTGTGTGACCTTGCTGGGAAACAGGGCAGGACAACTGTTTGCTGCAGCATCCCCAGCCCTGCTCCTGGATGCCTCTGCATCCTCAGCTGACCGCCTTCCTCCAGGTAGGATACGTTCTCTTCCCCATCCACCAGCCTGAGTGAAATTCTGTGCACTTAAAAGTTTTCACATCTATATGACAGCGCTCTTTATTATTGCCCTTGGCTTGGAGCTCACCTGGGCTCAACGCAGGAACCTGTTAAAGGCTGCAGCATGTGTTGGGTTGTGTCCTTGGAGCCCCACATGACTGTGTCTTGTGGTCACCACTGGCCAAAGCCACTGCCTAAGGGCACCACACTGCTTTACCCTGTTTCCCCCAAAATAAGACAGGGTCTTATATTAATTATTACTCCAAAAGATCTCCTTTTTTACTATTTAAATGGTTTTTTTTACTAACTGTAACTAGGGTTTATTTTTGGAGTAGGGCTTATATTTTGAGCATCCTCAAAAATCCTGAGAAGTCATGCTAGGGCTTATTTTTGGGGTAGGGCTTGTTTTTGGGGAAACAGGGTATCTTGTGAAGAGTTCATGAAGGGTGCACATTATTTTGCACAAAGGGAGCTGTTGAGGGGTGGAAAATGTTTATCTGCAGCCGGTCACCTGGGTCTCTGGACTGAGTTTGGGGAGGGGGGGTTTCCTCTCCTGGGATCTCCGTGGGAGGTAAGGGAGTCAGCTCTGGTGAACCTCAGGATCTGAACAAGAGTCTGAAGTCAGACACCTGAGCCTGGGCCAACCCTGTCCCCAACACCAGAGACACACAATAGCAGAGAATGGATCATCTCGGAGGGCAGGAGACTCATCCACTGGAGACCATCACCTCTTCTTGCTGAAGGCACAAGGAGCTGAGGAAACTGAAGTCTGGTGGACGATGTTTAATTCTTAGACAGCAAGAGCAGGGAGGTGAACTCAGGACGATTTTGAAGGCAATGAACTCACTCAATGGTATTTCAAAGAATCTGATCACACCATGATATCAAGCTAAACAGCTTTAGGACTGGAACAACCATGCCTCAAAAGCTGCACTTATTACAGTGAGTCAGTGCACTTGTGATAAAATGTGTTTGCCTCATGGCAGCAGGTACTAAACTTCTGGAGAACCAAGTAATTCACAACCTGGAATCCACCTGAGGATGATAACAGCCTTTAGAGTAACAGAGCCCTCCTCGGAAGTGAGTCTGTTCTTTAATTGTCATCCTCGGCAGAAGCGTTGAAAGAAAAATACAGCCACCTTTTCAGCTGGAAACATTGTGGGTTTTTTAATAGCAGTGAAGATGAATAAGACAAGGCTGCTGACTTTATTGGGCTTGTTTGCTGCATTTAGAAACAGAAATCCTGAGCCATGGAAAATTGGTGAATATCTCGCGCTCTGCACACAGCGCAGAGGAACTGGGTTGCCAGCCAGCTCGCTTTGCATCTGAAGAGCTGCAGCTGAGCTCCAAGGCTGAGCCAGGCAGATCCTCAACACCAGCAGGCTCCTCAAGGACAACCTTTGCCCTGGGGCTGTGTGCTTCAGCCATCTGGGCAAGCTGCTCTCATCAAGGAGAAGGGCAAAAGAGCAAGCAGAGGCCATTTTGGGGACACACCAGCGAAAATGTCACAGACCAGACTCCTGGTGAGCTGAGTAGGGCTGGATGCATCAGCCAGGGCTTGGGGCAGCTTGGAGAATGCTCCAGTGGACCAGGAGGACCACAGAATCCCCTTCCTCTTCCATTAAGCCCAGGCTTGTGATATGCCAGGCTGACACCACATCCGTTCCCTCATCAGCAGTTTCTGGCTCAGTAAGACGTGGCCATCTGCCTGTGCCCACAGCCAACACAAGGCTTAGGCACCACTCTGGTGTCTACAATCCCTTCAGCTTTACCCACTCCCACCTCCACTGGGAGGTGACTGGGCAGCCCATGGATGCAAGTGGTGGAAAAAGCTCTTGTGACACAAGGTGAAGGGTTAACCCTCAGGCCAGGGGCTAATCATGGGGCTGTAGGGAGCTGTGTCCAAAGGGAAAATCCAAACTACTTCAAGCTGATGTTAGTGTGTCTAACAGAGAGCGCTCACCTGGTGACAGCAGTAACTGGGGCTCGTGGGCCAGTCTCCCTGGAAAGGCCAGTGGCCCTGAATGGGTGGGAGCAAACAGGCACATACCAGTGCACTGGTTTATCCTTGTGAGAGGCAGCTTCACCCCAGAAGATGAGAAGTGGCATGAGCTGTGGGCTGAACCCATTATTTTTTTCTCTGTTCGTCAGCAAGGTTCATTTCCCCAGGCTCGGTGTGCACCCAGCTGTAGGGGCATGGCAAGCCCCCGATACCAACCCCTCAAGTGTCTCTGAAGCTCATACCCATTGATCTCTATAATTTTTGCCTCTTTTCTCTCTACTCCATTTACAATAAACCCTTTTATCGTCTCCTCTCTGTCTTCAGGCAGGCAGAGATGTGCATTTGAGCAAGGAAAAAAGCTGCACACTGGCTCTCCATGCACAGGAGCAGAGGCACGGGATGACACACCAGACTTGGGCGACCTGTGTCTACCCCATGTCAGCACAAGGTAGACCTTCAGCATCCCACAACCCTTCTCGTGTGATTTGAGTCCTACAGTGCTGAGGAGCTCAGCTTCAGTCCCAGAGTGACCTGTAACACTGCAGGGATAGGAGAGGACTTAGACACAGGGAGGCTTAAAGACATGTTAGTCCAATAGATCAGGACTCAACACAATAAACAAGGGAGTATTGAGTGTGAATTAAACCAGGAACCATGCAAATGCTTGTTTTGTAAGGTCTGGCTTCCTCCCACCTTAGGAATTCACTGAGAAAAACATCCTACTCTCTCAAATGTATAGTGGATATAACTTTGGACTTAGATGCTTATAGCCTCTGTAGCTTCAGTGCATCACTTAGGTAGAGAAAACCTGGGCCCAGAGTAAAAAATACAGTTCTTAACCCTATGCAATAGGTACAGCTTCTGAAACATGATGTCCCTCTCATTTCTCAGGTCTTTAGGACACTCTCTTGTTCTGTTACCTCTGCAGGTCTTCTCAGGACATGTAAATACGAAGAGAGAATTTTTACTACTGAAGTATAGAAAGACAACATCACCTGGAACAAATGAACTGGTGATGGTGGCGTGGAGTCAAGAGGAGAAGGCGAGCACCCACATTTGGTGCTTGAAACTCAAGACCTCAGACCTCTGAAGGAGGGAGAGCAAAGCTGCGGAGCTCCGGTGGCCCAGGAAATGAAGGTCAAGTTCTGCCATGTGGCTTGTATTCAGACATTTCTGCTCACTCCTTTTAATTTTTGGCTTAATGAAAAATTCAGAGGGATTGTGGCTGCTGTCTACATCTTGGAGGTGAAGTGAGAATGAGAATTACATAGGAGAAACTGGAATTTCCCTGCTACCTGCTGCTAGAGGCACATGGCAACAGCTGCCGAGAGCATCTTTGCCACAGACAGAGCCAGTGGGAGGAACTGTGATTTCCCCGCAGGCTCCGCTCTGCAGAAAATCCTCCCTCCCCTTCCCCCTACCCCACCTCTCCCTGAAAGACACTGTAGGCTGTGAAAATGATGAGGACAATAAAATGTGTTGCTCAATTATCCTGTATAGGAGCTGATATAATTCCAGCCCACAAGCACAGAGTGCACAGCCTCCCGTGTCCCATAGATTAACACAGCGTGCATTACACTTGCTGCGGAGAAGATTAGAGAATCAAGGGGATGGAGGGGCCAGCTTTTATTTAATCTAATGGTTGTTCCATCCAATTTCCTGCAGGCTCTTTTGATTTTCAGTAAGCAGGCAATAGAGATCAGCTGGGTTTTTAAAGGCTTGTCGACACAACTCCTGATAAATAAAGATGAGCTTCTACAAGTAAGTATTCTCTGAGAAACAAAGGAGCTGGTACCCTGGGATCATTTGGCCAGGGGTACAGAAGCAGGAAGAGTATGACAGGGAAGAATTAACATGCAGAGCCTGGAATCTAATATTTCCAAACATAATAAGCAACAAAAAGAATGTGAGGAGCTGTAGAAAATCAGTTTAAAATGCACATCCAGAAAGGATGTGAGCACTCCACTCCAGGGTAACTGTGCTCAGTATAATTTAGGGGCATAATTCACTACGGGGCATAGTGCTGTTTGGTGGCTTCTTACTGTTCCCTCTGTCACCAGGGGACACTCAGCTGGGGGTCCCACACCAGAGGGACACAAGTTCAGCTTGTGCCAGGGTCTGCCAATGGCACTGGCCCCCTCCTGATGATCCTAGCAGCACAAAGAGAGGTTTCCAAGAGATCCTGAGATAGGATTTCCTTTGAGATGACTATAGCTAAATGCAAGTATCAGTGTCTTAGGCATCTAAAGGGCATTACACCCCTAGGGATGTGCACCCAAATGGAGTCCTAACAACAGCATGGAAGGTTGGTTTAGATGCCTAAATGCAGACTGCTGTGGTCCGCTGATAAGTTGTCGTACCAGAGTTAGAACTGCTGGTGTTGCAAGGAATCAATTCTAAATTGCAGTGTGGTAGACATCTTGCTGGTTCCCACCTAAGCCAGGAGCTGGAGGGAATGAACCAGGGAGCTGGAGGGAATGAACTAGGAGCTGGAGGGAATGAACTATAAGCATTCATCTGCTCCAGGAGGGTCCATGACTAGGCTTTTTGCCTCTCCTTGAGTGTCTATATCCAGTGTGTACTTCTTCCAGAACTGGCTTCTGTTACTTCATTCCCCCTACAAGGGTGTCAGATCCTGGAGAGCAGTGTCAAGGCCATTTTCATGGAAAGGGGCAGGTCACTTAGAAAGCTCTCAGGCCAGGCAGGAAGGATCTGGCTCCTCCTTGTTGGTCTTACATCCATGTGATGTCTGTCATACAAGGAGTTGTGCCTGTATCTCACCAGCTGTGCCTTCCCTTGTTACACACATGCTCTTGTAGGCCTCTTCTCAGTCCCATTTTTTTCTGCTGTGCCAGCATCTTGTGCAGCATTCACTGCTGCTGTGATCATCCTCTGTGTCTCCAGAAGGTATCTCTTTCCGGGCTCCCATCTCCTGTAAATGACGCTGACATTTCTCTGTCATTTTCTTCTGTCCTGTGACTCTCCATCACCAGCTGACGAGGGCTCCCTACCTCATGCGTGTGTGCGAGACTCCTCATTAAAACACGGTTGCCGAGGGGACTCATGTCTGTTCCCATGCTGGCAGGGCTCTGACAACAATTCCATATTGCATGACAGGTTGTAGAACAAAGAGCTGTCCTGACTGTTCCTGTCTGTCCCCTGGCTCTTGCTCTGCATCGTTACCTGCACCAACACTGAAGACCTGTAAAACTGGGTGGTTGTTAATCAGACTACTATTCTTCACTACTTAGGGGACCAGGAAGGAAAAAACACCCTCACTAAGTCCAGACTGTAATAGCAGGAGAAAACCTAACTGGGATCATGGATCGATTTCTGAGGTGGTTCTGTCAGGTCTGGGATGACTTGGGATGCCCAGCTGCTGACTGGTGTAGCATTAACTGATGGCTACGCTGTTTGCCAAGGAGGTCCTGATCCCCATGTGATATAAATCAGCATCCTCCTTTGATCAGGGTTGAACAGTGATAAATGGCTCTGTCATCCCCTCACCTTAAACCAGTCCCTCTGAGTACAGCTCAAGGAGGAGCACAGAGAACTCTGTGGTTAAGACACTATGATGGGGTAGGCAACAGAAGGATCATCTAGAGATCGATGGGGGTAAATGTTCAGGGCAGGAGGAAAAACAGACTATGTGGTGCAAGGTAATGGCAAGAGAAAGAGATAGTCTCACATTTTGAACACTCAGCACACAAGAGAGACTGCTAATGACCCCAGTTCATTACATACCACCTCAGTGCCACTTAATTTCATTTCCCAGATGAATTTAGCCTTTCCATTGAACACCACTTCTTTCTCCACTGCAAGTCACAAGTGACTGGCAATCAGGGGTTCCCATCAACGGGAGTCAGTCACTGTCATAGACAGAGTGTTGAGGTGGGAATCCACAAGCAATGGGTCAGCCATGGATTCAATTGGTTTGGCATTACACGATGTACTTTGTAATTACCAAGGCTGCTTTTAAACTTCCTTTAAGGACCTAGGGAACAATTTCTGATTTATGAAATAATATCTCTTTGTTTTCTAAAGTAAATATTTGGTGTCTCCTAAGGTTGACTCTAATTCATATCTTGCTGCAGGGTAAGTTTTGTAATAATGTCACTGTGTTTGTGATAACAGACAATAGCTTTGTTATAAACTACAGGAGTTCAAGTACCAACCAGTGTTGCAGCAGAGGATCCCAAAGGAGAGGGACAAGGGAAACGGCTCCTGTTTATTACTGCTGGAACATCAGCAGTAGCTGGGTTAGGTCATCTAAAGATTTCTGTGCTAGATGCTTTCTAACTGCTTGTAACTTTTCAAAGCTTTGCAATTTTCTGCTTGTCATCATTTTTTCTTTATGTCTGATCCTAGCTGATTCAATGGTTTTTTTTTCTCAGAGAGAATATCTTATGAAAAAACATAACTTCTGCAGCCTTTCTGACGCAACATAGTTGATTGACCTCTCCTGGTCAGCAGAGCAATGCTGTACCACACTGATGGAAGGATTCATTTACCTGCTTATAGAAGCCACTTCCGGCTTCAACACCTGCTCTAGTGGGTCGAGACAACAGACCTGGTCATTCTCCTCACTGCTGTGCAAGAGGTGCCCTTTACAAACCATGCACTTACTAAAGCAGGTACACTGTTGTGGGGAGGGTGCAGGAGCTGTAGGATAACAATTTGATTGTGTCTTCCATGAGGACCGGGAGCTACACTGTGCAGGATTTCATTCAGTGGAAGGCGGCTATAAGCAGAAGAACAAATGCCCATGTTGACCCCTTGATTAAAAAAATGTTCAGGGTTACTCCTGTGGAGTCTATCACTGCACCCTCTTGCTGAAGGAGGCGGACAAGCCTGTCTTAGGCAGGCAAAGAAACCTTGTGCGAGGACTAAGAGGACAGCCATGAAAAGCGAGAGGGAGAGAAGGATGTTGAAGCTGCCAGAGCAGAGCATTCTGTCACTGGGAGGTAGGACATCAGGGTAAACTTACTCAGTGACCTTTGTTTCAACTGTGTTATCTTTTGGCCCTTAATTTCTGTTGTTCTTGGCTTGTCTGGTAAGACTGATCAAGCCCCTGGTTTGACCAATTTTTTCATATATCCCAGTGCCTCCAGGTCCCACAGAGCCATTTGACTGGGCAGCGAAGTCCTGGCAGGCTTGAGGAGCAATAAGGGCTGATAGACAGGAATGACACCCTGGTTCCTGTGGGAATAATTGCAGATGTCTGCCTGGGAGTCCCACAGTGCGTGGATTCAGTCATGGAGAGCTGCATGATGTGCCAAGCTCAGACGAGTTTCTGCTGCTGCTCACACATCCCCTCTTTTTATTTTTCTTGGAAAATTCTTTCATCTTTTCCTCATTTGAAGTCTCTCTTCTTTTTGAGACCAACAAAAAGAATCAAATGGCTTAAGCAGAGTTTAATGTAAGGACACGGGAAGGCAGTGGGCTGCTTAACAAAGAAGATTTCCTTCTGTCTCTGTCTGTATTACAATAGTGCCCAGATCTTTAACAATGTCTTTCATCAGTTGATCTCAAAGTACTTCACAGGCATTATGGAGCCACTGTCACAACTGTTATCAAGGCTAGAAGAATCCACTGTAAGCTTAATTGTAAATACACTGTTTTTCTATTAATAACTTTTTTGTGACAGCTCCAACCTTCATCTTATTTTTCACATCTAGGCTCAGCCTAGAGGAGAGTGCTTTGTCTGTATGAGTAAGTGTTGAGTTGGACGGGCTGTTTTTGAGTTATGGGTATCTGAGAAAGCATTCCGTCTTCCAGTTTCTTGGGAGCCTCCGATAAAGCTTTTATGTTGTTGCTGCTTATATATCAGGCAAATGCCTTGAAGCAGAGACTTCCAACTTGTAGTCACTTATCTTCAGGAAAAACTCACAGATGAGATAATTTTGCATGTTGAAATTGATAGACTTTTTGCTAGTTTAGAGGATCTATGTGAAAAGCTGGAAAATAAAATACACCCATGCTGTATGAACATCTGGGCAAACTGTTCGTTGTGACTGAGTCAACATATGCTGTCCCTCTCTCCTAATCAGTAACTTAGGAAAGCTCATGACTTGCTTAAATGTGCTTGGGAGTTGAAGACTGCTATTGCCTCTTTCAAAAAACAGAGAAGTCACTCATGGCATGGTGCTGGTGAGTCCTACTCATCGCAGCACTTTTCAGTACAGGGTTTCAAATTGGCAGTGGTGTCTGTAGGAGATATAACATCTGTATTGAACTCTTTACCAGATGCCAGAGACCATCACTGCTGTTCGCATAGCACGACTGGTTGTGTGAAGTATCTTCAGCAAAGACAGAGCTGTGCAGCTTGAGGAGCCTGGGCGCTTTCTCTGAAACATTGTTATGTGGAGAATGGAAGTGCAAGTAAAAGGATGGTATG